>NW_026998720.1:3708257-4383509 GCF_035044405.1 Drosophila montana
TATAGCAAAACCTGTGCGTGCGCGCCTCATCTGTATTCGGGAGGCCCAAACGAATGGCAACACAAATGGGTTCAAAAAATTGTTCATATGCTTCTTCTTGAATCTCTATATCATGTACACAAAATATTTACTTAAACGCTAACAAAGTGCAGCCCATTCAAAATTACACATAACTATCTGAATAATAAGTATTTATACGTATATAGCTATTTAGTTATTTTTTGGTTTTTTTTATTTCTTAATAAATAAAATTAAATTGTGTTAAAACTTTAACTGAAAACGAAATAATATTGACTCGATTTGGATATCGAGTGAATCGCCGTTTTTCTTCACTTTTCCTTTCTCGCTTGCAACTAAAGGGGCCAACTTTAATCAATCAATGCTCTCTCAGGTAACTCAAAGGGTACGTACACTTCGTCGTTTAGGAATTACAAGGAATTGATTTAGTTTGGTTTTGTTTTTTTTTATTTTTGTTTTTTTTTTTGGTTTTTTTTTGTACTTTGGCAAGAAATTTGTAACATAACGAGAACAAACGTGAACAAAAATTCGACTACAACATTGACAAAGACAAAGATGACGCGCGGCGGCGTTCAACTCAAAATTCAACTAAGAAATTGATTTAGTGCATTTTGCGGTTGGAAGTTCGAAGGGCGGGGACAAGAGGTTGGGGTTTAGCACACTAGGCGGGATGTACAGGTAACTCAGTAAGCAAGTTTGCTAAAAAATGATAACCAAACGATGAGTTCATCAAATTGTGTTTGCAAAAAGTGTTGCATACGCCGCGGCGCGAATGCAATAACTAAGCTATTTCAAGTACTTACGATGTACTGTATGTATGTGTGTTTTTATGTATTTATGCGGCGATTAACATGTTCCTACGTTGTACAAGTTGCTCTATATCTATGTATCTGTATCTAAAGTTGCGACTAACTGAGATAAATGCTCTTCAGGAGATGAAAACATATGAAACAAAAACAAAACGAGAACTAAAAACTTGGTTAAGCTAAGTTTTGGCTAAAAGACTCTGTGGCCAGGGGCGACAGGAGCTTCCACTAAATGCTAAACAATACATTTCGGTAAAGGTTACGAGCCGGGGCTGCCCGGTCAAATGTACTCACTAAATGGCTTCACTCACGGCTAAAAAGTATGCAAAACTTGGCAGTTAGTCGGCCGGCAATTAATTTGCTTTTTTCTTTTTTTTACGAATTTAATTTTAATTATAATAATAAAAAATTCATACAAACCAAATAAACAATCAAAACGAAAGTGAAACAAAAAAAAGGAAGGAAATTGCATTTTTAAATAATACAAATATATCTTTTAATCATTTGAAAATTCAACAAAAATTGTATATTTATTAATTGTAATAATAATAATAGCAAAAAGTTATGTAATGTAATTATTTGTGTGATTTTTCTTATTGTTTTCTCTTGTTGTTCTTTTTTGTTGTTTTATTGAAGTAAAATTAAATTTATTTAGTGTTCATTTATGTATAGTAATAATAATATAATAATAATAATAATAATAAAAAATCAACTAAAATATTCAACTAAATTACATTAAAAAGTAGACAAAGATGGGAGTTTGTATTTTTGTTTTCTGTTTTGTTTTTTTTTTCTTTTTTTGTGGGCGTGGTGAAGAAACACAAAATAAAAAGTAGGCGTGTGTACAGATACAACACTGGGGCTGCTTTTCTCAATTCATTTTTGTTGTTCTTTTGTTTAACATAGGTAAAAAAAGGTACGAAGTATTATATTACACATTAAACAAATAATGCTTAAACCAAAAAGTGTGCTAAATTTCGAATTCACATTGAATCAGAGGGGAATCAAAATAATAAAAAAACGTATACTAAAAATTTGATTTAAAATGAAAATGTATTTGGGTAGTTGGTAAAAATAAAAATTTACAAAAAAAAAAAACAACAAATATTTGCTACGCTGACGTCATATTAAAAAGATTGCGTGTTTAATTTTGCGGCCCAATCAAATTGCCTAAACTCGACCAATTTGTACATTTCGTCATCAGATGATCTGAGAGAGCTCGTGGATGCTACTTGAAAGTCCTCTAAAAGTGTTTGCGAAACTTAAAGCAAGCGTTGGGAGCTATCAAAAATTGTTTTAAAGAATTTTGGTTTAGGTTTAAACAATTTGAGTTTTTGTTATTGGAACGTCGCACAATGCAAAATTTGACCTAACGAAATATTGAAGAGACAACATAAATATACATATATATAGTATATTATATGCAGAAATTTGAAAAGCGAGCAAAAATTATTGTTTTTTTTTTTTTTAATTTAATAAACAAAATCATTAAAGAAAACAAATTTCCTTTCATTTATGCATATAGTTTGCTTTATATACACACACATATTTTCAAATAAGACTAAACAAAAACTGTCTTCATTTTAAATGTTGTTTATCAATTTAAATATGTTTTTTTTTTTTTAAGTAAGCTTTTTGTTTTTATATATTATATTATGTATTTATAAAATATTTGTTATTGATTTTTGCTAAGGAGGTAATATAAATTACATTTAAATGTTTTTAATTAGTTACTTTTTTATTTTTCATTTTCATTTAGATTTAATTTATGTATTGCTATTTGCATTAGGTAGAGCAATGTGTGTTGGAAGTTGTGACTATTATTTAGTTATTTGTAGTTTAGTTAGGGCTTTTATTTATTTCATTTATTTAGTTGTTTGCAATATATATTTTCTTGGTGGCTGAGGTGGGCATAAGTTTTTTTATTTTTTTTTATTTTAACTTCGCTTCAACTTGTTCATTCCTTTAACAAAATTGTCAATAAGAGTTAGTTTGTTGTTGTTTTTTTTTTAGTTTTAACACGTTACTTGCACATTGAACTAAAACAAAAATAAAATTCAAAACTAAATAAAAAAAAAACTAAAAACACGGGCTGACTTATATGGTAGTTGGTGGTGCTGCCTTTGACCTTGCATATAGGGTTTGTGTTTTTTTTCATTCTCTTCATTTCTAAAACTCTTATTAGAAAGTGAGTGTATTGTGTGTGTGTGTGAGTTTGTAATGCCAATTAAATATCTAAACAATTATTATATAGTTAGGTGTAGTTGTCTGTGTGTGTGCTTGTGTGTGTGCTTGTGTGTGTGCGTGTGTGGCATGCCTATAAATAATTTATGTTTTTTCATTGTTGAATTCATAGTTATACGTAAATCTTAAATTTAGACGAAAATTATATATGCTTGTTTGTTTGCCAGACTCATATATATATATATATATATATATAATTCTCTCAAGTAAATGCCAAAAAGTGTTGTTGTCGGGGGTTATAGGTTAGGGTGTATTAAATATATACATATATAAATATATATATATATATGCATACTCATTAACTTAAGCATAATTCTATATAGGTAAGTATGCAAACGAACTTTTCTCGTTGAATTGTGAATAAAAGTTACTATCACTTCGTTATTTTCCCCAATTTTTCCCATTTAATTTTATTGCTTGCTGAAAATATTGAATTAGTTGCAGTATTTTTTGGTATGTTAAATGGCGGCATATTCAAAATGCCCAGTTATTAAGTGTTGGTAAACGCGGCACATGCGAAAGATTGTCAACTAAAATCTAAAGCCTAGTCCCAGCCCAAAGAGCCCATAAATGGTATTTCGGAGTTAACCAGGCCAAAAAGTCACCAATGCGGTTTGATGTGGATCCGCTTGTAGGGGGGTTCAGTTAGGGAAGGGGGCGGTAGGTAGGGTAGGAATTATGTTAATAATATCAAATTTATCACACTGCTGTTCACAATTTTTTTTTTATAATTTTCCAAAAATTATTTACGTTACGTAGATTCACAAAGGGCGGGAGGGGGAGAACAACAAAATTTTTCAAATTGTATCACAAGACAAGAAGAGAAAAATATTTGAAATGAATGAAAGAGTATTGAAAAATTCGAAAGGTTAACGAAAACGTGCTTAATCTAAACGTGTTCACAGTTATTTGAGGATTGGTTTTGGAATTTTTTACAAAAATTTGTTCGCAACGAACGACAACTCACAAATCGCAAATGTTTAACACTAAATTTTGAATTTGGGTCACAGTTTGGCTGTTCATTTTTTTCTTTTATACAGGCAGTTGAGGTTTAGGAAAATTTAGACATTTTTACAAAATGTTTAACACAGGGGCGGGGGTAGATTTTTTAAATTTTTATAAAATTTTTTGTTTACGATAAACATTCACAGGCGAAAGTTAAGTGCGACGCAAACCGACTTGGGATCACTAGCCAAAGGATCTGAAGGATGCGACGCAATTCACAGATAGTTTGACGAAACTTAAGGGGGAAAGAATAGTTGATCTTAGGATCGGCACGTTTCAAACGCTATGCACAGACAAAGGGAAATAAGAGTAAACATTTAACACAGTGTCTGCTGTTTAGGGTGGCCCTTTTTTTTAAGTTGAATAACTCGCTGTCACAGTTTGATCATTTATCAAATTTGGTTTTTTCTTTTAATTAAATTAAAAGTAAAGATTGAAATCTTTTAAAATGTTTACACAATTCTGAGTCTGATTTTCACAGTTGGGATTAATTTGGTTTTTGCTTTTAATTTGATTAAAGGCTAAGATTGAAATATTTTAAAAATGTAACACAATTTTTGATTTTCGAGTGAGGGAGGCTTGTTATGTGGGTGATTGGAGAGGATAAGGGAGGCTGCTGGTGACTTTTCTGCGATGCACAAAAATAAACACAAAACAGGAAACATTGAACCGCTCTTTAAATTGTTTTTGGGATGTTTGCATACCATATATAAACGTAATTGTTAAATTTAGAAAAAATACTTTGCTTAAACCTATTAAACCTATCGATAGCGAGTGATTTGTGAGTGCAAAGCACACAAAACACAAGAGATCCATCACAAACGGCTGTTCTGCTAAGTTGCCTTGCTGCTACAAATACTACAGATAGATACATAGATGCACGGATATATATATATATGCATATATAAATGTATAAAGATAGACAATGGTTAGGGTTGGGTTGGGTTGGGTTGGGTTGGGTTGGGACCTAAACATATTCATACATAGTACAAAATGATAACCTAGCCGAAATGTTTATCAAGAAATTGCTTAATTGGGGAACTACTAACTTACTTAAGCTTATTAATTAATAATCACGCTGCGCCGAAATATTTGTTTGTTTATTTGTTTTTGTTATTAAAAAAAAACTTATATCATAGAATGGGCGGGCAACTGGTTGGCTCCTTATATACCAATTAGTTGGCTTGGGCGGGGGACTGCATGTGCCGGTTCACTAGCTGAATTATGGAATTTAATATAAATTTTCAAACTGAATTTAAGAGTTGAATTTGTTCTCTTTAAAACTGGTTGAGAAACTGCTTGTGGGTTGTGGGGAAATGCGGGCGGGGCGCGGGGAGGGGGTTGGCTTTACTGCTTTTCCAATTTGCTGACTAAAATCTAGAAATAATTACCAATCGTTTAGGTAAAGATGTGCAACTTATCGCTTAATTTAGTATGTAAATTTATGTGTTTTAATTGGTTTTTGTTTTTTGTTATATATGTATATAAATTGTAGCAAAATTTGTTTTTGTCGTACATTCGATTAATTATATGCATTAGTTTTAGATTTTTTTTTTATGTGTTGTTTGTGGTTTTTATTGAGCAGCACAGCAAATTTTCATTTGTTACAACGAACATCAAATGCTTTGCTTTCAATACATTTTCTTCCCTTGCTAAATAAAATACAAAAAATGATACCAAAAAACAACGCGAATTTGGACGCGTGATGTAAACCGCATTTGCTCGGTCTCCTTTAGTTTCTTCTTCTTTTTTTTTTTTTTGGTTGGGTTTTTTAGTATAAAAATTTCTTTTTTAAAATAAAACTAAGAATTGCTTTTATTTAGGTTTTTATCTTCTGTTTAAGCTCAACAAAACTAACAAGAAAACTGTTTTTTTTTTTTTTTTTTAGTTACGTTTTGTTTTCTGCCCTTCTCGCAGTTTTTGACGCCGTTTTTTTTTTGTTTTTAGTAAAATCGTTTTGCCATTTTTTGTTTATGTTAGTTAAAATTAGACACAGCAACATGGTTTGTTGGCAGGGGCAAGTTTTTTATTATAGTTGTTTTTCTTTATGCTTTTAGTTTTTCTTTTTGGGTATATTGCTAAAAAAGTTGTTGGAAATTTGCTTTTTACCTGCCTGTTGGTTATTCGTGTTGCTGTTGCTTTTGCTGTTATTGTTAATGTTAATGTTACTATTCTCTGTTAAATTTGGCTAGAGTAACATTTGTGATTCAGTTGTTCATGTTTAGATAGTCGTTGAAGAGCTGCATGCAGGCTGCTCCTCCTGCCGGCTCCTCAAAGAGTTGCAGCTGCTGCTGTTGATGGGGCGTGGCATTCATGTTGTTGCTGTGCCGCCAAATGTTGGCCGCTTCTAGCAGCTCGCCCGCAGTTGAGGACGAATTGGAGCTTACATCTGAGGCATCGTTGGCCTTGTTGTTGTTTGTGTTGCTGTTGCCTGTGTTGCCGTCCTGGCTAATGTGCAGATTGCAGAGGAGATCGCTGAACATGTCCGGAACGAGCGTTGCTGCATTAGTTGGAGCCGCCGTCGGCAGCTCCCAGATATTCTGTGCAGCACTCAGCTTGGCATAGTGTGCAGCTGTTGTATTGCCCCAGCCGCTGCCGCCGGCGCCGCCGCCACCGCCACCGGTGGAGGACGCACCCGATGAGCTGGTCAAGGAGGCGGTGGGCGATGCAGCATGCGGCAACAGCTCTTTGGCCGCATAGAAATTGTCCCTGAGCTGAGCGCAGCTGGGCGAGGTCTGTGCCCACAGCAACTCCTTGCTGTGGCTGGTGGTGGGGCTGAGCGACGGCTGTGAGCCGCTGCCCGATGAGCAGCCGCTGGTTGAGCCGCTGGTGGAGGCATTGCTGCCACAGCCCCACAAAGCTGATATGGCCTCCGCCTGGGCCATGTGTGGTCCTGGCTGTGACCAGGCGTTGATTTTGAGGCCATTGTTGTTGCTGCTGCTGCTGTTGTTGTTGTTGTGTGAATTATGGCTAATCAATAAGTTATTAATACTGCTGCTAACGCCAATGCTGTTGCTGTTGCCGTTGTTATTGTTGTTTGCATTGCTGTTGTTTATGTTGCTCAATAAAAGGCCGTTGGCATCATGGCCCAGGCTCAAGTGGTCCAATTGCTTGAGCGGCTGCTGTTGCTGTTGCTGCTGTTGTTGTTGATACTTGGTCATAACATCCGCCATGGCCTTTCTGAAGCTATTTGAGAAGCTTAATTTGTGCTGCTGCTGCTGTTGTTGTTGCTGCTGCTGTTGTTGCTGCTGCTGTTGCTGCTGTTGTTGTTGCTGTTGCTGTTGCTGATAGCTGGCAGCGCGAGCAGCTGCTGCTGTTACCAAATAGGCGGCTTCTGTGGCACGCTGTGTGGCAGCAATCGCTGTGGGGACTGCTGCTGCAGCGGCTGCTGCAACCAATTGCTGCTGCTGTTGTGCTGGCTGCTGCTGCTGCTGTTGCTGCTGCTGTCTTACCTGCTGATGTTGCTGGGCGTGCGGATGGGCGCCAATTAAATCGGGATTAATTTGCTGCTGCAGCGGGGCGGAGTAGTCAATGGCTGCATTATAGAGCGGCTGCATGGAGGCCGTTGAAGCACCATTGGCACTGGCTGAATTTGGATTTGCGCCAGCAACCGTTGGTGTCTCCAACGGGGCCTCATGTTATGCGATCGCCTGCAGCCTCGTCGCATTGCTCTTGGCGTAGCAGTAGCTAAGCGGCTTAACAAAGTGTGTGTCCTGCGTGTTGCAAAAGGGGCAAGTGACACCATGCGAGTAATCGCTGTAGAAGCTCAGCCGCTGCTGCGGATGCATTAGCATCTTGAAGCAATTATTGCACTGCAAGAAAAGGAAGAGAGCATATAAAATAAATCAAGTTGGGATTAGCTTGAAATGCATTAGCAGAAATCTAGCCAGCAAACTGCAAAGTGTACAAAAAAGGGTGGAGCAATAATCGTTATGGAGCTTCAATAAAAATAACTGAGGCTAAACAGGATTAAACGATGATTTTATTTAGAAAACGATGATTTTATTAAGCTTTTTGCTTTAACTGAGCTTTATTGTAAATAAAAAATGTCCAGAGAAAGCATTTTGGAGCATTTAAACAAGAAAATGCAGCTTCTAGCTTTAAGTTACATATATTGTATAGTAACAATGTGCAATCAATTCAAATAAACTCATTTACAGAGTTGAATATGCTTTAAACAAAATTAAATCAATAGAGCCTCAAGTTTCAAATGACACACGTGGTATTTAGTCAATAAGAATAAGCACATTAAACGATTTTTAGGCATTAGAGCTTATAGCCTTAAGTTCAATAAACTGTGTTCATTCAGTATAACTATGCTCTCTGGAAGCGTTTAATATGCTTTAAATGAAGTAATTAGAGCTTTTAACTTGAAATTGTAATTCGGAATTTGGACTAACCTTAAAACGCTCGGCACAGCAGGGCATGGCCGCAAAGATGTCATAGGCATACATGGTGCCAAGCACCAGACTGGAGCCATCCCAGGGCTCGTTGCAGAATCTGAAAAGAGATGATTTTTTTTTGGTATAAAGATATGCAGTATAAACAGATTTAGTCCAGATTGAGTCCACTTGGGCACTCAGCACTCACCTGCAGCTGATGACACGACTGCTGGAGGTGCCATCCAGGCAGCTCATGCACACACAGGTCAAGTAGAGCATGCGTCCCTCGTATTTGACCTGGAAAGAGGGTATGAAAGGCACGTATTAAAAGGAGGCGGGCAAGAGGCTGGCTGCAAAGCCCAAGTTCACTCGCATAATTCATTCGCGTAACAATGAAAAATGATTTCTGGCAACTTTCTACACGGACGGAGGGCAGCTCCTTCTTATTTTTCTTTCCCTTTTTTTTTTTTGTTTGCTGGCGTATACAAAGGGCTTCAACGGGCGACGCGACATAATAATTTCAAATAAAATGCAAAATGCATAACAAACGCCCACGAGACGCAGGCCCTGACAGTGGCAGCCAAAAGCAACGAAAGAGTCGAGTTGGGGCGAGGACCAGGCACAGGCAATGGCACGGGCACAGAGCCAGGGCTCAGACCAGCCAGACCAGGCCAGTTGGCAATGAATTATAAATCCAGGTTTAAATTAAAGCGCAAGCAAGGGAATGCAGCATGGAGGTACGGTATGGGGAGGGGGCGCCATGTCAGACGATGCATGACAAAAAGTTAAGGCTGGAGCAGCGAAAGCAGCGCCAACTGTGAGGCAGGCAGCTGTGGCGTAGGTTGCTGCTGCCGCTGCTGTTGCACGTGGGTCGCATCGTGTGCGTCTCAGTGCAACTGCCACAACTGCAACAACAACAATTGCAACAACTGCGCCCGCTGGCAGTTTATTAGGCGCTGCCGTAATTATGCTGACTGAAATGGGTCATAAATTGCGAATGCTACAAAGGCGACTTAGGTGCGGCATGCCCCCAAATCCTACACTCAATTGCCCATTTCCCCCTTTGCCACATAATTTGTGCAGCTAAGCCAAGAGACAGTTTGCGACTTGGCTTTAATATATATTTTCTCTTCTCTATTTTTTTATATTTTTTTTGCCTCCTGTCAAATTTGCAGCAACTAATTGCAGCTGAAAGTTCTGGCCACGTGTGGGCGAGTGAAAGCGGGCGGCTGCGCGTGGGTGTCCCCCAGCCACATTTTTGATGGTTATTAATGATGAGCATTTAGGGTCTACAGATCGAGAGAGACAGATAGAGAGAGGGGAAAATGGTAACTTACCTCAATGCAGCCGCTGGAATGCTGCTTGGGACTTAGAAAGAAGGAGCCATCGACCAGGGGATAGCGATCGAATACAAGCAACGGCTCCTCGCACAATATGCAAGCGACGCGGCTCATCTGGGATTGGGCCAGCGAGGAGAGTATGAAGAGGCGTGTTTCATCGTTGCCATGATTGCCCTCGTCCTCAATCTGCAAGACGAACAAGAAGAAGAAAACAAATACAAAACGGTTAGCATATGTGGTCGGGAATTTAAAGAAAAAGTATATGTATAATCAAATATTGAGCGAAAATTTATGTGTATATATCTTAGGAAAACTATAATAATGCCAAGGTGCCAGGGCATAAACTCAATATGCTTACGAACCATATATAGCTACGTATGTGTGTGGCAGACCAAAAGCAGGACGTTGGCGTCTAAGCGCAACAACAAATGAACCATAAAATCCAAACGTGCCCAAGCAGCCAGCCAGGCACCCAAAGAGCTAGCGACGTGTGTGTCTAGTTGGCTAAGCCAAATGGCTAACAGGATGGCTAAATTGAAAGCACACACACAGACACATACGGGAACACACACACAGAGCAGACCTGAGTCAGGGCAATTCCCCAATCGATAATCAATATGGCGAGCCGCAGCTCTAATAAAGCCGTCAAGCAGCCAAAGTCAATACGAATGCCAAAAAAAGCCAGTTACATAATAGTTGCCTGACTAGTAGATTCCCTGTACACCAGCTTCATGCTTCCTTAACACACATGCGAGCTTCCTTTAATGTATACATGCACACAAAAACACACACACACAGCTTAGGCAGCGGCTGTGCTTCTTCTTGAACTCATCCTTCACATTAGGGTAAATAATATTCTTAAATAACTTTTGTCTCTATTGGTCGATTATGATAATATTCTTAGTACTGGAAATAGATATTTCAACAGCTGCATATTATATCAAAAATCAGGGCGATGGTTATCGAACAAATTGAGCTTTTGGGGGAAAGTTGTGGAAGAGAAATATAACATATGGAAGTTAAAAAAAAACTGATTTGTGTATATAAAACCAGAAGTTATATGATAAGTGTATTCTTATAGTTACCAAGGCATTGCTCATAGACATTTATCGGTCTGATATCAATAATCAATAATCAAATCATTTTATGGAAGCTAATACCTAGGCGTTTATGCAGACAGATAACAATATTTATTTTTAAAGCTGGCTGCTATCTACCTTATCCCGTTACATTTTGCATGCACAACTGTTGTATACCCTTTTTTCTAGCACATTTGCAATGTTTATAGGGTATTTGAAAAGGTGTTGAAGGATGCACAAAATATGGACAAACACACAAAAGCTGTGTGGCAGACACTAATCAAAGTTGTAGGAGTTCGACTACCGCACAGGTAATTGCCGTTTGTCCAGGTGACCGCACACACGCACCCACCTAAATAACGGCACAGACATGCTGCATTATTTAGTAATAAGAGCTAAAACACGAGAATGCCAGGACACGTACGTCCTAATCAATTGCAGCAATGGGACCTCAAGCACTACGTGTTATGTGTCCTAGCTACAAGGACAAGTTTAATGCACTTTTAATAAGACGCTCAGCAGCAGCTAAACAGGACAAAGTTCAAGAAGTGCTACATGTACATATCTGCTGCTTCTTCTTCTTCTTCTTTAGACAATATGCAGAGAGAAATATTGTGAAATGTTGTGCAAATATTTGCGAAGAACTTTTAATCTAAAGCCAAAAAGCATTTCGAATGTCTTCATTGTTGCGAGTTGGCCAAAAACACACACAAAACGAGTCGAAAAACAAAACAATCAGCAAATTAATATTTACACAAGGTGCTCTGCCCCCCTTACACTGCCCCTGCCTCTTGGGTGGCAGCTAGTCTCATAAATTCTATTACAACAATAAAATCAACGCGAGCTGGCATTAAACTCGATTAATCAATGTTTGCATTCATTTTTGGCCAGGCTCTCAGCTCGACAGAGGCTGTTGATGGTTGGGGGCGTGGCAGTTGCCAAGTAAACGATATGAAGCGCAAATTTCACTCATTAAACAAAAGAACATTTTGTGCAAGGAGACGCTTAAGCAGCAATTGTGTTGATTGAGTAAGGGGTGAGTGCAGAGGCGGCAGGGACAGCCGGGCTGGGATCCAGGGTCAGGGGTTGTGGCACAAAACAATTGCGCATCCAGGGTTACAGACAACAATAATAACAATATGTATATAGATATATATGTATATGTATATATATTTAATGCATAGACTCAACTTGAGCTCTGGACAAACCACTGCCACAGACATGCCATCAATTTCGAGCAATTCCTAAAGCTAGCCAAAAATAAATTCTATATAGCTTTGCTACGTGACAATTTGTTAATTTGGATGACCGAACGGTCAAGTGCCACAACTTGTTGCAACTGCCACAAGAGCCGCACAGAAATGTTTCAACATAATTTATAAATGTCGCGTGCTGCTTTGCTTGTTGAGTATTTGATGAAAAGCTCTTGCGGCATTTTCATATGCATGCAAATCATTTTCATTTTTATTGCTGCTTATTTATTAGTTTTTTTTTTTTTCAAATTTGTCAAGTTCGTTGGCCGAAATGTTGCAAGTCAAAAGTCGAAGTGCAATAAACTTATGCATTAACTTGGTTAAGTTGTCTGCGTGGCCAACAGCGGCAACAACTGGCGCTAATGAAGCCATTCAGTTGTCATTTCCTTGGCCAGCAGGAGAAGCAGCAGCCGCAGTAGCAGCAGCATAAATCAGCTTAGACAGCGTTTCGCTTTGACCATAAATATTCACATGCTATTAAAGGGTCGTGAAGTTGCCCCAGCAACAAACTCGGTAGCTCGCATTTCGGCTGCCACAAATCAAAGTCGAGGCATTTCGTTATTTCTTTTTTCTTCTTCTGCACTTACGAGACGAGGACAACATGTGCCACACCCCCATCGAGCCACACCCCCTGGAAGACAATGGCAATTCAATTCGCGTTGCCAAGTGCTACGATTTTCATAAACACATTAAATTAAATTGCATTTCAATGGGCTGAGCTGTGCGGCGGGGCAGGAGGGCGGCGGCCAGCGGAAAAGTGTCTCAAAAGTTGCCGAAATCCATTAAAATTGTTACTTTCTGTGGCCCATTTGATGGCCATAAATATTTTGAGAGCGAAATTTCATGCGTTGACTGGCGCCACTATTCAGACTGAGAGAGAGAAAAGGAGAGAGAGAGAGGGGGGCTGAGAAATCGCGAGTATTCGCTGTAAACATTTGAATTATTTGCTTCGTTATTTAACATAAATAAAATTTAATTGCTTGCTATTTTTAAACCTTTTTCACATATTACTTTTGATTTAATTTCCATTTGTGAATCCAATTAAAATTGAATACAGATTCAATTTTTTAATTTGCAAAATAGTTTATGAGAAATTTTGCGATACTCGTTAACTGTATCTGTATCTGTTTGACTTGCATAAAATCGTACAACGTTCATTACAAATATTTTGCATGTAAATTCCGTTTTAAATCCAATTAAGTTTTGCATTCACATGCCAATTCCATTTTACAAAATATGCGGCAGTTATTTTATATTTTCATTAAGAGTATCAATTAGTTGCTTTAACCAAGAAAAACTCATCAAATTTAAAAGAGTGAAATGAAATAGTTAAGATTAAAAGATAATGTTTTTTTTTTTTTACATTTTCTCACTGAATTTTTCAGATTTAAGAGATTTGATTGCAAGCATGTTTCAAAAATGTTCACTTACAAGACATTAGAAAAGAGTTTAGTTAAATACAAATTTGAATAAAGTATATGTTCACTTTTAAATTCACTTTTAAAATCCATAGTTTATTAACTTTAATATCTACGCTGTGCTTTTTTTGCAATTGTATCTTAAAGTTTCACTTTGCAACTCGTCCAATGACATTGCCTTTAAAGATGCGGCGTGCTTTGAGCGTTATTAAAAAGGCAATAAGGCAACTTTTATATTTTTAACTTATTTACGTTCCACATGCGACACACACACACATGTGTACTAGTGTGTGTGTGTGTGTGTGTGTGTGTGTGTGTGTGTGTGTGTGTGTGTGTGTGTGTGTGTTTGTGTCGTGTGTGTGTGTGTGTGTGTGTGTGTGTGTGTTTGTGTCGTGTTTGTGCAGACAGTAAACAAACATGAAAGTCGCTTTTTGCCCCTTTAGGTGTAGCTACAAACTCTTATTAAATATTTCAGTTGGTTTTTTCGCTGGCAGAACTGCAAAATAAATGCCGCTGCTTAATTTATGCGACACTGTGCAACGCCTCATTAATCCACAATTGATGTTGGGAGTCACGGCCTACTCTTATGGTGGGCGTCCTCTTTGCAACCATTTGATGTCAAACGATTTTATTAAGCCTGCTGTTGCCTGAGATCACAAGCCGGAAAAACTATCAACGTCAATTGACGATTGTCATTTGGGGAAATTGAAAAATTGTATTGGCGGAGGCTGGAGACAGGTTTGAGGAGCAGCAGGCGGGGGCAACAAATGAAACGCTTACGTGTGGGCGAGAAAAGACAAAAGAAAGCTGCAACAAAATGAATTACAAAATGCCACTCAAGGTGCTGTGGGCGTGGCCGCAGGCTCTGTTTAATTTAGCCAAGTGGCAGCCCAGATACAAGCGACTGCCTCAAATGACTTTTAATATTGCGGCAGGCGAACCAGCTGAGCTGAGCTGCTAGGGAGCTGCCAGCCTTTAGTCTGCTGCAGCAGTAGGAGAAGTAGGAGCAGCAGCAGCGGCAGATTAACTGGCAGCATTCAAAGCCAATGACAAGCTAGAACAACACAAGCGGACGCCGTATGACACTGACAATGAAATGGAATTGCAAACATGCCAAGCCCCTTCTTCTAGCTGGCAATCCCCTACACACCACCCCGAAGTCGAGCAATGGCATCTGTGACTGCAGCACAATAATCTTTAAAAGCAACCCAGGCGAGCAAACAGTCCACAGTTAAAAGGATATTAAATAAACGATAAGGTAAAATGACCGATAACGAGATACCCTCTATTTCAGCTTAAGAATTGATACTCATCATTTTATGGAGATTTTCCAAAAATTAGACTCTGCAAGACAGGCAACTCACACTTGAAACGAACCCACTTTTTGAAGAGTTGAACCAGCGACCACCATAGGCAGATAGACTGTGTTTCAATCGATGTTGGGAGGTACTGAATATGAATATTTAAACTCTATTGCTGTCAATAACTAACCAAAGATCTATTCAAATAAAAGCAACTACATTAACTGGGATTTGAACCAGCGACCAGCGCATGCAGACACACTGTGTCTCATTAATCAAAGTGTTAGAGTGCAAATCAGTAAATATTTGATATAATAAGTATTATTTCTATATAGTGTAGAACAAGCAATAGCTCAAATCTAATACGCTCAGTCTACAGTTCAGTATATATACTGAGTATGAAAGCAGAATAAAACATTGTCAGAACTTGTACAAATAGAGGCAAGAGCTAGGTATGGGTGTTTGGTAGGGATTTGGCAGGCGGGCGTGTAGGAATAAGAGTATAAGGAACTAGCAGGCGGCACTCTTATAAATGAAATGGAGTAATAATATTTTGCGACAACAAACGCAGCGTGGGGCACAAAATACAATAGCAAAATGGCAAAAAGGAACGAAGGCTGCATAGGGACTCACAAACAGGGACTTAGGGCGCAGCTGTGCCACGGGACGTAACAATGCAACCAACAACAGCAACAACAACAGAGCTGCAGACAAACAAACATTTCAATAAATTCAGAGGCAAAAAAAAAAAAAAAAAACAGCAGACAGACAATGAAAAACACGCAAAAGGAGTGCCAAAAGCAGCCAGGCAACGAGGCAACCGACCAAAACAGATACCAGACCAATGCCAGACGGAAACAGACCTCGCTTTTTGGTTAAAGAAAATCGCTCGGTGGCAGCAGGAGGCATGCTGCGGGTTAAGCGCTACTCGAAGTGGCTTAAGACCGTGTCGTCTGTAGCATGCAGCATGCAGCATGCAACCCACAACCCACCTGCCACCATACGACAAACTCGTGTCATTTGCACTTAATTCAAATGCGCGACACAATTGCAAACTGAAAACTGTATCAAAAAAAAAAAAAAAACAAATACAAAATACAATGAAAAACAAATGAAAAATGCAGAGGAAACTAAGCAAAAACAAATGCACTTCTTTATGTCTGCGTTTTAACTTCATTAGGCGCTGTGCAAATTTTTGATAAAGCTGCCTACGATCTGCTTTGCTTTGGTTCAGTGAACTTGACGTTTGCCTTTGGGTAATTTGAGAAAATTCTGTTGAAATATTCATATTGGACATATGCCAGTTGAATGTAGGACTTGTCATCAATGTGCAGTGTTCTTGGCTCGGCTTGTCAGAGCCACACAGTCGACTCTCAGTCACTTTTAATTCGTTTCTACACGCTTGCTGTGGGTCTTATGTGTTTGTTGTGAGCTACGTAACGCATTAAAGGACTCTTCATTGAGTACATAAATTAAATAAATACTTCATAAGCATTAGCTGAGTTTATTTGCTATTTAGAAGAAAATTATCCTGTATTGTACATTTAATTTTTTAGTTTTTATTGTTAGATAATTGTTTTGTATGATGCAAAGATATTTTTTAATAACAACTGAAACGGAATGGAATAAAAACGGACATCGAAATTATAGAAATTTTTGACAATAAATAAATACAAATTGCAGTTTTATATTAATATGTATGATAGCTAAGTATTATTATTTATTTATTATTTTGTATTTATTTTTTTCATTTATTTTTATTTTTTATTAATTTTTCTAACTATTAATTATGTTATTATTATTAATTATCATTTATTATTTTTTTATTTTATATTACAATTGTCGTATGGCCGCAAGTGTATTTAATAATCGACAGCTTTTATACAAATAATTTCTTAGGTTTCATCTCTTTTGCTTTTATTTTTTATTCAGCTTTTCAATGACATTTTTTGCATTTCGCCATTAGCTTTATTTGTTGTTATTGTTGTTGTTGTCGGGTATTCAGTGTCTCCTACTATCATTTATTTATGCGCTGACTTCGCTTTTTGCCTGGTCTGACCCTTAAATATCAATTTGCAAATAAATTGTATTTGCCCTTTTAAGTTGTTGTTGTTGTTGTTCTTGCTTGGCCAGTCTGCTTTATTTATCGTGCGTTCAATGTTCTATAGCATAATGGACTTTTATTGGCAAAGCCAATGCCAATGGCAAATGCTAAAAGCTGCCAGTCCTTCCCTCTCTAAAAACTAAATGCAATCTTGAAACACATTTTTTTCCTTTTGCCGGGCGCCCGTAAGTATGCTCTGAAATTTTGGCGTCTTACAGTTTATTGAACCGGCCCCGCGGGTTGTCTGCCTCATCATTTTGTATTTTAAAATGCCCCAAAGGCAATTATATTTATGTATATTTTTACATTTCGGATATACTTTAAATACTTTGGGCGGTCATGCTACAGCTGCCACGCCCCCTGCATTTAAGCAAGCCATTTAAATGCATTTGACGGCGTTAATAGTTTTATTATGGCCAATTTCTATGCAGCTAAAAAGCGCAGCAAATTCCACAGCCAGTCATAAAAGTTAATTGTTTAATTATTTTTCTATTTCTTTCAGATTTTTTGTTGATTTTTTTGGGTGCTGCGGTTGCATGCGTTTTATGATGTTACAGTAGATTGCTTTGATTGGAACTTAAGCCCTTGCATATTACCAGGCCAACTAAACGAACTGTAAGCCATTTGGCTGACAGAGAGACACACATACACACACACACACACACACACAGGCTTACACCCGCAGAAAGAAATTATACTCTGCTCTTTGGGTGTAATTTCTTCCACTTAAGTTAATACCCAGTCGATTTAGCGCTTAGACATACAGACACACACAAAAGTATTGGCACAGCAATCATTTTCTACTTTGCAACCATTTTGCGTCCGTTTTTGGTAACAAACATCCATGCAAATTAATTTTCCTGTATAAGCCAGTTAATTTCCTACAAAAATCAGTTAAAGTTTTGTAACAAAAACATAACAGTAATTTTATTAAATTATTTAAAAAAAAAATGGCACATTTTCCTGGCACAAAAGTATTGGCACACATAATTATAAATCCTAAAAATATTATATGTGGAACTTAACTAATATTTGGTGGGCAAGCCTTTCTGTTTTATAACAGCCTCTAAACGTTTTGGCATAGAATGAACCAATTTTCTGGTCGTTTCCGCCCCGATATTTTGCCATTCTTCCAATAAAACCGTTTTCAGCTGACTTTTGTTGGAAATTACCCGTTTTTTGACCCTCCTATCCAGTTCCTCCCATAAATGTTCAATTGGGTTTAAATCAGGAGATTGTGGCGGATGTGGCAAAACATGTGCCGTGTTATATGCCAGCCACATTTTAACAACGTGGGCCGAATGCTTGGGATCGTTGTCGTGTTGAAAAGTAAAGTTGGATGGTAAGTTTAGGTTTTCGGCGCTTTTTTTGAGGTTTTCCTTTAATATGCCTAAATAAACTGTTTTGTCCATTATCCCATCTATGAATACTAATTCGCCCACGCCCGCAGCAGACATGCAGCCCCATACCATCACTCCCCCGCCGCCATGTTTTACTGTTGCTGCAAGGTTTTTTTTTCGAAGGCAGTATTTGGCTTGCGCCACACAGTAACTTTGCCATCTGAGCGAAAAATATTAAATTTGCTTTCATCAGAAAATAGTGGCTTACGTCTAGCAACACGTGCACTGTAGTTGGCCTCATGCAGTACCCTTCTGATAGTCATTGGGTGTACCTCTTTTCCAAATTCATTTTTAACCTCAGCAGTTATTTGTGTAGATGTTATTTTTGGGTTCTTTTTAATTTTACGCACTATATCGCTCCGTTCGCGGTCACTTAAAACCCGAGGGCGGCCTTGTCGCGCAGAGTTTTCAAGGCTTTGCGATCCTTTAAAGCGTTGTACAATGCTGCGAATCGTGAAACGACTTCTTTCCATCATTTCACCTATCTCAGCATAAGATTTACCTTGCTTATGCAGATATAAAATTATTTTGCGTTCAGATTCAGTGGTTTCTTTTTGTTTTGGACTCATATTTGACTTTTTCTTATTGTTTAGGACAAAATGCAAGTTTTAATTCGACAAATATCTGTGATTTTAAATAACGGTAGGTTGCAACACATGTTCTTGCTAATAGCGTTGCCAGATGGGTAAAAGCATAAAAATAAATCGAGCTAAAAACTAAGTGTGCCAATACTTTTGTGCCAGGAAAATGTGCCATTTTTTATTTAAATAATTTAATAAAATTACTGTTATGTTTTTGTTACAAAACTTTAACTGATTTTTGTAGGAAATTAACTGGCTTATACAGGAAAATTAATTTGCATGGATGTTTGTTACCAAAAACGGACGCAAAATGGTTGCAAAGTAGAAAATGATTGCTGTGCCAATACTTATGTGTGTGTCTGTATGTGTGTGTATGTTGAGTGTGTGCGTTGTGTGTGCTTGTGTTTGTGCTGTTACAATGTGTATTACTGTGTAGTTGCTAGTGCTATTTCTGTGCGCTGCACGCGCTTATCAGTCCAGAACGAGCACACGGTGCGTATGAGTGATAAACTAGACTATTTTTATATAGGGGCACACATCGGGAGGGGGCGGGGGTGTTTAGGGTGGGCCTTATCGCCGTTGCGGATCAATGAACTTTACACACAGAGAACTACACTAATAATGCGTTATGCTCGCATTGCAATTCTCAGCTGATAAGCTGCCAATAGGCGCGGCAATTGGCATTTGCTTTTATCACACGCGCCGATAAGGCAGCAACAAGAAGAAGCAGTCGTAGAGAAAAAAACTGCACTTTTTTTGCATTCAACTAATTGGTCGCGGCTGGCTATTGCCTGGGGAGGCGGAACGTCAGGGGAACAGTTGAAACAAAATACATTCTTTGCTGGCCCCTTTATTTTTATTTTATTTTTTATCAACTGCGGACGCATTTTGAGCATATCTTTATAATTGCAAAAAACGGAAAAACTAAAGGGAAAATGAAAAGAAAGCAAAGCCAAGCGGAAAGCAAAGCAAAACTGAAATGCCAAATGGCTGTCTGCATTTTAATTACACGGGCATACACACAAAAAAATAAAAAATGAAACGAGCGAAAATTCTAACCTCGAATGCTCGAATACAATGGCCAAAATGGGCGTCAAGTTGCACTCTGAAAAACGTGGAAAACTTCATGGCAAAAGTTTGATTAAGAAAAGGCGCACGAGGAGCAGATGGGATTCGGTCTGTGGTTGGGTTGAGTGTCGCAAGTTCAAGTTGAAGTTGAACTTGCATTTAAAAGATTTTTCGGCTGCAACTTTGCAGCCACATTTCAGACACATTTTCAGCTAAGCAAAAGTTCAAAATGTGCTGCGTGAAAAATAAAATATAATTAAAAGACAGCAACAACAAAGCCAGCTCAAGCACAATGCAGACAGACAACAAACACGCCCACCGCACGTAATGAAAATGTCAAAATAAACACGACATTAAAAAATCAACCCCCCCACTAACCAGAAAAATGACAAAAACAAGAAACCGAAGCCAGTGCACTGCAAGACATTTTAAAGAGGCCAATAAAAGTCAAAGCAGCGCAGCAGCAGAAGCAGCAGCTAACTAGCAAGGCAATAACCGCACACACACACACACACACCGACAAACTCACTCACATACTTACATACACATATATGAGACCACTAATCGACAAAAGGCTGCCAAAAAAGACGATGCACTCGCATAGGTGTCAGACGTGGCGTATACGGCTATGCTAAGCGTGTCCAGACAGCCACGCCCCGTTCTTCATTTCAAGTGAAAACATTTACATAAATAATTAGCGACACTCTCAACTGCTGCATGCCACACTTGAAACAACACCAATTTTCAGCAAGTGCCACACAAATTGCAATTAATCAAGTGGGCGGTTGGGCGTAGTATTTCGTTTCTTTTAGCGAGAAAAACATAATACTTGCCGTCTGGCTGACAGTTTAACTGACTAAACAAGGTGCGATAAGTGTCCACGGGCAGCGCGAAATCAGCGCAGGACAATGACTAAGGCTGAAAGCGGTATGAGGAGCGGCCAACAGCCAGCAGCAGAAGCAGCAGCAGCTGTTGAAAATGAAAATGATTTAAAGCACATGGTCGTTGGTCGACTACGAGGACAGCGCCCCAGGATCATCACCCCAACTGCTGTCGCTGCCAACGTTCCTTTTGTTAGCAAGTTTTCTGTTGGCTAAAGCAAAGTTTTTAATGCTGCTCTTTAAATTTGAGTTCAAACACTCGGGAATTGTCTTTTAAGTGGAGCCAACCAGGCTTACCTTATGCTATGCGAAAACAAGTTAAATTACAAATTGAAATTCATGATCTGAGACCGCAAACAGTTGATGGTAATCACACTAACGAACATATTATATATACAAATATATTAAGTCCAAGCACAGAAAGCCTGCTCTGGGCATAAAAGCAGCACCAGCTTGAATTCTGCTTCAATACGTATGCTGATAAGTTCACTTATTTTTCTAACTATTAATTTTTTTTGTAACAAATCATATCAAATATGAGGAGTTATTCCAGTTTTAAGAATTTGGGTAAGTTAACAAAAGAAATATTTAATAAATATTAAGAGGGGCATTTAGCATTTGTATTAGAAAGCTATTATTTTAACTTATTATTATTATTTTAGTGCACAAAAAATGTATTTAATTTATTTCCAGGGTTAATATTTATTATTATATCTAAGTAGTTACTAAAATAAATCAGGCTGATAGCTGATTACTTTATATATATTTTCATAACAAGAATAAATAATATAATAATAATAGCATATTAATAAGATCGTGTATTATGTTATTTAATAAAAAATATAAATGCTAGGGAACTAAATATAAATCACGTTCTCTGCTATTAAAATCAAAAAATATTTTTAAACCATAAAAATTAAAGGAATATAAATAAGGTACTTTTTTGCAATATATAAAATTAGAAACTGTTTAAAAATCAATAAAAAGTAAAATTAAGTGCAAGTGCAAGATGTATAAAACCCCAAGAGCAAGAAAAATTATATAAAGAAAAAAATAAGAAATTTAAATGTGCTGCTCAGCCTAGGCAAGCTGCACTGTACATCTGCATATCTTAACCTAAAGCTATGCGGTCAGGTTACCGTAATGAATATTTTGCAGCTTGTTGGTAAATGGCTAAATTTTGTTTTCGTTCTTGCTCGAGTTACATTTGTGGCAATCATCCACACACAGACACATACATACGCACACACACACACGCACTTGAAATACCAAAAGCAACCATAGAAGTAATTAAATTGCAGTTGCGAGCAACTCCGTCAGCAACTTGTGGCTGAAGGACGAATTTTGAACCTGTGTCGGCGGCGTCGGACATTGAGTGGCTGCCAAAGTGTGGAGCTCAGGGGGCCGCAGGAGCCTGCATGTTGCTTCTTGCCTGGCTGGATTATCATTGTGAATAATTTCATTACACACACGCACACCTACACACACACACGCACATACAAAGCAAATGCAGTCGTGAGAAACAAATAAAATTTCGAAAATAAAAAAAACCAGCTAAGAGAAAACTTCAAAGCAGACAAGAAAATAAAAAAAAAAACAAGCAAAGGGCGTAACATGATTGCGTTTTCGACAACATTTGGGTGCAGTCGCAGGGGCGTTGGGGGCGTGTCTTTGCTGGCAATAGCACTCGTCGATAATTAATTTTGCCGTCAAGGACTCGCTCGCATCACATTTCAAACTAAGCGCCTTATTGGTATTGAAGAAGAGCTTGGCTAAACAAAAAAGGTAACAAAAAATAAAAATGAAAAAGACAAATCAAAAACCAATAAAAGGCAATACAATGAACGTAATGCATGGGACCGGGCTAGGACATGGCCAGGAGCAGTCGGTTACTCCTCGTCAGGTTCAATGCACCACGCGAGGCGCTTTATTTGACTTGATTTTATTTTTATTTTATTTTTTCATATTATTCTCCTCTTTTTGGTTATTTATTTAAAAGACGCTTAGACAAAGCCAGCCGCAAGTAGCAGGAGTTTAAGGAGAATTGGGCGGCAGCGCTTGGCGGGCTGCCCGACTGATAGCAGAGGCAGGCAGCGCGCATAAATTTTGCAAGCGCTGCAAAAATGGGGGAAAAGGAACAGCACGCCGAATATTTAATACCCTATGGCATGAATTTAATGAAAAGCTTCATTTGTGACTGATTTTGAAAAGGTACCATTTAATAAAAATCTCCGGTTTGATACGCCTTTTCGGATATATCTAGAAAAACCAACAAAGCTCTTTTTGCGACCGATTTTTTATATCGAGCTATATGCTATAGTTGTCTAATCCTGATAAGCTTCCGCTCAAATATAAGGAGCATAAAGAAACGAAAAATGAGAAATAAATTCAAAAGTTTAACGAGATATCTTGATAAACATATAGAACTTGATTCTTGGCCTATTATTCAACTGTAAGCCGGCTGAAGTCAATATATATACATATATACTTCTTGCAACTGGAAACAGATAGCATATGGTTCCATCGACTCGACTGTTGTTAATGAACAAGTATAAGGAATCCAAGGCGGTCTCCTTCTAGGCGTTACACATTTCGTGACAAAATGATAATAGCTTCTACAAGGGTATAGAAAAGCTTGTGCTGCCACAAGGATTCAAAAGGATACGCAGCGCGAAACGTTAAGTGCGCCGAATAAAAGAAGAATGAAAAAGGATATGCCAAAGAAATTGCAAACTTAAATCAATAAATAAAGCATAAAGCGTAGCAGAGCAGATCAGAGGCAGTAGGTGTGTGAGGGCGGTAGCAGGGGGCCTGGTGTGGATGCAGCAGTAGGAGTCAAAGGAGTCGCGTCAACGTCATTAAATCAATGCTGCCGCCTGTCGTTTGCCGGCAATAGATAACGAGCAGGACGACAAGGAGCAGAGGACTAGCAGCAGCAGCGACTGCAGCTAAAAAGTTTGCCAAGTTTACCAAGTGACATTAACACAAACGACGCCGAATGCGGGACGCAGGACTCTGGAGCAGCACATTAAAATATTCAAGTCGAGGTCTCCAGGACGAGACAAGTGTCTGCTGTTGCCGCTGCGTCCTCCCTGCCTCGTGCTCGTCTGCGGCGTCTGCTGAGATGCTGTCAGCGACAATGCGTTAGACAATGCCAAAAACACAATTGGGGCGTGTCCAGGACATCAAGTGAAGTGCGCATCAAGTGTGAGAGCCAGCTGAAGTGCGGGCTAAAAGCTTGTGCTAGGCGTCTGGTCCTAGTCCAGGCCAGCCAGCACAGACGCGGCTGCACAATTGTTTTTGTGCATGCCGTGGCAGCAGAATTTGATTGAATTGCACATTGACGAGTTGATGGATTGGTTTAATCAAATAGCAGCTAGGAGTTGCCAACAGTTGTGGCAGCCAAACCTTAAAGCGCATCGATTTTGCGCAGCCTTGGCCTTCAGACGTGACTCTTTTTGTGGGCAGAAAAAGCACGTGCAGCCGGAAATATATATATATGTTTGGTCTCCCAAACTGTTGTTGTTCTTGCCAAAAGTCTTAAAGCCAAAGCCAATGTGCCCGATAAGCTGTCAAAATGCCGACAACATTTGGGCAACAACAAAATTCGCAAATGGCTCTGTAAGAGCCGATGGCTATGAGAGCCGAAATCCTTTAATGTCCTGTTAACGATAAGCCGGCGGGATATGCAAAGGACTTGGCCAAAAACTAGCTAGAGACAACGAGCAGTGAATATTAAAACAAATAAGCCAACATAATGGACTGCCCCCAGGACACAAACACACACAGAGAGAGACAGAATGAGAGAGAGAGAGAGAGAGACATAGACAGAGTGAGTGCCAGACACAGAGCAGTGTGGACTCTGAAAGGGCAGGCGGGGCGGTGCAGAAATTGGTTGCACACTTTGACCCATGTCAAACAAGTTAAACAGCAAGGAAAACGTCAATAGACCAGCATGGAAAACGTGTTGGGCCAAAGCCAAAGCCTTTAAGACAGGTCTTTAATATTATTTGCCCTGGTCAATGACATGCAGTCGTCAGGTTAGTTAGTTGATTTAACTGCCAGTTAAAAATGAAAATATTTATTTGGCAATCAAATAGCAGACCCAACATGAAATGCAAATGTTTGTGTGCGCGCTCCAACTCGAGGCAGAGGATGCGACTAATTGCTGTTAACTTGAAGCTGTCTCCATGCCAAAATTAATGGTCACAAATTTGTGCAGGCTGCCCAAATTCCCGCCTGGCATTCAGGTAGTTACTGCTGCCCACAGTTGGGCAAAATAAAAAGGCGGGTTCAACAAACTTTACCTTTGCCTCGTAAAAATCAATAGGCGGCGTCGCTGTTGTCGTTCCCGTCGGTCGGCCTGGCCCGACTGTCGGCCAGTCGGGTTGCCAGTTTTAAAATACATTTTTCGAAGCGGCCAAAAAACGAAATGCGCATCAAAGGCACTTCAAATATCAGCATAATCATTGCCAGAAATGAGCTCTGCCACGGAGTCGAAGGCAACGTCGCCGCATAAACATTAACAGCATCTGCCATAGCTCGAAAAAACTGATGTGTCATGAGATACCCTGCATTATTACAAAGATTATTTTGAATCGAATTGATTCGAATTAGCACTACCTATTTATATTTTACTATCAACTAAACTTTTAACCAACCCAAATGTCCCACAAGGTTAGCCGAATCCCAAAATGAACTATTTAGAAAAAAAAAAGCTTGGTTCAAATAAAACGCTTTTAAAGTACTAGATGCCAATTCAAAGTAGAAATCAAACTATACGCGTTTCTTTTAAACTAAAATACCTGGAGTTTTTTAAAAAGAATTAATAAAGCCCCAGAATTTACGAGTCGAATTTAATGCCAGAAATATGGTTTGTCAACCATGAACCGAACCACTGACAGCTTTTTTGTCAGCCCTCGGATTGGTAGTAGCTGGTTACTAGAATGCATTTAGCAGCTTTTGCTTATAGTTCCTGGTAGTTAGTATAACCTTAGTATAGCTTATTTCTTTAATAAATATGCACAATACATATAGTATCTAATATAAAGATACTAGGCAATAGAGTGCGTATGTTGAAATGGCGGGATATAAGCATTTAATATTTATATCAATGCCATAAAATTCAAGTTGAATTTTTCACTTAAACGCTCAACTACTCTGTCAAAGCGTGCGTACAGGGTGTTTGCGACAAGCCCTTATGAATGAATAAAAAGCAGCAAACATAAGCATTCACTCACTCATATTCATACTCAAACTCACACTCACAAATCAGTCGAAACGATTCAAGTGGAAGTTTGCAGCAGACAGCGAGGTTTTCTCTCTGTTCTTGTTGTTGTTGTTGCTGTGGTTGCTGCTGCTATTTTTAGGCACCTTTTTTTAAGTTAGGGAAAAGCAAAAAATAATGAAAACGAAATTTGCAACTGCAGTTCGTGCCACAGTCCCACAGTACAGGAAAAGGGTGTTAGGGGGCGGTTGGAGGAGTAGGGCGAACGTTTCTGTGGAAACGTGACAAAACTTCTGGCAACTTCGAGTCAAGGAAATGAGCGGCAGTTGGCGACGATTGGCAGCAATCGATAAAACACGATCATGACCAGCAGCAGCGGCAACAACTGTTGCAGTCGCCGTTGCGGCACTTAATTGAGTTGTAGCCTTGCAATTGCCTCAACAGCTTGCCACAAAATGGGGCGTTGAACAATTTGCCGGCCTGCAGCAGGCGGCACGCGCGATAAGCAGCTGCAATAAGCGCCTCTTATCTGAGATAGATGCAATTATTAATTGGCGCAACATGTGGCCCACACTCCTTGCCTCTTGCCACTTGGCTAAAATATTACGCACACCATTGAGCCGCCAACTGTTAATGTTTTAGTTGTTGTGGGTGTTGTGCAGCCAGAGTGCCGTTAACTTGCCACAAATGGCCGGTGTTGACCCCCCGGGGGCTCAGTTGCACAACCCAAAACGGCAGCGCCGCCGTCGTCTATGGGAGTAGGAGTTAAAGGAGCGGCAGATGGAGTGTAGGGGAGGGAGGAAGACTTAGTCAATTTGATCGACTGCCTTTAACAGAAATTGTCTGGCCAATTGGCAGCTGTGCGAGCGAGCTGTGCATTTATGTACATAAGTAAATTTGTCTGCATTGCCAAGTCAAACACAAGCGATTCCATTGACTTGGCCAACAACGTGCAAATGTTGCCAACTCTTTAAAACTGTTGCCAGCTGAGCTAACGAATCAATAAACACAAAGTTTTACAAAACTTTTAAGTAGTTGAGTGCACTCTAGTTGCGGTTGTTAGCTTACGATCGATGGGTATTTTTGATTCTTAGCTTATAATTATTATTATATAAGATATTTTAATAAATATAAAGAAATTATGTAGTGTACCAATAATTATAATTTCTTAAAATTAAAAAGTTTTGGGACAGAATCAAAGTTGAGCTCAAACAAGCCAAATGAATTTAAGAATCGAAACAATTCAGACAAAATGATGACAATTGTTTGTGTACGAGATGCATTGATTATAAACATAAAAATTAGCGTATTTTACAAATTTTATAAGCAATTTGTGGCTAATTTATGTGTTTTGCTGAATGTGTTGTCTACTTTTTGGCTGGCCTTGAAAAGCGCTCTGTGGACGCAGAGAGAAGGCATGGGCACGGGCATGGGCATGGGTAGGGGGGCTGGGGTATGGGCATGGAAATGGTAATGGCAGAGCGACAAAAGCTTTTGCCTAATTGCGTCGCAATCAATTCACTGGCAGCAACAACAACAACGATAACAGAGCACCAAAGCAAAGCACATGTCATTTTTTTTCATGCTTATATCACATTGGTTTTGCTGTTGAGGCTTGCTAATTATTGTCATAGGTTAGTGTAGGCAGAGAGTCCAACAACAACAACAACAACAACAACAGCCACAACAACAAGCGAAAGTAATAAAAATTTAGAGCTGCTGCCGCTGAGCAGCTGAAAGCAAAAGTGTTTCGAGTCTCAGAGTTTCAGTTTCATTAGTTGTTACTGTAGATTGTTGCTGTTGTTGTAGTTGTTGCTGCTTTGCCATTTTTATGGCACTCTGTTTGGCATTTTAAGCATTTTCACAGCAACAATGTTGCCCACACACATTCGCGCCGAGCAGACAAACTTTTGTAGAATGCCAGCACGCCGCAGTCGCAATAATTACCAAGTGACAACAACCACAACAACAGCAGCAACATATAGCAACAAAAACTGGCCCAAACATTAGGCAATATAAGCAAAAATTTCTGGCCTGACATCTTTTGGGCTTCAGTTTTTTGTTATTTTTATAGCTATTTTTTTTTTTAGAATTACATTTTTAGTACGTATTTAAGTGCTTTTTTGTGGAGGGCAGTTTGCGGTGGGGAAACTTCTGCACATGTTGCCACGCATTTGAGTTGGCATCTTGTCAAAGTAAAACATGTGGCAGGCAGCTTTTTTCTATCATTTTGTCTATTCTTTTTTTGTTCAGCTTATAAACAAACATTGCATTGGGCCTGTCATTAGAATGGATAATTGTGGAGGATGGGGACGGCATGACGATGATTGACAGCCAAGGCGCGGGCAGCAGCTGGACAGTTGGTGGGGAGGGACAACGTGTGGCAGATGTCAACTAATGTTGGCACACACATACACGCAACACAAACATTGCAACATTCTTACAGCTAGGAGATTAACAATATTCGCTCGAAGTCAGCTTTGGCTGAGCCAAATGACAGATTACGCTTAAGTAAGAGTATCTCTTACAGCTGTAAGCTGACCGCTTAGCCTATACCCTAACCAAAACGTTTTGCTCAAAGTCCAAAGGCTATGTTTTTCAGCATTTGTTTAAATCGAAAATTATTTTAAGCTTGTTTGCAATAAAGAGACAATTAAATTGGCTTTGAAAAGCTTTTACATTTAATTGCTTTAATGAATGCAATTATATAGGAGCAATTTTTTATGCAAATGTGCGTTTCTTTAGTTCCTTTTTTTAAAGCCTTTCTTACTATTTTTTCAAGGGCTTTAAAAAATGGAGATATAGTTTTTAGTTAATTTTTAAAAATTAATTTTACTTTAATTTTTTAATAATGTAATTAATTATAATAATAATTATAAATTATAACTTATCCATTGCTTTTAATATTATTTTCTAGCTTATTTTTACTGTCATTTTAAGTTTTTTTTTTATAAATATATTTAATGATTTTTCAATAATTTTGTATTATTTCTTTATTTTATTTTTATTATTATTACTTCTTTCTTTCCTTACTTCCGAAATATTTACTTAGTTTATTGCGTAGAGTACTCAGAAGTCGATGCAAGTCTTTTAAGCTGCTCGTTCTTTATATATATATATAATTTTTCTTTTCCTAATTTGCATTCATCATCAGTGCACAAACTAATTGCAAATTTTGTGCGTGTATATGTGTGTGTGTGAGTCGCGCTGTGCTATTTCTATTTCTCACATTTTCCACACACACACACACACACATGCAACAGACGACGCAGCTAGGCGGGTTAGCGACCGCAAAACTATCTGACATTAGATTGCGATGGCGGCCAAACGACAACAGCCGACGCCAGCAGCAACGCCGGCGGCAGCAGCAGCGCAGCTGTTGTTGTTGTTGTTGGTGCAATCAGCGACGTTGGCGACGTTTTCTGTGCCGTTCGGCACGTACGTTCCCTAAGTAGAGAGAGCTTGAGTTAGGGTCAGAGCGGGAGCCGGAGCGCAACAATTATGACACACGCTGCCAATTGGATGGGCTTTTACAGGCATTGGTGTTGCAGAAACATGTTGTGTTGCATGGCAACAGCAGCGGCAACAAAAATATATATTTTGGTCAACTATTTTTATGTAGAATTTTAAGTGCAAACTCCTGTTGCAATGCGCTGCGCAAACACACATACATTGTGCAACATATACTTTATCTGCTTGCAGCAGTAGTTACAGTCGCCGTTGTTGTTGCATAGAAAGAGTTAGCGGGAGAGTTAGGTGTAGATCTGCCAGGCAGATTGTTGGCGCACGCTTGATTGAACGTTCGCTTTTATTGCCACAACAAATCAATTTTGCCAGCTAAGCAGCAGCAGCAGCAAAAGCAACAACAACAACATGTTGCAGCAGCAGCAGCAACAGCGGGCACTCCCCAAAGCGCTGCTGATCAAAAACTTCAGACTACTTTGTAGCCACTTGCAACAGCGCAACAAACGCAAATGAAATGCCGCAAAATGTGTGCTTTTTTTCCATTTTGCATTGTCTGCGCAATTGCAACATGCCACGTATTCAACGGTTGCAACTTTGCTGCGCGTTGGTGGCGCCGCAAACTCGAAAATTGCGAGTCTCAGCGAGTCGCTGCGCGTCGGCGTTTCATTTTTATTGCCCATGTAAAATATACATCAATTGACGGCACCGGAGGGGGGCGTGGTCGTGTCTATGATTTCTTAATTGATTTACCCGTTGCCTTAAGAAGCGAGACAGTCAAGCGAAATATGCAACTAGTAAGCGTGATCGATTGTAAGATACCCTCGAAAACCATTATACCCTTTTTACCCATTTTCAATGGGTGTAGGGTATATAAAACAAGTTCGTAAGAAACGAGACAGTCAAGCCAAATATGCAGCTAGTAAGCGTGATCGACTCAAAGATACTCTATAGCCTGTACTGAAGGGCACCGACTAACCCAGGGGTACGAAATAATTATTTTTTTTTTATCGTTTATGCAGGAATTGGATTTGGAAAGGAATCCTCAGATAAAACCTATTTTAAACTATATTAATATCTTCTTTTCATGGTTACCTGCATTTTATTAAAATTTGATAATACCCTTTCTTCACGTTTTTAGTAGTTACAGGGCATAAGCAATGTTATGCAAAGCGCAAATTGCGGTGATCTACGTATAGCGGAAATGCCCTCGGCGCGTTAAGAAAAAATAACGCCCACCCAAAAAAAAAATGAAAAGAAAAGATATACAAATAGATTCCCAAACGAGATAGTCGAACAACAAATTGATAAAACCCAATGCTCTCATCTATCTAACTGCCTCTCAGAGCTATTCTACCTGGCTGGAGTCGGGCTTGGCTCGCTGGGGCCGGGGCTAAAGAGTTGTAAGCCCCAAATTTATGGGATTCGTATAACTCAAATTTATGTGCTGAGCGATTCGCTTTTCAGATTTTGATTTCGATTTTGATATTATGTCGTTTGGGGCTTTAATCAGCTCAGATCTTTTGATCTTGTGCCGAAGGTTTCTGTTCAAGATGTTGTTGTTGTTGTATTTATTGGCCAGCTGACCCGTTACCGTTATTAATTAACAGCTGTGCGCTTATTATGCAAATTGCCACAGATGCGATGCCAGACAACAGCAAAAGTTAACGTGGGGGTAAGCCAACAACAACAAAGAGACTAAAGCTAATATATATATATATATATATATATATATATATATATATATAGACATATCAAGGTAGCGCACATCTACTATATATATCACAGACTTTGATAGCATTTGCGGTTTTTTGTGCGAGTTACTCACGATTGCGTTCGAGTGTGGTTTATGACTCATTCATACATATAGGAAATGTCTGTAAGAGATTGTGCATACCTGTAATAAAAATAGACAAAGTTTAGATTAGTTAAATCACATAGAATCGCATATAATATGGAAAAACTAATACTATATACAATCAAGTAAACACGTAATAGTTAAGTTAAGTGATTTAGAGAATAACTCAATAAATTTAACTTTATTAAGGAAATGCTTGAATTATCCAGAACAATCGTATATATAAACTGAACTAATTGGAAGTGAGTAACGTGATTTAGAGAATTACTCAATCAATTTTACTTAAGGCAATGTTTAAAAACATCTAGAAAATTTCATAAATAAATCATTTCGAGAACAATTAAAAGAATTTGACTAAACTAAGGATCTGCTTTTGGATCATCTAAGAAATATAAACTTAGCTTATATTTTGAATATAAACTTGCGTAAATCGTGCTAAGTAAAATGATTTAGAGCATGACTCAGAACTATGACTAAATTAACGAACTGTTAAATTTATCTAGAAAATTTTAATAATTAACTTGGCAAAATCTATCATTTTTAGTGTTAACTTAGAAACGATTAGCATTTGTTATCCTTAGACAAAATTATGGAACTATAAGAGAAAATTATAGAGAATAAAAATAATATAATAAATATTGATAAATAAAGTTTATTATGTTACTAAATCATATTAGATGAGTTCAGCAGTGTAGTTAAATAAACGTGTGGTTAATTTTAGTTAAAGTTGAATTTTAAGCATGACCAACTATTACTATCTTATATTCAATTATTCATATGTAAAACTCTCTAAATCCCAAAGATATATTAACCTGCGCGAATACCGACAACACACCTTCCATAGATAAATCGCAGACAACTCCTTTAAAAGGTGATCACAATTTGTTGAAGAAGCATATCCATAGACGACTATTTAAGCAGTTGTAAGGTCTATAATTTAGCATTAAGTTATGCAGATAAACGCAATGCTAAGGAGCTGCATGCATCATCTTTTTTGTGAACGACAATGCATTGGTAGTCTTTAATTTGGCCAGCAGCAACAACGGCAACAATCGGACAAATACAACAAACAATTTATTTCGCAATCAATTTGACAAATGCTTAAAGCTTACACATATGGCCAAAAGGCGATGGCGCGGCAGATAGGCACCGCCGAGTCGTTGAGGCTGGCCGACCAGCTGGCTTTTTATAGGCCAAACAGAGCTGTGGTCGCAGTTAAAAATTGCTGCGGCAACATCGCTGGGCAACAAGTAGTCGTTTGTTGTTGGCCTGGTCGCCACTTTGTGGCACATCGTAAATATTTTGTGGCCAATTCTAGAGTGTGGCACCAACATAAATGCGCACAAACAGCTGCCAATCGTTGCTCTGGCTAAATGTCTAAATTAGCAATGGGCGACATTTGCTGGCATTGACCCACACTGGTTAAAGCCAGTGTTGTGGGTGCGAGGGTCAATGCAGCAGTTATTAAAATTTATGCGTACCGCGCGACAAAAATTATGCAAAAACATGCGACGCGGGCGCAGTTGGCTCCAAGCAAGATCTATGCAAACGTATACGTGATGTGTGTGTGTGTGCGTGCATCAAGGTGTTAATTACAAGACACACATTCGCACACATAGTCGTCGTCTGATGGCCGTCTGTGTGTGTTAATTAAATTGAATCTCATTAAGTTCAAATTACAGTCAAAAGTTGTCGTCGTTTGTCATTTGTCACAGGCGCTGCACGGCGCCTGTAATTATGCAGCGCTAATCGACAATGACGCCGACTGCCACCCCACACCCCTCCATCACAGAAACCCCTCCTCTAAATGCATATAGAGCCTTAGTTATTGCCCATTTGCAAGCATTCAAGAACACGGCAAATAATCGTTATTTGCTCTCGACTGTAGGTGTCGCAAGTCGTGATAGCATTTGAAATTTATTTGAGCCATATGCAAGTGTTAGGCAATCGAATTAAGCTAGAGCTACACTGAGAGAAAATGTGTAAAATATGTATATTATATTCAAAAATTAATATTCTGCTGAATATTTTGATCACAAGATCTGATTTCTACACTAATCTTTTAAATTTCGACAATAATCTTCTAAATAGTGTTGGTAAATATAATAACAACAAAAAATATGTTAAAAATAATAAATAATTTATTTATTTATCAATTTATTTAGTTTTGTATTTTATTTTTTTTTCTAGTGTTTCGATATATATTTTTGTATTATGAGAAGTATTTTTATTATAATTTTTATTATTCATAAAGTATTTAGTTATATATAGCCCGGCTTACTTTGAGCACACGCGCCAGCTGACGTATGCAGAGCGGTTTTTCCAATGACAACAAAGTAAATCTTTTTTTGGCCCAATACAATAACAATCATTTTTATTTTTTCATAGAATTTTGATTTAATTACAATTTTACTAATTGTTATTTTTAGTAACCATCAAAATATATTTAATAACATTTTCATCAAATTGTGTACAAATATTTGCAACGTGGCAAAAACTGAACAATATGCGCACAAACTGCAATGCAGTTGATATGCAGCTTATGCTCTTAACAATAATAAAAAAAAATATTTAAAAAATAAATTTGTTATTTAAATGATATTCGACACGTTTGGCGCTCGTTTGTTTGTCGTCTCGTTGACTGTTTGCGTTTGTTTATGCATTTTTAAAATATTTTTTTCTGTTGTCATGGACACCATTTGCGAGTTGCCGGTCATTACCATGAAAAATGCAGTAACCCCCATAAGCCCAGCCCACCCCCTGCCACACACAATTGGCAAACAAAAATATTTTAATTGATTTTGTTGTTCAAAATGTTTGGTGTGAAAAAAATGTGTTGAAATTATGAAAAATTGTCATGCAAATTGAATGTTAAAGGCTAAATCGAAGGACGCGCCAATATGCTCAAGTGTGAATAGAGTATGTGTGTGTGGGCGTGTGTGCGTAGCTGTTAAACAAATTCATTTTATATGCAGGCTGCATTTAAAGGCTTTTAAGCAGAAATTGTTCTGCTCTTGATTTTCGTGCTGCATTCGACTTGAAAACCTTTTAATAGTTTTTTATGTTCTAATGAAACAATTAATTGTTTGGCACGTTCCCTTTGCCCATCTGCTGTTGGGCAAAAAACAACTTTTTGTTAGTATTCAAGTAATCGGCGCTCATAATTAACACATTTAGCTAATAACTTCAGACGAAATAAACAACATTAATCACGCTTTAATGGCGTATTAATAAGACAAACAGACCAGAGCAGAGCTGAGGGAAACATCCACATTAGCTCCATCATTTCCTAGAGCCCACTTTGGTAGTTGGCCCACGGCTGCTGCTGCTGCCAACTTTTATAGCAACTTTCAACACACACACACATCAGCTCATGTGTATGTGTGTGTGTGTTTGCAGAGCGGCTTTTCCAATAACAATAAAATAAATCTTGGCCAAGAAAAACAGATAAAAACAGCATTAGCTGGCCATAAAGCAAACTGGCCAAGGCAGAAGGCAAAACCCACGACGCTTACAGGTTAAAAAACAAAAACGACGACGACGGCGACAATGACAAAGACGGCGACAGCAATGTCTGGGGACAGACGGCAGCGACTTGCAGACAGACAGTTAGACAGATAGTCAGACAAGTGCCAAGTTAATTGCATTAAAAGTGAAATAAAAAGCGAGCGCGACAGCAGCTCAGATAGCAAAAATTATGAAGTGCAGTTGTTGCTGTTGCTGCTGCTGCAGTTGCTGCTGCTGTAGTTGTTCCTGCTGCTGCTGTTGTTGTTACTGTTGATTGAGGCGCATAATCAGCGGGGCGACGCCATCGAGCGCATTAAGTTGTTAACAGAAAATGTTTGCTTCATTTGCGCTATGATTGCTGCGAGAGATGGCAACAGCGCGGGCGTGTGTGTGAGAGAGATGGGTAGTGTACAGCAACATCCGGTGGGTCAGGCGTTGGCTCTGGCAACATCTGCTGCTTCTAGCTCGCCGCCAACTTGTTGCCGGGCAATGCAAAATAATTGCCATCACAATCATCTCGCTACCTCACTCTACCTCTTACTCTCGCTCACCCTCTTTCACTCATTCTCTCGCTCTCTCTCTCACACACACACACACACACACTTGGACACTCCATCTCCATCCGTCACGCGCTCGCTTGCGCAACGTTTCTTGGCACTCTTGCCACATTTTCTTATCTATAAATAGTTTTGCTGCCCACGCTGCGGTCAATAAACCCGCGACACATGCAAATTGCACTGCAGGCAGCAGCAGCAACTGCAGCAGCTGCAGTGGCAGCAGCCAAATGCAAACAATTAGCAGTGCTGCAGTTGAAAAAAAAAAAAAACTTCAAAAAGCAGCTAAAAACTATTAAAATTCAAAAATACCCTTTAATCATGTTTTTAATTCGAAAAAAATTGTTCAGAAATTGGAATATTGCGAATTACAAATTCTTATGTTTGAGAATATTAGTTTTTCTAAAAACTTTTCCATTTAAAATTCTATTTAAATTTGTACATAAACAAATCATGATTGAAAAATATAGATCATTATTTTCATTGGTTTTAAACATTGTGAAGACATAAATATGGCTAGTAGAAGACATAATTTTTAGCAGAACTTTTATATAGATTTGGATAATTTTTTAATTCTTCTTCTTCTTCTAATATTTTGTTTACTTATACGCCTATAGACAGCTCAGCTGCTTTTTGGCGAGTCGTATAAGCCTCTTGCTACCCTTCAAGTATTGCTTGCACGAAAGAGAGAAAAAAAGCACCGACCTATCGCACACTTTTTGTCATTGGGCCGTTGTCGTCGAGTTGATTTTTCGTTGTTTTCGTTTGTTTTTTCATTTTGCTATTATCAGACAGCGACGCCGACAGCGCAGCCATGTAATGCGCGTAACAATTTCATTTTGTTTTACAAAAACAACTGTTCGTTGTGCCGTGCATTGTTAGTTTTTTTTTTGTTTCGTTTTGTTTTTTTTTTTAACTTTTGTTTCGCTTTTGTTGTTGTCTGTTTCCTCTGCTGCGCCACTCGTTGCATTTCGTTTGCCGTTTGCCGTTTTCAGCTGGCAGCGGCAGCAGCAGCGGCATCGTCCATTGCACTCGTAGCTCAACGTTCGAGTTCGACGCTGCTGACGTGGGCGGCCCCCATATTTAAGCGACGCTGACTGCGCAGCGACTGAGCGGCTGCTGCGCTCTTGGCCGTTGCAGAGGCACATTAGCAAATCACATAATGAAATTCATCATTTATTGTTGCTGTTGTTTTTGTTTTTCTTGCTGCTGTTGTTGTTGTTGCTGGCAGGCGAATTTGACTAATTGCAGCAAGCGATGTCATTTTTTTTTATTAGTTTTTTTTTGTCTCTTTTTCTTTCTGGCTGTTGCATGTGGCAGGCTTTTGATGTTTTTGGTCGATAGCTGCACTTGTTGCCTGTTTTATTTTAATGTGCAACATGCAGCAACTTTGTAATTAGGCGACTGCATGACTTTTAATGTTAAATGCCGCTTGTTGACATTAATTTGCATTGTTTTTTATTTGGTTGGGGGAAATAACTTTAACATAAAAAAAGCGTGTTGTTCAACAAATTTTATTTCTGTCAGACGGATGTTTGGCATCGTTTTTTTGTTTAAGTGTTGCTAAGAGAAACTGGCACACAAAATTGTAAATACAGCAAGTAGCAAGTAATATAAACAAATGCCAAATTCGTAAGGAAATGTACTCATAAAAAACCAAATATGTTGACTATATAAATTAGTAGGAGCTAAGCTAAGTAGTTCGCTTTAAAGCGTATGCTAATCAACTGTTTTACTAATTAATGACTAACATAGTGCCACAATAACTAAACGAGTTTCCCATCAAACTGACATAATTAATGCAAAGGTTTATGCTAAACCCGTTTAGCATATGTTACTTGGCGCTTTACTAAATGCTAAATGTGATCAAAGACATTAAAGCCGCGACAGCAAATCACATTTTGCTTACAATTGAATGTCAATCATGTGTCATATGTTTATAATATGGAAATAAAGTTGTTGCACATTGCAGGCAATTAGGTAAATCAGTTAAGTTAATCGCACGCAGATATATTTACATGCACACACACAGACACGAGGTTGCCCCATTTAAATGCACAGCACTGTTGCTGCCGCCGCTGCTGCTACTGCTGCTGCTGCTGATGATGACGTCGTCGCCGCCGAGCGACTGCCAAAGATCAACGCGCAACGGAGTGAATGCACTCGGAATGCGCTTCATGGCAACACGGCCAAGTGTCAATAGCTGCCGCAGCCCCGCTCATCGGCCAAACAAACTAACGTGACATGCACGAGGGCTGTTACAAAAGTACTTTCTAATTTACTATTAAGTAATTATAGAAAATTTTATAAAAAGAAATAAAATAAAACAACAAAATTTTACCTAAAATTGCAAAGAGTTAAACAATTTTAATAAGTTGGTGATTGCAAGCTAAAAAGTTAATTGTGCAAAAATGCGAATTTCTCATCCATTTTTTTGCGTTAGTTTTATGCATTTATTTATGCCGAGAACTTTTTTTAGAGTTTGAGCATTTAGTTGAATACAAACATTTAAAATTCTATAAATTCATGACAAAAAAAATGCATATACAATAAATTCATTAATTGTTTGTATTATGTATGAATAAAATGAGTCTTAAGGTAATTTAACTTTTTGTAAATAACTAGAAACTGTTCTACATGTCAGCAGCAAAAGCTTACTACTGTTGGTATAATTTTTAAAAAAGTCAGTCTGACAAATCCACCAACACGGGTGGAACATGACTAAACGATAGGACAATGCTTGAAATACAATGAAAAAGACAGGTATTTAACTAAAAAGAATTTAATATAATTCATAAATTTATGATATATACAGAAAGATAGTTTATTATATAAACAGGTATATTCATAATTTATGATATAGACATTTAGTTATTTTCACAATTGAACGATCTTTTATATTTATTTTCATTCTTAAATGTTCACGTCAGCCCTCGTGTGCACACTTTTGGGGATTTTCTTTTTACATTTACATTTGCATTGCATCCAAAATTGCGAAAAAATGTTGACAAGATGCGTGAGCTGCTGCTGTTCTCCGTGGCCAGCGGCCAGTGGCCACCGCCGATAATACAGCCCACAGTGAGTGCACACACGGATAGTGGCTGGCGCGGCATAGGTATAGCATTGATTTGGAGCGATGAACTCGTGCGGCCTTCCACCTCCACCTCCACCCAGTTGTGCCTGCCCTCTGCGTGCGCGATGTTTGCGTTTGGCTGTTGTTTACATGGATTTGCATTGGGGCAGCAAAATTGAAAATGCAAGCATTTCGCAGCAGCAGCAAGAACAAAAACATAGCAACAGCAATAATAATAGTGGAATGCAATTATTTAAGTGTACATTACGACTTGGCACACACATGTTATTAGCAATAACAATAATAAACAATTGAAGGCGATAATTATGCTGAGCACTTTTACGATTCAATTAACAAAACCAAAGGCAAAACAAGGGGATGGTGCGGGTTGGGGGCGCAGTCAGTCAGTCTGTCATTCATATGTTTTGTAATAACAAATTCAAATTGGCAAAATTAAATGAAAATAGAATGGCGTTCATTGGCCGAAAATTCAATACCCTTGTGGTCATGTATACGTGTATACTATACATGCCATATATTACAGCAGTCTGGTACGGAACTTTAGATATGCGAGAAGAGCAAAGTATTCCGTACAAAAACTCATTTCTAGAGCTATATGGTATCTGATGTTAATAAGATTTTGCATAAAATTTTGTTCAAGATATATTAAAAAACTATAGATTTTTGTATACAAAAACTTAGTTTTTGAAACAAGAGCATACTTTTCAATCGATCGTTCCAATGACAGCTGTATTATATAGTGGTCCGATCCGGCTAGTTTCGACTTATGTACTGCCTGCAACAGCAAGACGGAGCTATGCAAAGTTTTAAGGCGACTGAGAGACCATCTCGCATAGAAACAGACAGACGGACTTGATCAACTCAGCTGATCAAACAGAGAAATATATTTACTTTATGCGTGGGGAAGCGTCTTCCGCTAAACGTTACACATTTATTACCAGAACTGAGCTACCCTCTAGAAATATTAAAGAGAACTAAAATGAAACAACAAAAATTTCCCACTAAAAATGCGCATGTAAACTGCATAAAAATGGGGTACGAAATAAAAACATATTATTACGGTTTCAGTTTTCACAGCTGGCCAGGGGCGGACATGGACTGCTTTTATGTTGTACGCGTTCTGACCCAGACAAGGTTTATGGACTTGTTTTTCAAAATTCCCATTAAGAAATAAATCGCATAAGTCACGTCCTGCTCAGCATATAGAAACGGGGAATAGTAGTTGTTGGTCGAGATTATGGTCAATATTTTTGCTATTTACATATGAAGCATTACGTTACATAAGCCACACTCATAAATATTCTTTGTGTGTGTGCTTGTTTGTGTGTGTGTTTGTAGTTTCACTATACTATACTCTTATCGTATACCCTAACCCCTGTACCCGAAGAAAGTTGCCTACTGCCTTTTGCTGATTAACTTGCGCTTAAAAAAGCAATTTGTTTGCATTTTTATGACTTAAATATTGAATGGCTTTTTATGATGTCTACATCCTTGAAACAATGCTCAATGGGTATGCGCGCGTGTGTGTGTATGTGTGTGTGCTTAAGGTTTATCAGTTACACTCTACCCCACAGGGAATTCATACTCAAGTTGTGCACTGTTAATTGACTTGATATGTAAGGCAACTGAGCTTTTTAATTCTTGACTTAAGTGAATTGTAAAATTGATAAAAAAAAAATTCACAATAATAATAATAATGTATAAAAACCTATAAATAGGATTAGTTATTGTTGTTGCATGACGTAAGTTTTTTGGTTACTTTAGCTCAATAATTTTTATGCAAATGTTCTAATTGTTGTTGCTGGTTTATTTTTTTTGTTTTTGCAACGGATGCTGTCCAATCGTAAAAACAATAAAAATAACAACAAAAGCGCTCTTAAAAATTTGCATGTACATTTTCAGCAACAACAACAACGACAACAATCGCAATAACAACGGCAACAACTACGACATTTCAGTGTGCATTTCCCTAATGCGTCACCGACATGCCACAGAAAATTTTCAGTTGTATTTTTCTTCAATTTTTTTTCTATACTATATACCCCATACTGACAAAAATGGTGTAAGCGGGGTATAATTAAATTGTTAGGGCATTAAAAATTATTTGAAAAAGTCAGCTTGTTTTGCCCTAAAAGAGATTAACTGGATTTGTGATCAGTTGTAAACTTTTGAACTTTTATCAGCCTGGCTTAGTTAACCCAAATATTATCATATACTCTATGGCTAAGGAATAAAAGCAACTATAAAGAAGTTATATGTTCTTAATGCACTAAAAGTATAGGGTACTTTTCTAACATTTAATATTCCATTCGAATATTCCATTTGATAAATGTACAGGGTATCGCTAGGTTGATTTTAGTTAACTAGAGCATTTCATACATGACTTCTCAGTCGCTTGCTGAACATTTTAACAAATTGCATTGCCTGATTCTTGTTTTTGGGTTAATGTCTCATTGTCTTACGCGTGACAACAACAGCGAGCAGCACAGTGGCTACCATAACTACATCACCACCAAAAGCAGACGATACAATTTCTGTGATAAATAAAATGATTACAAAAGCGTCCCAGGCCGAAACAAAGACCAAACAAGTCGCGAGCTGTGAGGCATCGGCGGCGGCGGCGGCGGCAAGGATTGCCAGAGACATATATGAAATTTATATAGAGAAATATATATATGCCTTATATGTGAATGGAGCCCACAACAACGCCAGCAATTGCTTGATTTATGTGCGGCCCGATAAAGAAATAAATAAGAAAAAAAAAAATACAAAAATGATTATGCCTCCAAGTTGGGCCACGTTGAAAAATATGTTGAAAATTGGATTTCAAGCGTATTGTAAGTATTTAGCGAGAAGCCGAGCTCCAGCTAGTTGTTAAGGCCCTCGATAACGGTGATATTCTCAGTTGCGATAGCCACACACCAAGTCACAGAAGGGAGAGCTGTTTCCGAGATTAGCTGGAAAACTGTGCTTACACGCGCCTTTGATGACCTAAATTTGATTAACTAGCTGCGAACGTGGCCCTTAGCATGGGCCTAAATCAGCTAGCAACAACAACTAGTAGTTGTTAGCACTAAGCTACAAGACAGAGCGTGCGACGGGGCGCAGAAGCTAAAAAATTCCAGCGTTTCGAAATTAATTATGTCACATTATGTAATCTGATAAGACCGTTGCGGTGGCAGTTATTGCTATTGTCATTGTCAACCCTGTTGCTGTTGTTGTTGCTGCTGCTGCTTGGGTAAACTGAGAACATCGGCAATGCGCAGCCGCAACTTCAACGCGCCCAGGAACACGCGGTGCGACCCTCTTCAAAAAATATCTGCCAGCCAAGGATCGATTCACAACAATGGGCCAAGCAAGTAAGAAGTACCCTAAAAGAACCCAAAAGGTTCTGGCTCTGTTTCAGGTTCTACTAATTCGCCCAGGTAAAAAAACAATTGGTGCGGCAATTTCTTTTTGTTGTCTTTTTGGGCAAGAAATAATTTTTTCTCCTTTATCAATATACTTAATTCGGTAGTTCAGTTGAGAGCATGCGCCTTCGATATGGTTTATGCTTTTGTTGGGTTTCATTCAAAAGAAATTCCTTCGTAAAAAAAGGGAAGCAAAATGAAATGAAATCTCGGAATCGGTCACTGGAAACTTAAGATAGGCATGGGATATTCCAATAACAGGTAAAATTATGGTATATTGTAAGTGCTCGTGAAATTGAGTGTTGATTAAGGCATGGAAAGAGAGTTGCCCAGCATTTGGTTCGAGCTGAAATTTGAATTATGAGCTGGTAAAAATAGATATATAAAATAAGTAGTGAAATAAGTAAAATATATTAGGTATTTACAGATTTTAAAGAAAACATTAGCCCGTTTTTCAACACTGACAAAAAAACAAAAAGCGATGCATTGTAAATCGTGAAAGTAAAGCAGAAAACTCACATCATTGAGTTTCCGCAAAATCACTTTTCAATAAGTAGAAAAACATGATTCGATATCGATTTTTATCGTTTGCTTGGAAACGGAGCAACTTAAACTGCACATGGAGGACCTACGCTCAAAATTTTAAGTCTTTAGCTCTCATAGATTCTGAAATCGACGTGTTCATACATACGCACGGACGGACAGAGCGATATGGCTAGATCGACACGGCTATTGATGGTGGTCAAGAATATATATACTTTATGGTGTCGGAGATGCTTACTTCTGCTTGTTACATACATTTGCACAAATACATTATAGCCTTTCAACCCATTTTTAATTGGTTCAGGGTAAAGCAAAAATTATTGCTGATGTAGCTTTTAAATATATATATCATCTTGTGCCTAAAATCTGTTAAACAGCTTAAATATAATAAATAAAACCAAAAAGAGAAATTCTTTTCTCAATTATATATCTTAATAACAACCCCTAGCTTTTTTCTTTAATCGTTTTTAAACAATAATTTTTTGCCATAAAATCCCATTAGCGACGCACAATTCAGTGAATTCTCAAGTGTCCCGCAGTTGGTTTCTGCGCGACCAACTTTTGGAGTGGACTTTTGCTTACCCCGCAGCTAACGCTTCCAAACTTAATCCGCTTTATAAAATCTACAACGCCATAAATACAAGTTATGAGCCTTAACGTGGCCTGCAACCCTTTCGGGCGCTGTGGCAGGGGGGCAAGTAAAATCGAAAAATTGCCAAAAGGTGGCCAGCAGTGCATATAACATAAAGCATAAATGGGCTTAAAATTAATTGAAATTGTAGCCCACTTTTATTTTTATTCATTTTTTTTTTACTGGCCATAAATCGCTTTTGCTGAAAATTCCAAAGTCGCCTGCATATCGTAAAATGCATAATTGACGTAAATTTCGCTTTAAGCCAAAATAATTTGTGCATAATTCAAGCGCCGGCGACGCGATGTCTGCGAACCAAGCTGAAACTGTAAAAAAAGGAAGAAAATCCAAGAGCGGAGGTGAGTTTGTGTCCACTTAACATGCTGGGCACATAAAAAACAGCCCGCCCACTCAACTTGCCCACTGGCCGTGTCCTGTTCAAGCGGCGGCAGTGCAAGTGAAATGTGTATAATATGTTTTTAATTACATTTTTCGCAGCGAAGGGCAATTAGCCAGCCAGCCAGCCAGCCAAGAGCTGGCCATATTTTAAAGTGCCAAAGGATAAAGTGACGCACTTTAGTACGTTTTACAACACTGGCGGTCGTTTGTCACCGTCCTTATCCTCCTTGTCATTTGCATCAAGAGCACAAAATGCACTTTATCAGCGGCAACTAATCTGAGCGCCAGGATGAAAACACGCTGGAGTCAAGGTCCAACTGGGAATTGGCCATTTTAGTTGAAAGTAAAAGCTGCGAGAGAAATTTGTGCAAATGGCATTTTGGCAAAGAAGCGTTTCTTGCTCTGCGATTTATCAGGCGACCATTTAAATTCATAATTTTTGGCAAGCAGCATGAAAGTTATTTAAATTGTTCGGTTCGCAAACGCAGCAGACAGCTTGCGGCATTTGTTGCTGTTGTTGTTTCTACACAACAAAAACATGCAGCGTGTGCGGCGAGCTGAAAACGGGGAAACAACAGCAACAACAGCAGCTAATCCCGAGACGACGTTGTCCTGCGATGCTCGCTTTGCGTCTGTAACTAAAATTGCGGATTATGCAAATAATTGCCAACTACAAAAAAACAACAAACAAAAAACCAGAGCAACAAAACAATGTACCAAAAGGAAAACAGAAATGTTTTTCCAATTTAGTTGCAAGGACATGAGCCGAAATATGCAATTATGCAACGGCGTGCTGCATTTTGTGGCAAGAGGCAATTAAAATGCGTTGCATAAATTAGCAGAGAAGCAAACAAAAAGCAGACAAAAACACAAATTAGTTGCGACAAATGCGTACAAGCTGCAACTTGCACTTGCCGCAAGCAGCAAGAGGGCCAAACAGCAGCATGCAGGGTGGCATTGCACATGATGCAGACATGCATTATATACACACATACACATAAGTGCACACACGCGCCAGCCAGACAGTTAATCCAACCCTTAAGCGTACTTAATATAATATAATTGCAAGCATTATAATAATCAAATAAATTTGTTTCACGAAACATAATACAAAATCTCATTTTACGGAATTGTAGGCCTCTTTATTTTTCGCTACTGGGAAGATAAAGTCTGAAATTCATTTCTTTTCTGATTTGCTTTAAAGTATTTTACTAGCAAAAAATATTATAGTCCTCAGACCGGGGTTTGAGGTTTAGCCGAAGAAGATAATGTTGTATATTATAAATAATAAAATATGACATGTCTCCTCTGTTTCTGTCCGCTTATCGATTTCCTATTCCAGGCAATGGCAGCCAACTTCAAGCTCATCGCACTGTTTCTTCATATAGACACTGTGGAGGTTTTCCTGTTATGAAACGTATTTGATTACCTTAGTGCTATTCTCTTTTTTTTTATATCATTGAGGGCTTTTGATTTTTGTAATAGAAAATATTTTTAGTACTTCTCTTATCATAAGCAAATAAAAACTGATCCAAGCCATAAACGAAAATGCAAGGATATCTTCCGCACGCCGAAATGTAATGCCCTGGTAGACATTCTTCTTGCAGTTAAATATGTGACAATAGTGTAGCTCGTGAATTTGATTAAAATATCTTGGGGAAACAGAATATTTGCGGTACAAGAACCTACTTTCCGACGATGGTTTCTATGGAAGCTGTATGATACATATACGAGGAGAATAGTTAAAGTAATATACGCCGAATTTTGTCAAAAAATCGTATTAAACAAAATACTCTTGCATCCAAGAAATTCTTTTCGATCGTAATTATGGCAGCTATATGATATAGATGTCCGATTCCTACATATGCCTTGCCTGCAAGAGAAAGACGGACCAATACAAAGTTTCAAGACGAAAGCTTTAAAAGTGAGAGACTAGTTTGCACACAGACTGTCAGACGGTAATGGCTATTCCAACTCGGCTGTTCAAGCTGATCAAGAATATATATACTTTATGGGGTCGAAAACTTCTCGTAATAAACGTAATAACATCCCTAGTCCTTTAAAATCACTTGATAGCTCGATTTCGCTTTGAGTCACGTCCGTAAACGTTTTACTAGTATATAACATTGACTTTGTTTGATTTCTGAATAAATTAGAATAGTTATACATGCATATTTTATATTTATCAATAATTTACAGTTCATAAGTTTTCAAATACTTCAGCGTCATGCTTAGTAAAATATATAAGCATATTAAAAACTGGCATTCGAGCAGCTTAGCAGCAATTGTTTGGTCCACAAAAGGTTTAAGTAAACGTAAAGAGCTTTGTCTTAAATTTCAATTGTACTCTTTTTTTTTATTTATTTAGCTGACAGCCTTTTGGGCTGACTTTTGCATTGACTCGCACAGCAAATGGCAACGCCATGTGGCAAATTAATTGTTCGGCGCAACCCCCCGAAGCTGCGACTCGAGCGCACAGAACCTGCGCAGTTGAATATTTGCGTCTTAGTTTAGCCAAATGCGCAGTTGCCAGCCGAAGGGACAAGGTACCAAGGACGAAGGATCAAGCATATGCGCAGCATATAGAAATGCTTGTCGGCTGTCAGGGCCAAATTGATGTGACATTTGAATAAAGGACTCGAAACGTTTGACGCAAAGACAACCGCAGATAAGCCGAAAGGCAAAGAAACAAAGGCAACATACATACGTCTCAAATAGAGACGCAAATAGATGCCCGACACTACTGAGCGTCAATTGATCACAATCAGGGCTTTCTATTGAAACAATGGACAGCAGTTTGTTCACCTTTTCAAAAGAGGGGCGAGCATGTGGCAGCTTTTGAGCTGCCACCTCAAGCGGCAACTCAATTGAGTGTTGGTGCGCATAAAAGCAGCAGCAGCATCAGCAGCAGCAGTGGTAATAAAAAGTGTGCAATGCGCTAATAAAAAGAAAAAATACAAATTTAGCCATTGTTGTTGCTTTCCTAATAAAATGTGCGACCATAAACTGGTGTGGCAGCAATGGCCAACGTGTCGTATGAGCAATGCGTTGCAAATTCGTTAAGGTCGCAACTAATAAAGTTGCCCCAAGTGCTTTCGGGCGCAATTTAATGCAGCGGAACTTTTGGCTAAAACTATTTCAACTTTTTTTACAACTCCTTTTGGGCATCAGCATGCATCAACGTGCAGCGCGCAACGCACAACTTGCAACGCGCTACGTGCAACGTGTGTTTATTAAGCGCATTTATGCGTTGTAAATAAAATTCATTCATTCAAACAACCAACAAACTGTGACCAGGCATCGCCAAAAAACAACAAAAGAGAGAGAGAGAAAGAAAGAGACAGAGAAGGAGAGAAGAAGAGAGCGCGTGAATGACACAATTTGGTCTATAAAATATTTGAATGTTCGCGACGTGCAAAGCTCTGGCTGCAAGGTGCAACATCTTGTCTGCTTCAGTCAGTTGATTCAGCAAATTAATCATAAAAGCCAGCATAAAAACTCCAAGGATTAAGCTATTCGTTAGCTGGAATAAACTGGATAACTAAATATTTAAGCTGATCTTCTAGCTGCGACTAACTAGAGATTAAAAAAAAATGTTAACCTTTCATTTCGCTTTGAATCTGAGCGCATACGCATTGTTTTTATTGACCTGACACAGTTATATACTTTGACATTTACCAACACTTAAACTGAAATACTGATTTGATTAAACTAAATCAGCAATTATTTTGCTGACTTACAAAATTTGAGTAATAAATGACTTTCAATCTAAAACTTTTATTTTATTGATAACTATTATATTAATAAATATTTTATTAATAGAAAACACGTAACAGAAATTAAAATTTAAAATTTATCAACACTTAAAGCCTTCGAAATTACATTCGATATAGCAATAGTAGAATTTCATTTTAGTTTTCACCCATCTAAATTTAATTTCTTTGCGACATTTATCAACATCAAACAGCAAGCACATTACAATCACATTAAACTCTAAGATTGTCTTTCCCCATTCATCCTCCAGTGTAGGATTATGCACACCTTTGCGTTAAAAATATCATTTTTCTGTAATTCTAGCCTCAAGTAATTAACTTAAAAGTTTGACTAAGCAGAGTTTGTGTGTGCCTAGAACTTTGCTTAACTTTTGCCAGACTGTGACCACTTTTTGTTTGAGTCTATAAAGTTTTTAGTTTTTCGCCAACTTACCCAACACTACACTTAAATGCAACATTAGATTTATGTAGAAAAGTCCTCAACATACCTGCAAATAAACCAGAGAACAAACATATGAAATTAATATCAATTAGAAAACATTTTTAGTCATGTTGAAATGAAATTTTAATTAGCGAGTGCCTGGCTGGCCAGGTCGACCCGGCAACCTGGTCCAGGCTACAATATAATAAATTAAAGCAGGTCCAAGCGAAAGTTTCCTCCAGCTGAGTGAAAATCAGCAAACGCACATAGAGCAGAATTTTTCCATTATACATGATGCAGGATACACAGCCAGACCGAGCGCGAGCGTCATAAATATCACATTTGTGGCAGAGACACATGCACACACACGTATGTCTGCCGCATTGTGTTTAGTGCTGCATACAACGCGGCGCATTTGGCATTTTATGAGGTGCAAATAAAAAGTTTGCCATAAAAATGCCATAGACATGTGTAGAAATGGGCAAACGGCGCATAAAAATGCATGTCTGGGCCAAAAGAGTCAAGAGAGAGGCAAAGAGAAAGAAAGAGCAATCGGAAATGGGCGTGGTTTGGGGCCAGCAAAAACATGTAAGTATCCTGCAAACGGCAGCCAAGCTGTCTGGCGCCACGCCCCACCCACTCCCTCCCGCTCTACAAGCTTATAAGCAAAAAGCGAAAGCTGCATTTAAAGGCGCGCCTTTAAAGAGCTCAACCGAATGCTTTAATTAATTTGATGCTGCCAAAGTTGCCACTTCATCATGCAACACGTCATGCACAGGTGCAATTTATAAAGCACCAGTAGACAAAAGGGTGCAGCAGGGGCAGGGCAGCTGCAGAAGTGCACGCTTGAAACGGTAATCCTGACAAAGCCAGTCACATTTATTATTGAACCCAAGCTATTTGCTACGTGCCACGCCAAGCGAGTGCAACAAATTATTAGCGCACAAACATATATAAGTAGCATAGGAGCTGCAGCGAGGGTTGTGTTTGTGGGGAGCAGGGGGGTAACAGTCATGCAACGCGTGAAAACAATCGATGTATTGAAATTGATTTGCCAGTTGAGCTCAGGCATATTAAATAGACACAGATTCACTGGCCGTAACGTATTGAAGCATGCACTCAAAATGGTTCATAGAAATGCCGCTACCAGCGAATAAATTCATGTATTCATGCATTCAAGCACTCAAGGACCCATTCAATCCAAAGGCGAAAAGTAATGTAGCTGGCCAACAGGACAACACGAGTTAACAAACTTTAATTAGCCAAAGTAAATAAGCTAATTACGAAAAGCCACAAAGACAAAGTTGGCCAAATCGAATTACTTGTGTTTATCTAACTGATTAAATGCATTATTAAGCCAATTAAAGTGTTTGAGAAGCGCAAAGAGAGGCGCACATCTCCACTTGGTAAAGATTATGAGAAACACAGGCACATATATATATATATTAAGTAAAGGGTTTCAGAAAAGGGAGTCGTACTTAAATATACTTTTCAAAATAATTTTTTGTTGTTAAAAGCATGAAAAGCTCGAAGAAGACTCTGCTTTTTCACTTGAACTAAGTAAATATAATGAGAATCGCAATGAAAGGCGCAGTTTAAGTGGCGCACAAATACATGTTAACTTGGCTAAGCGCTTAATCAGCGCATAAAAGGACACAAATCGTTAAATACATAGTTTATTATGTGCTTGAGAAGCGCCAAGAGAGCTAGGCTTGATATTATATATAATTGCATCGCCAAACACATATATTACTTATAAATCAATGAACGGAAGTGAAGTGTAGACAGCAACAAAAAGTTTCTTCATTTACTTTGGCTGTTACTTTTTCATCTGCTTCTTGCCAGTTGCTTGAACTGCCACAAAAACGTTGTCGGCGACTGCATTTTACAAAAGAAATCGAATCGAAGCGGCCAACTTTATTTTATCAGCGTCGCGACATCAGCAACACGAAGAAACGTTGGCAACAATTCGTGGCAAGACGCCGCCCTCGGACAGGACAACTGCTGTGAGGTGCAAATTTCTTATACACACACACACATGCACAACAAACTAACAAGCAGCGAACATAAAGCAAGCACTTAGAAAAGCCAAGTCTACTGCCATGTCCTGAGCAGACACTTTGGACCCGGCCTTAAAGGTGACAATAACTTAACGAGCAATGAACCTACAACAAGCAGTTGTTGTTCTTGTTCTTGTTGTTGCTGTTGTTTTTGTTGCTTGCTGCTCTTGACGTTTGCTGACCGGCGACATGGCGCAAGGAAGTGCCACTAAATTGTTGCAGATAACAAAAAGCAAGCGGGCGGGCGAGCGGTCAGCAAATGTAACTAAAGGGAACTTTGAAATGTCAGCATGTGGTCGCAGCCGAAACTAAGAGAAACTGGTAACTGACCCCTTTTGGCATTTCCCCTGTCTACCTGTCTACCACTCTCCATCTCACTCTCTCTACAAAAGTCTCACTTCTTACCATATCTCGCCGCCCAAGCATAACAAAAATGTTGCCTGTTGTGCATTTTGATCAGCCGCATTTAACATGTGCAGCAAACGCGTCAATTTTGGCAGTTATTTCGCATCGAATACACACAACATACACACACACGCACACACACCTGGTACAACATTGCGTATGATAAATGGCAGTTGAACTACCTTTTGGATTTGCACGTGCAGAAAAAGGCAGCAGACAACGAACCCGCAGCAAAGCAGGCAAACATTGAGAAAGCAGGCGCAGGCAGGCGGTTGAGGAGAGAGCATTGCGGGTGCGGCGAGAGGGTAGCGAAAGGTAGCTCTTTAAGCCTGGGCATGCGAAATGAGCTGTTGAAATGGCAATTTAAGTGACTGTCGAGTAGCTGCTGAGTAGATGCCAGATGCCAGGATAAAAGCACAACGCGCCAACAGCAACAATACAACAAAACAGGCAAACAAATTCAACAAAATACACATAAAAAATAAAGAGAAAAAACAACACAACAGTCAATAGTCGAACTCAAAATACCCTCACCATATATGCCAGTACGAGAGTATCATACATATAATAATTTTACCCTGAGCCGTCATCCGTTTTAATAAAAGTCAACTATATTTCGGTTTGTCTATGGAAACTATCTCATATAATTGACATATAACTTGACGTTTAAGTAACAACTCGAATTTGACCTATGGCAGCTATATGAAACAGTAATCCAATACCCTATTCCAGATATTATATATTCACCTTTAACTTTCATATCCTACATCTGTCTTCTGATGAAACTCATCAGACATATATCTATCATATGCTAAATGCATGACGCTGGCTTCTCAAAGTCGTTGCATAGTGCACGAAATAATGTATAATGCCCCCTTGAAAGAGTACCAAAGATGTACTTGAGAAACGCGCGCGCAGAAAGCATTGCCAAAGGGCAGCAAATACTTGCGGCCAAATGCTTACGTGCAAATCATTTGCACTCACTGTCAGCCAGGCAGTCAGTCAAGGCATTGTGTAGCTGTATCTATAGCAGTGGCTCCAGCTGTATCTATAGATGTATCTGTATCTGTTAGCTGTTAGATGGTAGCTTTTAGCTGTTGGTTGTATCTGCAGATTGTATCTTATAGTTTACAGTCTGACGCCTTTTGAGAGAAGGCGGTTTTCATTCATGATAGATGCATCTGTAGGAGGCGACACAGACACAGACACCAACACCAACACCCACACACACGCACACACACAAAAGATACTCAGCTCAGACAAGGTAAGAAATTAATGCATCAAAGCGTCGCAGACGCCGCTCAAGTGGAAAACAAAGTCGAGCACAGGATGTGGATGCGGAATGCGAATGTGTATGCGTATGAAAAAGTGCTGAAGCGTAAGTAAATCGTTTGTCGCACCAAAATCATTAAAAAAGCATCGGACAAAAATGCATGTGTAAGTAAGCGAAAGTACATCAATTGAAACTGGCCAAACTGAACGAATGATTAATTGCCGAGCCGAGCTGGCGTCCAGCTGGCAATTTTAAATACCAGACCAAATGCTGAAGCACCACACGCTGTGGCCTGTTGCAGTGCCATCAAAAAGCCATCATTTAAATTAATGATAATTCCATAAAAAAAAAAGCCGCAAAAAATATTAACAAAATCATTAATATTTTGCCAAAGCGTTAAAAATGCAAAGAAGACAATGCACATTAAGATATTGAAATAAAAAGGAATAAATATAAAAAGACGATTTATATAAATTATAATTAAAATCAGCCCAACTCTCGGGCACGAGTCACATAATTTTTTTTGGGGAATTTTTAGCCAATTTACATGTTGAAAAAAAATAATGAAAATTGTGAGCTGCTGTCGCAGACGCTCATTAATTTGATCAAAGCTGCCAGCGAAATAATATTTTGTAAAAGCCAACCACAAACAATGTAAAACTCGCATTTTCTTTGCCTTTTTTTGCTGGGAAAAATAGAAGGAAAAAATCAACATCATTATTTACATGTTGCTTGCCACATGACGTCAACGCTTCATTAATCATCCACAAATGAAGGAAGTCTAGAAAGGCAGAAGCAAAGGCAAATGCATAGTGCAAACGTGGGCTGGAGCAGCGGAAGGGTATCTCTGCAGCACATGCACATCATCATTAATCGCCTGGCAAAACTCTCACTTTCCACGCGGGGGCAATTAAATGAAGCCGACTCTGCTACTTACTTAAGCGCTTTTAATTTAAAAAAGCAAAAACAGAAACAAAACTTTACAAAAAAAATATTAAAAACAAGAGTCGATTCGCAATTTTTCATTAAACAAAATTAAAATGCTGATGACGCGACGCGAAATGAAAATAAGAACAAGCTAAAGAGGAAAACTGCACTAGCAAAAAATAAATAAAAATAAAAAAGACAAACCCCGCACAAAGCACAGGAAAAAAAACTACATTAATCATTGCAAGCGCAGACAAGAAGCGTGCGGGTGCAGCGCTGGGAAATTGTCGCGTGTTGCTTGTCTTTTTTCTGGCCGCATGTGTGTTGCAGCAGCAAAGAAAAACTTGCAACATGCAACTTGCAACTTGCTTGATGTGCGGCATTTGCCAGACAAATGCCTGATAATGACCGTCATGTAAATGAACAGTCAAGGCAAATGGGCGGTCAGCCAAAAGAAGAAGCAGCAAAGGAAAACCCCAAAAACAGCGCATGGGTATGCCCCAACGCACACACACTCACACATACTAGCACAATAAGCACATGTTAAGCAACAACAATTTAAACGCCATAAAGTATGCCATAAAAAGGCAAAGTTTACACCAAAATAGACAGGAACAGCCGCTGGGAAGGAGAAGGGGGCGGTTGTGGGCGGGTCACGTCATTAGCCCCGAACATTAGTCATGGGTAGATTTGTTGGCGGCGTCAACAACTTTCTCGATTTGCCAGCCACAAAAGACGCACACGTGGAAAAAGCTGGAAACTTTTTGGGTAGTAGGAGCACGCGTGGCGCCTCCAGCAGTTTGCAGCAAATGTATCTATACGGCTGCAAAGGACATTAAACCCAAGCCGAGAGCGGGAGAGTGCGAGCGAGAGCGAGCAGTCACAGCGCAGGCGCCTAGCATAGGGAGCCGAGCCGCCTAAAAAGCTTCTTTTTTTTCTTTTGGCCCAGCCGACCGGCTTATTCCCGTGGCCATGGCCGTGACAATGAGCCGGCAGCCAGCAGACATGGCCATGGCCGTGAAAGCCCAACACAGCCCACCGCCAGCCCCCACTCCTTTAAGTAGGCTCCTGTCCTTGCACTTGGCCTTTGCGTAGGCGCACGACTTGCCGTTCGGCTTTTTATGTTTATGTTGCGTTGGGATATTTTTGGTTGCGTAAAATGTTAATAAACTGCCGTAGCGTGTTAGGGGGTAGATGTTTGAGGGGGGGTTTGTAGGGTGTTTTGGCCTGAGTGTTTGTCGGGTGCTTTGACCTTGCGACGCGCTGCTCCGCCGAGAGGCATTTGGCAAATGTGCGGCACGCAGACTTTTCGTCCATGTCTGTCTGCCTCACTTATACATTATTTAAACGAAGGACAAATGTTTCTATATGCGTGGGAAAAAACAGACGACTGAGAAGGAGGAGTTTAGGGGGGGGGGGGGGGGGGGGTTGTCCTGTTTTGGGTATTAGGAAACTGAGCTTTAAGTGCGCATTTTATGGCATTTCGTTAGCTAGACACAATTTAATATAAAGGTGTCTGAACCTTCAATAAATAGTCCCGAATCTGAACTGGGAGCAGGCAAGCAGTCACAGGGCAATAAAAGTCGCGCATTTCTTTCATTTTTCTTTTCATTTTCTTTGCATTTTCCAATCTTTTGTTTTTTTTTTTTCAGGCATATTTAAATTTGTGTGGAGCATTTGAGTTCGAGAGGCTTTGTCGTAAAATTGATTGGCTTTTGTGAATGCCTTTCAAGCATTTTGCTTTTCAAATACTTTTTGGGCAGCAGGTGCTTGGGCGGCCAGGTCAGTGGCTGACCAGCGTGTGAAAAGCGGTCAATGCACAGTGGGACAGCTGCTGTTAAATATTTATGCAAACTTCAGTTTTTCTTTTTCTCATCTAATTGGCAACTTTGTAGACGGCAGCTGCAGCAGCAAAAGGAGACGAAGAAAAAAAAAACACCAAACAGAAAGTTGACGTGGAATGCGCTGCACATTCTCAGGAGTAAGCTTTGTGGAGCACATGGCCTCATAATGGCTATAATAAAATGTGCTTAAAGCGCATTATATAGCGCCAGCCTGTTGGTGGTGCTACCCGTCGGCTGTCTGTATAATGGGCGCCAACTTGTTCCCTCTTTCATTTTATGGCCAGAAATTGGTAATTTCGTGCATCGATGCCAGACGAAGGACGAGAAAACGAGGCAACGGGACAGGATGCGAACGCGGGGCCAAAAGGCGACGCATACAAATTGTCCCATAAAAGACATTGCATTGGATCAAAGCAGTTTTCTATTATCGTTGGATTATGCGACATAAGGAAGACGACAGCGTTGATCAGCCAGGCATGGGTGTGAATATATATGCGTGTGTATATGTGTGTGTCTGAGCTTGTGGCAAGGCGTGTCCTTGCCTATGTGTGTGTGCGCGTGCTGCATGATGTCTTGTGTTGATTAGAAGCTGCCGAGCTATGTTACAGTCCATTAGATGCACATTGTGTGCGGGTTTTTAAAGACCATGTTCTAATCTAAGCAATGGGAAAGTTGATGAGTTGCACTTGTCGAAAACGAGTCTAGGAAAGTGGCAAATAAAATTAGTGAAACAGACTGAAAAGATGATTGCGACTATTCAATAAGATTTCATTTAAGATTACTTATATTAGAATATACATAATACTTAAACTCTAATAAAGTTTGACTTAATGGTATCGTTGTGAACTTAATTTTCCAATTTTCTATCAAAACCAAATAAGTTTTTCCCAGGCAAATTTTTAGTTTAAATTCACACTTTTCCTTTTCCACTCATATTTCCCCTTGGCTGTGTAATTTTACAAATCACTCGAACAGCTCTTCAGTGAGTGTTTTCATAGATCGGCTGAGTTTCAATAATTTCAAGTTAAATCCAACAAAAATGAATTTTCAAATGCGTGATAAAAAGTTTTACAGATAAAGTAACAAACTATTTGTATATGATTTTAATTATAACCCATTAAAATAACTTTTCAATAAAATATTCTCAATTAATTATAACATATTTTCACCCATATTTCACATTTTTATGTGATATAATTCAAAATCCAGTCATAAAAGGGTTTTATCGAGAAAAACTAAGCTTTGAATATATGAATTGTGCATTGATTATTAAACTGTCTTCAGCCAGAAGAGTTTAGATATAAATTGAAAATTTTTGAATTTTCGCTGCATAGGTTTTTTTCTTTATTATTTCGTTTTACTATTTTATAGTATTCCCTACCCATTAAGTTATTTATTTCCTTTAGTACTTGCCGCTTGTTATACTGAATGTTTTTATTTTTCGCCTTTAAAAAGCCCTTTTCAAATTCATCATTGAACTTTATGCTTTTATTGCAGTCCAGGCTATGGCTATTCCACCATTAGCTCATATCTACCACGCCCTCAGCCTTTCGGTTGCTCAGTGCCTGTTTCAAGATACACTTGAGCTTATTTATGACTCTCACATTTTGCGAATGGCATTTCATTTTATGATAAATGATTGTCCGTAATTAAAGTGGCTCTCGCTGCTCTGCGGTTTTAGCCCGGCTGCTATTGCTGCTGCCGCGAACAGAGCTAACAGCAATATGCAAGAGTCCTGCCTGTTCGGTCCTGGCCTGGCGCATTGACCTCAAGCGCAGGACGTATAGAAACGGAAACTGAGCAAAGTTAATAATGTGCAGCAGGCGTTGGCGCAGTTTTTCTTTCTCTTCTTTTTGTATTTTTTTTTCAATGACTGGCAGCCTGTTCCTCCGGCTGAATGACTTTGCTGAGTGGATGACTGGCGGCTGCTTCCTGCCAGGCAGCTGCAACCGAGCGCCAAAATAACAAGTATATAAATAAAAATAAAAATAAATTGAAAATTGCACTGTTGTACCTATGAACAAGTGGATATATGTGCTGATATGCACATATGTTGCACTTACAGCTGCTCGTAAGGACATCTAGTCTGGCAATGGCCACACAACTACAACTAAAACTGCTAAAAGTACACGCTCTAATTGTTCTTTTTATGGCTTTGTTTATGCACACTGTGGCCTCATTTTATATTTTTGGCATGCAAAGGCGAAGGCATGAGAAATAAGTCGGATCAGAAGAGCGACTGAAAAATTACTTTTAATTTTATGTAAACTCTACAAATTAAGCAATTTATTTTCATTAACGCAAATAAAGGCGACCCGCACAAAACTTACAAGCAAAAAAGAAGAGAAAAAAGACCCAAAAATATATGATTTCAACGCCCTCAAGCGTGGCGGCGGCACCCACACGCACACACAACAAAATATTGTGCGAAAAAAATGGCTGGAAATAAATGTTAATTCACATAAAAACTTGTATGATATCACAGCAGCTATTTCTGTGGCCCCTCGTCTTGGCCATATGTTGACAACAAAAGCAGCCGTAATTAAAAAAGAAAATGTTGTAAGTAGCAAAAACAGAACATGCAACAAAAACAACAGCAACAACAACAATAATAATAATACAACAAACAAAAACCGAAAATAAATCAAAGTCAAGTGAACAACGCAAACATAAAAATTAAATGTGCCACTTAAATGTGCCACATTGAAGCGAGTCGACTCGACACGGCTCGAGTCGAGTTGAGCTACCAATGGAACTTGCCTTGAATCGAAAATTATTTGCACATTAATCAGATTTATTGTCCACAGCGCCAGCCTAAATACTTGTACATATACGAGAGTAGTTCTCTCTAATAGACAACTGGGGGTGAGACAATGCCAACAACAAAACAATGCTGCAACAACAATAACAACTACAATCCTATTGCTGGCCTGTTGTTAGGTGTCTCGAGACGCGCTTTCGAGGGTGGCTAATGACTACATAGACTTCAGTCTAGAGTCTGGAATTATGTCATCGTCAACAAGCGACGCGGCGAACGGTTTTAATTAAAATGTTCGCCAAAACTTAAATGCAATCGGTGGCGCACATAAATCTTGAAGCTGTCATTAGAAATTATTGCAACGATTAAAACAATTTTCAATAAACTAACGCATCAAGTGTACAACTCACTGATTGAGCCACACTCTAAAAATGCACAGCGAGTCTTAAATACTCTTTCCTAGTTGGTATACTTATCGAGAATTTTGCAACATGAAATGCTTGAATAAAAAATTCCGAAACAATTGAAGTATTTTGCAGTGCTTGAAAAATAATTCTTAAGTAATTGAAGCATTTTTCGCACAGATCATATTAAAGCTATCGATAATTTATCAAAGGCAAAAATTGTACATATTTTTGTCGACTTTTGTATTTCTTTGTTTAAATAAAATCCCGAGAGACTTATGAATACAAAAAGTGGCACAGTTAATACGATATATATAGATCAGATTTGTATAGAAAATAAAGGTCCTATCAAAAATCTATCGAACAGAAATATCAAAAGTTTCTTTTATCTAGAAAAAGCTGAAACGCTTTTGTATAGGGTTTGATATATACAATCAAGTATATACGAAGTTATTTTATCTTTTCAAAAGTAATCGATAATATATCGAACTCCAACATTGTTTGTGATTGTAAAAAGCTCTTTTATGAACAGAAAAAATGTCGTGAGTCTTTATTTTAAGCATAAATCAGCCCATATAATTGTAAATATTTACATATACATATTCACATACAAATATTCATAGATACATATTTATACAAATATTGTGGTTATCGATAATATATAGAAGGGCAACAATATTTTACTGAGTTAAAAAAAGTTCAGAGGTATTTCTATCGTTAAAAGATGTACCCGTAGAAATAAACAATAACAATTATTTAATAGATCATTTTTTTGCTAAATAATTTTTTCATTATTTTTATAAAAGATTTTCTGTTACATCTTGATATTATTATGTCTGCTGTATTTTGAAAGATAAAAATATACCCATAATATAGATCTTACAATATATACATATATAGAGCCAAAATGGGCCTTCTCAGAGCTTGCTGCATAGGGTCATTAGCGGCACAACAGCTGGCAGACGCTGGCATCGACGACTTTGCTGTGCGAGATCGTCAACTGAGCACTTGGGAGAGCTGTCAAACGGTTGCCACTCGACTGATGCGACTGTAGCGTCAACATTATGAACATCATGAGCATCATCATTATCACTAGTAACATCATTATTGCTCATCAGGCAGAGCAATGGAAAGAAACTTACAGCGGACATTATGTCAGTCAGCTGTCATACAGCGAGTCTCAGACTGAGAGTCTAAATTCGAGTCTGAGTTTTGAGGCACAGACTGAGACGAGCTTCAATTGCAGCCAAGCAACAACAGCAACAAAAAAACGAGAAAACAATAAACACATGAAATTGTTTGCTGTAAAGTTTGTTGACTTGTGTCGCCGCTCGAGTTGCCAGCAAACAGAGAAACCAGCAAAAATTGTGTACGCATAATAAATAATAATAAAAAACGAAAAGGATTTTGTAAATGTATCCAAATTATGATATAAAAATAAATATGAATAATAATGAAAAAACAATCAACACAATAAACCATCATAAATTTGAGCGTAAAACGGTTATAATTTAAAAGACAGTCGACACTTTTATTGGTAATGCCGCATTTGTTCAATCCTCTCTTTCACTTATTCAATTCCCCCCTTCCTTCACAAGCTGTGTAGCCAATTTCACTTGCAGCCAAATGAAGCGTTAACTTGAAAAATTGCAAGCCGTTGCGGTTCACTGCGATTCACAACAGCAACTGCAACTGCCACTGAAAAAAAGCAGCAGCAGCTGCAAGCAACAATGCAACATAAATACTTTTGTCTGTCAGGCCGAACCCTAAAAAATTTCAATTAACTTTTGTGCGCAAAGCAATAAACTAAATTGCAGAGAAAATTTATGAATTGAGTAAAAATGCTCAAATATTTTGAAGACGATTTGGTTTTAAAAAGAAATTGTTGGCTTGATAATACCCAGATCCCTGACTAACAGCACTTTCTATTCTTCCAAAATAAATATAACTATATGCCAAAATTGAACAGATTTTTATTGTTCTTGATCTATACTTTGATATTTCAAATGAAATTTATAGTATATTTTTGATAAAAATCCGGAATTCTCTTTAAAATAGTTGTAGGTGTCAAAATTATTATAAAATGCATCAGTTGATTTTCAAATATAATTCAAGCATTTAACAAAAAAAAAATTGTTTAATTTTGACCAAAGCTATCACGTGGAACCTTTTTGTCTTATGAACTTCCCGCCCTGGCCTTAAAACTCGCCTAACTTATTTTGGCAAAAATTTAACGATTTTCATGCGTGAGGAAATTTTGCGCATGGCTTTAGATATAATCTGCATTCAGAATTTAGACATTTATAAACATATTATATATTCACATGAGCTTTTCGGACATAATATCATATCATGAATCAGCCAAACTTTCTATTTAAATTTAAGAATTCTAAATTTTTACCTCGAATAGATTGTCAATCGTAGTGTAGAGCAAAATTAGAATTTTAAATTATAATTTTTAGAAAAAAAGTGAAGAAGTAAAGTTCCTAGATTCCTATTAAATGCTTCTAGAACTGAAACTTGCAATACTTTGTCACAACTACAACCGTTAGTTCATATACTTTACTTCTCATAATTGTAAAAATTTGAATGTCAAATGCCTCAAAGTCAACCGTATTTGATGAACGCATTCGCTGCTGTTGCACTCATTGATATGAACCTTAACAAAGTTTCGCTTTTGTTTGCAGTTGTCTGTATATAAATAAGCCGTCAAATCAGTCAGTCATACAAATATATTAGAGAACACATTAAATTGAAATAAAATCATAAAAATTGCCAGACGAGGTTTTAATTTTATTGCTGCATAGGGTGGGTGTGGAAACGTCTCTCAATTATTTTCGAACTACGGCTCTAGGCGAGACTCAGCTCGATACATATATAAAGATTGCAATTGAAGGAACAAACCAAAAAACAATATACATGAATTCGCGTTGATTTTATTGCACTGTTTTTTTATTCACTTTTTATTTATTATTCTGAATTGTTGCTGTGGATTGTAAACAAATGCTTAATTGTTGATGGTAGCAATGCAAATTACGTTTCACGCTTAACGTGTGGGCAGACTTTGAAGTGTTGTTGTTGCTTTGATTTTTTTTAGGTTAAACAAGTACAATGTGTGCGTACGAGTGTGAGTGTATATGAATGAGTGTATTGAGTGCTCGTTAACATCAAAAGTCAATGCATTTTTAATTTGTTTAATGCGCTGCTTTGCGCATTTGTCGTTACAATTAGCGTATCCGAAAGCTACCTCAACTACACACGTCATGTATGTGACTCAGGTGTGCGTGTGTGCCAATATTCATTTGAAATGCATGGGCCAGGCCAACAGCCAAACAGCCAGTGGCTACAACATTTTGACATTTTGTGGATGTGCGGCCCAAAAGGTTCAACAACATTTCAATGTCAAGTCGGCTCACGTTTAAGCTGTATCTGTCTGTGCGTGCGTATGTGTGCGTGTGTATCTGTGTGTGGGCGGGTGCCAACGTTATCCTGCGCCTGCCTGTTTTGGGCAGGCTGCAAACCTAACGACCAGCACAAAATGAGAGACGACACCTACCAAACGACATCATTTTGATGAGAAAAATGAAATTAAATTTTTGGCTCAAATGCTATTCAAAAATGTACGCAAAAGGACATAAGCCGTCCATTGACCTGGCCAAACAAATGTTTTGTTGTGCTTTAAATAGAAGTACAAGCAGAGTTCCCTCTGTGTGTGTGCTTTGGGCTAATTTTAATTAAGCAGCAGAAACCAGGCGCAAACAAAGAGCCAAGTCTCAGCTGCTCGAGCTTAAGACGGGCTTTTGTGTGGATGCCTGGCCGTTGGGCGGAGGGAGGGGGAGTTAAGCATTTGTGGTGTAACTACAAACGCACGCATAATTATTCATTTTGCAACCGCCGTCTTGTGGCAGTGCCACTTGAGCTCTTCTGCATATGATTGCCAGCAATTTGCGCCCGGAAAGGCAACAAGATGCAAAAATTGAAATAAATGACAATGGCAGCTTGATAAGGACAGATATACATATAAGTATATATAGATGCATATATATACATATATAGTGTATGTGTGTATATGTCTGTTAATCTGTCTGTCAGACGTTGCAACATGTTGCCATGACAATGACTGCGACTACAACTTATCAATGCTGCTGCTGATGCTGCTGGCGCCGTCTGCTGCAGGGCATGTCTACCACAATGCACATCAAATGTTCAGCTGACAACAACAACAACAAAATGCAACGTGTAACAATGTTGCGGCGTCGACGGCGACAGTTACAATAAATGTCATGTTAAAGGCAGTCGAGCAACAACAACAACAATAACACCCATCAGTTGCAGCTGACAAGAGAACTACCAAAACTCCGGCGGAGTCTGAAGACTCCAGACGCTACTCAACAACACTCACTCACACGGTGCAAACATGGCCCACAGCCATTTACCTGTGCGTGTATATGTGTGTGTGTGTGGGCGTGGCTAGAGCAGAACTTTTGCATAAATTGCGGCACTTTAATAAACCAAAAATGTGCCACAACACACAATTCCACAAGAAACTAAAAAGTGCGATGCAATCAAGATTTGATATAATAGACTAGCAGCATATAGCATATAAAAATATATATATAAGAAAACTATTCAAAACATATATAGCATAAGTAATATTTATTTAAATATATATAAAAAAAATATATATATATAAAACAATATATATATATATATATATATAAAATATATATATCAAAAATATTCCTAATAAAAATACATATAAAAACTATATAAAAAATTATTTAAAAAAAATCTATATAAAAAATTAAAAAACAAAATATATATTATAAAAAATAATTAAATATATATATAGTATGTATATATAAAAAATACATTTAAAAAATCTACATAAAATATTTCTACATTCGCATTACAATAGGTTTTATTTTATTCCTTTCGACTTTAAGAGAGCGGAAAAAATATACGAGAAACACTATATCAACTTCAAAAGCTTATTTACATTTGATGGGCGCTTTTCCAGCAGAACTTACAGTGAAAATTTACGGTCACTTAAGAAAATTTAAAACACAAAAAAATTCTAACTTGATAATTAATTGAAAAGATTTTTGTAAGAAAGAGCTGTGTTTATTTATAATCTAATAAATTTAATCTAATCTGCTTTATCATAATATAATCTGTTTTATCCTTCTTCATAGGTTTACGTTTCTTTAAACTTTTTTTTCTGACAACAGGGTACAAAATTTGTGCATCAGCGAAGAGTAGTCAAAATGTCAGTCAAAGGCAACGATGAGTGATTTGGGCCATAAAGTATAACTTGCCTGGAAAAGAACTCCACACACACACATACACACACCCACACTCGAATAGATACAAATACTCATAAACTATGCTGCATATATATATATATATATATATATATATATATACATTTAGACATATTTGGTTGGGCAATTTTTCGTTGCCTTTTGTAGATTTGAAATTGCATAAATTATTCTCGGACTGGCGCCTACGAGACGCATTTCATGTGCCACGTTGCACATACGCCTAGGCAGCGGGCGCATTTTGCAGCCGCTGACATTTTGGGGCAGCCACAAACAAAACAGAAAAAAATGGGCTAAAAGAATAAAGAGTGCAGCAATCAATCTTCAAAGTGTCAACACTTCCAAGAGTGTCACCTAACGTGCAAAAATATTCGGACTGCATTGAGAACTGTGTCCGTGGAATCCAGTTGTACCACCCGTTGAGAGATTTTATTTTTTTTGCTTTTTCCGGAAAATGTGCACAGTCGGCGACGGCAGCAGCTTGAAACGGAAATGCTCAGAAGGCTGTAGCATGCCGCTGACAAGAGTGGCCCAAAACAAAAAATGCTTTTCAAGCACTTTTGAACAGTTTAAAAAACATTCAGTTTAATATATTTTTAAAAATAAGAGAAAACCCCGATTAAATTGCCAGCAAATGTCTGTGCAAATATTTGCAAAGCATATTTATCTATATGCATTCCAAATTTCAGCTCCAATTCACGACATATGCGCGCCATAATAGCCAGATGAACGTGCCTCATCAATCATTTAAAAAAGAACTTATTTTCTTGTTTAAAGTTCGCCTTTTTTCCAGACTTTTATTTTGCAAGAGGACTGCAAAGACAAAGATTGATTGGCATATACGACCAAATGCCAAAAATTCAAACTTAGTGAGCACAAAAATTTTAAATACCCTAACTGAATTGGAAAAGGATTATTTGATTATATATGATACTTTTTTGCAATTTATTTTTAATTAAATAAAATGTATATACATTTATACAAATGCTAGTTATTTGTTCATATATATTAATTATTTTATTTAGATATTCTTTTATTTATTTACTTATGCCAACAGCTTCCGGTTCACGCCAACACGACATAAATAAATAAATTTATTTGCATATTTAAACAATAATTTTCCTTATGATTTTCTTTGTTCTTTGTATTTATTCGTTATTCAATTTGCCCATTAATTTTTTAATTTTATTAAAGCTAGAATTTAATGAAGCTGTTAAAAATTCAGAAGCATTTTATTTTAAATGTAGTTCTTTATTAGCAAATAACTAGTTTTTATTATTTATTATTATTAGTTTTAATAAATATTATTATTAATATCTAATATTAGAATTTATTTTTTGTTATTATTATGATTTATTATTTAATATAATGATTTACTATTTTTCATTACTATTATTATTATTAATTGAATGATTTATTATTACTATTTTTATTATTATAATTTAATATTATTATTTATTATTACCATTATTATTATTGATTATTACCATTGTTCTGTCCATGCGTATATATACAATATTAAAAAATATTTCTATAATATATATTATTATTTATTTTTTTTTAATTTATGCAGGATTTCTCTAACAATTCATAATTCATAATCCCATATACCATTTATCCTTTTATTGTAAAGAGTTGAATAAGCAGAAAAATAATAAACGCGATCTTTCACGCTTAATCATCAATATGGGACTGCACCCCAATAAATGAAGAGGGTATCGCAGTACGACAACAACAATTAACAGATGTGCCATCAAAATGTGAAGCGTAATAAATGATGAAACAAGTTGACTTAAGTCGCAATGAAAACACGCTGGAAACTACCCGAAACAGACGCGAAATTTTCCTAGCTGAGCGTGTTTTTTTCTTTTTTCTTTTATTTTGTTAATTATAATTATAGCTGATTAAAAGCTGAGACGAGTTCGGGTTTGTGGAACTCGCTAACTACAAATCCCACCCGAAAGAAGAGAGAATGTTGACAGCTGACGGGAGCTCTGTCCTTTGAAAGGACCCGCAGGCAGTCAATGATATGCGCTGATTAAAAAATCAGCGATGCGGCTTAGGAACAACCCTTTTGGGAATCAAGTTGCCAATTGCTGAAATGATTAACAAGTTGACTTGTGTTAATTATTAAAAAACCGGTTTCATTTTGATGGCTTAATCCTTTGGGCAAACAATGCGTTACGGCTAAGGACATACAGGAGAGGTAGGAGATTTCTCTCTGCCTGGCACTGCAATCAGTGCAGTGTATTCGTGTGCGCGTTGTTTTTTGTTTGATATTTAAAAAGTTTTTGGAATGGTTATCCCCGCAGTTGCCGCCTAACCCATCTAAACTTGGGCTCCCAACTTGTCTGGGACAAGTTCGGACCCAGAAAAACTTTATCTTATCTGTGCAGCAAAAAATAACTTTTAAAGCCCTTGAAATTGCAGCGGCGACCAACTAACATGAAGCCCGCGTTAGGGCGGGAGCTTTGGGCGCTTTAAAAACTTTTGGCCATGCCAATGCCTTCCTTCCACTTACCAAATGGCAAATCCTAGACAGTTAGTCATGGCAGGTTTATACAAATTTAATACGCCAACGCTTCGGATTCAGTTTTGGTTTTAGCTTCGGTTTCAGTGCGGGTCTGGGTCTGGGCGATTGCATGGCATTTTGAATGGCATTAAATATTTATAAATTCAATACAAAATGCAATTCGAAATGCATGCCAAGCGGCAGACTGCCAAAATCGAGCGAGAGAGAAAGAAAGCACGCACAAATAACAAGAGAGTGGGAGCGGGTCTAACAAAAAGAAAAAATTGAATTGTAAAGTTTTTAAAAGCAGCGCTCCAGACTAAAGCTGAGCTGGGCAGCTGGGAGCCACATAAGTTGGCCAGGGATTCAGCTGTTACAGATGAAGATACAGCCAAAAGATATGCACAGCGACAGGTAGCCGCAAACATTTTACTATTGTTATGCACAGCAAGCCCCCCCCTCTACCACACCACACTCCTGGCATTATCGTATATGCAATTGCTGTTGTGTGTATGTGTTCGCCATGAAATATTCAAAGTGAACTCCAAAGGATTGCATTTTGCTATCTGCATATAGAAGAGCGCGAGGGCGAGCTGCCGCTCTTTATGATTTCATTTGGCAGCTGCGGCTGCGTCTACAGCAGCTAATTGCCACTTGAGCAACTTGTGCGGTCTGTTCGATAGCTGTACGTACAGTTCAATATCCGCTCTACACAAAGGCAGACATATCAACAACAATAACAACAACAAATAAAAATAATAATAACCGCAGCATAATATGAAAACAATGTGCAGTTGAAAATTGCTTGCCTAATTCCTTTGGACGATAACACACACACACTCGCACACACACTCACATACAAAATATGCCGACATTGGCATAACAGAAAGTGTAAACAGTAATCCAATACAGCAGCCACATAAGAAGCTGCAACAATTAATAAGAGCACAACGAAACTTAGATACTCTATACGGCTATCAACACAATATATGTAAAAAGCTCTAGTTATTCCTAGATTCGAATTAGCAAACTTCTTTATCCTTTCCCTTAATCAGTTGCTGAATTGGACACTTGTACTTTTCTTTTTTATTCATCAATTCGAACCAGCAACCTTCCTTATACCTTGCCTCAATAAGTGGATAGCTTGGAAACTTGTATATTCTCTTTTATTCTGAGATTCGAACCAGAAATCTTTTTTATCCATTGCCCCAATAACTTGGGCCCTTCTACTATTCTTTTTTATTCCGCGATTCAAACCAGCAACCTTCTTTATCCATTGCCTTAATAAGTAGCTAACTTAGACAGCTTGTCTGTGTAATCTTACATTCTAGCAAATAATTTATAAAGTCCATACTTAAACATTTAGAATTAATCTCTTACATACCATCGGATGTTCTATTCATTGTGCAAATCTTGTTCTTTATTTATGCCCTTATTTATAGAGAGAATATATCTTTATAAATATTCAATACTATCTCGCTTAAATGCTCTTACATTAAAAACATAATATATTTTAAATGTTCATAACTTTAGTTAACTTTTATTAAATCCCCTAATGAATGCTCTATTTTCTTTTCAAATATATCTATGCACTTCCCACAACAAACTCACATATTTTATCTGTTTTATGTGACACCTAAAATATATTTGTATATACTATATGAAAATAGAAAGAAGAAAAAATAAACGTTGCCAGCAATTTTGTTGTACTTTTATTCAAGTTAATTTTGTCATTTTCTTTGCTAGCTGTTGAACAACATCTGCAAATTATCTGAAGTTTTGCGCTATGCAAACAATGCCACAACAAGCCGCCCCACCATCTCCTCCCCTACCGCAAGCTATAAAAGCCATATCCATGCCCTGTCCCAAGACCGTATCCAATTGCTAGTTTGTCAACGCGGGCAGTTTTTTGTTTCTATACTCGACATCTTATCACATGTGTGTGTGTGTGTGTGTGTGTGTAGTTTTCCAAGAACTGAAAACCCAGCGAATTGGCCATTTGTGAATGAATGCAGCAATCAGAAATGTGAATAAGTGTGAGTAGCGAGTGAATGAGTGTGTACAAATAGCCAGAGTCAGCTAGAGTCGCAGCTACTGCTGATTAATGAGAAAATAGCGCGAAAAATAAAATATATTTCCACTTATTCAATTTAAGTGTTTACAGCTAGCATTCGATTATACAAAAAGATATAGTATACCCTTTTTTATATTTTATAGATTTTACAGCAATAACTCACCTTAACTTGATAAGAATTCAAACGCGTCTTTGGCAGCAAGTTGAATGATGAGAAATCCAAGCGACGTGAGAAGATGCCGTTGCAACCAGAGGTGGAGCTACAAATGGAAATAAAAGCAAATGCGATTTAGAATCAAAAACAAAAAGACATATATATATACATATATATAAAGCTGTATATATAAACAAATATTAATGCTCGACTTGCGGGTATCATTATATTATAAAACACTAGAGAACGATTTTTTTAAAATCCGTTCTTTTTTAAGCGGTTTATACAACAAAATAGTTGCTTTATTTGTAACGAGAAAGTTAGGATATATTCGGCCAAAGATTTAATACCCTTGTAGACATTTGCTGATGTGTGTTTGATGAAAAATCATGGAAAACAGAATATTTTGCCATATAAGACTGTTATTTATTTTTCAACCGATCGCTTCCATGGCAGCTATATGATATAGTGATGCGATCCGGCCATTTCTGAAACAGTACCACCTGCAACAGAAAGTCGAACCCAAGTAAAGATTTTAATACGATAGCTTTATAACTGAGGGACTGGTGCGCATAGAAACAGACAGACGGACATCAACTCTGCTGTTGATGCTGATCTAGAATATATATACTATGCGGGGTCGGAGATGTCTTCTGCTATGCGTTAAACATTTCAAGACAAAATTATAATACCCTCTACAAGAGTACACAAATGTAGCTGCAGTTGGTTTAAATCGAGTTGTAGGAGTGCGTGGAGAGTTATTTACCGTGAACTAACCTATATGCCCATGTAGGGTATCATAGTATTAATGTGATAATATTATTGTTTGGTTTTTCAGCACATTCTGCAGGGTATACATAACATGCTTATACTACATAAATAAATATATACATTGCATATTTTATGACAGCATTTTTCTCCTCACAATATTCTTACGCTGTTCGCATCATGGAATTGCATTTCGAATATTGACAGCTGACAGCCAACGGAAATTGCATATGGGTTGTTGCACAAAGTGACGTCTCAGCCAGATAAAGATTTCCTTTTTGCCATGAAGCACACGTAGTTCGATATGGGACCAACGACAAGCGGTGCCCCGCCCCAAACGCCAACAAAAGCTGTATATGTATATACCTATACAATGTTTGGGTTTCGTTAAGGTAATACGTGCCGTTTTAAACTTGGCCGAAAGGCACAAGAACAGCTGTTAAATATGAGCTATGCGTTGCCAAAAGGGAAATATTTGTCAATGCATATCACAAAACTAGATTATCTACGCTTAATTTAAGACAATTTTTTGTGCTTGCGTCATTTGAAATTCTTAAATTATGTTTCATATTCAAAAAATAAATGGCAGAAAAAAAAGAAACAACAATTAGGTAATCTAAAGTAAAGCAAATATTGTAAAACTTTTATAAATAAAACAAAAACAAACAACTGAGTCAAAATTAAAACAAATAAAAACACAAAGCAAATTTTATACCCAAAGCTGAGTTTTCTGTTGTTGTTGTTTTTGGTTTTGTGCTTTGTCACGGACTGTGGAAGAATTTCATTGTTTTTTTTTTGCTGTGTATAATGCCCAAGCAAATAAAGTTATCAACAATACTCAATAAAAAAAAAACAACAAAATGTGCAAAAATATACAACAAAAAAACAAGACAAGCAAAGAAATAAACAGAGGGAGAGTATATAAAAAATAAAAGCGGAAAAAAGAAATGTCGAGAGCAAAACAAACGAATTTCTTGTTATGAATGTCTCGACTGACCTTGACATTGAATAGATTAAAATATTGTTTTTTGCTGTGCAAATATTATTAACGCAACAATTTAATGTGTTATCTTTAAGTCGAGCGAGAGAGCGCGAAAGAGAGAGAGAGAGAGAGAGAGCGCGAAAGAGAGAGAGAGAGAGAGAACACGCAACCTGCTATATAGCAGCAACCGCCCTCCGCCCACCCACTGAACTTGAACCGAGCAACGCCCCTTATCGAATTAGCGCAATAACAATTACGTCCACTAGAGAGTCGAGACTATTTTTAAACACTCAACTTTAAGTGCTGCAAAACGATTAACGCTATATATGGGCACATACACACACATGCATAGATATATATATACATGCATTTGACATCTATTTGAATATTGGAAATAGTAAACAACTCGAACGCTTTTCTTTTTAGTCACCCGTTTTTGTTGGGGATCAGCTTTGGGCCAGTCATCGCATACCCTTGACAAATATTAATTACCTATCTAATATTTTTAATTAAGTATTTGATTTATCTTCTTATACATAGAATAAATTTATAATATACAATGAAGCATCTATGTGCATTTCTATATATCATACGTGCTGAGCTTCTTCCCGAGATATCTTAATTCGCTCTTCAAAAACTTTATAAATAATAATCTTATTATTTTCCTATTATATAGAAATATATAGAAATATATATTTTATATATTTTTTTACTCAATTTGTACAACATTTTAATATCATCAAATTTTTGTTTAAGTTATCCAAGAATTTTTTGATAGGCCTTGAGGCAGTTAATACTGCATTTCAATCTAATTAATTACAGGGTATAAATCCAGCGCACTCTAGAGCTTTTCTGTATTCTGTATATATATCAAAAATAATATATATGTTATTTATATTTACACCTTACTTTGTACCTCGATTATATAACACAAACAAGAGCAAAAATAACAAATAAATTAAAAAGAATACCAGACCGAATGTCTACGTGACCCTCCCACCTCCCCCTTTTCAGTTCAACCCCTTCTTCGTAGCCAGCGATCGCTGCTGTAGGACAGCAAAAATTAGTCATATGCACGCTTATCAACGCGCTTAAAGCGAAATTGTAATTTATTTTTAAACAATTACACAATTAAGGCAAGCAAGAGGCGAGTTCGCGACGATGCTTAATTACGTCATAACAACAGAGGAGAGTTTAAGAACTTTTTATTTTTAAAGAAGAAATTAAAATATTAAAAAAAGAGTTAAATAAAATTATTAACGAAAGAAAAGAAAATACTTAAAATAAATGATAAATAAATAAAAAAGAAAGCAATACTTACAAATTGTAATATACAATAATTAAATACATAAATAGAATAATATTAACTAGCAAATAAAAAATAATACATAAATACATACACAAAATAAATTTATAGTTATAATTATAATTACATATACAATATATTAAGTATTATCTAATAAAGAAAAATATACAAAATATATGATAAAAGATAAATAAAAGAAATAAATTAATTTTAATTAAATATATAATATACATTTATTATGAATATATACATTTTATAATTTAAGAAAAATATATAAAAATAATATAATAATTATAACTATACTTAAATCTCTATATATAAAACTGTTTGTCCTGACTGACTGACTGACTGATTGGTGATCAACGCACAGCCCAAACCGTAAGAGCTAGGAAGCTGAAATTTTCACTGTAGCTACCTTATGTGATGTAGGTGCACGTTAAGACGGTGTTTCGGGAAATTCCACCCCAGTGTGGAAAAATCGCGAAAAACGTTTGTATGTAACTTTTTAGTTTACCATCGGATCGGCCTCTAACTTATTTTCAAAGATCTTTGTTCAAATTCATTTGAGGGGTGTTTCACACTTTTAGGAAAATCCATACCTCCTTGGTGGAAATGGAGGTCAAAGATTTGGTGGGTGACGTTTCGCGCTCAAATTCATTTCCAGAGATATATAAGAAAAATTATTTGAGACGTGTTTCACACTTTTCGCAAAATTCAAACTTCTTCGGGTTGAATGCGATTCAAAAATTTTTTTGGGCGAAGTTTTAAGTTGTGTCCGATTTGCTTCAAACTTATTTTCAAAGCTCTACATAAGAACTTAATAAATACGTATTTTAGCGATTTGGGAAATTCCACCCGTAACAGTGGTAAATTGGCGGAAAACGGTTGTATGAAAGTTTTTTGTTCACGATCTAATCGGCCCCAAACTTATTTTCAAAGATCTTTGTTCAAATTCATTTGAGGGGTGTTTCACACTTTTCGAAAAATTCGTTCCTCCTTGGTGGAAATGGAGGTCAAAGATTTGGGGGATGACGTTTTGTGTTCAAATTCGTTTCCAAAGATCTATAAGAAAAATCATTTGAGACGTGTTTCACACTTTTCGCAGAATCCAAACTTTTTCGGGTGGAATGCGACTCAAAGATTTTTTGTGCGAAGTTTTAAGTTGTGTCCGATTTGCTTCAAACTTATTTTCAAAGCTCTTCATAAGAATATAATGAATACGTGTTTGATAACGTCATTGATAAATTGGCGGAAAATGTTTCTATGAAAATTGTTTGTTTACCGTCCGACAAGTTTCAAAATCATCTTCAAAGCTTTTTGAGAGCGTTGATTTTTAACATACGTTCCACGGGCAAGGCCGGGTTATACCCGCTAGTATATAATATAATTAGTATTAACTGAGAAAATAAAGCAAGCAAAATGAAAATATGATTTATATTGAGGCATGTGTACCAAGCCACATAATAATTGATTAAGTGCCCATTGACTACATTTAAGTTAATTGATCTGTAGTCGTACCCTTAACCTAGTAGTAATACCCAAAACTGGACTGGGTCAGCGGAATCGGCCACGCCCATAACTGAGAGCGTGCGAATTTGTAGCAAAAGCGTTTTGGCCTTTTTTATTTAACTCGCTGTTAATTTGGCCAATTGAAATTGGCAATGCAGCTGCTCGTTGCCAAGATTCATAAATTCGTTGCGTTTCATTTTGCTTTTCTTTTATTTTTTGGGTTTCTTTAATGTGTTTTATTGTTTATTAATAAAAGCGCGGCCGATGTGCATATGGCTAATGAATTTTAATGGCTGTGCTCTCGGCTTAATTTTTGTATGCTTATTTTTTTTTTCTTTTTCGGGGGTCCGAACGCACGTGCGTCGCTGATTGCCATTTTTTTGTTGGTTTGTTTTATTTTATTTTTTTATTTTTTTTTTGGTTTTTACTGTGGCTGAGTGCTGACTGTTAATTAAAAGCTGTTTGAATGGTTATTTTATTCATTGGCATATCGCAAAGGTAAGTGGGTAGCATATATACTCACATTTATGTAGCGTATATACTCCATTTAAATGCCAAGCACCCGCAATAAGTAGAATAGGCTCCAGCTGAGCGGGCTGTAATTTATAGACGACGAGCAACAAAACTTCGTCTTGTCAAATTGGAGTTGGCACCGACCCGCCCAGCTCTGCCACACCCCGCCCCATCATCTCAACCAACTCAGAACAAAGGCTAAATTAGAATATTAAACAACATATAACACACCAGTATATACAAGGTTTTAGCTTTTTTTTTGGGCCTTTGTTTGGTTTTTTTGGTTCCGAGCAGCTGACTTTGACCTTGCTGGAAATTCCATGTACAACTTGTTGTGTTGTGCATATACTCCACAGCCTAGATCGGGGCATTATAGCTAGGCCATGATTTTTGTTTCGGGCTGTTTTTTTTATACACTAACAAACAATGAAATTGAAATTAAAGAAATGCTGTTGTTGGTGCGTCGATTTGCGCTGTGGCTCTGTCGTAATCTATGTGATCGAGTTCTTTTTTGCTGTCTGCGGTCTTTGCCTGGGTGAATGTGAGTCGCGATCAATCGGAAATTTAGCTTTAGGCTAAAACACTTCTGACAGGGTCTGCAGATAATCACTTTTGGATAGTGTTACGCATAGGTTATATGATGCACCTGCTTGGCACTGTTTTCCTTCTCATGGGCATCATTTTAGTAAGCCCCAATATTCAATAAATATTCTTCACTTATTGAAATACAAAAACTCATAGAAATCGCCTGGCTTTTTGATGGTTTATTTGGTAACAAATGGCATACACGTTTTTACCAGCACCACATACCTTACTCTCTTGGCTTTGCGATGTGTTCGTTGTATCTATATTGTTACGTTGTCAACTTTTGGTATTGGTATGTATTTAGCATATAATCAAAATATTTATATATTTCTATATCTTTTCAGTGTGTAGCATTTATTCTTGGTTAGTTGTCTATTCATTTCGACTCAGATGTAAATGGGAACAATCAATAGACTATGATGGTTCGGCTTTCTAAGCGTATATATATTAATATATATTAAAATGTTTTTTAATCCAAAATTCCACATTTTTTTCACATTTTATGTGCAAACCTCCTGAATATCTCATTATTTACAAAATAAATAAAAATAATATAACAAATTAAATAAAAATTAAACAATAAAAATAAATATAATAATAATATATACATATAATAATAATAAATATAATAATAATAAATATAATAATAATAAATATAATAATAATAAATATAATAATAATAAATATAATAATAATAAATATAATAATAATAAATATAATAATAATAAATATAATAATAATAAATATAATAATAATAAATATAATAATAATAAATATAATAATAATAAATATAATAATAATACATATATAATAATAATAAATATAATAATAATAAATATAATAATAATAAATAAAATAATAATAATATAAAGCTTAATTTGTTCAATTTTATAATATAAATATTTGATTTATATTAACTTGTTCTAGAAAGTCTTGTTAGTATTATTGACATGAATAAAATTGTGTTTTTTTTTTTTTTTTTTTTTCAAATATATGTCTCGATTTAAGAGTATTTGAAAGTCGCCTTTTTTAATTTATTTTATTTTCTTTACATATTATTTTAGCAGCTTTTATTTTCGGTGAGTTTGCTTTCTGACATTGTTATTCTTCGTTTTTCGGCCAAATTGCTTGTTGTTGTTGTTATTTGAACTGCTCTTGTGTATTTTCGGACATAATTTCACACTAATTTGTAAATTTGCTTTTAATGTCAAAAACAAAGAGTAAAATGCTAGAAAAAAATAAATAAAATGTCTGTAATTTTCGGCCAACTTGTTTGTCTACGAAACAATCTCGACTTTGCTAACCTGCAGCTCAAATCAAATTAAATACAAGAAACTGAGGCGAAAAATGCAAAATGAATTGCAAGCAATAAGAACCAAATCGAGAGCGAGTTTTATTGTTGTTGCTGCATTTGTTGTTGCATTGCTTCGAATCACTTCATTCCGTTGCAATTTTCAATCACGTGCTAAGTGCTGCCAGACAAAGCAGACACGAGAGACAATTTGTCTGCAGCGTTAGCATGCAACATGAAGGGGCAGCAGCAACAGCAGCAGAAACTACAACTATAACAACAACAACTAGTGCTCTTCACCATGGCAATTGCTGCATAATTTCTGTGCTCAAACAAAGGCAGCAAAGCGTAGAGCGAGTGGAGCTAGGATCCCCGTACAAAATCGAGTGGCAACTATTTGCCCTATCACGTACAAATTAAAAATGTGAAATGCTTCAATTTGGTGCAAGCAATGCGCTTGCAACACAAACACACAGACACACACACACACACACAGACACACACACACACACACAGACACACACACACACACACACACAGACACACACACACAGACACACACACACAGACACACAAAAGCAGTTGCAACAGCAGCAAAATGCTCTTTACAACGGGGCGTATGAATTGTGGAGCATCAAATAGATTGAGTTGCAAACTTGTTGTCGTTTGCTTCCGATATTAAGCTTTGTCAAGAAATAGATATGTACTCGACTAGTAGATACCCTGTATTCTCTAAATACATTTTTCTGCCTTTAACAGTCCGTTGCTCCAAGCTAAAGTGACCTTTACCATACATACACTTAACTATAAACATTTTAAATTCTTTATATTCTTCGGACTGTTGCATTCCGTTGCTTAATGTCTATATACCCTTTGTTTTAAAGCATAATGTATACAGGGTATTCAACTGTTTAGTTTATGCAAAATAACTTAAACGTGCGACAAAATATGTTTAATATTACCCTATTTGACTAAAAGAGTTTAAAATAGTCTTCCAAAAGCGGCTGTCAATAAATTTTCGAGTTTTTTATGTCAAAAACGCTTTAGTTTTGACTTTTTGTTTGTGGCTCAAATTTTGCATTAATTTTCAAACATATTTGAGAACAAACAAGTTTTTATACATGCATAGATAATTATATAAATAGCCATTTTTCAATATGTATGTCATAATTTAGTTTTAATATTTTAATTAAGACTGTTGTCAGGCAAATGAATTGATTTTTTTTTTTCTATATTCCAATTATTGACAATTCGTATGCCTCTTCCGTTTGTCAATACGAGCGATCAATAATAAGCTGACCGACTTGCATTAAATGCCAAAAACGATCAACCTTAATAACAACAGGCACCAACTGCGATTTTTTTTGCTATGAGAAACCTATTGAATTTGTCAAATAACTTGAATTGTTGATATTTTTGATAATTTAATTGCAGTTGTTGTTGTTGCTGGGCCACACCTAGCCATAAATATCGAAATACATATAAATAAATACCAAATAGTTGGGGAGGTACATAATTTTCGTGCATTTGCCGCAACTCACGTTTTTCACATCAATTTCGCGACACAACCAAAAGCAAAATTCAAATTCAATTTTCTATATGCGCTGACTAGTGTACACTGTGCACATATATTTATATTTTTTTGTGAGTTGCAATTGCAATTGGATTTCCATAGCTGGTTATTGATTAAATTTGCCACTTGGGCTACTTGGTTAGACGGAGCGGCAGCCGGCACGTCCACGCCCCTAAAATCTAGACAGCTAGCCTCGGGCTTGAACTTTTCAAAAGGCACACACAATCGCACACACAATCACACACATACACACATACTCGCACACACAGTAGGCTAGAGAGCAACAAAGCATTAGCTACCTGCCAATTTGTAGCCTCCAGGAAAGCCAAAACACAAACAAAACTGCAAAAACTGAATCATTGTGATTGCGAGGAAGCGATTTATTGGATTGCCCATTCGAAATGGCAAAGTTGAAGCCACAACGAAAAAACAAAATGACTGCAAATAATTTATCTCTAATTTACTTTTTACTTTCATTTCGCTTACAACTCTATTTTAGTCGAATATTGTGGGTGCAGTCTGAGAAAAACAAATTTAAATAAACATTTTCATATTTAGTTTTCCGCAAGCTCAAGCTAAGCTACAAAAAGAAGTTACGCACTGCAAATTTTTGGCAATTTATAAAGATTATGTCGAATTTGGCTTATCGGCTATTTGAGTAAATGGAAAGGAAACTTTAGCTTGCGGGGCGAGAAGTCTACAGCAAAAGTGCCTAACATATAAAAATGATTGGTAATTCAATACGATAAATGCAACAAAAAACAGCGTAAACTGAAAAAAGCAAACTAGCAGTGTACAAAATTTAAATGTAGTTTTAAGACAACTGACAGCTTTTTTAATGCCAATTGTCGATATTTGTTGAAGTGCATTAATTCAGAAATTCGAGAACCGATAGTTTTATGTTCAAAATTTAAATATTCCAAATTTTCGAAGGTTTTCCACAGATTGTAGTTCTATAATAAATGGGTTGTGATATTTATCAGTCGAGTTTCGATATTCTACAAATTTTTTCGATGCAAATTTCAATAGTTAGTGGTAGCCAATAATCAATGAATTAGAGCTCTGGCTCTGCAGTCGATATTTTTAATAGCAGATATACTTCTTAATCAATATTTGCGATAGTCGATAATTCCATGTTCGACATGTTATTCTAAAGCTTTAAACATTTTTCACGAGACATATTTATTTATTTTTTGTATAAATATAACAGAATATGCCAAACCACATAAAGATTTATAGTATTCGTCGATTATCCTCTTAATTAAGGCTCACCATAGACAATTTATAATAAATAGGCACAATAAATTAATTATATTATATAGATATATTACTATTTGGTTTAATAATTTTACTATGCCCAATATTTGAAATTTGTCTACCCCACTAAAAATCGTTTTAAATGTCGTTTAATTGCTCAATGAGTTTAGCGTGTCTAGTTCGCTGTAGCGGGTGTTTACTGGCCAACATGTATAAAATAGGCGAAACCACTTTTAAGCGTTGCTCTCCCACAAACTGACCGCAAATCGCCAGAGCATCGAACACGAAAATCGGCGTCGACTGCAAATTGATTAATGGCATTAAATGCATTCAACAATTTCCACCCGGCAGCAGGCAGCGGACAGCAGCAACAAGTTTTTAATGTGTAATGTGAGACCAAATGATTGTAGTCGAGTGTTTGGTTTGCTGGCTGCCGATCTACGCTTATTAATTGCTGTTGTTGCTTTGGCCCAATATGGCCATTTGGCTGGCCGTTTATCCCATATCAGATCGGTGCAATCTTCAGCAGATATCAAATTGCGGCAACAGCTAACAAAATTTGTGGCCATTTCGCAAAATTTGCGCGGAATTAATTGCGCAAATTGTAGTCCAACAACAGTGGACCATAATTTACATTTAAGCCATGAATAAATGATCGATAGGAATGTGTTTATAAAAGAAATTTATGCATTTCTTGGCGCTGCCACAGATACAAATTTATGCATGTATTTAGCTTGACTGTCGCCGCAATCGTGTCTTGCTCAAGCACAAAGGCGTGCAAATTAATAAATATTTTATAATAATAACAATATAACTAATATTATTGCATTTTTTAAAGACCAACACACAAGCTAATTAAATGCGCCCGCAACAAACCACAATTTCTAAGCGGCCCACATGACGACAGACACTTTTAAACAATAACAAATGAGAGGAAATAATGATTTTCGGCTTGACGAAGATCAAATACCCTTGTAGAAATACGAAGACAGTTATACTATGTTATTATAGTTAAAATATAAAAGGTTGAAGATGATAGAAGTAATCGACTCGTCGCCTACCTATGGCAGCTATATAATATATTCATCTGATTCGTATTTAAGGGCTGCTTCAATGCGTTGCACACTACATCACTCAATTGTTATACTCTAGGCAAGTGTATGACAAAGAGAAAAATGCACTTGAATCACAATAGCGCAACATAAATCATAGCTAAAAGGCCATGTCAGATGAGATCAGTTCCAGCTACAATATGGTCTCTTAACAACACGCACGGGCCAAGGAGCAGCCCAGCCCCAGCTGCCCAGTTGCAGCTCCAGCGCTGAACTTTAAGCCCAGTAGCCAAGCAGGCGGCAAGGCAGGCGTGTGCCAGCCAATTGGCAATTGGCATTCGAAATGCAACAGAAAAACGTGAATGTCATTAGAGTCAATTCCAAGTTGATGAGCGAGATTCAAAGCGAATCGAGTCCGCGTCTAGTAAAGTTGTGAGTGGATTTAAACTAGTTCTGAATGCGACAGGCGACCTGGGTGCGGTGGTCAGGCACACGAATTCAAACTTTAAGCACATAAAAAAACTAAACTAAACCAAATGAGAACAGCGACAGTTAAAGTTAACATTCGGGCTCTTTAACGTTTTGGGCTGAAAGTGCAAGAAACTCATAAATTAGACTGATTGTGGAGCACACACAACACACAGCTGCTGTCAGACGTGGATGCACGTTGTGCGGTCAAATAAATAGAAAATTAGCCAGACATTGGCCAGTCGAGCCAAGCAAAAAACGTACAAATAATGCGGCAATATGTTGCTGCTGCTGCCATAGCTGCTGCTGTTGTTGTTTCTGCTGCAACATAAAGAAAGAAAAGCAACGCACATTAGTTGCCATAAAGGCAACGGCAACATCTCTCATTGCCGTTAATTAATTGCAAGCGGCCAGGCGGGGTTCAACACTCAACCATGTAACAGTTAATACCAAAAAATTCATTTGGATTTACTTAACTTTACTTTATTCCCTCATAAGTTGAGCGATAAATTTTAGCGCCAGCTGCCAGCCATACGCCGTGTGGAGTTAAATATATCAGTAAAACTTTTACTCAGTTGAGAAAAATAAACCAACATGATATGATATGCAACTGATTGACTGCACATTAAAAATCATCAGAAGAAACATCAATTTATTTAATTGTTTTATATGCCCCAACGACCCGATTTAACTACAAACCTATCTAATCAATCCTTAAGCAAAACCTACAAAATATGGCAAAGCAAATTGCCATAAACCACAAAATATTCTGCTATATATACTATATATATATATATACTAAATTTGTTCTATTTTTTTACTTTAGTTTTAATTAAATAATAAAAAAAAAATAATAAATTGAAAAAAATATAAATAAATAAAATTAAAAAAAATATAAAATAAAAACCAAATATAAAAATAATGAAATATAAAAAAATAAACATAATAGATAAATGAATACAATAGAAAAAATTCATATTAAATAATAATATATAAAAAGTTAATAATAATAATATAGAAATAAAAAAAAAAAAAAATAATACAAAAATAAATAAAAATAAAGAAAATAACAATAAAAAAAGGCAAAAATAAAAACAATTTAAAAAAATAACTCATAAAATAATTAAAAAAAAAATAAAATATAAAAAAAATAAAATATAAAAAAAATAAACACACAAAAAAAATTAATACAAAAAAAATTTAATAATAATTTTTAAATATATATATCTTATTGAATAATAATAATTTTCTTTTGATATAATTTGAAGCAAGCGTTTTATTTCTTTTAACAACCATTTAATGAGCATTTTCAAATGTATAGCCCTGTTATAAACCTATAGAGATTCACTGCTATTTGCCTAATAATCACCAAATATCACAGTTTTTTTTACGTTTTTTACATACTATAACTAGCGATAAGTTGTTATAATATAATTATTCAATAGGCATCGCAATTTTTTATGAGTCATACAGAAAAATGAATGTGCCTTAAAATTGTTAACGCTTGCGTGTTAATCGCAAACAAATTAAAAATGCCGCAAAATAAACTCACACACGCACACACAACGCTGGCGGCACACACACTCGCATATATATATTTATATATATATACTGAAAACTTGTTAATGAAAATGCCACAAAATTCCCATAATGCATTCTATGCCAAGCCGGGCGCTGCCTGTGGACAACTTCACGCTGCGCTGCCCCATGGCAGGCAGGCCACCAAGTGGGCGAGGGCAGACGGCGGGCATAGCGGGGCAAACAGAGACACAGAAGAAACTGGCGCGCCAAGCTGTGAAAAGTCTCATTACTTTGGACAAATATGCAATTTGATGTTAGTTGGGTGTTATGGTAGTTATATGCAGTCTTATAGACTGGGAGACAGAGCCGACTGCCAAATGTGAAAAGTTGCCACGTTTGCTCTGCTTTGGGGCAGAGACCGCAAAAGTTGGGCGGCAGGCAGAGCGTATGTGGCTGCGCTCGCGTGTTGCGGTGGCAAGTTCAGACAAACAACAACAACAACGAGAAATAAAGAAAAACAGACAGCTAGACAGACAGTTAGACAGGCAGCGTCATAGATACGACACATATGCGGGCCAGGCCTCTATGGCCACTAGCGAGTTGCAGCTTGGGACTTGATCCCTTTTCATTTCTCATGCCACACGCACAGTTTCTTTTTGCAATTAAAACGGATTTTGCATTTTGTATCTCGTTTGTAAATACCCCTTTTTTTCGAAGAGGAAATTAGGGTATTAAAAAGTTATGCTTATTTAAGTAAAAGCCAGAAAAAACTTGTCCTCTATTAAGAATTAAATTTTTTAATGAATGAACGATTTGAATATCTGGAGCTCATATTTCCAAAAATAAAAAAAATTCTATTCCGCTTTTAAACACTTAAATGTAATGTTTTTAAAAACCACATGAAATTACTTTTGTAAACCATGAAATAATTAATAAAATAAACAATATAGGAACAGCGATAATTATGTTTTCAGAATAAAAATCATTTATAAAACCGAAACATAGTTTCTATTTTATCGAAACATTATAGTTTCTATTTTATCGAAACATTTATTTATCGATAGCCTTTCCTCTTGCCCTACAATCGATAAATATAAAAGAACGGACCTATTTTCATTAGAGTTAATCTCAGAGTTTATAAGAATACAATCCATAAATTCGAAGAAAAAAAAATTAAGATGATATGAATAAATAAATTATGTAGCTTTTATTTTGCCACTGTCCTTAGTTTTAAGTATAAATACTGTAAATAATTGTTTAACAATTGGAAAATAGCAAAAAAGTGTATGCTGAATACGGTACTTTAGTTTTGTAGCTCTTCAGTGCTAGATGCAGGGTAACTCCCAGTCAAGCACTTTCGATTAGATCCATGTTTCTTGCATTTGCAACATATGTAGACATTTTTCAGAGGCGTCAAATTAATTGCCACAAGTTGCGCATGTGATAGTGCTTCTTCTTCTACTTTTTTTCACTTTGTGTGTGTGTAAATTATTGATATAGGGAGGAGGAACGAGTGAGAGCCTCTCGTTCGTTTGTGGCGCAAAGATTTGCGCAAATATTTGCGACTGGATGCAAAGAGCTTAACGACTTTTGGCTGTTGTTTGTCTGGCCGTGTTTGCTTGTTAGTTTGTTTGCTGCCACAACACACACACACACGGACACACTGAAACACACACACACATACACACACACACACAGATATACAGTCAGGCAGTTAGGCACATCGATGGCCAGACGCTCATTTACACGTGTAAGAGAACCAGACCAGACATCTAATCGTTTGATTTTGATTTAATTAATGCCGTTAGCTAAATATGCACACAAATACACATACACACACAGCACACATTTAATTAGCTTTTTCGAGGGTTCAAATACATTTCGTCGAACTAGCTTTAAATATTTAAGCAGCGCAAGCAAATGATTACCAAAAACTAAATTCTAAGCTCTAAACTCTAAACTCTCATGCGTAAAACTAGTTGCATTTACTTAAAAGTGTCTTAAAGATCGTTTCGAGATCTTTGAGCAAACAGCAGCGTTTAAGCCATGGGAACACCAGCTTGGCAAACACATAAAACGCTAAAGATGCGCAGTTGTATCTTTGCAGCTACAAATCTATCTTAATAACAAATTGAGCTGTCAGCGGCACTCTTTACCTATTTGAGCCAACTCAACAAAAGATTTGAATGCTCAGCTGCCGCCGCTGGGCGTTGGCCACCAAACAACCAAAAGCCAAAAAGAAGTCGAGATAAATAAAAACATATTCATCAGATAATTAGGCAACAAGCGAGGCACTGCTGCTGCTGTCTGTTAAGCTTTGGCCATTAATTCCAATTGCCAATATTTTTGTAGCAATTTATTTCTGATGCCAAACAAAGGCGCTCGCCGCACGTATCTATGGAATTGTGTGAGTATCTGCAACTGTATGTAAAAATGTATCTTTATTCATACATACATGTCTTTTTATGTGGGAATATATAGCTTTATATGTATATGTATCTTCGTCTGCACATGTATCTGTGTGTGTTACTGTATCTGCGATTTTATAGGTATCTAAATGATATTTGAATATCTGAAATATGTTTTTCTATATCTGTATCTGTATCCGTATCTGCATCTGTGTCTGTATCTATATCTGTACCTGTATCTATATCTCAATCTGTATATACCTTTAGTATCTAAATCCGCATCAATATCTGCATCGATATCTGTATCTATGTCGGTATCTGTAGCTGTAACTGCAACTGTATCTATATGTGCACTCCACCCATTTGTATGCCACAATTCTCGCATTTAGCCGCCCCAAATTGACACATGACATGACAGGCCCAGCTTCAAGCCACAATATCTATCATGAACAACGGGCTAAAGGGGCTAACTGAGCCACAACTTCGGCAAACTGTCTGTGATCTGTCTATATGAATGCACACATACACGCGTGATTTATATATTCAATTAAAGTTCGCCGCCACAAACGGACAGCAACAACAAGAAGAACAACTAGAAATCGACAAACATTTTTCATGTGCCACAAAATATCTACCCAAGACGTGTCATTAGACCTGGCGCAACTAGAAATAGATACGATAGATCAAAACTGAAACTTGGTACATTTTAATTGACCGCACGGCAAAATAGTATACCCTATAAAAAGTGTATTAAGTGTGGTATTTTATGGTTTATATAAATTCATATAAAATATTGATTATGGAAAATTTAATGGTTCTGAATATATGGTAAACATTTTGATATGTTTTCTTGTTTTACTTTGTATTTTTTACCTTTAATTTTGTAGAGTATTTAGTTGTTTAAGCTGTCTGCTACTACTAATGTTTATTTTTATTTAATTAAATAACATTATTGTAGTTATTATTATCGCTGCTGCTGTCTGGTTATTTATGAGCCACGGCATAGGCTTAGATTTTTAATTAATTCAAGGCTTTTATGGCACGCTCGAAGTGGACGCCGATGCGAACGTAGCTGCTGGCGCAATCGTCGAAGCTCTTCAAAAAGTGTTGCCTTGCCCAATAATTGTGTAATTTAGTTGTTGTTTTATTATTTTTTTTATATTGTTGTTGCTGTCTGTGGTCAGTCAACGCACTGAGCTCAGCTGCAAATTAGACAATAAAACAAAAGTCAAACAGCAGCAGCAGCAGCCACAAAACAAATACCCCGTGGCCGAGCCCGACACATTGTCAAAGCTTAATGGGCGTTGGCGTGAAAATTCTTTAGAAAAATTACGGAAAATTAGTGCGCATTGAGCGCACACAGTTGAGCGACCTTTTTTTTTGGTGTTTGTGGTACGTGAAGAGCGTATAATAAATAACAATAAATTAGCTGGCCAAAATGTGCACCCTCAGAGATTGCAATTCAAATTCATTAAAACAATCCAAATTAGACAAGTCATTCGGAGCGGGTCTACGCCTGACCAGCAGCACGTCAGCATAATTAGACCAAGACCGCGGCAGGGAGGAAACCAAATAAAAAAAAACATTACAAAAATATGTTGGCCCACGCTAGATGACGTTGGCAATTATTGTTGTCGCCACCGTGTTGCACCCTCACACATCAAATATCAGGCGCCGCTCTAAATGCCAGGGCCAACTGCAAAGTCAGCGACTGGCCAAATATGCCACATATAGTATAGCCCTATATATAATATGTATGTATATGGGGACAGATTGTGCCTGGGCCCACCCGCAGAAGCCTTGGTTGCCTGTGAATTGGAGTGAAAAGACGCGTTGCTTAAGTGAAAAACATGCAAATGAGACAACACAGCAAGAACAACAACAACAACAACAGCGGACAAAAAGTTAAATGAAATTCATATGAAAATGTGGCAAGTGCTGGGCCTGAGCCTAGCCCTAAGCCCTAGCAACATGTTAAGCGATATTTATATGATTTTTTCGAGATTTCTTATTAAGATAGCACAAGCAAAGCCGCAGGTAGCCAACAACAACAACAACGACAACAACCATCGACTTAGTTGCAGGTAATTGTTGTTGAAGTTATGACAGAAAAGGGCATTTTTCATGTGGCAACAACAGACAGAATGGCAAACAGTTGCAGATAAGCAGCCCCAAAAATGCGGCACAATTAATTCAAGACCCTCATAGACAGCACAATAAAGCAGAGATAAAATAATAAAAAAATTAAAATAAAAATAAAAACAGAACAAAATGCCTGTTACTTATGAATGGCACTTATAAATCCGAAGACAAATTGAGGGAAAACAGCTGCCCCATGCAGCTCTACATAGATGCTATACTATACAAGAACACGCTATATAGAGCTCAGAATCTGTATCTGTATCAGAATTGTCGTCAGCATGACATAAGCGCAGGCAATTCGAACTGTAACTGGGTGGCCAACAGAAACAAGCACATTTAATTAAGACTTTTTACTCTTTTATAAAATATAAGTTCAAGTATATACTATAGAAATCGACGATAAGACTAAAAAATTAGATAAAAATGCTTGTTGAGCCCATAACAAAGGCGCGTTCGCAGAAATGAAACAAAATTGTTACAGCGAGTGCTCAACAGCAAATACAACAAATGCGATAATAAAATAAAGGCATGTGGCAAATAGTTAACAAATCAAAAAAAAAAAAAAAAAAATAACAAACTGCTCGGTTGAGTCTCAATAATATGACTAATTCTAAATTGGAATGGGTGAACGGAGGGGTCTGTCCAAAATATACAAATAATATTGAATTGGGAAAACCGCATTAAAATTACTCGCGAAAATGTATGCAAATTTTAGAGCCCTATATTATAGTAGCGGCGGCAGAGCAATCAGGGTGAACAAAGTGTACACTTATTATAAACTTATTATCATTATAATTATTAAATTATTATAATTATTAAATTATTACATTTATTAAATTATTATAATTATTAAATTATTATAATTATTAAGTTATTATAATTATTAAATTATTATAATTATTAAATTATTATAATTATTAAATTATTATAATTATTAAATTATTATAATTATTAAATTATTATAATTATTAAATTATTATAATTATTAAATTATTATAATTATTAAATTATTATAATTATTAAATTATTATAATTATTAAATTATTAAATTATTATAATTATTAAATTATTATAATTATTAAATTATTATAATTATTAAATTATTATAATTATTAAATTATTATAATTATTAAATTATAAGTATGAAACAGTAAATTATTATTATTTAGTATTATTATTATTTTGTATTATTATTATTATGTACTATTATTATTATTTTGTATTATTATTATTATTTTGTATTATTATTATTATTTTGTATTATCATTATTATTTTGTATTATTATTATTATTTTGTATTATTATTATTATTTTGTATTATTATTATTATTTTGTATTTTTTTATATTTTTTTTATTATTTCTTCTAATTATTTGACATTGTTATTATTATTGTTATTATTATTATTATTTTTTTATTTATTAATTTTTTTTATTATTATTATTATTATTATTATTTTAAATTTTTATTTTTATTATTATTATTTATTAGTTATTTTTATAAATTTGTTTTTTCTATTAGTATATATTCGTATGAGAATTATTTAGTTATATTTTTAATTAAATTAATTTTGATTATTGATATTACTTTAATTATAGCATATAGAATTTTCAGCGAGAGGTGCAATATATTTATTTGTATACATTTGAAAATCAGTCTCAGGCGTCTTCAATGCCAACTTGAATAAACAACTCAATATATTACTGTTCTTAATTATATTTGTATATAAATTATCTCTCGTAATCGATTAATAAATAAACCTAACATTATACAACTGTCCGTTATATATTAGTGACAAAAATAAATTTAAAATTTACATAAATATTAAAAAACATAAATATTAAAATAAAGCAAAAACTAGGCGCAGCTACCTCAACAGCAAACTTGTTGGCTATAAAACTGTTGGTGGGGTAGGGGGATAGGCCATAAACAATCGATCAATTAATTTATATATTGACATTTCATTAATAACATTCAATTTGCAAAGCATGTGAATTGGAAAACTGACCAAATGAAAGAAGGAACAAAATTATATTCTGGATGAATCATCGACAGAGTGAGTGTGTATAAAATCAATTGGTTAAGCTTTAAACAAATGCAATAGCTAGCAGGTTGTTGTTAGTGTTGTTTAAATTGTTGTTGTTGCCATTAGGCGCAACTATTTACTGTTTGAGCGTTGACAAGTTGACTTAAAAGTGCATTGAAATTCTAGCTAAGCCATAAACAACAATAAATATATGATGTCAACAATTGAAGCGGCCAAGAAGCAAGTCTGTGTGTGTGTGTGTGTAGGAGAGGGGGAGGGGCGTTAGCAGGGGATGGTTTGTGTGGGCGACAAGTTTAATTCCATTTCATTTCATTTAGCGCCGACAAAAGCAACAGCAACAACAACTTTTTTTGCTAAGTAATTTACAATAATTGTTAACGATGACGTTGTTGCTGCCGTTGTTGTTGTTGCTGGCAGGGCAATTTAAATGCAAATAATTTTCTAAGAAATTTACATAGTTTTAAATTTGAATATAATTACACAAATTGGTAACAAGAAAAGCAGCAGCAGCAGCAGCAACAGCAACAGCAACAGCAGCAACATTAACGGCAACATTCAACTGAAATTGGCTTAAAATGAGGCAAAAGCAGACACGCCCACTTGCCCACTTGCCCACTTGTTGCCTCTGCGTTCACTTGTTCAGTGGTTCAGTGCGCTTTCTACAATACATTACAAGCCAATTTTATTTTTGCAGCAGCAGCAACAGCAACAAAACAAAAGGTTCAACAAACGAAAATTGTGCAAAAGCAACAACAACAACAACAACAGCAACAACAACAACAACAGCAGCAACTTAAAGTGTTTTAGTAACTTGTAACAGTAGCGCAACAAATAAATTTATTTGCCATTGCAGCAGCAGCAACGCGGCCATTGGCAACATGCGAAGCGCCACTGGGCAACATGTTGCTGTCGCTGATCACGACGGCAACAACAACAACAACAGTTGCTGCTGTTGTTAATGAAGATGATGTTGCAAAAGCATTTTGTGCTGCCTTCACTCTGCTTGTGACGTTCGTTGTCGCTGCTTGTGGGCGTGGCATGCCACACTGCAGTTGAAACCGAAAGCGACGCATCGCCGCTTTCCTTTTCCAGTGTTGAGCAATTGTTGCCCCTGCTGCCAGTTGACTTCAGCTGCTTGAGAGATTAATTAAAAAAATATCCACTTTGCGATTGCAAGTCGAGTTTTGTTCTCACGCTACACGCTTCGCACAATACTATATAAATATAAGTATATATTTGTTATGGAAATAATTATAAAATCAGGCACGTCGCTAAAAAGCACGCGCACACAATTTTAAATACGCTTTATTGTTATGATTATTTGAGGCTTCAAGTTTTTGTTTGTCCTATCTTTCTGCATGCCCTTGGTTAGGGTGTTCAATAGTGTTCTTTGAAAGTGACATATTTGTGGACATATACTATTTACATGCCCGATCAGCACACAAAGTCGACTCCATATAGTCGCAAGTTGAGCTTTTTTTTAACAATTTTGTTGTTTTTCACGACTAATTGACAAAACTTACAAAATGTTACTTCAATCAGCGTACTATACTGTGTATATTTTCATTGTGCTTTGATCTTTATGACAGCTGTTAGCATAGTTTATTAATTAATAAATAAATATTTGCCTTATAGCTACAAGGGTATTTATTCTTCGGTAAACCCCAAATAACATTTTTTTTTTTAATTTTTTTGTTGGTTTTTTGTTTGTCTTGTGTCGTTGTTTCACCCAATTGGCGTAAGAAACGTGCCAAGATCGGCACCGAAAATTAATATGCAATTAATCGGGCACAACAAGGAACATGCCATCAATACCAAGCATATTAAACAACAACAACAACGACAATTGTTGTACGTGCACATGTCGCAGCAGAAGGTAAAAATGTGTTGTCGATAAGCGATCAAAAGCGACAGCAACAACTGCGAAGCGACAGCTAAGAAGTCACCTACTGAGGCGCAACAACAACAAAAACAACAATAAGACAATTTTAAGTAAACCAACAAAAAAATAAAATAAAAAACAGCGCATAGGAAGGAGACGTACTCAACGTAGCCGCACCCAAAAATGTGTCAAAGATCAACTGACAAAAAACGTCGGACGGCGGCAAAGCAATAAACAATATAAAAAACCAAAAAAAAAAATATTTTAAAAATATATAAAAAATATATAAAGCATTGTCCAAAAAAAGGAAACTAAAAAAAATGCAATTGAAAACGAAACTAAAACTGCAAAAATAAAAAGATTTAAAATAAAAAATAAAGATTAAACAAAAACTTAACTATGGCCCAGCAGCATTGGCGCCGTGAGAATAATAATTAAAGCTTGTTGCTCTTTATTTTGAAGCCATGTGAAATTTTCGCTTGGCCAGTGGGTGGGCAAAGGCAAAGGTGAAGCAACACAACTGACGACTGGGCGTGGCGCAAATTTAAGTATATATTCACAACAAATTATCAAGAGCTACAATAATAATAAATAAATAAAGAAACGTCATTTAAATGGCAAAGTCTGACTGCAGGTGCGGCGATCTGATCGCTTGCCCAGTTACCAATTGCACAATCTCTGCGCAGATTAAGTCGAGGCAGCGCACCAAATCGGGCCAAATCGCCAACTGCAGCCAAAATGCAACTAATTAGAGCCCAATGGAACTAACTGAAAATGTCAAGCCAAAATGAAGATAAGATTGGGATTGAAGCAACGCTTGAAGCTTGGATTGAAATGAGCTTAATTGGAGTTAAGAGCGTATTAATTAAGCTTAAAATGAGTTAAACTTAATTTTTTTAATACTAAATGCTTTACGAAATTTTTAAAAACTATTCATAGGATTGAGCCCGAACAAATATATTGAAAGTTCCTTTAAATTACTTGAAATATATCAAAGCGCGTGAAAGCATAAAGCAGTGCTCGAAGCTTACATTAAAATGAGCTTTACTAGAATCAAAAGCGTATTAGGCTTAAAAAGAGTTAGACTTAATTTTTTTTTTTTATTTTACATGATTTTGCAAAATATATAAACTATTTTCATAGGATACAGCCCATTCAATTGTATGAAAAGTGCTTTCAAAGCACATGAAAGCTTCTATAGCACGTGAATGCTTTAAAGCACCTCTTTTGCCAATCAATTACCTACATAATACTATACTCTTTTGCAATCGCACATAAAGCTTTATGTATAACAGCTTTAAAAGCACATGAAAACTTATCAGCTATAAACTAACGAGTTGTTAAACCACTTATTCGAATCATTTCGGTTTTATATTAGTTATATGCAAATCGCTCCTTACACAGTTTGAAAGCTAAATAAAGATTAATTATATTATTTTAAGCTAATGAATTGCATTTAACAAAAGTTTCATATTACTCTCAAAAAGCACACAAAAGCTTTGACGTTTTCAAAATCGAAAACTTAGTTCAATCTTATATAACCAATTGATCTTTCACACTACTACAAAACAACTTACTAAGCACATGCAAGCTTGTGGTAATCAACGTGAATACAAAGTATGTACAAAGCGATCTATTGAATGCATTCGCAGGCTGTTAAGCTTGTTTAACTATAAATGAACGCTTTTTGCACTTTCAGCTAATGTCATTGAGCAATAATCATTCTAAGTAGTTGCTGTCAACTTTTACCAAGTACTTGTACCCATTTATATACGTATATGCCATGAGATATGCATTTCAAATTACATTTCATTTGCAAATGTCAATTGGCGAGGGCCGATAAATTTCTTAACAAAGCTGCACCATTCATACTTAGCATATATATAAATGTGTGAGTGTGTACGCACGACTACACAGGCATAATGTCATTGATAGATTGTCCATTAAGCGAGTGAGTGCGATAAGCAGAATATGTCTAATGAAAGGCCTTCTTTCTTTACAGCCAAGTGTGATGCAAATTAAAGCCAAAGTTGAGCATTGATAACAGGCGAATATTTGCCCAAGTGCGAGCCCACAAGAGTCCCCAGCCCCACGCAACCTCTTCCCATCGCCAACAAGACAGCAGCAGCTCCAAGACAAATGCAGCTGTCTGATAAAAAATATATAAAAAATGTAAAGCCGGCTTATCAAGAGCCTTGAGCCTGAAAACTGCGGCGCCTTAATGCAATATAGCTCTAAGATATATAATGGAATATGTGCCTGCATATATATATATATGGAGCTATGACAGCTGATCTTCTCAAGTGACCCACTTGGCGCGTGTTTGCGTATCAGCAACAACAGCAACAACAACAGCAACAACAACACTTTCATTTTCACAGCCCTGAAACAACAATGCATGTGTCTTGTCTCGAGTTGCTTTGTTTAAATTTGTATTTCGTAAATATTTGCCCGACGTTTTTTATTTTTGTTTCTTGAGCGTTTTTTTCACTTTTTTTCTGTTCGTTGCTTTTTTAGAAAGTGCGTGCGCAATCGAAGTTTTTAGTTAAACAGTCAATAAATAACCGCTTCATGTCAATAAATTACGCAAAAAACTTCAACTAAACGCTGCCAGCAACAGCAGCAAAAGCAACAACAACAGCAACAGCAACTGCAACAGGCGAATGAACGCCACGCCGACAATGCACTTTGCCAAGGACAGATTCATTGAATAGTGCGACTAGATTGAGTATAAGTATGTGTATGACTATGAGTGTATGCACGCGTATGTGTGTAGGTATGAGTGTGAGTGCGAGCGTGCATCTAAACGAGGGAAGCTCAATAAATAGGCCTCGCATAATATTATTCATTATAATATCACAAAATACATCTTTACAATGCGAGCGCTTAAACCAGTTGAGAAATTTAGACAAGTCATTTAAAAATGAAAATTGCATGTGTATCCGTTGAAATCATGTGATTATTCAATTAAAATAAAATTTTACTGCGAACTAACTAACTGATTGACTTACTGAATGACTGATGAAAGCAGTTAATATATTAATGATTGATAAGAATCAGAAAGCCGCAGATTTCTATTAAACTTTAATATATATATTTTCTCATCGATAATTATCGATTACAATTGCTTAGACTTATAAATTTAATATTTATGGAATCGCATAGAACGCGTTCCATATGTTTCTTATTCGACTTATAAAACAGCCCGCGTTCTATTCGGCTTGCATATTGCTCGCATATTCGAGCTGCATTCAATGTAATGTGTAGAAAACCAACGTCGGCGGCTGCTTAAAAATAACATAAATATCGTAAAATAAAAAAAAAACAAAATTAAAAAAGACTACACGGCGTATGCGCAATATTGACAGTGAAATCGTAGACCGATTGGGGGTTTATGTCTATTATAAATACGTGTATATTGAAATACAAATACATAAAGATTGTATGTGTTATATGTGGTTTAATGGCCGCTGAAACAAAGCGCAAGGTTACAACAACAATAAGCAGAATGGAGCTAGGGGGCCTAAGAACTCTAGGAAATGCCAACACACAGACAGACAAGGGACCGCCCGACTGCCTATGTGTCTGTCTCTCTGTCCGACGGTCTGTCTGTCTGCCAGGGGCAAAAGCTCCACTTTGCTTTCGTGTCTGCATTTGGTTTTTAATTTTTAAATATTTGCCATATACGCTGGCAGTGTGTGGGGCGTGTGGAGGGAGGGTTAGGAAACATACTTCAATGCTTTGTTTTCATTCATACGGCCGATGAAATGCCAGGCACGTACTGTGTATGTGTGTGTGTGTGTGTGTGTGTGCACTTCAAGGCTTCGCTTTTTCCAACCATATAACGCATATATATTCCGGGATTTGTCGATTTTTTTTTTGTGCTGTTATTTTACTTACTTATCTAGCTGTACAGCATGAATTCTTTTTTAAGTTTTTTCTACATTTTTTTTTTAATTTTTACCAGCTAAAAAAAATTGACAGCTGAATAGAAAACGCGACGCGCAGCGGTGGGGCGGATGTCTGCAAATGAATACGTATTTTTTTGCAGTGCAAACTCTGCGCGAACGAACAAATAAAATTTTGAAGTTTTTTTCAGCGTTTTAATCAATATGCAAATAATTTTGCATGGCTGGAAAAATTGAAAGTTTTGGATGGTTAATTAAAAAACATAAATTGTCGCATAATGCAATATGCGAATATTTCATAAACTTTGGCATCAACTTTTGTGTGTGGCAAGCGCGACGGGGCGGCATTTGTTTGCCTAACTGTTTGACAGACGCGACGCAGTCGGCGTCGCAGTCGACGTAGACGCAGACGTCTTAAAGTGCATTTACCTTAAAGTGCAGCAAACGTGTGGCGTGTAACCAAATGGGCGTGTGGTGTGTGTGTGTGTGTGTGTGTTAGTGTGCAACTGTCATGCGTGGCACGTTTTTTTGTGCAATAGTATTGACTGTTGTTGCCGCTGTTGTTGTTTTTGTTGCCGCGGTTGCCCCATTGCCGACTTGTTTCGTTTGACCAAGTTGAGCTGCTAAGCCAGCCTATTGAACAGCAGCTGCCCGTAAGCCCAGCCGTATGAGTAATATAAATAAACTCTATTTAAAATTTGGTAAAATATTTTGAAAACAAAAATATAATAACAAGCTTAACTTTTCAAGAATACAAATCTTTGAAAAGCACTAGATTGATTGATAGCTGTTGACAGCACTATATAATATTGATCCGCTGATATATGGTATGATGTTCATTTATATATGTCTAGAAACTTAATAAAGTAGTACATCCGTGCGTTTAATAATTTAATCTCTCTCAATTAAACTAAACATATGTCTACTTGAATAATATAATTATTAATTAAAATCATATATCAACTCGGCTGTTGATGCTGATCTAGAATATATATACTTTATGGTGTATGAGACGTCTCCTGCAGTGCGTAACACATTTCATGACAAAGTTATAATCACCTCTAAAAGGGTATAAAAAGTTAGTAGGGCGTGTGCCCAGTTTCTTTGTAAGACAACATCTATAACCAATTAAAAAACAATAAATATTAAAAGTGAAGCAAATTAAATGAGCAAAAAAAAACTCCACTTAAAAACAAATAAACTTGCATTTAAATATCATATTCCGCCTATTCAAATTCAAAATGCAAGCTCTTAAATCATAAAACAAATCCTCGAGTCTTTTTCAAGCTAAATTTAAGCTGGCGCAGCGCATTTACAAATTTGGTAACTTCAAGTCAAATGTAATTTGACAGTCAGACAGCCACCGACAACGTAATGAGCCCCAGTTAAAATAAAAATAATAATAAAAAACGATAAATAAATAACTAAAATCGAAAAATCAACAACAAAAAATACAAATAAAACGACGCACAGAAAAATAAAAAAGATTTAGCCAAATGGCAATTGACAACTGGCAAATGCTTTTTATGGCCATAATCAATTGTGCTGCGACTTTTAAATGGACGCATAAAAATATATACACAAATATATAAATATATATATAAATTGGAAATTGTGCTTAACGTTTGAACAATAAACAATGCCTGCATAATTGATTTTTTGGCAAACTGATTTAACAATTCTTTAATAATAATATTAAAAAATAAATAAAATAAATAATCAGTTGCAAGCGCTGTGCAATTAAGCAAAAAATTATGCAGATAGGATGCCTAATTGCAAATGCTGCCAGTGCAGGAGAGGACAAACAAATGTTTAAAAATAAACTTTTAAAATTTCTCTTAAAAAAAACACTTGTCTGGCTTGTGTCCGGCGTCTGAACAATGCGACTGACAAAACAGACCATAAAAAACACGGACTGTTCAAGGATGAGCACAGGACACGGCATCCAACAACAGCGACAGCCAACAATAAAATCACACAACAAGTAAGAGGGCTCCAGACGGGAGTGCACGACTAGGGAATACCCTGAAGTTTCTTCTACCAACAGCAAATACAGCTCGAAGAGGGAAGGAGGGCGGCGGTTGCTAAAAACTGAAAGATACTGAATCTTTATAAACTATTCAAGAAGCTACATGTCAAATTTGGTAACTCAAGCTCCTAAAACCTAAAAGACTTTCTCAAAAAATAGGATTTCGATAAAGATTTTTATCGATTGCTTGAAAACAGGGCAAGTAACCGATTAACAAACTCGTAATGCGTGGGCACTATGAAGACCTACGTTCAAAATTTCAAGTCTCTAGCTCTTAGATGTTCTGAGATCGACGCGTTCATACATATGGACGGACAGACGGACATGGCGAGAACGAGTCGGCTATTGATGCTGACCAAGATTATATACATATACATACATATACTTGATGATGTCGGAGATGCTTCGTACTGCCTGTTATATACATTTGCACAAAGCCATCATACCCTTTTACCGGTTTCAGGGTATAAAAAGAGTTGAGAAATTGAAAAATAAAAGTTACATATTCCAGCGAGCCAGACGACAGTCATAAAGTTGAATGAATGAATGAAATGTCTAGTCATTGTCATTGTGCAAACTGATGGGCGTTGCCACGACCAGCTCCAACTCAGACTTGATCGCGTAATTAGCGCGTCTGACCCTACAGAAGTCTCCCGCCCGTCCCCCCATTACCCCTGCGACCTGCAGCAGCAACAGTCGCATAAATCACAAACAGCGTCGCGCCCAGTTGCTGGTTTGTCTAGGGGCCACTCAAGGCGTGTTGTCCTGCTGTCCTGCAGACGAGGACTGGCGCCAGGATAACACAGAATGAAAATGAAAATTGATAGCGTCGAGCGTTTAAATATTTTATCGATTTAATGCGCGCATTATAGCCCAACATGCCCCCTTCCTTAAATCCCGGCTAGAACATTTTAAGTCACATTGTGTGTAAGCCCTGGCAAAGTAGTTGGCCCTGATCTTGGCCAGGTGCCTGGCGCTGGTTTGCTGCATTATTAACGAGCCGCGCGCCTTCTTTTTGGCGAGCTGCTAAGCCGCTTAAGTAAAGTGGCAGCCGTGTTGCAGGCTCATGTTGCATGCACCCGCTGCGCCAAGTGCTGAGGCATTTTTCAGCAATTTTAAGCTGTCGTCTTTTGTTGTCGTCTTGGGTCGACATTTAACCCAAACTCCAACTTAAAACTGCAAACTACCAACTTGGCCAAGTTTTGCTTTTGTTTCAACAACTTCTCATTGTTTTTGTCTGTTCAATAATATATAAACTTTAAATTTTTCAATTAAAAAACTTTTCACTTGCAGTTCGAGACGCTGTTGAAGACGCGTTGCTTCCGCCTCTCTGCTACAGGGCTTTGCTATACCCTGTTCGCGCTGCATTAGGGTGTATATGTGTCATAGTTATCAATTATGTTCTACCCCAAGGCCCACCGCTGCCCCTTTAAATCACAAGCATCTATATTTTTACAGTTTTAAGGTCACAGTTCAAAAGTATTAGCCACCGTTTTAGAGGCACCGTCAACCTTTGGAAATTAAATATACGATTCGCAGTTTGGGATCTACTGTAAAAAGTCGTGACAGAAATCTGCACAGTTTAAGAGTCTCGCTTTGAGAGTTACCATTTTAGAATCACAGCTTAAGCGCCACCGTTTTAGAAGCACTTTATATATGCATGATACTTCACACGCCCATTTTTGCCCCGCCACCGCAGCTGTCCGTCCACCGTTTGGTCACATTTGTTATATTGGCTTGCTTGACAGATCTAGAATCAAATGGCTGTTTTCATGCTGAAAACAGAGTATCACGCAGTCGGGCTTAATTTTCCTGCACTTTCTTTTAATTTTTGTTAGCCTTTTGCTGTTCTTTTTTTGTTGCAACTTGTAAGAGTTCCAACTTATGGCATGGAAATGCAGGCGCATAACTGTAAATAAGTTGCTGGCTGAGGCTTTTGTGCGGCAACAAGGAGCAATGCCAGGAACAAGCCATGACAAAGAGGAAGTCGACAAGAAGCAGGAGTGGGAGCAGGAGCAGCAGGACCGGTAGCAGGAGGACAATGTTGTGTCTTTTGCGGTTAGCCCATTCCTGCGGCTGTCTGGTTCCCTTCTCGGTCCTGCTCCGTGCTGTTCATGACGCTGCCTTACTTAACATGTAAATAATGTGCACGAAAAATTATGAATGCAGCTAATTAGCTGCCAGGCAAGCTGGCTGGCTGGGTAGGGCGGGACAGGGGCAGGGACACGGTGCAGTTGCTCCTACTGGAAGCGTCTTCTGCGCGTGTTGCATATTCATTATGTCATTGAACCATTAAATTGCGCTTAAATGTTGCTTTATCGCGCCGCGGGGAGCGTTTAACTTAAAGCGTCAACAAATCGCAAAGAGAGCGAGAACAAGCCAGAGAGAAGAAGAGAGGGAGAGAGATCATCTTTAGAGAAGTCCCAAACTCACCCACCGCCAATGAGGCAAGACCAAAAGTTGTGCGCCATTTGCTGCGATTTATTACCTGCCCGTTGGGCCACTTGAGACATTCAGCCAAAATCCCCACTTGACTTACCTGTAAAAAAAGCAAAAACAGAACAAAACTTAGAGTATGAGATTTTGGTTTATAATAGATTATAATGAAAATTTCTTAAAAAATATGGATAATTTTTGGAGGGGAGAAGAAAAGTGCTTGGTACATATAAATGAATGTATGAATGAATGAATGTATGTATGTATGTAATGTATGTATGTTATGTATATTATGTATGTATGTATGTATTTATGTATGTATATTATGTATGTATGTATGTATGTATGTATGTATGTATGTATGTATGTATGTATGCATGTATGTATGTATGAATGTATGTATGGAGGTATTTATGTATGCATGTACAGTGTAAAACAATAAATAAATAAGATATATGTGCAACATCAGGAAATAAGATCAGGAACATATTATAAAACTAATGGGAGCTATAAATATTTATAAAAAATTAGCAAACACTTAATACATTAATATATTTAATAAATATTAATCGACTTATATTCATATCTCTAGACAAAGCAATATTCAAGGAGCACGGAACGAAGAAAATCAGGTTTCCAGGTTTAAGCTGAGCTGCAGTTATGCATATGTATTGTTGCTATATATATGCTATTTAAAGTTATATTTATTCAAGATGGGTTGTTGAAGAAAAGAAAAATGATAAATAAATATTTACTTTTTTTTTTTTGGGGCTTAACTTGACCTGAATATCAGCCAAGAAGTTGTGTGTGTCTTTGTCGTCCTTGTTGTTGTTGCTGTTCTTGTCTTTGTTGCTTTATAATTGCTGTGGAACAACAAAAAAAACAACAACAACAACAACAAACGGCGAGAAAAAGTGCTTTGCATAAATGTTGAATAGCGGCCGCGTAAATAAATAAAAAGTTCGCCTTTTGGCCATTTTGGCAAATGTCCTGCAATAATTTTAACAGTCGCTGACAGTTGCGGCCAGCAACAACAACAACAAAACAAAAACAAAAACAACAGCACCAACAACAATGACAATTCAGGCGGTAAACGAAATGATGCTGCACATGACCATGTTGCATGACTTTGTAAACTTGAAAGTCAGTTCGAAGTTCGAAACAAGTCGCTTGCCGGAGTCGTTTTTCAGTGAGGAGGACGCTGCAGCTTGTTTATGCACGCGATAAAATTGTTGTTAAGAAAACGAAAAATAAAAAAAAAACAACTACGAAAATTCACTCTGTAAAAAAAAGCGTTGCGGTTGCTGCTGCCATTGTAACTGGGCCTTAATCTTAAGGTAGCATCTGCTGGCGGTTGACGCAATTTTTTTTTTCTGCTTTAGCTCCTCTTTTTATACCCTGTTTCTTTTTAGCTTCTCAATGGCATTTCATTGTGTGCATCGCAGCGGCTGACTGTAGAGCTGCCCATGGTCTTATCGGCTTATAAGTAGCAAAAGGTCTAGGCCATAAATATAATAAATATTACAAGCAAGAACATTATGCGAAGTATATATGCGCTATACATCTCTCTCTAGCCCTATATATATAAATATAATATATATGTGCATATATATTTATAAACATCTATATATAGCCAAGTACTTTGTGTGTGGCTTTATGGTAAATCAGAAAGAAAAAAAGGAGTAACAAGAGACGCAAATATAATTTTGAAATATGTAAGAATGTCTGAAGAAAACAGCTTCTTTGTTGCATATGTAATTTGTGTGCTTAAAAGTGCTAAATTACTGATATATAGGCTGGTGCATTTTATTTAGATCAAAAGCTTAACATTATTAAAACACAGCCAAGTCAACAAGCCGATAGGGTTGTCAACACAAATTCGTATACACATCAGTGTTGTTACATTTAGTAATTTGAAGAGTTCACAACACTAATCAATAAGGCTTTCAGTGTTGTTAATTGCAGCATTTTGGAACTATCAGCGTAAGTTCATAAGAATTTAAGATCAACTTTAGTTCATAAGAATTTAAGTGTTATGAATTAAGCTCTTCAATAAGGATTCCAGTGTTGTAAATTGCAGCTAATTTTTAAGCTATCACTCTTTTCAATAAGAAGAAGAACATTACCAAACAGAACCTCAAAAGTGTATCAAAATTGCATTGCTTTGTCTATATTGCTCAGTAAGAATTTGAGCATTATAAGGTTTATTATTCAGTTTGGGGTTTTCATGTATTAACAGATAGATACAATAAATTAACAGCACTTCAAGAATTCAGCAGCAATTGTCCTGATAACCTATTTACTTGGGTTTCCAGCGCTGCGCAGCATCTGTTAACCACATACGCATATCTATCAAGCCACAATAAAATCCATTTATAAATTTTTATAGTTACTTTCTTTTCGATTTATGCGGCATTGATATAAATCTGAGGCAAATGCAATTTTTATGCGCTTTTTGGTTAAATAAAATTTTATCGACAGCCTAAAAAACGAAAGTGAAGCCAGCGATCGCAATAAATGTTGCATTTTTATTATCATTTATTTTTTTCTTCTTTAGTTTTTTAGTTTGTGCCTGTTGTCATCAGTAAAGACGGGCGCGGGGCACAGCATAAGGGGCAGACGGGACTCGTCCCAGGCACTCGAAATGACCGAAAGTGAAAGTTGCCTCGCTTTTTATTTTTCTTTTTCTTAGGAGTAACTAAGTGTAGTGCACATATGAGCAGGTCTGCCTGGCTATATATATGTATACATATATATATGTGAGTAGCCTGTTAAAGATCTCTCATATCTTTCATTAACTTTGTCGCTGGGCTGTGCGATGGTTTTTTTTTTTTGTGGTAGTTTATTTTTTAATTGAATCAACTGACAACTTAGTGAGGGGCTTCTTGTATTTTTTTTTCAATTTTAAACATTTATTTTTAATTGTAGCTGGCGCCCGCAAGAAGTTCAATAAACTGCCAGGCAGTGTTTGTTGTTGTTGCAGCTAAATTGCAACTGTTTGTTGTTGCCAACGTTGTTGCTGTTGTTGCAATAGATACGTTGCAATTTTATTTGAACGCCGCCTTTCAAAGCGCCGCCAGGCAATAAAAAGCCAACGGCGTTCATCGAAGCCAACGAAGCAGCAACGATCATTGCCAGAGCTCATTGGCCTGAAGTGTTGCAGTTGCAGTTGCAGTTGTTGTTGCTCTTGCATGTGTGTGTGTGTGTTGTTATTATTAATTATATCGGTGATTGGGTTGTCCATATTACAACAAAATTGTGGCGTGAGAAAGTTTTTTTTGTTTTTTTTTTTTGTAGGATTTTTGTGATAGTTGTTCGAGCCAAACGAAAATATACTCTCTCAATTGACACATGAACTTCGTTATTTAAGGCAGAGGCAAAACAATACCATATATAGGAAAAACTATAATAAAATATATGCACAATTACGAAAATGATTTTATTTCAAATCAATTAAAAATTGCTCGGCATAGTTTTTGAATTGTTAACATGCTCAAAAGACTTTTACATAAAAGTCTTAAAAGAAATTCTACATTAAATTTCTAATTAGCGAAAGAATTCTAAAAATCCTTGTCAAAATTATGAGTCCATAAGAATACAAGAGTACAAAAACTGATCTAATAGATAGCGCATAACATATTCAATTATTTATTGCAAACACTCAGTTTAAAAAGTAACCTTTCCCAGTTTAGCCTTTGCTGACAGTTAATTTGCATTTGGTTGATTTGATAAGACACCTCAAGTACACTAACTTATAGCTCGTATGGCTCAACTATGAATTATAATCGCATTTCGTGCACAACGGAGCCATTTAAATGTGTTTGTATATAGAAAATATGCTGCGAAGCCCCAACGATTATTGACACCTACTCAATCACAGCAGCTTCGTTGGCGGCAACAGTCAGTCATTCAGTTAGTGAAGCATGCAGCATGCCACACCCCCACACGCAACGCCCACAACAACAGCAGCAACAGCGACAGCAACAGCAAAGCGCAAATGAAGCTTAAATTTTAATCGCCTCTTTCGACAAGCAGCTTGACGATAATGTTGATGATTTTTTTGTCGCCCTTTGCTGAGACGCGCTGCAGATGCCACAACTAGACAGCTCTCGTCCTGCCACACATCCTGGCGGCGCGCAGACAGACAGACAAATAGATGGACAGACAGAGCGTAGCGACGTTCAAAGTCATTTGTTTTTATGATTATTAGCTTGTTTAGTTCACTCTCAAGTACTAGGGAGGGAGGGGTGACGGGGTAGGGAGTGTTGTTATGGGTTGCGGCGGGTCTTCAATTTCTTTCTTTAGCTGGCGGCAAACATATTCTTTATGCTTATATAATATCTATTTAGTTGCAGTCAGCAAGTGCTTAGTTTGCTTGTTTTCTGCTTGTTTGTTTTCTCCAACTCTCAAAAAGAGAGAGAGAATTAGGGAGAGAGAGTGAGAGAGAGAAGGACAACCTCTGCTTTCTGTCACGACTGATTGCGTTTCTCTGGTGCGATAACCGTTGCCATTTGTATCTTTCCATCTTATGCTCATAACAATTTGACGCTTCATGATTTTGATCGGTTACAGGGTAGCGTGCGGACGGGGCGGAACGGTACGGGGCGGTACATATGCTCGGTGGATTTGCCGGCCCTGTTGGTTTTTATGTTAACAACTTTTGCGTTTTGTTTAATTGAATAAGTGTTGGTCATGGCCAAGCAAATGTCAATGGCAATGCATAAGAAGAAGATGCAGAAGAAAGGCAACGCGGAGCAATTAAATATACGTGTGTATACACATACACTACCCACTGTTAAGGAGCGCAGACAGGCATTGCAAGAGTGCAATACAATTTGTATACCCTGTACTCATGACTCAATGACTTAAATGGGGTCTTATAGAATTAGGCAAGCAATTGTAACAGGCAGTGACAGGCTTCTATGAAACCATAAAATATATACATATATACTCTTTATTAGAGAAAAAAGCTGAAATTGTCTGGATGTCTGTGCAATCTCAGAAACTACAAGAGCTACAGATTTAAGACTTAATCTATGGATTCTTCTATACACTCTTGTTATATATACTCACGTTCTCTAAAAATTAAAAGACATATCTGTGCGATCTCAGGAACTACGGGAGCTATGAGCTAGAGGATTTACACTTTGGTATAAAGGACCTTCTAATCCATATTCTTCCCACGAAATTTAAAAAAATACTTATTCGATCTCAGGAACTATAGGAGCTACAGATTAAAAATTTGTTGTAGAGATTCTCGCTTAGAACATTTTTATTTTTATTTATAATAATTAACTCTTTACAGGGTATCTCCCAGGCGAGCGCTCACCACTCATTTCCTTTTTGGGTTAACAGAAAGCGAGCGCATGTGGCGTTGATTTGCGGATTTCGAACGGACCCAAATAAAAGTCAAACCCCAACAGCATGACGAGGACATAAAACGCGTTACGATTGCCTTTTTTCGGTGGTTTTACGGGTTTTCGTACTTTTTGGTTGCATGCAACATTAGCAGGCACAACAATGACTGCAACTTGACTCTTGGAGCCTCTGCTCAGTTTCTTTCTTCATTTTTTTCGTCCAAAACTTTTGTTCACGGCAATAAAAGCAAATTATTTTTACGATGAAGCAGCAAAATAAATAAATACATTCAAGTTTCCGTTGTTGTACTTCTCCTTGTTGTTGTTGTTGTTTTTGGCTGCACCAAACGCATTTTAATGCCTGCTCAGCAAGGGGCGTGTCTGTTGATCATTAAGAGCATGATACAGTGCAACGAAGAGCTACCAAATTTTATAATCTCCCGAAAGACATACAATGATTAAAGCTTATCCAGAATGGAATGAAATGTCGGGCTCTGCAATTACAATTACCACTCGACACACACATAAATTACAGGCTTAACTGCTGGAGTGAAAATGCGAAATACGTCAAGCTAATTAGAATTACCAGAATTATCCTCCGCCCAAAAAAGAAAATTGTGGCTGCCACAAATTTGCAAATTTGCAGTTATAAATATACAAAAATACCATTTCTAAAAAAATCTACAAAAATCCTTTCTTATATTTAAATTAAAAGTTCTAAATAAATTTTCGAATGATTTTTCGAGTTTTTCGATTCCAGAAACTCTATTTGTGCACATTTTTTTATGGTTACTCGTTTTGAAGCAAATAAATAAATTTAAATAATCAAACATATTGCAATAAATTGTTATTAAGTGCAAATAGTTGTAGAATTTAAATAATCAAATATATTGCAATAAATTGTTATTAAGTGCAAATAGTTATAGACGAGATTTATTTTCTTTTCCAGCTATATGCACATCACTCTGCCTGTGCTATGTCTAATGCTAGGCGGATTAATTTATTAATTAACTTTAACCAAACTCCATACTCTTAACAACTTTCGCTTAATTAACAAACATTGGCTATCGAAATGGATCAAAATCAAATGATTTATGACTGCCAGACGGCAGCAGCAGGCGCCATATAGTACACAAATTTTCAAATTTTCCAACGCAACGCCAAATCACCTCCCCCCACAGCCCGACAGCCCCTTCTGCTGCTGTCTGTGTTGGCAAAATGAAAATTGCAACTGTGCCCAAAACTAATAAACAAATAAAAGTGGACATAGAAAGCACAGCCTGATGCACAGGCACAAAAACGATGCAAGCGACACAAATTGCAAATCAAATGCACTCCAATAGAACACACACACACACACATACATTGCATTTGCATGCATTAAGCGGGAGTCTTTTTTTTAGGGGGGGTGGTAAAGTGGCAACTGAATCGTTTTAATGGATATCAAATAGGGCACAGGCAAGCATACCAACTAAAGTGAGTGCTGCCTGTGAATGAGCGAATGAATGTGTGAGTGTGTGTGTGAGTGGGTGTGTGAGTGTGTGAATATGAGTGTGTATGTGTGTGTTGCTCTTGTGGAGCCTGTGGCCCCCGTGGGGCAGTTGCAGCCAAACACACAAATTTAGTTTTGTTCTGCAAAAATGCGAATGCGAATGCGAATACGTGTATGAGTGCGCATAAGAGTACGTTTTTATATGTATATCAGTGTGTGTGTCTGTGTGTGAGTTTCTGTTTGTGTGTGTGTGTGTGAGTATGTGGAATTTTTCATTCTTGGTCTGAGAGCTGCTTTCATTTACGAGCCTCGTTTTTACTGTTGCCAGTTATGTTGTATTATTTTTTATTCCATGTTGCGTTTTTGTGTCTGGCAGCTGCTCGACGGCAACAACAACAAAACCAACAACAACAGCTACAACAACTACAACAATGGGGCCGCAATATTGATTGCAATTTCAGCTTGCAGCGGAGAGGCGCAACTGCGCCTGCTGCTGGTCCTGGGTCTGGCTCTGGGCCAGGGTCTGGGTCTGGGCCTCGCCGCGCCTCGTTTGGCTCGCACAAAAGCCTAAATGCGCGCACACACACAACCACATGAGGGCAGACAGATAAACACGGCGCACAGACACACACGAACATACATTTACATTGCGGCTCTTTGCCGGCTTTGGCAACTTGAAAGGCTTCAGTTGGCTCAGCATTTTGCTCTACACGCTTCCTGCCCTGCATGTTGGCCATAAGCCAGCGACTCCTTTGCAGTGTGTGTGCGTGTGTGTGTACGTGTGTGTGTACGTGTGTGTGTATGTATATGCTGTTGTTGCAGCTGCTGGTGGGTGTTGCTCTTGCTGTGGGTGTAAGCGTTTGTAATGGAGTTTGGCCCTGGCATTGTCTGTTGGCAATGAAAATGCGACTGGTGGGGGACATGAAGCACGGGGCAGCAGGTTGAAAAAGGGGAGGTGGAGGAGCTTGACAACGTCAGACATGCGCCGCTCGATAGGCGACTGATGCATATGTGTCTGTGTGTGTGTGAAGCGTAGGCGCAGACAGAAATTACAGATTATCACATATATACCCATATATATTGTATATATGTACATACAACTTCCCAGTTGAATCTATCTATATATAATGCAGAAAAAAGAATATAGATAGGCCAAAAGTTTAATAGTCATGAAATTTCAACTATCTTTTGGTTTCTACTGGGTATTTAGTAAAAGCATATACATTTTTAGCCTTTTTCAGACTAAATTTCATGAGTCATGATATTTTTACAACTCCAGCAAAAAATACTTCGTTTTTAGGCACTTGGAATGACAGGCATATAATACTATATTGGAAAAGGGTACAGTATAGAAATATATATATAACAAAAACTACTGCTTCTTAGCACTAGGTTCCCACTAACTTTTTAGAGAAAAAATCACATATAATACATACATATGTAAAGTTACTTAGACTTTTAGCATTTTTCAAGCTGAACTTCACGAGTCTTAAAAATGTATAGTACTCCAGTACAATGCACTTCGTTTTAAGGCAGATATTTTTCGTGGGTATTTAACCTTTACACATATAGTATAGTTAAGTACAATAGTACAGTACATATATTTATATCAAGCATTCTTTTAGTCTGTATTTCGCTGGTATTGTAATTTCTGCTAACCTACTCAGCACTTTTGTATACATAACAAGAACTACTTCCTTTTAGCAGTTTATTCCCACTGGGTTCTTAGCAAATGTTGTGCTTGTCTTCTTTCTGTGTATTATGTGTGTGTGTATGTGTGTGTATGTGTGTGTGTATGTGTGTGTATGTGTGTGTGAGTGTGTGTAAGGTATGCATGCGTTTTTTGGCAAAGATTTCATTAATAGCACTTGCGGTCAAGTGTGGGTAGTAAAATGTTGGGGCTGGGTGTGTTGGCTCAGCAATGCATACTTTATTTGCTTTTAAATAAAGGGTGCCCCCCAGCTTTGTATTTTTCTTTTTAATTTTTTTTGCTAGCCCGAGGAGCTCTTTTATCATGTATGTGCTTTAATTTGCAAATGGTTTATGTGACTTAGGAGGTATTTATTTTATTTAAGTTGCCTTACGGGATTTTTCTCATGCTTTCAATATATGTGATGCTTGGTAGTTTTGCTTAATTAATAACATTTTAGAGCTCTCAATAAAATATCTTTTACTCGAAGAATTGAAGCAATACATATCTCTTTCTCTTCCTTCCCTGTTGTACTTCTCTTATACCCTGAGCCATAATTACGTAATTGAAAATAAAAGTTCAGAAAAATTTACTTGATTGAAAACGTTTTTCCCCCACGAAATGCCTGACTATAATTTCTAATTGTTTACTGCCAAGTGTCAACGTGTTTTTTTAATGTTTCCTCAATTTAGCTCTAAATGCCCTATGACCTCTGACCGCCCCTAGCACATTTCATTTCATGCTTCGCTGCGGCCCCTACACAAGAGGGTTATTTGATATGTGTATTCGCCGAAGAAAATAAAACAAACAAACCTAACCTTACACAAAATATCGATAAATATATATATATTTAAGTATCGAGGGAACCTATTCCGATTCTCTCCACACACAAACAAAACAACAACAATTGATGTAATGGCAATTTGCTTCCGCCATAATAAAAATTTTACATTGCAGATTTTATGCTTGAAGTCTAGACGACAGTTTTGGAACGTGCTCAATTAGTGTTATACGAATAACTAGCTAACACCGCTGTCCCGTCCCGCTTTCCCGTAGTCGTGTCCAAGCCAAAGAAACAAAAAAAAAACAATTTCAAATGACATCTGGCGGCGATGCGAATGACGCGACGCGCAATAATACTATTTCATAATTTTTACTACACTCAACTCTATACACATAAGTAGATACATATTCACGCAGTATATACTTATACAGTGGGAACTCTTTAAACGGACACTCCTATTAGCGGACACCCCTCTTGGGCGGACGTTCTCAGTCTAACCATTCTAAATTCACGCCAAACCAATTCCCCCTCTATTGGGCAAACACTCCTCTTACCCCACAATCAGAATAACTGTCCACCCAAGAGAGTTTTCACTGTATATGTATATATATATATATATATGTATTGTTTTTAACTTGTTCAACTTGGTACACGATATAGTTTAGACGGATTGTGCGAGTGCTCCAATACGACTGCCTGGTGCGGTTCTATAATCAACAACCACAACAAAAGTCGTGCAAAATTTGTTAATTTTCATTACACCACAAATATATATTTTCGAGAGGGTATACTGACTACATACATAGAACGTAACACACTAGGAATAACAAATGTAAAAAGAATACAAAATCGCATTTAGATCAAAAAAGTTTGCTAATAACTAATAACGATAACATTATCGTTACGAATATGGTTCAGCGAGACTATCGATAACATTATCGATTATAGTTGGAATATCTTGTATTCTTTTAAGTTATAAGCTAGCGATTGGTTAAAGATTTTCTCTCATGAGATATACCACATACTATCGATAACGTTATCGGTCCTTGGTTCAAAAGAATATCGATAAAATTATCGATCAATGGATATCGGAACGACAATAATATTGATATGATGAGCGAGAGTATCGATAACATTATCGATTAACTGTAATTTAACTTGTAATCGCTCAAGTCATGAGCTAGCGAGTCGTCAAAGAAGTTTGAACACCTTTTCGATTAGCCATTACAGAGAGTACGTGATATGTGCCATAGTCGAGACTACCCGTCAGCATTCTGCAAGCTAGTTAAGTATAATTTTTCACACCAAACGCGTCGCACTTCCGCGCGAGGGCGTTGCAAAGATTTGCGGCTGATGGCGTCGATAAAAACAAATTCGTAGACACTCGGTAATTGTTTTTCATATTCGTTTTTGTTTTTGTTGTTTTAATTTTTTTTTTTTTTACTATCTTAGTTGTTGTTTTTGCGGCTAATGCATCTATTCTCGAGCAAGTATTTGCGTTGTGCCCTGCGCAATTTGTTTGCAATTGAGCGTTACCTATTCTGCTGCCCCCCCCCCCCCCTCCGCCTACAAATTCTTTAACAAATTTCGAAAAACTATTTGAAAGCACGCAGGATGGCAGCGAGGGGAATGGGGCAGCACCTACGCAAAGAATAGCGAAAGGGGCAATAGATTTTAAGAGCACACGACCGACGGACTCGCAACACGTGGGTGTGAAGAGACGAGGAGACGGCATTTGAATAGAGTGGGGGGTGGTAGAGGTGGCAGAGAGAAGGGTGCTGTAGCACACAGACCATGACTAATCACAACAGTGGGGGGCATAAATCATTTGCAGACAAAGCAGCGAGAGAAGTCTTTAGGCTGTTGTTTGTCGGTTTCTGTTGTTGTTGTTGTTGTTGCTGCTCCAAACAGGAAGAGCTTTCTGCAAAATAAAAAAGTTTCGCTTTAGGCAGACGAAAGAGCAGCAGAAAATAAAAATCATAAAAACAAACGCCCAAACAAAATGAATACATAAAATGAGTCTTAACCTTGACATTGAATACGACGAATACATAAAAGAAAATGCCGGCAAACACGTTACACACACACATATCTATATTTATATATAGAAGTGGGAGTGAGATAGGGAGTGTGCGTTTGTGTATGTGCGTCTGCAGAGCTTAGGCGCGCTCGACAATAAGAGCAATGGGAGGGAGGGCGAATTTAATATATATTAAAGAGCTGGCAGCAAGCGCGCAACTTAAAAGTAAGAAAAATGCCAGAAATGGTTTGTTTATCAAAATAAGAAAGCAAAAAAAAAACACGAGCTGCCGCGTGTGGCGCTAAAAATAGCAACCAAAATAAATTTAGCAAGACAAAAATACAAAAAAAATAAAGAAACGATAAAAAAAGCTGCTTTTATGAATTAAAAAGCGCGCACGCAAAAATAACAAATCAGCCGGTTTTTTTTTTTTTTTTTTGATAAGCAGCGAATGCAATCCACAAGTAATAGCAATGCGGCTACAGAGACAGAGAGAGAGAGAGAGTGAGTGAGAGAGCGTGAGAGAGAGAGAGCGTGAGAGAGAGAGAGAGAATGCGGCATAGGCGCAGCAGTTGAGCGCTTGAAGCGAAAACAGATCAAAATTAAATCAGAGAACAGCGCAAAGAATATGCGAAAACTGCGACAACAACAACAAATGTGAGTGCAAAAAAATGAAAACAAATAACACGGCCTTGAAAACTGGACAAAAGACAATCACAGCAAAAACAACAACAACAACACAAAATGCGAAGAAGAGAAGCTAAAGAGGGAATTAGATGTTTTTCATATTTTGCTGAGGGCTGTGGCGAACCTACTTGAAAGAGCAACAAATGCAGAGAGACGGGGAAAGGGTAATCTCAAGCTAAAAATGCTGCACAGGCTCAGGGATCTTGCTGTGAAAGAAAAAACCAAGTAAAAACACGACACTCCACGAACAACACACATGCCCGTAAGTACTTATGTATGCATGTATGTAGGTATATATATATATGCATGTGTTTGTGTGCTAAATGAGGGAAGAGCTGGAAATCAACAAGAAATAAAAGCAAAAAGAGGGCCACAACCAAAAATACAAACACGATCTAATTCTTATTTTTTTTTTGGTTTTTTTATTCTGCTTCTATTTGTGCCATGCTTCTGCTGCTTCTTCTTCAAACTGTTGTTGTTCAACGTTTGCTGCTTGTTTTGCTCTTTGACGAGCTCACACACACACATATGCATATATATATGTATACAGTATTTTGTATTTTTATCGAGCGCTGGAATAAATTTTATTGCGCCCGACGACGAATTCGCTTTGAGAAACGGAAATATTAAAATTGGGCATAACGAAAATAAAAGTATAAATGTACATATGTATATAAGCATTTACATAGTTCTATATATAAATTTGTGTTGTTTATTCATTTCAATAATTTTTTGATTAATTTCTCATGATTTTTATGCCATGCGTCAGCCGAGTGCGTCTCACATGTGTCAGGGCAAATCTTCAATCTGCGCCCGCAGTGGCAACACTGGCGAGCTGTTGGGTTGGGGAAGAACGAATGACAAGGAGCAGGCAAATGGCAAACCTTGACCCAAAGTAGTGGATAAAAACACACACAAACAGATAAAGCAGCGGCAAAGGAAAGCAAAAATAATAAACTCAGTTCGATAAAAGTGAAACTCGTAATGCAAATACAAGCCCAAACACACACGTACACACACACACACACACACTGACGCATATGTACATACATGGGTATATAAATAAATAATAAATGTGCGACCAAAAAGGAAATAACAAGCAGAATGGCAAAGCACAAATTGAAATTCGCGAACAGAATACTGCAAAGCAGCGATCAGTGCGCGAGAAAGAGAGGGCGCCACATAGAGAGCAATCGAAAGCAAAAGAGAGCGAGAGAGAGCGTGCAGTCGTTAAGTCTGGTTCATTTGCATAATTGCAAGTGAACTTCCTTGAAAATATTTACCAAAAAACATTGTGATTTATTTTGAAAATACTTTTTAAATATCTTCACATTTAAATATGTTATACAAAGCCATGCATATGAATATTAACAAATATTGAATAAATTTCCTTCTTAATTTTTTTTTGCAGCTGTTTGGCAAGTGAGAATCGCTGTCGGAATTATCAAGGTTATATAAGCCCCTGCGCTGTGGCGTAGTCCACAACAAACAATTGCTTTTAAACACGGGTAAACACAAAATTGAAAACAAATAAGAAACCAAGGGTCAAATTTTATTAACAACTATTTAACTGTCGCCTGTTTTAGATTTTTTTTTTTGGTAATTGGGAATATTGGTGATTGGTTAATACTTATTTGAAAGTAAAAGAAAATATGCGTAAAATTTTATTTAAACATTGAACTGTTACCTCTCAGAATTGTTTTTTTTGTGCAATTTTAATATCTTGGGTTTCTACATTGGTTCCGAAATAATACAAATTTCAATTGGCGAAATGAACACAAAAATTACAAAATTCTCGCAGAACTGGTAATATTTTTTTATTTGTGCACTTTTGGATACAAATTTTACGCGTTTTCAATATAGCGAATACCATATTTAAAATAAAAATTGCCTATTTGCGGATTAATGGAGTTTTTTGATGTTTAATATTCAAAAGTGCACAAAAAGAAATAAATAAATCATAAAACAAATTTCAATATATCGAATATAATAATTTAACTAAATAATACCTATTCACGATCTTTACGGACCTCATTAATATGAAAAAACAAAACCCAACAAAATACACAATTTTTTTAAAAATAAGAATACCTTATCCAAAATAATGAACACTAAAATATATATTTTTTTTTGGCAATATTTTTAAATTGAAACGAATACCATTTCAAAGTAAAAATCCTGCTTATGTGTATATTTTTGTATATTCAATATTCAATTTAAATTTTAATATTATTTATTTAAAAGTTCACTGTACTTTTTAGCAAAAAAAAATTGTAAATAATAATGAACCTTTTCTTTTCACAAATTTTTTAAATCCAATTGTAAATTATTATTATTGCAATAAATTAAAATTTTTTATTTTAAATTTTGTTTAATTTGAAAATAAAATTTCTGATTTTTCCAAATTGCATGTCAAACGTATTTTTGCCTATTTTTGTTGTATAGTGTTCACGCGAAAGTTCAAATTTTTTTTTAATTTGAATTATTGACATTGCGCCCACATGTTGGGAAAATTTGTTCAATTTATATCTTGACACTAGCAGGGGGTTGTTGTTGGGGCTGAATTTAAAGGGTTAGAGGGGTGTGTGGAAGTGATATTAACTTACCGCACACGCTCCGAATAGATTTCGACTTCTTTGTTCTTCTGCTGCTGCACGAGTTGCTGCTGATCGTAGCTGGCGAGCGGCTTAAAATTGCTGATGTTGGCCAAAGCGGGCAGCTGCGGGGGCTGCGAGTTGGGCGGCTGCAGCAGGCAGTTGGCCAGGCCGAGTCCATTGTGCTGCTGCAGCAGCTGCAATTGTTGTTGCTGCAAGTGCAACTGTTGCTGCTGCTGCACGGGCGACAGCGAGCTGTCCGCGCTGGACTGCGAGGCCGAGGGCGAACTGGAGCCGCTGGAAGAAAGGCTTCCAGCGCGAGCCCGCAAATCCAGGCCCAACACGTTGCTGTTGCTATTGTTGTTGTTGTTGTTGCTTATGAGTATGTTGCTGAGGGTGGCCACCACGCTGGCCTGCAGGCCAGTTGCATGGTTGTTGTTGTTGCTGCCGCTATTGTTGTTGTTGTTGTTGTGTGGCAAGCCAGAGCCAATGACGCCCACATTGGGATTGGGCGTTAAATTCGCCGAGTTTGTGTTAAGCGGCGCGAGTGCAACAACAGCCTGTTTCTGATTGTTGCCGTTGTTGCTGCTGCTGTTGTTGGTGTTGTTTCCGTTTCCGTTGCCGTTGCGATTGCGCTTCTTCTTGGCCTTCTTTTTGTCATCGTCTTCGCAGCTGCTGACGCTGCCGCTGCTGATGAGCGGCCGCTGAAAGCAAACGCCCGTCGACGGCCACTCGAGATCCTTGCGCAACTGTCCGCGTCCGCACTTGCAGCTGCAGTTCTTGTAGACCAAGTCGTAGCCCTTTTTCGTCCACAGCTGCTGCACGCGCTGCCGCTCCGACCAGCTGCGCGCCCTGGCGCTGCTCTTCAGCTGCTGCAGCACGCCCGCCTCCCACCGATCGAAGCAATCGCGATGCATATACTGGCCCACGTTGCAGTTCTCGTTGTTGCACAGGACGCGCACGCAATCGGCCAGACCCTGTTCGTCGAGCGCGATCAGGGCGTCTAGTTTGGCGCATTCACCGTTAGGATAGCAGCAGCGCGTCAGCTGAACGCCGACGCTGAGCGTCTGCTGCATGGGCGCCATGTTTGCGGAGTTTGTTGTGGAAAAGTTGTAGAGTTGCGGCGGCTCCTGCTGCAGTTGCTGTTGCTGCTGTTGATGTTGCAGTTGTTGCTGTTGAGAGTTGCCGTTCCCGCTACTGCTGCTGCTGCGACGCGGCGCCATAAATTCGCACGTGTTTAACAAATTTCTTTTTGGCTATTGCTTTTTATTTGTATTTTATTTAAGCCTCGCTAAGCAGCTGCCTCAGCATGTTTTTTTTTTTGTTTGTTTTTTACTTTTTCTTTATGTTAACTGTATAAAATGTGTACACAAAATTGCAGTCTATTTTTTATTGTTATTTTATTGCTAAATTTATACCTGAGCTGTGTTTACAACGCGTGTTTCTAGTATCAAAAAAATTGTATCAAGTCTTCTTTTGATTATTTTTATTACATGTTTTGTTTTGTTTTTTTTTTTTCTGCACACACGCACAAAAATTGTTTATTTGGCGGCGCCGGTTTGTGTTTTTTTTCTTCACACTACACTCTGCCTTTTATGCGTTACATTTTTTTGATATTTATTTATTGAGTAGGAAAATATTTATTATATGTATATAAAACGTATTCGATGCCGTTTTTTTCTTATGTTCTTCGCTGCTTTTGCATTGTTTCGCTTTGCCCACTTCCAATTTTCTTCAAGTACGGCGAACGGAGAGCGCTGCGAGAAAACACAACCAACCAGATCAAAAGCGAAATTCCAACTAAATGAAACGAACGGTACACACGACGGCCGAACGCCCAGCGACGAACAACAAACTGAAAATGAAATTCAAAACACGCACACACACACACACGCCTGCACACACATAAGCACGCGACCGGCAGAGGCAACACATACGTATTATTGATGTCGTTGTAGTTGTTGTTGGTGGGTGGATGGGTCGTTGTGAGTTGTTCGATGTTGTCGGTCGAGCCGCAAAGCGCAGCGAGGCTCGGCAGCATTTGGTCAAACCATGACGCCGGCAGCGAAGCTGCAAGATTTCCTTTTTTTGTTTAAGGGTGGGTGGGTGTTGGGGTGGTTTGGTTGGCTGGTTTTCACTTTCCACCACCACCGAAAACAGCGTCGCCACCTAGCTGCGGAAAATGCTTGTTTTTCATTTGAGGAAAATTTCGCACAAGTTTTGGCGCTAAAAACGTCTGCGTCGTGCAGGGTGGTTTTCCAAATGTTGTTTTCCTGGGGGTTGGTCGGTGGAGCATGCGACACTCGAGTAAACGAGAAAGGGATATAGCAGCAGCGAAATGTTCTATTCAAATTCACTTTCAATGCGGTTCGAACAAGATGCAAACACAAACGTTTCCCCTTCAACATGTTGTACTGCGCTGCGCTGCACGAAGCTCGACAGCGCACCAGCGGCAACACGTTTGACGGCAGTTCCTATGCCTGCGCATGTGTGTGTGCGTGGCATAAAAAAGCCGGCAAAACAAACAACAGACAGCGTTGAACAGGGTTGCCAAGCCGCATTGCGTTGGAAATTGAACAAGAATCTTCTGGCACCTTAGGGAACGTGTCAGCGAGTTAAATATTTAAAATAATTTATTTTGGTGTGCATGTACTTATGCATTTATGTACATATGCAATTAAATGAACCTACGAATATCTTTAGCGATACCTGTATCCAAAAACTGTTCCTGTCTCCTTGTTGACTATCAAATGTACTCGTATACTTACATACATACATATGTACACATTTCTATGTACATATATGTACATACATATGTACTATATGCGTACATCTTCCCATTGAGTCTACTTTGTTTCGGTTTTAACTGGAATGGGACCCCTTCGCAACCCGTCTACTGCTGACATTGCTTCAATTCGGTATATAATCCCAAAAAAACACACGCATACATGCATGCACATGTATATACAAACAGTCATATAAACATGCATATGTATGCATTCATACACACACACATGCATAGGCAACTTAACACAATGGCACACGAACAACAAAAATGAAAGAGGCATTCAAAAAAACAACAAGGCGAAGAAGGCATAAAACAGCAAAAGCAAAATGGAAAAATGCGAATCGAGTCGAATATTTTTGCACACTGCAGGGAATATGCATTCTTGCATATAAGCCATATACATATGTAGCTGTGATATTTTTAACTCAATAATATTAATTAAATACGATAAAAATGTAAAAGCTGGTTCTTATATAATAGTAACATATATATTTTATCTATCCGCAGCACAGGTTTATTAGCTTTTATATACATACACATATGCCATTTAATTTATATATAATTTATATATATATATATATGTACAGTATGTCAATAAAGTGTTTTTACCAGCGAGAAAATACTCATTTTGAGAATTTATTTTAAAATATTATTTTATTTTTAAATAAACCTAAAAATTTGGTATATTGTTTTGAATTTAGGGTATTTATTGAACTGATAAGACCGACCTGATGCCTTCCCTGTTGGTGTCAGTATCGCAGTTCTCTGCTGTGCTCTTCGCATATTGGACTGCTCTTATATTTGTATGGATGTATTTATGTGCAGTGCATATGCATACATATATACATATATGCTTATGTACATTTGCGTTATGCTGCTTCCCTTTTAGAGTCCTGTGCTAAAACCGAAACGCAGACCGTGTTGCGAAAAAAACCGAATATAAAAAAACAAAATAAGGGCACGTGTAGGATGAGTTTTTTGCAGTGTATGTACATACATATGTATGTAGATATCTAGATACGTACATACATACATATACTTATGTATAACTTTATGTAAATATACATGTTAGTATTCACATCAAATTGCGTTAATTATGTCATTACTGTTCAAGAATATTGAACATTTCTAGTCATAACATACACACGCAGGTATGTATATATGTACATAAGTTTACTGGAAAGATTTCATCAGGTATTTGAAATGAACATCGATACTTTCCAGCGATTTCTTACATATGTATGTACATATAGTAAATACATACAGTATGTCAAAAATGAGTTTATGTTTATGTATGTACAGTTTACTTGTCTTTATGATGTGTACATATGTATTGCCAAAGCTAAAGGATGTTTTTGCGATGTACCACCGATTAAACATACAAAGATACATATGTAAATATGCATATAAGTGTGTATGTCTAATTACTATATCTATTGTCCAAGAATATCGATACTTTAAGCATTTATTTTGTTGCAAATCACACTATCGATAGTTCAGCATCTCAGAACCTCGCGCGTGTTGTGAAAAATGTGAACAAAAAGGAGATCAAGTAAATTATGTGCAAATGTTGCCTATGCTGTTGTGACATAAACATACATACACTTACACATGTACATATGTGTGCTCGTACATAAATATGTGTGGTATATATGTATGTATGTATGTATATCTTATAGGAATCGAAGGCGAAGGACTTGGCAAAAAGTCAAGGCCTATCCGCGTCCAACTGGCAAAGTCAAAAACTGCGTAGTTTTCGGTCCATCTTTTGTGCCGTCTACCTGCATATATGTATGTGTGTGTGTGTGTGTTTGTGTGTGCTTCTGGAGAGCGGTCGGAGCGGAGGGTAGCTGCTCTGATATAATAATTAAGTCAGGTAGGCAGATCGCAGCCATTGCGTAATAAGTTCGACAGTGTGCATGTGTGTGAGTGTGAATACATGTGCTTGTTGTTATTCTAGTTGAAAGGATCGCGGCGTAAAGAAAGAGAGAGAGAACAAAGAACAAGGCGTCAGCGGAGGAAGTTGGAATTGGACTAGTTTGCAGCGCGTTCTTTTATTCCGTTTCTTTGTGAATTCTTTTCTTTTTTTGTTGTTATTATTATTATTTTTATTGTGTGCCTTTGCGCTGACCTAATTTTAATGACCAGCGAAATGAAACTGGGGGATCGCGGCGCAGGAAGACTTTTGCGGCCCTCGGGCTGGGACATAATTCAGCTTTAGCTTTGCGACGACGACGACGACGACGACGACGACACGCATCAACTTTAATTTTCATAATTAATGGAAACTAAAGGCTGCATTTGGGCCCCCGGGCGGGCACGGGGAGAGTTGCCATAAATAAATGTCGGCCTAAACATGTGCCCGTCTTTTGACACCCAGTAAAGCCCAAGACTTCCTGTTTTGCGTGTGAGAAAGCGTGTCGATTTTGGTCCCGAAGGAAAGACTGTGGTTAAGAAACACACATAAGAAGTACACAGTGCAAGTACAGTGAAAGCTCTATGAAGGGACAGCTGCCTGTGGCTAATCCACTTTAAACTCTACAAATATTCATATTTTTTTTTTAACAAAAACTCTTCTTGACGGGAGGAAACCGAATTTAAGCTGCTCTATACGAAAATTGAAATTAGGAACAGGAGTTTTAATTTTTTCCAAACTACTTAATTGTATGAAATCTTCTTTATGGTGCCAAAACTTAATTTGTTTTATATAAAAAGTATTTATCTAAGTTAGTATAAAGAACTTGCAATTGAAAATTAAATTAAACTTAAATTAATTGAATATTCGGCAATTTGGGGTTTTTTGACAAAAAAAATGGTTTATCAAATTTTATAGAATTTTGAATCGATAATTAAATTAAATCGCTATATTTAAATTAAGAATTATATATCTAAGAATTAATATAAAATATGCAATTGAAATTAAATTAAAATTATTTTAACTGCCAATAAGAGATGCATTTATTTTTAATTTTAAAAAAATGTCTGTAAATTTGAAAAAGTATGAAGAGGGAAAAAATAATAAAAAAAAATATATCAAGAGATTAAATATAAAAATAAAAAAAATGGCATATATCCTGCTAGTTTTTTTGAGTTCCAGAAATCTGGAATAAATAATAATGAAAAATGATTTAATACAAATGAATAGAAAACACACCAGTTTTTTTTTGCATAACAAGGAAATGCGAATTAAAAAAACGAACTGCAAGTTATTTTTGCTGTATTTTTTTGCGAGAAATCTTTAATAAATTGTAATAATAAATTGGCGAAATGTAAAAAAATAAATCGATATAAAAACCATACAGATTTACCACATCGTTTTGCTATATGTTTTTCGAGAAATTTTGAGTAAAAATATAAAGAAATATTATATAAAAAATATAAACATAAAAAAGATTTTACTGCAAGTTTTATTCTTTATATTTTTGCGACAAATCTGTAATGAAATATTATAAATACAAAACAGAAGTGGATATCTAACTTATCAAAAGCATCGCTAATTGTATATGTTTTCTATAGGGAGCGTTCACTGTACTCTAACTGAAAATTGGACGCAAGAGAAATCAAGTCAGCGCTAAGCGCGTGGTAGCAGCCGCCGCAACACCCTCTGACCCCTCCCGCCCAGCTGCAGCTCCTGAGGGTGTGTCAGTGGTACACAGCAGATGCACAGCCCCCCCCTCATACCCTATGCATACACACACACATACATATGCATATTTATGTGTTTATCAAAGCCGAGCGCTGACGGTCGGCTGGGTATTATTTGTAATTACCCATACTCCCACATTTATCCAATCGGAAGCAACTTTGAAACCCAAAATAGGGTTTGAAATTTTCGTGCTGGCATGACAACCACTGTCACAGGCGAGTACATAACGGCATAAAGGCACACATATATATATATATATATATTTATATATACATATATAACAAAGAGTATATAAGTATGTATATACTCTCTCTTTATGGCCCAGCTGAGTGCGAAGGGTGTCGTAATTTCGTTGCCAAAAATAACTCAAACTCCATTTTGTTCGCTGGATCTGGTTCTGGGCTTTGGGCTTTGTTTGGCTTGGTCGAGCTTCAGTTTTGGTCAGGGGCGTGGGCGTGGGCGTGGGCGTGGGCCTTCCCTCCATTACTTTCGCCTTTTAATGCTTGAGGATTTGGAACGCGTTGGCGTCTCTTTTTCGGGCCACACACACACACACACATACACCCACAGGGAAGAGAACTTTTATATGAAGCGAAATGAAGTCAGCGCTTGCATTGAAAATGGCCTATTTACCAACATATGGACTGGATCCACAGCGAATATAAGCGCATTTTTATTTGCATGTGTCATTTTTTTGGTCTGAAAATCAACCCTGCCTGGACCTTGATTCAGTATGTAAGCACTTGTGCTCTATTCCATTCCATAATATTCATCTATGCTCTCAGATTTTAAATTCTTAGTTCAATCTTCAATTGGAGACCTAAGAAAAGTATTATTTATATTTGACATTATTTTGTATAGAAAAGTGACCGAGTTAAGAGTTTTAATGTTACCTCAAAAAGAAAGTAAGGATATCCTCGGCACGCCGAAGATTTAAAACACTTGGAAAACAGAATATTTTGCTTTTCGACCGATCGTTCGTATGGCAGCCATATGATTTAGTGGTCCGAATGTTGATATGACTTTGCATACATATATATGACGATCATAGTGGAACTAATAAATCCGATTCAAGTTATCTTAATATGAATAAAAGTTTCCATGCCAGAAACTACTTTTCGACGGATCGTTTCAATGAGAGCTATATAGTAAAGTGGTCCAATCATGACAAACTTATAACATCGGAAATAAAAAATGGAATATAAAATTTCCTACAATCGAAAAAAAGATGAAACTTGAAGAAAATGTAGATGGCATTTTATAAAAATCGGTTTGGTTTTAGCGAAATTACGAAAATTTGAAATTTATTAGTTTAGTTTTTGGGCGCTTATGAAAAAATTGTCATGTTAATGAAAGTTTAAAATTTATTAGGGTATTTGTTGGGCACTTTGAAAAAGAAGCATGTTAATAGATATGTCTTAATTTTTGACATAAATGTAGACACACTTTAAAAGTGTTTTAATATTGTATGCAACAAATAAATTGAAGATTCTTAAATTATAAAAAGCAATTTGGGTAATATTTTCTTTAAAATTAAGAAAATTATATGTTTTAATAAATATAATTTATAATATAATAATTTATAATATAATAATATATACTATAAAAATATATAATACAATATATCGGAGATAATAATTTTAAAACAAAATTGTTTCACTTTTTATTTTAATCAATTAAAACAAGGACCTCGAGCCAGACAATTAAATATTAAAAAAATACAATAATTAAATTTAAAATATATAAAAATATATAATTTAAAATATATACTAGAGATTTAATTAATATTATATGGATGTATTATATATATATATAACAATCGAGAAAATCAGTTTAGTTGCCATAATTTTGTGGGAGTAAAGGAAATATTACAACTCAAAATATTTAATATTTCTGCGCTGATTTTTTGGCAGAAAATGATACCCGTAAAAAACTGTTTAAAGATGAGGTTTTATATTAAAGTTAATATTTATATAGTCTTTTTTTGTTTGCTTTTAATCTAGGGGAAGTCCGTATTTCTTCTTCCAAATGCCCATTTTCCCAAAGGCAAGTAAATAGACATAGCCATAAATATGGAAGATAAGTTTGATATGTATGTGAAAGCAGAAAGTGAAAGTGAGCGAGAGAGACAGCGCATAAGAGCTGAAATTTCATTTGTCCTTTGTGGGTACATGTACAGAGAGAGCGAGAGAGAAACAGTAAGAGAGGGAGGGAACGGGGGAGAGAGAGAGCGCATTAGCAGGGACAAACACCAGAACAAGGATTTCGAGGCGCACGCACTTTTCGGCTCACTTGTTTCGGGGGTATTTTTTTACGCATATGAGAGGGTATATACATAAATACATAAGACACACGCACATATTTAAAGTGTGTACAAAGAGTGTCATAAAAATACAGGGTAGCATAGTAGGGCACCTTAGTGTGTTTTCGTATATATTACCTAGGTAAATATATTTTCGAGGTCTGCCTGCCCACTGAACTCCGCCCACATAAGTGTGGCAAATACAACGAACATGACTCGGAGCTCAGGTAAACAGCCAAGAAAGTCAACAAGGGTATGTGAAAAATTACGGATATTGAAAGGAAAATGACGAGGAAAATGTCGGCTAAAATACAGTCTAAAATAAAGGTAGGCACATAAGAAGGAACAGTACATAGCAAACATTAGAAATATTAACTGCCTGACCGACTGGGAGCCAAGAACAGCTTTCAGTAAAGACCTGTATAAAAGATAGATATAAAATATTTAAACAAGCTTTTTAATTGATTTATAGTGTGGAAATCAATTTTTTTTCAATTGAATTAATTGAATATCAATATTAACATCAGATTGTTTTCCATATGTCAGCTCCTCCAATTTCTTTCCTTTTCAATATTAATATTAATTTCTGTTCAATATGTCAGATCATCCAGTTTCTCTACTTAACAATATTCATTTCATTTTGTTATCCAGATCTTAGATTATATTAAAATGAATTAATCGAAAATTAATATTAATTTCAGGCTATTTTCCTGATGTCAGATTGTCCAATTTCTTTACTTTTGAATATTTTATTAATTTCAGTTAGTTTTCCAGATATCAGCTCAAATTTCCTTACTTTTCAAATGATTTTTCATATAGATCTTTGGAAATGATTTTTGAGCGCGAAACGTTACCCATCAAATCTTTGACCCCCATTTCCACCAAGGAGGAATGGATATTTCGAAAAGTGGAAACACTTCTCAAATGAATTTGAACAAAGGTCTTTGAAAATGAGTTTGAGGCCGTTCGGATGGTAAACTAAAAAGTTTCTTATAAACCTTTTTCACGATTTTTCCACACATGCGGGTGGAATTTACCGAAACCCCATCTTAACGTGCACCTTCATTGAAAATTTCAGCTTTCCAGCTCTAACGATAACGAACGGCTGTGCGTTGATCACCAATCAGTCAGTCAATCAGTCAATCAGTCAGTTTTATATATAGAGTTTTTTTTAAGGCTGCGAACCGGGTTATGTCCGACATTAAACTTTTTCTTAACGCGAGTCGAACCTTAATGCGAAAACTGATTCGAGCCCAAACTGAACCATTTACAATATAAAAAGGTTTAGTTTTTTTTAACAGTATTTTAAATATATATTTCATATTATATTTAATATATTTTAAATATACCAAATATCTTAAAATTAACCAATTAAACCCAGATGTTGCGAATTGGTTTTCTAGGCATATCTCGAGAACTATTTATTTAGAACTATTTGTTTTTGGTATGTAGGCTCACATATAGTATACTTAGACAGGAAACATTTCACTTTCTAGATAATTTCCCCCAGGCCCCTTAAAATTTTATTAATTTTTTAAGCTAGAGCCTTGTGATTTGGCATATCCACATATTTGTAAGTCATATTTATTTCCAAAGAATCACGAAGTTTGGACAACATATAAGTTATTCAACAATAACTTTTCAATAATGTAACTTACTGTAGAATAATAATAAGTTTATGAGCCTTGATGCATGAGTCGAACTGCTCGTAGCTCTGATCTCCATTCATATCGGGAGTTGCGCAGTTTCTCGACACGTTCCTTCAGCCACTTGATATAGGCTAGAACAGTCTGACCGAATATCAAGGAAGTTGCATCCAGTTCCAGCGTCGTAGATGGCAAATAGCTGTAGGAAGTACTCCAAGATCGAGGCTATCCACAAATTCCACGAATGGATTGTACTAAATCAAAGGCGGAATACCCGTATATATATTTACGAGATATATCTATAGTTATATTTTAATTTGATTTTTCAGAATATAAAAGACTTATTCCAATTCTCGCAGCACGTTTAATTTCACAATGGAGCTAAGTTATCCCTCGGTACCTTTACGACAGGTCCATTTCATTAACACTCAGCTGCAAAAAGTTTTGATTTCCAGTTTAAACTTTCTAACCAAGAAGCAAATATACTCTTATCCTTCAGAATGTTTGCTATCGAAATTTAAATTTGAATTCATATTAAAAATTTTGATTTATTGTTTATTGTATTGGTGTATTTTATGTTTTATGTTTGGAAAAAAATTTTTTTCGTAGTATTCCTGTTCCTTTTTCCGAGTTTTGGGACAGACTGGGGCCAGCTTGATTCCAATCCAAAGTCTGTAGAGCTCCTTTGACAGTCGGAAATATTTATGTAGTATATATTTACTATGCTAGAGGTCCTTATACTTGGTTTTAAATTGTTGCTATACCCAATAAAAAACTTATTCCAGCTAACTAGTTCATAATTAATTTCGTCCAAAAACTAGCCTCAATTCGAGAGATCCAAGACTATTTATTATTCGGCACAATAGAGAACATGAATCTTTCATACTAATTATATAAAAAGTTCGATTTGTCTAAGTCATTGATGGAATATTAAATTAATTTATATTTCGTCATTATTTTTACTGAATGGACGTTTTTTTTTATGAAATGTATTTGGAGGCGACTTATAGGGACGGCGAAAATCAATCCAGCACTACAAAAAGGGTTATTAAAAATCAAGTGGAGCCAATTGAACAGAATCCTCCTTCCTAAGTATTCCAAGAAACTTTTGATATACATAATAAGTTTTCATATTCTAATTAATAATTATACATTTTATTTATTATTATTTATTACTGTTATTATTTAATTGATTGTTGCTTTTTATTATATCTTTAAAAAACTTACCTAAAATATGCCGTATATAACAAATTCAAAGAGAACAAAAGCATAGATCCGTAAAGGATAAATATAATCAATAATAATATACATAGAGTATGTCAAGAAATTGTTTGCACATTGAAAAAAAATATATTTTTCTGCTTTCTTAGCAAAAATTATTACTTTTAAATATTGTAAAAATTTTTTTTAAATTGTAGTATTTTATTATTTACTAATAAGACTCATTACAATAGTAACAGAAAGTGGAAAGATAGGTGAGAAATAATAAAAAAACAAAAAATGGTCGGTTTTTCCACTGTCAAACAATTGTTTACACATTTGTCATGAGTGATTATAAAATTCATTTAAGGAACTGAAATTATCTTTTTTTCTTATATTTAATATTTTGTATGTCCACCATTGACTTCTATGACTTCGTATAGGCGGCTTTTCATTGAATGAATTAGCTTTTTAAAGTCATATCGGGTCGGTAACTGCTGCTACTCTTCTTGTATAACAGTTTTAAGTGCTGTTTGGTTCCCCATGATATTATCTTTTATACGCCTTCCAAACAGAATCCTCCTTTCTAAGTATTCCAAGAAACTTTTGATATACATACTATTTTTTCGAATTATAATTTACAATTATTATTATTATTATTTTTTAATATAAAAGATACAAGATCTTTAAAAGACTAGCCTAAAATATGCCTTATATAACAAATTCAAAGAGGACAGAAGCATAGATCCATAAAGGATAAATATAATCAATTATAATATATATTATAGCTAACTTTCATCTAGAATATGAAGGCTTTTTTCTTTTTATAGCTTAAAAAAAAAGTCCTTCTCTTTACTGTTACGTAACGGGTACCTGTTAGTGTGCTAAACTGTTAGAACTGTTATACAGCCTATGTAAATACATTTACATATTTCGTCAATGATGCTCAGCCATTACAGTGGAAACAAGTGAAGCAAATGGATGTTGGTGGGTTACACACACACATACGCACGCACATATATACATACATACATACACACAAATTCATGTAAATATTTAAAAACTGAATTTACACTAACACGCTGACCTTCAACATTATTTTGGCGGCGGCGGCGGTAGACAGATGTAGGCAAAAAAGTGGCAAACGCCGAAAAGGAAGTGTGGCAAAAGCCAAAAAATGCATATGTACAAGGCACATGTACATAAAAACATGTGCATTATGCATGTACATGCACACACACACATACACACACACACACACATGCACATGCATAATCATGTGCATGTGCATTTGTGTGTGTGCGATTTTATAACATGAAATTGAAATTTGCCGCATGAAAACGAAATTTGCTGCAAAATGAACGAAACGTTTGGTTTGATGGCGGCAGCGACAGCGCTGCAACTGCGACGGCAACTGTTTCTGCTGCTGCTGTTGCAGTTGGGTTTGAGGCCTGCGCGCGCATCACAAATGTTAGGACTTAGCCAGCCGCATGCAACACAATTCCAACTCCAACACAGCGCGCAGACGTTGACGTTGGCAGCGCCGTTGCTGCTGTCAGTTGTTTTCAAGTGCAAGTCCAAGGGCAACTTCGTGCAATTGCAGCGGGAATGGAATGCGACGGCGGGCTCTGCGTTGGCGTCGCTGCTTTCCAGAACCTGCTGTCTGCGCTCCAGACCTTGAAAGCGACTTCGTGTTGCGTTCGTTTAACGTTGTGCTTGTATGTACTCTCACTACCACCAGCGTGCTCACTCGCACACACACTTGCATACTTGCACTCTCTATTGCTTTCTGCATTCGTGTTGGTTTTTGCACATTTTCTGTTTTATCGCCATTTCTATGGCTCTTTTTCGCAATTCCAAGGACTGCACGAACTGCTGGCGGCGGCTGCGACTATGTCGGCGAGGGAGTCGAGGTGCGCAACGCACAATGCTGGTTTTTTTTTTGCGAGTGGGCAGCGTCGTAGAACAGGCTGCCTCTGCCTACTGCTGCTGCTGCTGCTGCTGCGGCTGATGGTTCTTCTTCTTATTTGCGCTTCGTTCTCCTGTCCACTTTTTGACATTTCGCCCACTTTTTCCTGTTCTTCCGGTTTTTGTTTTGTCTGCTTTCCTGTTTTCGACCCATAATCCTGTCCCATGCCGTCGCCGTCGCCGCCGTCGCCGCCGTCGTTGCCAGCGCTGCCTGCTTATGTAATGCCAAAAACGTGTTCTCATCTCCGGGCTTTATCACAACGTTTCTATGTACGAATCGAAATTTAATCAATTTTATCAGTTGCGCTCCCCATTTTAGAAGAGGGCTTTTTTTAACATTCGTATCTGATGAATGAAAGAATTAAAAGCATAAAAGTACATCTATGATATATGTACATATGTACATATGGATATACATATGTATGTAAGTAAACTTCAAGTAATGTAATTTACTGAATTATGAAAAGATTTTTTAAAGAATTAAGCTGCGAATTTCTTTAAAAAAGTATATACTTATTAGAAAATATTCTACAAGAATATTTTTTCTATATTTTTAAATACGATTAATTTTTTTGTAATTAAATAGTGCAAGTTTTCTTAATAAATGTAAGCTGAGGAATTTTTTAAAAAATATAAGAAAATGGTTTTTATTATAATAAGTGTATATAGAAAATTTTCCATAATAAATATTTTTATTTATAAGTATTTCTATATTTCTTGTCTTTACTAAGTGAAAAGTGAACTAAAAAGAATTAAGCTGACAATTTCTTAAAATAATAATACAAATCTATGTTAATCCAAACATTTTTTTACCTCAGACTTTATTATTTTTATTTTATTTTTCTTTAAGTTTTTCAAAAAATGCAAGAAAAATGTTGTTAGTATTATAAGTATATATAAGAAATATTCAACAACAAATATTTAAATTTATAGTTCTATATTTTTTTGCCATTATTCAGTGAAAAGTTTTCTAAAAATAATTAAGCTCAGAAAAAAATATAAGAAAATTATTATTGTTATAATAAGCATACATATAAAGCAAATATTCCTCAAGAACATTTTTTTCTATACTTACATTTTTTTTTGTCGTTATTAAAAGTAAAAAGTTTAAAAAAATAATTAATTTGGCAATTTATTTAAAAAATAATTATAATTTATATCAATTAGAGAACCGTTATATATTATTTATATTTTTCGTTATATATTACTTCTCCGATTTTTATTATTATCTTTAGGAAAGTTTCAGTGATCAAAAATAGATGATCATAAAAAACGGTTAAATATAAATTCCACATAAATTTCAAAATTTTTGGATTCTTTTTAAAAACTTCTTACTATGATATTTTATGTGAATGATTCAAGCTGTATTTTTATAGACCCTATTGGTCTTACAACAATGAAATACCGGAGACAACTACGCAAAAGATTCCAATTACAAAATGGAGAGAACGGCTGCCTTTCAGACTATTCAATAAAATGTTTCAATTTAAGAAAGTGAATCTTTTAAAATTAGGAAGATTTTTAACATTTTTTAGGTAGAATTTGTATTGAAATGTTTGAGTGTGCATGCTAGATAGATATACATATATCTATAAGGTCTTCCAGATATGTGTCTGGAATTTTCCATATCCAAAGCTCTCGAGATATCCGAATGGTTTTTGCGAGGCTAAAAGCCAGAGCTATTGCTTATGAATTGGAGCTGGACTCCCGCCCGATACAATTGTTTGGCCATTATCTATGCCAATGCTTTCCGCTTGGCCCAAACTCCGGCCGAGTAAAAAGCGTTGCCAACAAAACACGTGGTAGGAAAATGTTGCCCAAAAGCCGTGGGCCATAAATAAACCTCAATCGCAAGCGGTCGCAGTCCGGGGGCAACACCCATCCGCTGCCAAACACGACGCAGACACTGGCAGATCCCAAGCCTTAGTCAAGCCAATGTGCCGCGCGCACATAAAACATGCTTGCAACAAAAGGGCAGGCAGCATAGCGCCTGCTGCCGCCCCCTCTGGCGGCCCCTTCCACGCCCACGGCGCTCTCGCAGCGCAGGCGCAGTTGCACGTTCTGTGTCTGTGTGGCAGCCACCACCGAACGCGACTGACACAACTCCGCCTGGACCATGCCTTCTGCTCCTCCCGCCCAGACATACGCAATACGCGTGTCGCTCTCTCGACCAAGCGGCAGCAACGGGGAGTTTGCCACATGCAACAGCAACAACAGCAGCAACAGCAACTTTCCACGTTCTTGATCGTGAATTTTCTATGCTACTGGGCCTTGAAACCTCCGCAAAAAAAAAATATACAAAATTGTTGTGCACAGCAGCAGCGTGTGTGGGGGTGGGGCTGGGGACTCTGCATGCTCTTGGGGCGCGGGGGGTTTCCTCTGAAGTTGGAGTTTGGCGCAGAAGTTGCCGCATTACGTCAGTGCCACAAAACTGGCAAGTAAAAGGGAAACTCGTCTCCATCAATGCGGAGTTTTAATGTCACTTTGCACAGCTACAGATGCAGATACACAGACACAGATACATTTACACAGGCACAGATACAGATATAAAGATATAGATACTTGAGCGTATATATATATATTGCTGTCGTTTTTCTTAGGCAGTTCTTTTTGCCTATGCCTCTTGTTATTTTCCGTCGCTTTGTACTTCTTGCAATCCTCTCCCCACGGCAAGCCCCCGCCGCAACCACCTCCCCTCCCTTACTCTGTGCAGTTGTTTGGCTTCGACGAGGAGTTTGGCCAAGACTTTGACTCTGGCTTGGCCGAGGTCGCGTCTGTGTGTTTGTGTCTGTGTTCGTGTGCGTGTGTGTGTGCGTGTGTGTGTGGTACAAGGTGTTTCATGTTGTTAATGGCCCTATGCGGTTTCGCTGCCCGCCCTTTTTCCTGCGCATTTTCCATGCCTATCTGCAGCCAGGTTTTCTTTCATTTTGCCTTGTTTTGCGTTTTCAGCAGCTTTGCCAATTTGCGTTTCATTTTCCTGGGCCAGAAAAAGGGAAAACGAAATTATGGCCAAGCTGTTTTGTTCTGTTTGTTTTTACTGCGCAGCTCCCCAATAGATTCGGCTGTCAGATTTTTGTTATTTTATGTATATTTTTCCCTTTGTGGTCGCCTTAGTGAGTCATCACTGTGGTCAGAGTTGGCCGTTTTGATTGGCCAATAGACATGAAATTGCTTTCCTTGTGGTCGCGCTCTAAGGCAGCTTAATCTAGTTACGGGCGAGGGATTCGCCAAAGACTATAACAAAAAATCAATACCACCTATAGTAGGTGGAGGAGGAGGAAGATGGGGAGAGCGGCGGAGGCTGTGGATAGATCATTATAGTGCGGATATTGGAGTATAGACAAGCATTCAAATGGTTTTTTGAGAAGAAGAAGATTGTAGGGAAATATAAAAATTATGATTCCGGCATTGCTTAAAATTAAAACTGCACGCTCAATGCATTCGTTTAGCAGATACCCTGTTTCCAGTGTGAAAAGCGGTCTGCTGGGTTAAAGATCTTGATGTGGGTTTCACAAAAATACTTTTAATTTCAAGGTATATCCATAGTGTGAAAAGCGGATCGCTGGGCGGTCTGCTGGGTTAAAGATCTTGAAGTGGGTTTCACAAAAATACTTTTAATTTCAAGGTATATCCATAGTAAAATTTAATATCTAATTAATTAATTAATAATTTAGCAATTTAAACACAAAGTCAACCGGTTGTAGAAGAAATAATGTTTTCATACTCTGTTTAAAAAAAAAGAAAACGAGTTGATTGGTTTGGCATTACACGACGGATACTACCGTCTTGCTCTCTCTTCGTCTGTCCGAATAAATTAGATTTTTCTGCCCTAATGAATCATGAGATAATCATTTTTCGATATATGCATATTCTTATACCCTTGCAGGAGGTATCATCATTTTGTCATGAAATCTGTAACGTCATCTGAAGGAGACATCTCCGATCCCATAAGGTGTATATATTCTAGACAAGCATCAACAGCCGAGTTGTTATAGCCATGTACATATGTCTGTCAGCCTCTCTGTTTCTTTGCGAACTAGTCTCTTAGTTTTTAAGCTTTCGTCTTGACACTTTGCATAGGTCCGTCTTTCTGTTTTGGGTAGTCCATGTGTCGGAACCGGAGGGATTGGGCAACTATATCAAATAGCTGTCATAGAAACGATCCGTCGAAAAGTAGGTTCTGGTATGTAACCCTTTCGTTAAATTAATATAACCAAACTCGGCATATATTAGTTCCGATATGATCCTCTAATACCATATATTCAAAATCTTATCAAGATAGGATCACAATATTAGAAAGCTGCCATGGCAACGATCGGTCGAAAAGTGGGTTCTTATGTGGCAAAATATTCAAAGAAATGTTGATCAATCTCATCATTTTCAAGCTTTACTATTTTTCTTACATATCTGCAAGCCCGTAAGGCAAGGGTAATAAATCTTTGGCGTGCCGAAGATACCTTCCCTATCTCGATTTTCATTAAATCGATTTGTTTTATAATGTGCTGGAATCGATCGGTGCCTTCTGGTCCTTACCAACCGAAAGATTATGAATATCGTGACCACGCACTCCAGAGATATAACACACATCCTCGCAGTTTGAAAGTCTTTGCCTTTGGGCAACAGTTTTAGAGACTCTGCTTATAATTAAGACGAATCCTTTGCTCCTCTTATCAACTGTTATTGGCCATAAATTGGTTATTGCGCTGTCGGTTGTGCTTAACTGAAACATTTGATATTTTATATGTATTTGATTTATTCGGGTAAATACGCACATCTGGCTAATTTAGGGATATATTGATATATAAATATATCTAGTACAAAACCCAAATACAATCCAATTCCTTTAAGGAGAGAGTGAAAAAATACTTCTAACCTTTATAGAAAGTAATGTATGCTAAATAATGACATCTAGTTATCTATCGATTCGGATTATTCATGTACATTTCAAAGAAATATCTGTATCAATTAATATAAGCTTTAAGTCTGACAATCGAATCCAATCGAATTGATTCAAGAGTTTAAAGTTTTCTTGAATTGCTCTAGAAAAAATAGCAATGTTTTTCTTGTGGATAGCTATTTAGTGTATATATGATATATGTATATGTGGCATTGTGAGTGGACTATGTCAGGCCTTGGCTTTAAGCTTTTACCGCACATTGAAGGCATCTCCTATGCACCGGGTATATAGATATCTAGTATAACTTTGCAAAAACACGGTTTTAATCTCCTTTTGTACACACGATTTTATCTAATCTGCCTTTTCTACGCTCAGACGCTTGACTGCATTTCCTTTTTTTGCCTTTTTTTTGCGGCACATGAAAAGGAAAGTGCACACACACATACGTTTATTTACTTGTGTTTGTAATGACCAACCCCATGGAGGAATACACAAGCAAACTTTGTGGAGCTCCACCCATCGGGAGGCAGCCAACACGCCTACATTGTGGCTCTCGCACTTTTGGCCAATTTTCATTTCAATTGAAAGTTCTCCATGGCTATGATTATATAAATATGCATATAAATAAATAAATATATATATATATATATATATATATATATATATAAGCATATGGTATACGGCTGGCGTCACAGCGGCTTAACAGATTAATTGCACGACTCTTAACCGCAATTTCCAACTCCCTGGCCCCCTCACCTTTCCTCACGCCCCTCCTGTCACTCTCTCTCTTTCTCTCTCTCTGCTTGAGTTTGGCTGATTTATACGTGCGTTGCTCCCAATTTGTGTTCGTAATTCCTGAACTCCCTATTGGCATGCAAAAAATTTTTACTCATTGTCATGCAGCTTGTTCTTTCATATACCCTGTAACCATTGAACATGGCTGGGGTATATGGATTCTGGCAAAATGTATGGCCAGTTAATATCGATTTTCAGCATAAATGTTTGTATGAACATTTTAGGAAGAGAGAGAGAGAGAGAGAGAGATCTGAGAACCTATAAATTGTGGAATGTAGATTCTTCTATGGAATGTCGTCCCAAGAAGTGCTATTTAGGAGAGTTTTCACTGTATTTATAAAATTATTGTTCTAATATTCCCCAATTTTCCTGAGATTGACAAATATTGATTAAGAAGTTTATTTAGAAACATCGCAAATTGATTTTCTTTCTCGTTAGCCCCTAATATCTGAAGAAAAGTAAGGTTTTTAGCCTTGATTGTTGCTATACACACATAATTAAATATCAACTTCAAGTAATGAAAATATCACAACATTCGCAGAGAAAATACTGAAGTTGTTTCTGAACAAAATCTATCCTGGAGTGTAGCTGCTGTGTTTATGCAGGGTATCTCCTAGCCTGGGCACATACTTCAGCTGTACTTTGGATATTTCTTTTTCGGCTGCTTGCCACACGGAACACAACAACATGCAACATTGCAATTGTTTGTCAACCATGGACCGTTACATCCGCTGGAATTGGATTAATGCTGACTGGCTGACTGGTTGGCTAACCATTTGCCCAGCAGCTCCCACCCCTCCCCCACTGACCCGAAGACGGCGCTGTTCAAATTTTTGCATGTCCATTTTGAACCCCTGTTGCATGTGCCGCTGCACAAATGCAATTAGACCATGACCGCAGCTACTGCTGGTCACTGTAACTAGGTGCCACTGTAAAAGTGAAACCTGTTCGATTCAACTTTCCCACAGGATTTAGTTTAACCCCTTTTTCATTATTCGCTTTTTTTGGCTTGCCAGCCAATTAGATTAATTTCGCTTAATTGTAAGACTGTGGATTCTCTTTAACAATAGCACATGGCGGTTCTTACGCAATGCGATGTCTCCATACAAAAAGATACAACAACAACAGCAACAACGAACAGAAGAACATGCATAAATCAACACATCCGCTCAACAATTCCAGGAACCGCCCAGTAGCAACAACAAAGCGCTGTCTATTTTTTTAATAGTCAAGTCGAAACCAAAATTGTTATTCATTAAAAATATATATAGAAAAAAAAGCTGTTGTCGTTGGGGCTCGCTGAGTATCCCCCAGCCAATGGGAGCGCGTTCTACGATTTGAATCTTTGCATTGACAGGCGCTGTATCTATGTGTGTGCGTGTGTGTGTGTGGATCATCGCTCAATATGCGTAACTACGCATTTGGCATTCATATTGGAGAGTTCGAGTCACAAAATAAACCGAAACGAATTTCGGGCATAAATCATTCACATGCTAAATGGCACATGAGTCGCTAAGCAAGCTGGATCCAATTTGCTAACAGCCCAACGAAGCTTGTATACCCTTTTAACAGTTTATTGTTTTGTTTTTAATGATTTTTTGATTTTTGCAAAGTAGCTTTTGCCGAAAAAAAACTGGGAGGTGAAACAATGGAAAAATATCCTCATGATAAAAAGTGAAAATTAACTTAATTAAATTTCATGGAAGATTAAGTTTTAATTTAATTGAATTTTTATTTTGTTGTTGAAAATAAATAAAATTTATTTCATTTCACTTTTTTTCAAGTCTACAATTGAGTTCACATTAATAAATTAAATTAAATATTAAATGTATAAATCAAAACTTAATTATTTAATGAAATAAAAAATACATCATTTTATTTTAAATCCTAACCTTAATTATCAATTTGAGAACAGATAAATACAAATTTTTCTTTTAAAACAATTAAATATATAGCGAATGGTAGTTGATTAATTAAAGCTTATAAATACTTGTTTTCATTTATTTTGGCTTGTACGAAAACTAAAGTTTATATTATGACAAATTTATAAGATACTTTATTGTTCTTTATTTCGATGTATAGACATCTTTATTAACAAGGATTTTGTTACTTAAGTGCAGAATTTTTTTAAATAATGCATTAAGAAATTCAGATGCCTATCAGGGTTTTTTGAATAGTTTAAATAAAATAAATTAAATAAGTAACTTATCTTTATTTTTTTGCTAATATTTTACATCTTAAATATATCTTAGACTTTTTTATATACTAATGTTTACATTTTTTTAGTTAAAGTGTATTTCGATGTAATTTAATTATTTATAAATTGTATATATTATTTTATATAATATTTTTATTCATATATATATATATATATATATATATATATAATATAATATAATATAATATAAAAAAAAAACAAAAATTGTAATAACTGGGTATATCCATATTATAAACATGTTATATATATAAATATTATATTTTAAATATTTCTCGTAGCTTAAATCACATAACTATCGTTCGCCTAAGCTAATGTACTCACACTGTAAGTGTATAAGTGTGCTTTGGGACAACAATGAAAAACCACAATCCAAATCAAAATCCGCTAAAGAAAGCGTCGCAAGCTGTTTGTAAACAATTTGCTTAGGGAACCGACCATGAGAAAATTCTTTTTATTGCAGCCCCGTCCACCTCAAGCAGCTGCCTATTAAAAACTAGGCGAACCGCCGGGCAAACATTGTGGTAAATTAACAAATTAAAATGGACCGCTTTAAGAGCCTCGCCTCCGACTGTGACTCAGTTCGCGGCCTCAGGCCGCTTCCTCGGTCACTTCACATCACGCATATCGGAAATCTTATGAGCTGAGCCTATTTTGTTGGCATTTTATGTGAATTTATTAATTTTTTATAGTCGTAGATTTTGTATAGCTTAACGCAATCAAAGTGCCGCCTCCATGAAGGCATTCACAAAATAAATTTGTGCGTAGCGGGTTCTGTTTTTGCGTGCTCCAAAAATGTGACCTTTTCTTCGGGGGACTGTTTATTGTGGCTTCGAGTTCTTTTGTTTCTGAAGCTTAACTATTGAAAAAAAACTACCTATAAAATATTATGTAATAATGTCCAAATATGTGTGTTGAATCTTCTAGTAAATATTCATTTTCTTAAATATTTTACGCCATTTAAAAAAAATCATTAAATGCGCGTCCAACTGTTTATTGCAACTTATTGTTTTTCAATCTAATTGATCTTATGTAATGTTAATTAATATTTTTTGTGAGTATTTAAGAGAATTTAAAGTTTCCAATTTAGTCCGGGCATCGCCGAGCTATATCCACTTACTTCACTTTCTTTCATTACTTGTCCAGCTGCAGTGCAAATAAGACTAAATGAATATTTTTACATCGCCTTACTATGAAATTCTCATGCATTCAAGTACCGTACCGTATACACTTAAGAATACTCAGTTTAGTTATCATTAATATTTCTAAGACTATGCGGCTATTTAATGAAATTCCCTGGAAATCATATGCGAGACTATTTCCAAGAAAAATTGTTTCGCAACGCGACCTCCTAAAATGCTGCTATAAATTTGTTTAGAGCATTACAAAAAAAAAAGCCAGTTGAATGGCCTGTAATCTGCTGCTGAATGGGCAAAGTAGAGGCAAACAATGCGAACGAGCAACTTCATTAGCACGAATCCGCTTATCAGCAGAGAACAGGCCAACACACGGGCGGCGGGCACAATGGCATTAGCCTGGCCAACAAAAGCCGACTGCAATGCAATGCAACAGCAATTTATCTTGACGTGGCCCAGTTGACAAATTGTGCGTTCGGGCAGCATCGTTGGGCCGGGCACCTGGCTGGCAAATCAGTCAGTTGTGGCCTAGCCCCATCCGGCTTTTTAGCTAATAACAAGACGACATTTGGACGGACGGACGGACGGACGTCCATTTCATTAGCCATTAATGTGTTTCAGCTTTTTCATGGTCAAACGTGCAACCAAAGCGCAGAGCATTGGCCAAAGCAGAGCATAAGAAATGGCAATGTCAACGTTGCCAATTGAGTTGTTTGCCACATCAACAACAATCGACTGCCACACCCACTAAACCAAACCAGCCCCCCCCACCCCACACCCTCCCGTCTAAAAACCTCTTTACTAGGCATTAGGCTCGTCGCCTTGGACTTGGCAGTCGTCTAGGTTTCAATGCCCCCGCGCCGTCAAAGTTTGTATATGCAAATGCCACACAGCTGCAGCAGACTGAAACAACACCAACACACACGCTCGCCTGCATGTGTTAGTGTATTTGTGTGTGTGTGTGTGCGGATTCTAAAGTTAACCGCATGACGAATCACTTCGCATAAATTGAAACGCTACGTTGCATGCGCTGCGTCTGCTCAAGAGGCCAAGCGTTTGCCACTCTACCACGGAGGTGTAGGTCGAGGGGGTTCCAGGGGGGGTCGCTGAGGTGCCGCCAGCCCGGCTCCTTCAGCCAAATGTGCGTTGCCAACGCCTCATAATTCTTCAAATGCGTGTGTGGGGTTTGCTCGGCTGCTGGCCGCATGGGGGCGCGCTGCGTTGAAAGCCTTTGAAGGCAGTCGCCGTTGACGTCGCCGTCGCCGTCGCTGTCGCCGTTGCAGTTGCAGTCGCAGCTCGTTAAATCGTGCAGCGGGCCCCACAGTCCACCCAATCTGCATTTCTGTGCCGTTCCTGCTAATTACGCATACACGCGCAAATTTGTCGGTTACGATGTGCGCGTTCATGCGGACACTTATCGCGATTTGTATATGAAAGTTACGGTATATCGAATAAAATGTACTTTTTACATAAAACGTCAAGAATAATATACCTGATCTGCAGTTCTTAGTGGTTAGGTTGTGTGAATGGTTAGGATGCTGGTTCGAATCTCACGATCGCGTGTGGGCTTAATGATGTCTTAGCCGTAGGTTATTATAGCCAGTTCTATTATATAATAATAAGGAAATGACAAACTAACATTAACCAAAATAAATGTATATATATATAATATAATTAATAAAATATAATAAATTATATTAAGGTTATCTTATAATTTATCTTTAAATATAGGAAATTTATTTGAGTAATTTATAAAAATAATTAATTTTATTCGTTAAATGAATATGCAAAGTTGTTTATTCAACTATAAAAATATAAGTATTAATGGAATTTACCCGTTAAATTAAAACAATAGCTTTCTCTTATATAGCTATTACATATACATATGCAATTTTTATCTCATATTAAGACTTCGAGGAAATATAAATAATAATTTAAATTAAATTATTAAATTAAAACGCTTGGCTTCCAGATAAAAACTTACAATGTAAAATTCTTAATTCTGTCAGCTCTTTTTCTTAATACAACAAATAAAAATAAATAAATCTCTTTTGTGTATTTTATGTTAAAAGTAAATTAAGGGATAATATTAAGCGAGAATTTGAAAACTGAAATTATAAAAAAAAATAAAAAATTAAATAAAGGTATTGCAAAGCTACATAGAATCAAGTTTAAAACAAGTTATTTGTAAATAGAGAACAATTGAAAAAATTGTTAAAATAAAAAACTTGGAAATAAATTTTAATTTCTAAGCAATTATAAGTTGGCGAAATTCAAACTTCCGTGCTATCGGTCTTATAATCTGGGCAATATCTAGAATTCTGTGCCGTATAAACCTAGTAGACTGGGCACATATGCATATATATATAAATATATATATATATGTGTATCTGTATCTCATTCATCGCCTCTTGCTGCGCCTATTTGTGTGCATGTATGTGGCTGCATGTACTTAAAGTACACGTTTGTATATTGTACATACTTTATATGTAATAACTTATGTCGTTTGCGGTTTATCTTTATTTTTATTCATTTTTACCTTTACGACATTTGTCATCAAGTGAAGTGCACTTGAAATGCGTTTTGCTGCAGTTGCAGTTGCAGCTGCAGTTGGCAAAGCTGTCAGCTTAAAGCTGTTGATTATTTGCAGAATGTTTGCTGCCATTAACGAACAGAGCAGATAACCTGGCCAAGAACAGGGCTATATGGCAGTCAATGCACGCATTGGCCATAAAATGGGTTTACAACAAGGCACGGCTAACTCCTGGCTGGAGTCGGTAGGTGTAGTATATAAATCCAAAGTTTAATTGGATTAAAGTATGCCTGGCTAGGCTGGTTTCTAAAGCGAAACGAGTTATCCAGAAGATGTGCCGCCCGGCTCGTTATTGTTGTCACAGCAGCCAGCCAGACAATGGGAATAGGAATGGGAATGGGGCAGAGGCTGCGGCTGCGGCTGCGACTCCGGCCCAATTGATATGTAAGACAAGCCCATCAATTGCGCGGGCTGTGCAGCCACTGGGCTGACGACAACTTTATTATCTAATTTCTGAGACATGTCAATACAGATTAAGGTCACACGTATCAGCGAGCAGTCCAAAGCCGACAATGGAGATTACAAAAACTGGCTGAGCCGCCCGAGTTAGGCACCAAATTCGGGGCTGGGCACGACTACGCCCACGTTTCATGAATGCCGCCTATTTAAGTTCTACACGAATGTAAATCAAATGTAGCCACCAGCCAACTCGTGGGACACAGCCAGCTCCAAGTGTTTTGCTATGAGTCGAAGTCGAGCCTTTGTCAGTAATTGCAGTTTTTATACCCTTGTGGAGGGAGGCTATTATAAATTTGCCATGAAATATGTAACGCATAGAAGGAAACGTCTCCGACCCCATAAAGTATATATATTCCTTATCATCAGCAACAGTTGAGTAGATATAGTCTGTGTGTTTCTATGCGAACTTGTCTCTCAGTTTTACGGATATATATATATTGACAGGTACGAGCCTAACTAAGAGAAAAATATCGAAAAAGTAAACTTTGTAGCTCTCTTAGGTCTCATATAATCAGTTTTTGTACGAAAAATATTTTAGTTTTAAAGATCTTACACCCGGATTTCAGTGTACTAATAATATCGCACATTTACAAGTTTCACATTCGATTCAATTATCAATTATATATAGACAATTCAATTATAGACACACACATGAATGTTTTTTCTTATGGGAAAATCCTACAGACAACATGCCTCACATACTTTACATTTTTGACATTTCTCAAGATAAATTCCTCAGCAATGTGCATAGCTTATTGCGCAATCTCAGTATCGAGCTTCAGTTTTATATTATGGAATCCCATCAACATCGTTTTACTATATAAATAAGGAAAAAGAGAAAAATTGTCTGAAATTGGCTTTTCTTTTTGATAACGCATATCTGCTTAATGCTTGCCAAAGGGTATTTAAGTTTCGGCATTTCGAAATTGAGTGTTCTTTCTTTTGGTTTTTGAATGAACCCTTGAACTTGACACGGCAACAAGGCCCAACTGATGTTGCACGCTCTGCGCTGTCTGGCATAAACAATAATAAAAGTGTGCGCCAATGTCAGCCGACTGGCCAAAGGCCATGACCAAAAGAAATGCTGTTGGCACCCATTGGCCAAGGGACTTGGCTTAGCGATGCGGCCGGGCAGTCGCTTTGGCCACAATGTCATCAATGGCGAACTGCTGACTCCTGACTCCTTGCACTGAACTGCACACTTCAAATTTATGCTCCTCAACTTGTTTGGGGCACGGACAAAGAGACAAAGGCTTTCGGAGTGCCCCGCTGCGGTGTGTGGCAGACAGACAAACGTTTCTTCTTTTTCAAATTATGGCTAAAATGAAGTGCAGACCAAGGCGCTGCCGAAAAAAATTAAAAGAACTCTGCATTTTGCTGTTAATGTGCAGCGCTTTCCCATAGACTAGCCGAGGCAGCGCCGTGTTTGAGGGAGTTTTTTCAAGGCCAGGCCAAGTGCAACATCGAGTGCTGCAGGTCTCACGGCGCAGACGAAATGCTTCTTATTTTTATACTTTAATGCCCCGGCGTATCTGTCGACACCAAGCAGCAGCAGCAGCCGCAGCAGCAGCAACAGCAACAACAACTAAAGCCACGGCCACATTCAAGTTGCAGCTTCGTGCACGACGTGTAAATATTGTTTCAGGCTTTGCTGGCTACGGCTGCGGATTGCAGAAGGGGTGATGGGTACGGGGTGGGGCGGTTGTCGGGGCGTTGGGTCTGCCACAGAAAACGAAAACGTTGTTGAGGCGCATTTAGCACTAACAATGTTTGTTCTGGCTAGCAACAGCCCAGCAACAGCTCCAACCAACACCAGGCAACGTTGCAGCCTACGGGCATACACGACTGGACAATACGCTGTTCGCAGTGTAAGAACTTGGCTATTGATGCTGTCTTTCAAACTGTGTTTTGACTTTACGCGGCAGGTGGGCGTGGCCAAAGATGCTCTTCACTTTATATGGAGCGGGTAAAAACGACGTTTAATGACAATTATATATTTAAGAATATTATCCAAGCGTCTAGTTTTTGTAGTCGAATAAAATGGCATAGGGATAGGTGTAAAGACAAAAGGACTGACATGTCACCTGTAAAGTACCTGTCAGATGATATCCATATAGATGGATATATGGAGTAAGATATTGGTATGATATAGCATCAATATACTTATATGCACTTGCTGAAAAGATGACGGCTATATATGTATACATATATGTATGGTGGATATATGGAGTAAGATATTGATATGATAAAGCATCAATATACTCGTTTGCTCTTGCTGAACAGAGTATTCAAACAGCTCGTTCTGCTGTTTACTTTTGCACGCCGCTTTCATGTTGATCCCGCGGACCGGGACAGGCGCTGCCCGCCGGCAGCTCCCCTTTCCCATCATTCTCAGTTCCAAGGTTTTGTTGAGGGTCGGGGATGCCATCACCTTCCCCCTCCACACCGTCGCCACGTTGCCGGCATGCCAATTGCACATTTCAATGTCACTGAGGATCGCAAAACAGTTTCTTGCAGCGATTGACGGGGGCTGGCTCCAAGTGTTGAATGCTTCATGGCATAATGTGTTAATTGTGGCGGCCTGGACAGATGTTTCCTACTAACTTGCTGGGCATTTGCCAGGGCATTGAAAGAGTTGAAAATGAAACAAAAAATGGTATAAAAAATATGCTTATTAAATGTGATAATCATAAATCATCTTTATGGCAATTGAAAAGCGCGTTAAATGCGCCGCCTGTTCGGACTGGGTGCTGCTGCTGCTTCTTCTTCTTCTTCTTCATTTTTATTGTAATAAATTCTAAAACTAATTTCCGTAACTTCAAAGGGTTGCCAGGCAGCCAGCCACCCTCGGGTCCAAACAAATTAGTCCACTTTTGTTGTACGATTTTTTTTTGTTTTTCTTATTTATTTACTTTTTTTTTTGCTATTTTTCGTGGCATTTTTAAATTGAATTTTAATTTTGTGACTGGGCTCCGGTTCGCGCAGCTAATTTAAATTGAGACACATGCAGGCGCCAATAATTAAAAGCGCCCCTTTATCCTTTATCCTTTTTTTTCTCTGTGCTTTTTTTCTTTCTTGGCTGCAACTGTTGGCAACGCGCCCTTTGGCCATGATGCAGTACATTTTCCACATGAAATAACCACAAAAAGTCAAGTTTTTCTCCTCTTTTTTTGTTGTATTGAAAATGGGTTAAATTTAATTGCTTTTGTCATTTTGATTTGCATTTTCTGCTGTAAGCAATTTGTTCCGCGATTGGGGCACAAAACGTTCCCCAGGGCGTCGTACATCACGCCGCATGTGCATTCAGTTTGCTTTCGTTTTGTTTTCTTTCTTGTTATACCCTTGTAGAGGATATTATAGTTTCGTCATGAAATGTGTAACGCTTAGAATGAATTATCTCCGATTTCATAAAGTATATAGATTCTTGATGAGCAGCAACAACCGAGTCGATAAAGCCATGTCCGTCTGTCTGTTTCTATGCGAACTTGTCTATTAGTTTTTTATTTGGCTTAAAATCTTGTTTAGGTCCGTCTTTCTATTGCAGGCAGTGTATACATATGTCGGAGCCAGACGGATCCGATAACTTTATCATATAGCTGCCATAGAAACGATCGGTAGAATAGTGGGTTCTTACATGGAAAAATTTGATTTTTCAAGATATTTTTACCGAACTTGGCATTTCCTAGATTTACTATAAAATTATACTTGCATGAAAAACTTTATTGTTGAACAAGATATCTTGATCAAGCTGATGATATATAAGCCAAGTCTTATTATGATCGCACTTCTATGTTAGAAGAATAGCTCGTAAAATATTCTGTTTCACAATTCTGTTCACAATATTTGATCAAACTCAGCATTTAGAGCTTCACTATTCTCAAATATCTGCACACCCGTTTGGCGAATGTCTGCAAGCGTATTAAATCTTCGGCGTGCCGAGAATATCAGAAGTTTCTCGTTTTTATATTTATATACCCGCTTACAAAGTAAAAAGAGTATATTGGCTTTTGTGTAATGTACAGCCTGCTGTTTGTAGGAAGGGACTTTAAACTTGGAATATGTAGGGAATATCACAAAAGACAAATTGTTAAAAATTTAAGCCACGCCTCCTAATGGGCTGACTATTTGTATTTCCCACACTCTTAAATCTAGAGCCATAAAATTATGCAGCTAAATCTCTGATGACCTTCTCTGGTAGTGGACTCTCTTCTCCCCTACCTCCCTCACAGCTCTTGAAACCTTTTAAAGCTAGAGCGAGATATGTTATGTAGACTAAGATATACAAAAATATATAGCATGAGGTCATGACAAATTACCAAAAATTGATTTCTCTTATTATATTTAAAGCTGCGAACGAGTATTATGCAGTCGGTTACACCCGTTGGCAACAATCTTACTTGTTTCTGTTTTTTTCTTTCCATTTTTAACAAAAAAGTAATTTATCAAAATAAAAAAAAGGAATATACTTTCTGTATTTTACCAGCGCACTTTTCTTTTGTCGCGTAATTAGAAAAGTCGAAATGTCGTCGCAAAGGGTTAAAAGGTCGACGCTGTCAGCATGGCATGGTCATAATTTTGGATTTATATTAATATGCCTGATTTATGGAACTTGAGAATATGCGGCGCGTTTCTGTTGCCGACTGAGGCTCAATTAGCATAAGGAATTTGCCCTTTTATGGTCATGTGTGCATATACATGATTCTGCTGCTGCCTAAACAAATACATCTTTTCATTCGGCCAAACTGTGTTTTGTTTATTTGCTTAAAATTACGCCATTAAATATGTGTATTTTCTTTTTTGTCGAAATCATTTTGTAATTTATAGCGCTTGCCAAATGAACCGCAACTGCTGGCAGCAGAAACAACATGACATTTGGTTATGTACAAGAGAAATCGGAAATTGGACTCCATCTCGACGCCTTCAACCCCATAGGCCTGGCATGTTGTTGAAATAAAAAACACATGCGCTGTTTGCTTAGAATATTTATTGGAGCCACATCACACAGCATTGTCGAGGGTGTCAGTCTTGGGGTTGGGGTTTGATAAGCACAAGTGTGTCGCTTGCATAAATCATGATACTGCGACTAGCTCCAGTAAAAGCAATTGAAATTTATATATACATTCGTATACATCACAAGATCATGATATCTCACATATACCAAATGTACGATAATTTATTATTGAATTTTAATTTTCAATAAGTTCGACAAGCATTTCCATTTATTTCAAGTATGAAGGCGGAATGTGAATCAATTAAAGCCAGCGACGATCGCTGTCGACATGCTAAGTTAAGAAATCTATATAAATCGATTTTAAAGATAAATCCATACGTACGTAATGTACGTTTAATTAATTGATTTTGTTATAATCGATTAATAAATCGATATAAAAATAAATCAAATAAATCTATATGCTTAGCCGTGCAGTTGGTTGAAAATGTATCGATATTTTAAAAATGATCGATTGATATGCTTAGTCGACAGTTTGGATAATTAATCTATATAAATTAATTATAAACGACAAATCCATATTTTTAAACGTTATGTACGTCCAATAAATTAATTTTGTTGTAATCGATTAAATTATCTACATGCAAATGTGATTAGTCCAATAAATGTATATGCTAAGTCGCATACTTACCTAAAAGTTAATCGATATTTTAAAATTGATCAAGTAATATGCTTCATCTACATGGTTACTAAATAATACTATATATATCGATTATAGCCGATAAAACGATATTCTTAGATATTATGCACCACCAATTAATTATTTTTATCTAATCGATTACATGACCGATGTTCGTAGTCAATGTGATCAATGAATCATTATGATTAGTTGTGTGGTTAGTTAGAAAGCTTAGTCAATCACTTAAAATATAAAATCGATTAATCGATAAACCTTGACGAAAAGTCTAGCCCATTTATATTTATATTTATTATTTTATAAACAATAAATCGTTTTGCATAGTCAAAAATCGATTTCTTGCGAACAACAAAAGTAATATTGTCAATAGGTATTTATTTAGATCGATATTTTCATGAAATTTATATTACAAGAGTCTAGAAAAATCGATAATTTAAAAGTATTTACACAATAGATTCTGTCCTGTTTGCGTTGTAAGCTATGCGAGATACTTCAGTGATGAAATTGACGAATCCCCAGCGCCTGAGGATTGTAACTCATATCTGCGTCTGTCTATCTGAGACACTGTCGACGAGCGTGCCGACTATTTTTAAAGACTCCAAAGTAGATGCTGCTGTGGCTGCTGCTGCTGCTGCTGCTGGCCGGAGTCCAGTGCTGACGAGGGAAACGTGATCGCTGAACGATTGTGTGCGCACGATTTGCGATTAATCAAGCGAGTGCTGCGATACATCCTTGCTGGGAAATCAGTTTTTAATCTGCGTGTTTTGCTACGTTCCCCTCACCGCATGCCACCGCGTTGTACTGTGCAACAAAGCTGCAATACCAGGTGAGATGATTGGACGTGGGCCCAGTGCAAATAATTAAATGGCCATTGTGTGCGCTGACAAAAAGCAGAAGTATCTAGCAGATACATGCGATACGCTAAACATATGGTTGGCACAAGAAACCTCCTGCCTTACTTTAATTTCAGCTCCTTGTGCTGACACACATAGATACAAATGAGTCTAACTACCCACTGACACCGACTGGGCACTGGGGCGCGCAACGCCCGCTCTCCACCTCTCGACGTGCCGAGATACAATTGTATCTCAACGTTTGCAATTCTCCTGCTGCAGCGTACGCCTCAGCGCCCTTTTATGGTGCTCTCGCTGTTTGCGTTTGCGCAGCAGCGCCGATCGTTGTGCAATCAGTGGAGCATTAAGTGCGACGATGAGCCGGGGCCAGGGCCCTGGGCCTGGGCCTGGACCCGTGTCTGCGTCTGTGTCTGGGTCTGGTGCAGGCCCTGGGCCCATGTTCATGTACATAAGTTGTTCCATTTTAATGCTGCGGCACGTAACGATGGCACGTTGTATATAGTTTTTTATAGTATATATATATACACACACACACACACACTCAGAGGCGCATTTGTATGTGGATTCTGCAACTTGGCGCTGCTCGAGGCACTAAATAAAAGCGAAACTTGTTTGCAATTTTGCCTCTCGTTTTGTGTGCGCTGTTTTTTATTGTTGTTGGGGCCTTGAATGGGATCCTGTATGTCAAACTTGAACTTGTGTGTGTGCGTGTGAGTGTGTGTGTGCGGTATTTCTGCATTTCATGCTTCAAATTATCAACATTTGCAGCGGAAAGAGTGAAATACAAAAATAATGCCTGCGCCACGCCAGTTGAAATACTTAAGTATCTGCGGTTGGCTCTGCGTCGCAGAGAGTGTATGCATGTCTGTGTGTGTGTATATCTGTGTGTGGATGTGTGTGTGGTGATGATATCATTGGCATTGCCTTATATAGCATGTACGGGCTGACTGCGCAGCTAGTCAGTCAGCCAGTCAGTCGCACAGACAATTAGACAGACGCAGTCTGTTATTTCTTATTTTTTGCTGCCACTTTACTCTTTCCTTTCTTTATATATATATATATATTTTTAAATACATATATATATTTTTTTTTGCAGCATTATCTCTTTATCAGTTGACAGCGAGACCTTCATAGGGGCTGCCAAGCAGCCCCATTAAGTGGCAGCTTGTCCCACGCCCGTTTGTCCCGGTTTCCCATGCTCGAATCTCGTGTAGCCTGTAAATGGAGCAAATCAACGCGCATCTTGTTTCACTTATATTTCACTTTTGAACTTGAAATTTTGGTAACCCGTTTTGCAGACTGGTTGCAGCGTATGAAACCAAAAACAGTTGCAACTGCGCTTGTTGTTGTTGTTGTTATTGTTATTGTTGTGCAAAAGGACACACACAAGGCGCAAAGGAGCTACCAGGAAAATTATAATAGTCAGCAGTCAGTGTTGCCTTTTTTTTGTTTTTTTATTGGGGTTAGCGGCAGGCTCTGTTGCACATGTGAAACAGGTTGCATATACATAAACACATATATAGAGTGTGTATATATGTATGTATGTCTGTGCATACATATCACCATTTGCACACACTTGAAGTTTATTTTTATTTTGTTGTTCATTTTTATGACAACGAAAATTTGACAGGCAAAAAAAATAAAAAAACAGCCGAATTATAATAATTATCGAAGCTCTTGCTTATGACAGGCAACATCAGTGGCATGTGCTGCATTCGTGTGTTGTCTTTACATACATACATAAGCATGTATTCAAGTTCAACTTCAAGGGCATATTTATAGTATAAAAGGGTAAACTTTATTTAATTTAAGCCAGACTTTAATATATTTTTGTAGGGTAAGCTATATAAAAAAATATTTATTTTACAAACTATTTAATATACTTTATGCCATACACATTGGTTCTGTGGGATATAGGCTCAAAGCGAATACTTGTATATATATTTTCAAATATTTAACTAGAACACAATCATTGTTTTTTATAAAGATGCACATACGATTATAATTTAAATAATTACGTTAAAGCTTTGTATTTAGACTAACTAATTTTCATGAATAAAAATAGAGATAATTTTCACCAAAAAAAAAAAACAATTAACTAAGAATGATTTTCCAACAAATTTCACGCACGAATAATTTACAAAACAAAGGGAGCATCTTTATTCAATTAAAAAGTTGTTATGTGATTTTAGTTAAGATCTCTTGAGCACTGGCTATGAATTCATAAATTTTAAATAGCTGGCATATATTGACATATCATTTTCCAGCACTATATATTTAGAGCTCTGAGAAAAAGCTGTGTTTTTTATTTTGCTATTTTTTGGTCGTATTTATTTGGATGTACAATGCAAATGGATTTTATTTTCCATTTATTCTGTGTCATGCTCTATCATCATTAAAGCGTCCAAATCGCTTCCTTTGTGGCAACATTTTTCGGCAACAATTTGCTTATCTTGATTTTACATCAACAGCCACAACAACAAGTTGACAGGCGGCTTGGTATGAAAATCACTTGAGCGTATTTCCTTTTGCGCCCTGCCCTCGCCCCCCTCGGATTCGGGTGTTTAATGTTTGCTGTGTGTGGCTTTTGAGTTGTTTCTTTGCCCACACCCAACATTTTCACACTCACTTCATTTAATTTAATTTGTGCATATTTTTTCGGTTGTTCCAAAAAAAACTAAAAACCAAAAATAAAAGAGAAAACACCGAAAAACTGATATGCGCCTAATGATGGCGACCCCTTCCTTGACACCTATTGTCGCGCTTGGCTCCCTGGTCCTTGGCGTGTTTGCGTGTGTATGTGTGTGTGTGACCAGGCATTAATTAATTTTAATGAAGCTGTTGTTGTTGTTGTTGCTGTTGTTGTGCGTGTTAAGTGTGGCTGCATACAGCAAGTTTTATTGCGGGCCCGTTTTAAACTGACAGTTGACAGCTGAAATTTAGTGACGATTAATACTGCAGTTTCTCAGCGATGTGACTAGACGATTCGCGCCACAATTTGACAGACTCGGTTCGAGTCCAAGTGCTGGTCAAGTGCCGAAGTTCCAGGCAGTTGGACAAGTCGTGGTCTCTCGATAAGATAAGGCAACCTTTGACTTCTGCTTGAGCGGGCGAGTGGGTGATGGCGGGGAGTTGCATTGAAGTGCGACGTAATCAATAAAAAACCGGTTTAGTTCAACATGCGAAGAGCCGTCGTATTTTTTATGTATTCGCATTGCTAAAATTTCATTATAGGGATTTTCGCAGTTCGCTTTTATTTTTATTTATTTCCATTTTGTACATAAGGCAAGTGGTTTGGCAACCCTTTTGGCACACAAACACACTCGCAACTGCCCCTCAAACACAGTTACACATACGTCCACACTATTTATTGCATGCAACTTTTTGCTGCACTGCAATCACGTTGCTGTTGCATGATGCATGCTGCCATTAGGGTTACTCAATTTATTTAAAAAAGAGAGATACTTTTAAGGGCGGGTTTAGGCGTAGAAAAAATTGTTTATCAAAATTTACTGAATAATATTTAATTGTTTTAAAAAATTTAAATCATATCAAGTCCATCCTTCTTTTAAGTATCTATTAATAAAACATAAACTATTCTAATGTTTTGATCTATCATTTTTTGGAAAAAATTGAAAGTCATATTTATTTAGATTCCAAGCCACGATCAAAACTATATCCATCAGGAAAATCAGATTAGGTTTGGCCAAGAAATGACAGATCAGAGACATAGAACATTTATTGGGGATTTAGAAAAATTCAATGTCAAAATTTTTGAAATTTTTAGCACTGTTCTTAAAACAAAATAAGTTAATCAGAATGTCCTTATTTTTACTAATTGTGATGCCCACGATTTAAATTTTAAATGGGGGATTCTAAAATGTATAATAAATATATAATCTTTTCTGCAATGAAATTGACACCTTTTGTATATGACATAAAAAATTGTAGACGCGTTAACCCAATACTCAAAGCTCGGCCAACATAAAAAAATAGCAAACAAAAATGGTAAAATTATTTTCGCAATAAATTTGACAATTTTTATATATACAATACAATACAATACAGACAAATTAAAAGGTTTAAATGCAGAAACCTAATACTCAATTACACGGCAAAAATAACAAATAAAAATATGTATATATTTATAATTACAAAAAATTAGACAGTTTTAAAATAAAAAATTTTAAATTTAAGTTTCAGAAAAAATTTTTAATGTAGATACCTTAAACTCAAACCACTCCCAAAACTAAAACAGAAAATATAAATATTTATTCGCAAATATCTAAAAATTTGTTTATAAATAAAATCGAAAATTTTGGATGCAGTAAGCTAAACTCAAAATACTTACAGTATGTAAAATAGGTTTGGTTTTTATACGGTTCGGCATTATTTATTTTTAATGAAATAATATTTGTCGGTAACTGAGTCACCCTAAGAATTCTCCAACTCTATATTTAGCTGATCCCGCACACAGATGTATATGAGAAGTACATACGTATATGTACATACACGCATACATACACACACATATATAAATATGTAGTGATGTACATAGATATAACATCAATATTTATGCAATTCTCGATGTTCTCTTTGTCTCTACTTTTTCGCATTTATTTCTGAATTGGTTCTGCTGTTCTGTACAATGTTATTGTTTATTCCGCTGTGCCTGCATTCTGTTGTCTGTTGTTGATGTGGTTCTTTTTTCTCTTGTTGTCGGCTGTCCGCTGTCCGATTGTCTGCTGCTCCTTAGACCTTGACCACTAACATAGAAACGTCTGCAAACCGGTTTCCAACACTGTTTGCCACTTTTTTTTGTCTGCCGTCCTGTGCGTTTGCGAGGCGAATAGTTGACCGACTCAATCTCGAAATGTACTTAATTTGTTCATTTAATAACACCCACAAAACGAGTTTCTCGTACTCGTAAAGTTAATGCCATATTAACAGGTCTACTGCTGTCAACCCGACCAATAAATGGGCCTTAATCACGCCGACGCATGAACTTGTTGCTGCCCCAATGTCACACTTAATTATTTTATTTTTTCTGTAATGATCTATTATTTGAAATACGTATAAAAAACCCGTCATAATTTCTTGGTCACACGCACTGTGGAGTCGTGCCTGGTAGCTGCGTTGGGCTGTGCATTTTAATTGTTATCAAATTATATATAAATAGTCCATAAATATCAGACTCTGACTTGTGTGAGGGCGTGCACACAAAAAGGTTTGCTTGGGCTGCCGAAATTAATTAACAAAATGTTTGTTAAAATTGTACATAATTATAGTTTTGTGGCGTGCACGACTTTTGGTACATCGTGCATTTGGTGGACGTAAATATCCAATTTTCCTGTTGCCAAAACAAATGAAATTTGCCGCTCAATAAAGCGATTTAATAACAGCAACCGACAAAAGGCAGTCGCACACTTATGCACAAAAGTATGTGTATACATGCAGCGTATGTATATGTCTTCCGCTTGTCGTCTTTAGTCTCTATAGACGACTCACCCCTTTAAATGACCCAATTTCCGAAGCACGAGCATCCGAAAGCACCGACAGCTGAGCAACTGTCAAAAGCAGAGCCCTGCAAACTGCTTCGTAGTGAAAAAATTATTAAAAAAAAGGCATGTGTATAGCGAAGATCGGGCAAAGATCATGGTGCTGCTTTTAATACTCTTGCAACGGGCATAACTGATGTATCGTCTGCCTTGAAGTAGTTATCTTCAAACTAATAAAGTGTATATACAGCCGATATTAAAGACAAGCTAATTGCGTTCTTTAAAGTTGCATTGAATATGATCATATATATTTCTTGCATAGCTTTTTTGTTCTTAAAATCCTCTAACTATATTTTAAACAATTTTTTTTTTATCGAATATATGCCAAATATTAAGAAAAGTTAACAAATATTTGCCTGCTATAATCGAACTACCATATTGAATACATATCGTAGCTATATCCTATATGCAGCTGCCAGTCTTAAATTTTATTCTCTACAAAATGAGCTACTATATCATATATGCAGCTGTTTTAGTTAAATATTTTCTTCGTAAAAGTTCATGCTCTACATGTATACCCTATAGAATATATATACTGTTATGTATGTGCTTAGTTTTCCGCTTTAAGATTGATCAAATCAAAAAACAATTCGTTTAATATCTTATATATCTTAGAAAATGAGTTTAAAACTGATTTTCATACTTAGCACTAAGCTTAGAAAAATTTTTAAGCCAAATAGAATTTTTAGCATTAGAACGTAGACATTTTTGTGTGGAAGTGTATTTATGTGTCGGCTTGGCCCTACCTACACGTTGCTTATATGGTGCTGGAGCTGGCGATGCTGGTGGTGCTGGTGCTTTTCGGGTAATTTGATCCTCTAATGTTGCAGGGAATCACGTGTTTCAATTTTGATTCACGTATCATTTGACCCCTTTCCATGCTACAAGTAGATCAAACAACAACAACAACAACAACACGAACTGGCAACAACATCTGGAACTCGAGCGTATATTTATTGACCTTGTTTACAGTTCTTAGATTTCAAAACAACAGGCACAAGATGTTTTTCACTAATTGATGTTAAAGATGCTGATAAACTCGCTTAATTCAAATTAATAACTGATTGAATAGGTATATATCTGTATATATAGAGTTATTAAAAGTTCATTTATAGATTGGTGAGAGCGTTCTGAAATGGTTCGAATTAGTAAAATTTCGAATAAACTTTGAGTTAAACCTACGGCGAGATCTCCCAAAGCAGCATTCAATTTCTTTACATAGGGAGCAGCTGCCTGGTCAGCAGATGCAATAGTCTTGGCGCTCATACCCTAAAAATGAGCATGAAATTAGGAAAGTATAATATAAAGCAGTAAAAGGTTAACTAGTCGAGATCGCACGACTAGGGGATACCCTTAATCTCCTTGGTGGCTGTAGCTATAAAATGAAAGATACTTGATCTTTATTCACTTCTTTCCAAATTTGGTGACTCTAGCTCTTAAAACCTAAGATATCTGCTCAGAAGCAGGATTTCCATATCGATTCTTATCGATTGCTTGGAAACGGGCCAAGTTATCGATTATCGGACAAAAAAACTCGTACATTGCTGGCTCTAGGAGAATCTAAGATCAATTTAAAGTCTGTAGCTCTAGTAGATTCTGAGATCGGCGCGTTCATACAGACAGACGGATGGACAGACAAAGAGACGAATATGGCTGGATCGACTCGGCTAATAATTCTAACCAACAATATATATACTTTTCGTACATTTACATACATTTAAACAATATTATTATACCCTTTTCATCCATATTTAATGTATTCAGGATATAAAAATATGTTTTTAGTTGAAAACGAGGCAAATACTTACGCCCATCTCACCAATAACTGAAGCACCAGAGGACTTTGGAATAAAATGTATTAAAAAGCATTACAAATGTTAGTTTAAGATTAAGTTTAATTTAAGTTACTTACTGAAACACTGCGAGATTTGGGCGCTGCCTGAATTTCCACGATGAGGCTGGTAATGGTGTTCTATTGATTGAGAAAGGTTGAGTGGACTCCAAGTAAATGTTAACTATATGCGACTTACTGCCAAATGGCCGAGAGCATCGCCCATATCACCCATAAGACTGCCAATAAGATTTTTCGGCTGTGGCTGAACATAATCTTTGTGGACTCTTAAATTGGTCAGGGCATTCTAGGAAATAGTGTTAATAGAATCAGGAAATAAAAGTTATATTCAGGAGAACCTAAAATATTTTTGCAATTACTTGCAATTGATGTATAACGGATAAATTTTTATATTTGAAATTACTTTCATCCATCAAATGGTTCCTCTATAGGAATAATCTATATGATTAGTATGCTGATTCGGTGCTAAAAAAGACAACTCATGTGACCCAAATAGTAATTCTCTTAATTACTGGGTTTGATGAAGCTGTCTTAAAAAATAGCAAAAAAATATATGTATATTAAGATTCTCCTTTTGTGTGATGCTGTCTATGACAACTACATGATATAAAGCCTCGATCTGTTCGACTCCGAAATCAAGATAGCTTTAAAACTGAGAGACTGGCTTGCATATAAACAAACAGAGAGAAGGACTCAACTTTTGATCAGTCAAGAGAAATATATATAGTTTATGGTATGGAAATATCTTCTTCTAAGTAATCCTCTGCAGGGGGAGCTATACTTACGGCTAGATCACCCAAGCCATTGGCCATATCACTTAGAAGGTTTTGAGTAGCGGCCTCCTCATACTCTGTTTTTGGCTTGGCAGCGTCCAGCTGATTCTCCAGTTTATGGATTACTTTCTCGCCGGCAACTGCCACCTGGGACACGTCGCTCATGAGGCCACCAAAGGTAATGGTGCCAGCCTGGACTTGTTGAGCCACCAAAAGGCTGGCCAAGAGTGCAACAAATATGACTTGCATTCTGATTGTTGGTTAACTGTTAACTTGTTTACTGTTTGACTTTGAGCGCGAACAACTTAATTTATATACCAACAGGCAATGGATCTTATCTATGTAAGGCCAAAACAAAGACGCAGTAAAAATTACTCTAATTCGCCCTGGTTACGCTCAAGTGGCCAATAACTCATGTCGAAATCGGCGGTACGCACTGATTGATGTCCAAAATTGTTATCAGACGGCGCTAAATTTCAAGTCGATGGTTTTTGTTTTCAATATTTAATAATAATTTAATATTTTTATATAACAAGAACATTGCAGACAGGTACATTCGACTGATCAATACTGCTCAGGATAGCTTCAGAAGAGCCTTTATTATTGCAAAAGGGGCTCTTCAATTGTAATCCCGTCGGGTTTGAGAAAAATTTAATTGTTAACAATGTTTGTGGGCTTGGGATTGGGCGTGGCGCACATTTGACTCTATCTTCAGGGAAGGCCTTCAGTAAATAAGCGCGTAAATTTGGTGCCACCTAATCAAAACTGTGGAAAAATAGACTTTGGACTGGAAAATATATAAGATATAGACCTCATTACTTTACCCGCAACGCTTATACACGAGTTTATATATTTATCAGTATACGTATTTAGAGTCTCTAGTCTTAACAAAAGAAGAGTTGGACAAACCTTGCACCAAACCAATATACTCTATTTCAACTTAAGAACAGGGTATAGGAACCAATCGTGTTTTCTTTTGTTTCCAGCGATTTCGCGTGCCCGAAATTCTAATCGGGCCCACAAAATGAACATTGTCCCCTACTCAAATCGGTTGCAAATTGTGCCCAGTTAAATAATGAAAAATTAATCAAATTAGTGCTCGCAATAATAGTTTTATTTTTAATTATAAGGATACGCGTTAATATGTGTGTAGATCAGTGTTTACAATTGATATAGAAGTCCACTAAAATAAGTGGGCGATTCCATTGACCACACTGTTGGCAACATTTAGGGCGCCATCAGCCACGCCTTCAGCCACATGTGTGGCATCGCCTACAATGTTAACAGCAGCACCTGCGGCATCTGAAGCGATATTGGTAACAGCGTTGGCAGCATCGGAAGCAACATTATTTGCCACATTGGTGGCGTTGGATGCCACATTGTTTCCCACATTGGAAGCATCGGATGTCAAAGAATGAGCTGCACTGGAAGCATCGGATGCTACATTATTAGCAGCATTGGTAGCAGAGTTTGCTACGTTGTTAGCAGCATTGGATGCAGAATTTGCCACGTTGTTAGCAGCACTGGAAGCAGAGTTTGCAACGCTGTTAGCTGCATTGGAAGCAGAGTTTGCAACGCTGTTAGCTGCATTGGAAGCAGAGTTTGCAACGCTGTTAGCAGCATTGGAAGCAGAGTTTGCCACGTTGTTAGCTGCACTAGAAGCAGAGTTTGCAACGCTGTTAGCTGCATTGGAAGCAGAACTTGCAATATTAGAGGCCGAATTCGCCACGCTGTGAGCCACATTGGAAGCATCAGAGGCTACATTGTGCGCCAGATTGGAGGCATCAGAGGCTACATTATGTGCCACATTGGACGCATCGGAACCAATTGTGCCACCTTCATTGCCAACTGAGTTGCCGAGATTGTTGGCGGTTTGGCCCACATCATTGCCAAACTGCGAGGCTGCCTGGCCCAATGCGTTGCCGAAATTGGAGGCGTCTTGTCCAACCGCAGAGCTGTTCAGATTGCTTGCATCTTGGCCTACATCATTGCCGAACTGTGAGGCCGCCTGGCCCACGGCATTGCCAAAGCTTGAGGCTTCCTGTCCAATCTGATTGCCGAAATTGCCCTAGAAATGAGATCACATGACACTTTACACTTCGTTCAGTTAGTATATATGGCACACGTCACATACAAAGGCTTGGCCGAGTTCGCCCAGCACAGACCTGGCGCTCACATCCTGCAGACCCAACAGAGCCAGCGCCAGCGTAAGGGCTACGATAAATTTCATTCCAAGACTTTCAGTATGATTTATATATTTTATTGTACACAATTTATAATTGCAACTAATGATATTTACGAGTTGCCAGTCACATTTATAGGCAAGTGAAACTCGATAAATTGCGATATGCTTATCGCTAGACACTGTCTGCCAACTTATCTGGGAAATTTTTTGTATACCACCATATTTAAATGTTGCCTGTTGTTTATCTAGAGCAAGACGTATGGTCGACCCATTGAATTCAAATTTTCTAATCATAATTTGCTTACATGTTCCCATTAATAACCAAAAGTGTCAGCGTACAATTTTTAATTCATATAATCAAATATGTATACATATATATATACATATATATATATATATATACATATATATATATATATACATATATATATATATATATATACATATATTTATGGTTATTTGCAAGATTTACGCACTTGTTTGAGGGGATTTTATTTGGGATTAAATTCTATATAAATAAAATTAAATCGCGGTCAATAAAAATTTAAATATTATACTGTTTTTGATTAAAAAAAGTTATTTAAGTGTACAGAACACACAATATAAAAAGTTCCCCATTAGCCGCGTATTAACCAAATAATGCCAAAAGTCGGGGAAAATTTTAACGAGCTTACCTTAAAATAGACTACTTAGAGTATATATGTATGCTGGTATTTTGTGAGTCATCATAAACAATTTTGGGACAAATTTGGATTCATAAGCACTTTGATGACGATTGTCATTGTAAAGATTATTAATCATAAACGAAATAGAATACAAGAATAAGAAGCTTGTTTATAGCATTTAATGCTATTTAGAGAAACTGCATATCAACTTTGGTGTCTCCAACTCTAAAAATCACCGAGATTTGCCTCCAAAATTGTAGCTGGGCATCGAAATTGATCAATTTTAAGGAAACCCTATCTAAGAAAGGACATATCAAATTTGGATTTTAAGAAAATTCTATACAAATAACTACATTAAAAATCTGGTGGCTTCACCTATTAAAATCTTCGAGATATGCTTAAGGAGCTGGAGCAATCGATATTTATCAATTTTAGAAAAAAGGAATAGTTTTTGAGCTTTATGTGAGAAACTACTTTCTTAGCTTAGAGTATTTTAGTCATATTGTCTCTCCAAACAAATAGGCAAAAGATAATTGCTTGATCCATTCGTCTTTTGATGCTGATCGAGAATGTATATACCGGCTAGTTTACATTTAAATATAAGTAGAGTTTACATCCTAATATAAGGCAAAAGTTTAAAATGTGTACAGGGTGAACTAAACTTTCAATTTTGTTGCTATTTTTATTTTTTCATGTTTTTATTTATATATATTCTAAACTTCTCATTGTCAGGAGTCTTGAAGCATGGTAGGCCAGGACCTGCTGCCAAGCAAGCGCCACGACCTAGAATAGCTGCACTATGAACTGAAGGTTACAGATTTTGGCTTAGCTTTTTGTTTAACTCTATGTCATATGACACCTACTTTTTATTAAACGATAAATCGCGTGGCAAGTGACAATTTTTGCTTACATACGTTTACCAAATGCTTAAATTGTTTGCGACATGATGAATGAACAATCTATTTCTGAATCAAATTAATGCTAATGTGTGTTTCCTGCACATTGATCACTCGAATATATGTGTATTGTATTGATAATGTGTATGACATACACCATGTTTCGGTTGGCTTTATAATATGCTAGATGTCATAATATCAGACAATATGTAATGATCTTATAGTGTTCAAGTAAAGTCAATGGGGTTTTAACTAGCCTATCCTAAAGCTTTTCTATCAGTTTATGTTTATAGATATACATCTAATCCTTATGAATGAAATTATACTTTCATATACTTACCCCATAGTTATAAGTCATCTAAAGAAATGTATCTTTTATGACCATATTAAAAAAAAACGACGATCATAATATTTTAATGTTCCTATGTCTTTTGATTTTATTTTAATAGGTGTATCTAGGTGCTTCGAGTTAAAACAAATATTTATTAAAAAAATATACATAGGCTATTCTAAAGCAATATTTAAGTAATATTGACCTGAATCATAGACGCAAGTCCAAGGTAAACAAACACAAACTGCTTTTTATATACGCGCTGGGCAAAGTCTGATTCAAGTACATGGCACATTTTATTTTTTTTTGTCCAACTTTTTTAGATAATTTTTTTGATTTATCTATATTTATATTTTATTTTCCCTAGGTTTATGCAATATCCGGCAGTAGCTCGAAGTGTTTTATCTTTAACTTAAGTTCAGTTTACATACGGATTCGATCATTTATTATGCCAGCCATATCGCGATTTATATCAATATCAATTTCCATATAAATGCGAGGGAACATTTTCGAATTTCCATCAGTCGATAAAGTCGCATAAAGTATAAGTATCATGAAGTTCCTAGTTCTCCTGTTCCTGGTGGTGGCCATGGTCAGCCAAAAAGTGTTCGCCGCCGGCGCCGTTGTCTCAGCTATTGACAATGATGCCGATAGCATTGCCCAGGCCGCTGCCAGTGCGGGTCAGAGCATTCTCTCGGACGGTGCCACCTTTGGCAAGGACGTGGCCAGTGTGGGTGAGGGCATTTTCTCGGACGGCGCTACCTTTGGCAAGAACGTGGCCAAATCTGCGTCTAAATGGGGCGAGGGCATTCTTTCGGACGGTGCCACCTTTGGCAAGGACGTGGCCGGCGCTGCTGTCAAGGCTGCCGATTCTTCTGCCGCTCAGAGCATTCTCTCGGATGGTGCCACCTTTGGAAAGAATGTGGCCAATGCAGCAGTCCAGGCCGCCGATAATATTGCCAACTTGTTCTAAAGTACCCCGATCCACGGATGAGCTAGTGCTGACTGAAGGACACAATTTCCAGAAAGAGTTATAAAGTGCTTATCGTTTTTAAATAATAGAAAATTATTTTGCATATTTCATTAAATTTGATTGAATACTCCTCCGCAAATGATTAATTTTATTGTTAAATATATTTAATTGTATTTTAAATTTTATATTTGTATTATCAGCAAACATTTTAATAAGTTTTTTTGTTTTTAATCATTTAATGTTTTTAATCATCGATGCTTGTGTCATTATGAATTTATTTTATTTTTAACATTTAGTGCTTAAACATTTTCGCCCTTAAGTGGAAAATGTTTGTAAGGATTTACATTTCTTCTGGCTATACGTTCTGGACGATCATTTGGATTGTGATAGTTTTGAATGTCGAAGTTTATGAAATATTGGGGTTTCTTTCTTTTCTTGATATGGGTAAGATAGTATTTGGCGTTGGCTTTGGGCTTTGAGTAGGCTAGGCGCATGATAACATTGTCGGCTGGTTGAATCTTAAATGCATTCTTTTGGCGGTTTTTGGTCACCAAATTCTCAAAGTTGGCCTGTATAGAAATTGAAATAAATTAATATTTCCAAATATTTTTGCCTTATAATAATACTTATTTTGCCTTACAAATTTGTTTCGCATGTTTTCCTCCATTGACTTAGGGGCATGTGCTTCTAGTCTTAACATAAGCCCCATCAATAGAACCATATAAATAACTTGAAGCATTGTTTGGCTACTGAGAAGTTGCTTTTACAGTTTTCTAAAATGTTTAAAGTTTTCGTGTAACCAGAAAATCCATTTGTTTCGGTTAATATTAATTTGTTTCACTTTAATTGGGGTTAATTTATTATTATATAGATTTGTTTTTTCATTTCAATAGTTTAGTGTGGATTTAAGTTTGTGAGTTTCCACTTTTCTTATTGTTTATGTGTCTTGGACTCGATGCATACCTAACCCTACTTAACATTAGTTAAGTTATGTTTTTACTTTTTCATCATTTTATTGCTTATTTTGGTGTTTTGACATTGTTGAATTGATACGAGCTTTTGTACGTCCTGTTTTTCCTTTTCCGTGTGAAATCAAAGTACATGGAATAGGTCTGTCCATTAGCTACATGTATCTCACGGTTGTTGTTGTTCTCGTTGGCCTCGTTGCTTACAGCTTCACCAAATTTTGCCTGAAATACAAAAATATTATATATATTTAAAGATGATAAAGTGCTGGGCAGAGCGTACAAATTCTTTTAATATGAGCTCGCTTTCCGCCACGCTTATGTTATGCCGCGGGCTTTCCAAATTTCTTGCCATGTGCTCCATTACGAACTCCAGGCGACCCAACTTATAAGCCTGAGTTGCTGGCTGATCGATAAGCATGAGATATACAACCGATATAATTTGAGCCGATATTGCAGATGACATTTTCTCAGTTGGCAGATCGCAAGCTGTCTGGGCCCAAAAAAGTCTTGATGTGAAATGTTAGTTTAACGCTTTTCACGGCCCATTTGCAACGCTTGCGTCAACTTCAAACTCAATTTGAGGCGCAGAAATGTGTCAAATGTGTTGAATGTGAATGAGCGTGGAGGGTGTGTGTGTGTGTGGCAAAGTCAAGACGAGAGGCCCTAACCCCCGTGGTGACCGGGTTATGGACCGTTTAAGTCGCAAACGTTGTGCATTTATTGTGATTTTTATGCAGCTCGCCAGCGTTTTAATAGATTTTTGCATAAAACGCTTCCCAGGGTTACCGTTACTCACTTGCCTAATGTAAACAAGTTATAAAACGCTCGTAAATCGCGACAAAAAAATATACGAAACTATAACGTCATAAAAATGCTATAAAATATGCTACCGTCTAAAAAAAGGGCAACCTTTTTTTATGCCATTTGCGAATTTGCGAAATGCACAAATCGTAAAACAACAACAAAAACAACGGGGTGTGCGGCCAGAACTTGTCGACCCCAAAGGGCGCAGAGCTGGCGAAGGTGTAAGCGTTTGCATCTGTATCTTAGCCTAACATGGCCCCTGCTCTGACCCCTGCCCCTGTGCCCTGCTCATTATCACAAAATCAAAATGCGTTTGTCAATGAATTAGAATGGCTCTGATGTAGATGTTGGGTCGTAAAACGTTTTGGCATTGTTATTGTTTGGGTTTATAGTATTTTTTGACCAAGACAATCTCAGGATTGCTTAACTAACTGTGCTTATCGTGAAGATACTAGCTTTAGAAAGAGTGTACATAACAGTAAATAATTTGCTCCTTACCTTAACAGTATTACAATATTACAAAATACCTTTATGTATATATTCTCAAAATGTATAATACAATTAACAAATTAAATATTTAAAAATCAAAAACGAAAATAACTTTGTTTTAATATATTTCTTATCCGATATATTTAATTAATCTTATTTTATAAAACCACACACTTGAAAGTTGCATGAATTTTAACTGCATGTAGCAATTTATCTTTGACTCTTAATATGGTTTGATATTTATGCGAACATTATTTTTAATTAATTTAAAAATAATTTTCATATTTTTATTTACTACCAAATCCCAACGACTATTTTATTTATTCAATAAAAAATATATTTTTAATTTAATCATTAGTATTAATTTAATATTTCAAATTTTTTATTTATTGACTTATTATAATATTTAATCGCCGCTGTTAAAAAGCGTATTATGTACAAACGTATTGTCGGTATCAGCAAAAGTAAATGTCATATGTTACTACTTTTCATTGTTGTCTACTACTTTTTTCACATGTACTTCGGCAACACTCGTGAAAATCATCCCCAAAACTATACCAGTATTTTCATACTGTACGACGGTACTGTGCTGTGCCTTCAAGTTGCACATTTGACACGAGGTGGAACAAGGCAGCGTGGCCGAGCGGTCTAAGGCGCTGGTTTTAGGCACCAGTCCGAAAGGGCGTGGGTTCGAATCCCACCGCTGTCAGGTTGAGATATTTTTTCCTTCGCTGACAAGGGTTTTTTGTTTAATTTTCATACATGTTTATGCACATAAACATTTATTTGAATAATATATACTTATATTATATGTTAATTGTAATCACCTTTATATGAACACTCGAGTGTTTGTAATTATAATAAATCACGCAATGTTCACAACGAACTTACAATAAATTTTTTTAAAATATATTATAAATAAATTTAAATTTCAAGATTTAATTGGAAATGCAAATCTATATAAAAAAAAATTAACATTCAGCATAATGATATACAAATTGGCTAGCTTTAGGAATTATTTAAATATAGTTAAGCGTACGTAAGAGTAAATATAAAAAAGCGATAATAATATAAGCAATTATAAATAGATTTGGGTTTGATACTACTTAGAACATTCTATTAACAATAAAAAAGGTAGTGTAAAACTTGTATGCCTGAAATCGGGCAGGCGTCATACGGCAGCGTGGCCGAGCGGTCTAAGGCGCTGGTTTTAGGCACCAGTCCGAAAGGGCGTGGGTTCGAATCCCACCGCTGTCAGGTTCACTTAATATTTTTTCCTCTTTTTGTTGGTGGTGGCAAGCACTACGAATATTGCGCGCTTAATTAGGTCTTCCCATGCCCATTTTCCGGCACAGCCGTTTATCTGGCGTTGACATTTCCCGCGTGCGCTTACTTAACTCTATTTTAACCCTTTCTGCGGTAACATGTTGATCTTGTTAGTAACCCGCAGTGGTCGGTCCAATTTGAAAACGAAATAAAAGGGAAAACGACAGGAAATTAAAGGGTTTTGCGGTTCCATGCAACTGTCCTCGCTGCGGGGCGAATAAATGAATCAAATGTTAAGCAAAACAACTTATCTTATGTTTTATTGCTTTGTTTCTAAGCTAATTGGAACCGCGGACGGCGCTGATTTTCTTTAGACCCATATCTTACAGTTTGAGCTGTAAGCCTTTAAAACTTATTTGGGTTTGCTTGTGTAAGAACATTTAAATACAATTTTAAACACTTAAAAAAAAACACGTTGCCCTGCTTGATCGCAGAGTTCTTTGGAATTACATATGTACATACAATGTGACACTTGCATTTGCTTAGATAGTTCTAAGTAATTAGTAAACGATGTTTTCCAAAGAAATTCGAATTCGATTAAATAGCAATGAAGCCTAAAATTTATATTAACATCATATATGTATTTAGTATATATATCCATATACCCTTATTAGTCACTAACATTTTCTACTCACCTCCACGTGCAATTTTATTTATAGTCGTCGAGACCTCGTATATGCGTCAAACTTTGATACAGTTGCATTTCTTGACAAAAATATGATTAAGAAATCTTAGAAAGTCAACCCGGATTGGAATATCTAGCTTGGGTGTGTATAATAGATTTTAGATGGCTGGTGACTGTAACATTTTTAATATCAAATCATTAAAGAAATCTTAAAAGGTTCTCCTATATCTGTACATATTTAGAATAATTTTTTCATACACAATGTTCGAATTTATATACATGTATATGGTTTAATGTATTATTAAAATAATATAATAAATATAAGTAACTAAATATACTACTAAAAATTGACATACTGCATACCATTTAATACTGTCACACACTATCATGTACATATGTATTTACATAGATAATATTTATCAATAAATTGTTTAGAAAATATGTATGTTTCTGATAGCTAAGGTCTTTTTAGCAATGGGAAAGTCTTTCTGTAGGTTTCAAGTTCTTAATTTAATCAAAGAAATAAACCACATCACAATTACACATGTACACCTAATTCTGTAAATACAAAAATTGAAATTTGTTGTACAAGATTATTTTGGATTTAGCACGATTTAAAATATTAAAATGAATCGGTTTTTTTTTTTCAATTTTTTTTCAAATATTGGGGAATTCTGTTTTTCTGGATACAAGCAAAGTAACTTGCTGTGGACAAATTATTTAAATATGTATATGAACAATTTCGTTTTTACACGGGTTTTTTACTGCATATATATTTTTCTGGATCCCAGCTACCGTGTAGGAACATTAGGTTTTTGCATATTATGTCCATGCATATGCATATTTGTGATTTATGATATGGGAATAATATATGTGGACGGTATGTATTTATTTGCATATTAAGATGCGCTTAAGCGTGCTTGACTTTTGATATTCGTATTTCCCTGCAATTGGCTTTGGACGTTGACTCAGCTGATAGGTTCTAATGGAATTTTTTCCGTGCCATGCCAAATACGCATTAGGAACTTGTTACAAGCTCGAGATGTGTTAGGATAGTCCCCCTGTTGACAAACGCAAGCAGCCGTGTGATTCCCATTGCAAAAAGTCAAATCGAAGCCCTGATTACAGATAACTTTTAACATTTGAACTTTTCGTAGCTTAAATTGTATTCGCATGACAAATGGGCAAATCTGTACAAAATGATTTGTTTGAGAACTACCTAAATTGCCAACCAGATGAGTAAACGAAACGGAGCAATTTAGAATCAATTGACCGGAACTTTGTCAGTCATAATTATGACGTCGCATGCGGATTTCATTGACTCGAGCTGGGCTCTGACATCAGGTTCATTGTACTCGCTGTCAAACTGAAAGATATTTTCCCCGAACATAGACGCATTTTGGTATTTTCGGTGTCACCCAGTGACATGCATTTGTATGCGTATTATGTGTGGCATATATGTACGTTTCTCCAGCAAATTTTGTTAATATTTCCAAGGCTAATTAACTAATAGTAAAGCGTTTTGACCACAAGTTAAGTCCCCTTTGGCCAACAAACGCGGCTCATTGAGGTTTGATTCCAGCTGCTGATTAAGCCGTAAACGATGCTCCGATTGTTTTCGAGTTCTTAACACCGGTTCTCAGACTCAGACTCAGCCTCAGACTCAGACACGTACTCGGCTTCTTCTTGTTTTAACTCTCAGCTAACCCGATCGCTTCGAACTGCGGCTATAAAAGCCCTGCCCTGCCAGCCAACAGCTCACAGTTTCATTTCGCGAGCTAAACGCGTCTAGTCTGGCGGCTAATATATAAAATATAAATATCTATCATAGTCAAATGTTAATATCTTTATCTAGTGCCAAATCTAATTAATACAAAAATGAAATTAATTTTCTTATTGCTGTGCATTTTGGCTGTGGAAAATACAAACGCGCGTTGTAAGTGACGAATTCAAACCAAGAATTCCCTGGCATTAATTAGAAAGTGATTTGTTAAAGAAAAAAAAACCCCCCAAGAACTGGGCGCATCTTCAACGCGCGCTTTTGGGAAAAATGCCTAATCATATATTAATTAATAATTAATAAACAGAAAAAAAACAGTGCGTGCCAAGTTCAATGCCACTTTTACTAATTAAACGTTCCGCGTTGCTCTGAATATGCGTTTTAAGGATTAATCATAATGATCAAGAAAATAAAAAAAGATCTGTAAAGAACGGCATGGCAAAGATTTAATACCCTTATAGACAAATAACTGACGTTTTTTGTCTATGTTATGCAAAAAGTGAAGCTCGTAATTGCTCAGTTCGGCCAAGATATCTTAAATAAATAAAATAAAGAAAGGTTTTCCTGCAAAGCTATGTGATATATAATAATCCGATGTTCCTAAGATTTTGCTTATATGTGAGAAACATTGTGATTCAAGAAAATTTCTTGAAAAACAAAAGAGTTATTCATACAAGACCTTAAGTTTCGGTTGATAATTCTATGCCAGATATATGATATATTAGTCCAATGTTAAAAAGATTAGTTCAAGTATTCTATAAATGAACCCATCGTTCTTATAACAGATATATTATATACTAGTCCGTTGTCAATAAGATTTGGCTCATATGTATGAAGCATAATAAAATTGATAAACGTCAAGATATCTGGCAAAAAAAAGATTTTCATGCATGGAATAAATATTGACCTAGTTCCTATGGCAGTTTTATAATATAGTGATCCGAATAAGGAAATTCTGTTAGTTTATGAGATCATTTCCATTTGTGCGTCACACAGTTCTCGAGCAAATTACAATACCCACTGCATAGGGTATGCAACAATTGTGGTGCAAACGCTGGAATGTCGCTGACTTGGTGGCCTGGCCGCGTGTATTCTGGTCGGTACTTCCCCCAAAACCAGATTTCTGATCGTATTTCTTTTCCCTTTGCAGATGCGCGTTGCATAAATCCCAACCAGCGCGCCGGCCTGTGTGTGCAGATAAATGAGTGCCAGACATTGTATTCGGTGCTGCAGCAGGCGAACCTGTCGCCGACAGAGAAGCAGTTCATCAAGGCCTCCAGTTGTGGTGTGGGCCAAGACAATCGTCCGTTTGTCTGCTGCACCCGGGACACGGGCTATACGCGCAGTCGTCGTGTGACGCCCAACTTTGGGGACTATGCGGACTTCAGTGATCTCAGCGAGGGTTACGATTTTGACTGGAATCGTGCACCCAACACGCCGAGTACTGTGCTTTTTCCCAGCGCTGATCGCCGACCCTGGAGCTTTGGCATTGAGGAGCAGACAGCAGACAGCAGCCGGCTACAGGGCCAGGGCCAGCCCCAACAGGTAGACGGTGCCAGCCTGCTGCCACAGCCGCCCACCTGCGGCGGCGTGACCATAGACAATAAGATATATGGCGGCGAGGATGCTGACCTAAACGAATTCCCCTGGATGGTGCTGCTGGAGTACAGACGCCTGGCCGGCACCGGACTCTCGACCAGCTGTGCGGGCACGCTAATCAACCAGCGCTATGTTCTAACAGCTGCCCATTGCCTGGTCGGACGCATTCTGCGCGAAATTGGACCACTGTGAGTAGAGCAGCCCAGAGAACTGGTTCACTAATTCCTAGTAGTAGTAGTATAACGAAAGTCCGGACGCTTAATCACGCTAACAATTTCACGCATTTCTGCGAATTGAGCAACGCTTTCCAGCAACTAATTACGCGGCGAGGAGTCCCCGCAGCTCAGCTAAACACCTTGTATATGTATTTTTTTTTGTACTTTGCGAGTGGGTCTCTTATTGTTGTTTTTGCTTGACTTAGCGTTTGTTATTGTTTTTTTTTCTAACTTTAAGAATATTAATTAAGTTGGCCAAACCAGATTCAAAGCGTTTAGCTGCTGCTTGTTAACGTGATTCATTCAATGTTGCGCCGGGTGGGCTGCCTGGCTGGGTTGGGGGGTCTGGGGTTCTGGGGCATGGGACGGGTTCAAAGTGGATAACAATTCGTTGCGCTCTTAATTTACTTGACCGGTTGCTTTTTTGGGTGTTTAGCGGCTGGCACGTTCGCACTTTTAAAATTCAATTAGCTATATCTGATTTCCTGCTAAGCAAGCGCCCCATGCTTTAACTCAATTTTCATATTGTTTTATAATTAATTTTTTTTAGTGCCTCCGCGCGTTTGGGCGAGCACGATACGCGCAGTGCAGTGGACTGTCCCGCCGGCGGCGGGCGGCCCTGTGCGCCGGCAGCGCAGCGCTTGGGCGTTGAGGAGATGCGCGTACACGAGCTCTACAAGGAGAAGACGCCCAATCAGGCGCACGACATAGGCCTGGTGCGTCTGGAGCGCAATGTGCGCTACTCGAACAGCATACAGCCCGTCTGTCTGCCCTCGGTGGTGGCGCCGGAAGCAAAGCGTGCCGGACAACAGTACACGGTGGTCGGCTTTGGCCGTACGCTGCAGACCGCACGCAGTCCCGTCAAACAGAAGCTATCGGTGGGCTTTGTGGAGCCGGCGCAGTGCAAGCGCAAGTTCGCCGAGCGCAAGATCAGCATAATGCCGACTCAGATGTGTGCGGGCGGCAAATATGCGCAGGATAGCTGCGACGGCGACTCCGGCGGACCGCTGATGCGCTTCCGCGACAATGCCTGGGTGCTGGAGGGCATTGTCTCCTTTGGCTACAAGTGCGGCCTCAAGGACTGGCCGGGCGTTTACACAAGCGTCGCCGCCTACGACATTTGGATAAAGCAGAATGTGAGAGCCTGAGCGCAGCTCTCTAGCCTAGCTTTAAACTGAAGCTCGAATTGTGATCTTGCCTACATACTCGTTTATATGCATATCAATAACATACTAATTTAACAACTAGGCATAAGTGTTAGCTATTTTAGCCAATAAATATTAAAATATTATACGTATTTTAGAGACAATGCACACAAAGTGAATGAACTGCCTTTTGAAAAACCTTTGGATTTTCCAAAACAATCGCCTGCCATTGACATTGCCACCGCGCTTTAATTGGCCACCGCATAAACATAAGCCACAAGAAAACTTCCGGTAACAACTGGCCACGACAACAGCAGCCGCTGCCTGTCCCGCCTGGTCTGTTGGTCTGTGGACTTTGGCCAAAGCTTTGCGGTTGCGTCTCGTTTCCATGCTAAATGTTGCCTATAAGTATGACGTTTGGAAGTGTATTTTCTGGTCTATATAATTTTATATTTTTAAATCATGACAGGTGTCACTTTATTTAATCACACACAAAGTGTGATTCTTTCCATTGTTGTAATAATTATCTGCAGTCTGTAATTCAAGCAAGACAACTCTTGTTAACTTAAGACTTCACAGCTTAACACTTTACTTTACTTTACACTTTACTCCAGGCGAGGATGTCGCGTTCCAATCTGAGGCTAGTTATTATTGGAGCGACTTCTCCGAAGGAAGTCTAGGATTCGACTAAGCTTATTAAATAGTTGGGTTATTCGGTTATCCTCGTCAAAAATTTAGTAAAATAAAAAATTAATAAGAGTATAACTTACTATTTAAAAAATAATAATAATACCTTAACAACTAAAAAAACATTTCTGCTATTATAATTACTAATGCTAATAATTCTAATAATAATAATTAATTATTAATTATTTAATTATTATTATATTATTATTATCATTATTATTGTTATTACTTTAATTTTTATCATTATTATTTTTATATATATTTATAATGATAATATATATATTATAATAGTAATCATATCTTTTTAACTCTTGAAAAAAAATACATTTTGCTATGCAAACTATAAACATCATTTTTTATAAGATAAAATGTTTTCATAAAATTCATCAAATTTAAACTCTTGATGATTAAAACTGAATTCATTATGAGATATTATTTTTATTATTTTTTAGAAAATTGATAAAACAAAGGCGAGTTTTGCGAATGTGAACAGTGCATAAAATTTGAATGAGACGACAATCAGTAAAGAAAACCTTGACGCTTACTCAGGTGCTCTCACACGCGCCGAATCTCATCTGCAGCAGGGACACTTTAATTATCAGGTTAAGCCAAATTTATATGTTGGATTTTCCGATCCAATGAGTTATTGTCTGTGAGAATGGGATATGTGAGATTTTGAATTGAAAATTGTATAACAAATTTTGTTGCTTCTTAATTTAAAAATTTTATTGCTGCTATCTTTTTAATTGTATTGCTTAACCTTTTTAAAAAAAATAATATTGCTTCTTAATTTTAAAAAATATATGCCTTCGAAATATTGTAAGTTTTATTGCCACAAAATTATTAAAATTTAATTGCATCTAAACCTTTTTTTTTAAATTTTTCAAATTTCATTCCATTTGTTACATTTTGTTGATTCTATATTTGTAATGAATTATTGCTTCTAAATTAGCTAAAATCGTATTGCTGCTAAATTTAAAAATTTATATTGCTTACAAATTTTTACATTTTTTTTTTGCTTTTATATTTATTTGAATTTTATTGCCTTTAATTTTATTGCTTCTGAATTTTTCAAATTTAGTTGCTTCAAAATGTCGTAGATTTTGTTGCTATTAAATTTTTTAAATTTTGAGGTATTTAAATTTTTGAATTTTTAAAATATTCTTGCATTATAATTTTAAACTCTTTATTGCTTCTGAACCCTGTAAATTATATTGCTTCTGTATTTTATGAGTTAAAAATTTTTTTGTCTATTTTATTTGTTTAAATTTCATATCTTCCAAATTAATAATATGTCTTACTATTTATTTATTTTTGAATTGTTTACATTTTTACATCTATGGATAGATATATCAAACGCGTAGCCAACTTAAGACAGACTACGCTATTTTTTTCGAAATGGACTACATGAGCTACACGACATGACAGATCTGACAGATCAAAACTTGAAGCAATTGGACTATGTGATCTTCAGTTCAAAGCTGTCGAAAGCTTTTGACATCATTTAAAAAAAGCTCCTCCTAAAAGTAGGCAATGCAAAGGCACAGTTCGAGCCGCGAATGAAAGTGAAAACAGAAAAAAAAAACATGAATTGGCTGCACAGCTGAGAGCTGATTGCATAACCGGACCCGGGTACCAGTTAGCGAGCGGGCAGCAACAACAACAACGCCTGACCGTTGCTCCCGTTTCGTTGACGGCGATTGCAGTTTTGGGCTCGTTTTGGTGTCACAAGCTGCGGGGGCGGCGACGGCGGGCTTAAACAGTCGCTGCTGTCGTTTATTTATTTATATATTATTTGATTTTATTTTTTGGCACTCCGAGCTTCGGCTCTTCCGAGTCGCAGCTGAGGTTTCGGTTTCGGTTGCGGCTGCGGTTGCCGCTGAGGCCGTTGCGCGCAGCATTCAAATTCGATTTTAATACACGGCCGAGCGTTCACGCGAGCGGATTCACTTTTGTGTGCGTTTTCATTCAGCCGCTCGACAATCGACAAACGACATACGCGACATTCGTGACATTCGCGACATTTGCTTTTTGCCAGTGCACGCGTTCGCGATTGCGTATACGCCGTGTTGCCCCCTTTGGCCCCGCTGTTTGTTGTCACACATTGTTTGCAGCTTGAGGCCTGTTCGCAATCGATTGGAAATCGCATTGTTTGACTTGAATTCAGCCGATCGCTGATGTACCCGTACCCAAAGATCGGCGCATTGTGGGCGGCCAGCGCCCTTGCCCTACTCGTCGGCGCAGCCAATGCTCAGCCAGAGCCGGCGCGCCAGGCCTGCGACATACCCAACGAGACAAAGCGTGGCGTCTGCGTGCCGGTGAGCCAGTGCGCCGCCTATTTGCAGGTGCGCAATGTGACCAACCTGAGCTCGGAGCGCGTCAACTTTCTGAAGAAGGTGCAGTGCGAGGTGGAGACAACAGCAACGGCAACTTCAAATTCAACGGCAACGGCAACAGCAAATGCTGATGCTGCAGATGACGATTCGAATGAGTCCGCCTACAAGCCGCTTGTCTGCTGTCCGGCAAATGGCCAGGATTATCTCTATCCGGTCATACAGTTCTCCAAGTTCGAGTATCGTCGCTTTTTGGATGTCACCGCGCGCTTCAAGCGGAAGAAGCTTAAGCGACGCATCCAAACCGTCGAGCCCAGCACGGGCTTCAATCTGTTGAACGAGTGCGGCAAACAGGTCACAAATCGCATCTATGGCGGCGAAATAGCTGAACTGGACGAATATCCTTGGCTGGCATTGTTGGTCTATCATTCGAGTAAGTTATGAGCTCTATATGCATTTATGTGGCATCTTGATTGGAGACTCACACTAAAAACTGAAGACCTTTCTTCACTAGTCTCACAATTGAAAAAAAAATTTCAGAGATTTTGTTCTTTGAATTTTTAAGGATTCTTATGTATTAAGTTAAAACAGCCTTTGTATGCTATATACATAAAAGTGACTTTATTAAAACTTGGAGCAAAAAGTAGCATAAATTGTGTTTTAATAATAAACAAATCCAGAACCAATCCTAGAACCAGCAAAATTAAAATCTTATAGAAATTAAAAATAGGTCTACAACTATTGATATACACCAAGACTTCGACAACACGAGAAATCGTGCTTCGAATATTTATTTTAAAAATCAAAGTAATTAAACAACATTTTTTTAAAATATTTTTAAGAAACAATAATATACTGATCGATTGAATTAATTAAAAACACGTTTCATAAAAAAAGTGTGATATTCCTCAAAATATTAATATTTAAGCTTATAGCTCCCTTGTAATAATATTTTTTTATATTTATATATATATATATATATTATATATTATATATTTATATTTTATTTTAGTCCAAGAGTTTGGGAATAGTTTAGAAATGATAATTTGCTATATTACAATAATTTCTGATTTGTTAAATTTTTGGAAATATAAAAATAAAATATTAATTTTGTTATTAATATTTCAAAGACTTCAACAAGTTTTAAATACTTGGCCAATTACCTTTATTATTATATATATATATATATGTATATTTATTTATGACATTTAAAAATAGTAATTAAATCATTTTTTATTAATATATTATTACCTTCACCCACAGATGACTACGGCTGCAGCGGCGCTCTGATCGACGATCGTCACATTCTGACTGCCGCCCACTGTGTCCAAGGCGAGGGCGTGCGCGAGCGGCGCGGCTTGTAAGGCTATTGAGCCAGGAATATATAGCTTCTATTGAATAAATCGATTTCTACTTCCAGAAAACACGTGCGTCTGGGCGAGTTTAATGTCAAGACAGAGCCGGACTGCATTGAGGAGCCAAACTATTTGAGCTGTGCAGACGCGGCACTGGATATTGCATACGAGCACATACACGTGCATCCGGAATACAAGGAGTACTCCAGTCACAAGTACAACGATATAGCCATAATCCGTTTGAAGCATCCGGTTAGTTTCACGCACTTCATCATGCCCATATGCCTGCCCAATCAGAGCGCCCAGACGCCGCTCATCGAGGGCCAAATGTTCTCCGTTTCCGGCTGGGGACGCACCGATCTCTGTAAGTGTGGCTTAGCATCAAGTGGAACTGCCTGGTTAACTGTTTTTTACGTTTTCTTTCAGTCAACAAGTACTTTATCAACACGCACAGCCCCATCAAACTAAAGCTGCGCATACCCTATGTGTCCAGCGAGAACTGCAGCAAGATGCTGGATCTGTACGGCGTGCGTCTTGGCCCCAAGCAGCTGTGCGCCGGCGGCGAGAGGGCCAAGGATACGTGTGCCGGCGACAGCGGTGGTCCGCTCATGTTCTTCGATCGCCAGCATTCCCGCTGGGTGGCCTACGGCATTGTAAGCTACGGATTTACGCAATGCGGAGCCGGGCCTGGAGTTTATACGTCTGTCTTGAGCTATATTAGCTGGATCGAGAGCATTATCAAGCCGTAGGAAGAAAGACAGAGAGAGAGAGAGAGGGAGAGAGAGAGAGATATGTGGAGCGTTGACGTCATATTTGGTTTTGGAGACATTTCAAATACCCAATAACAGCTGGCGCCTAGTTGAGGGGGCTGGGCGGCGGGGCGTGCAATCCACGGAACTGTCTCTAAATATTTGTACATATTTTGCTAATTATCTAACAGTAAATTACTGTGTGTGTGCGTGTGTGTGTGTGAGTGTGTAGGCGTATGCGTGTGTGAGTTAACAAAAGTCTGAAAAACATGTTTCTATTTAAATAAGCTATTAAAATATTTACACACACTAGCGCGTTTCCAATTAATCAAATGCCAGAAAAGTTTCAAGACCTTAACTGGCCTTGGCTCTGCTCCAGCTGCAACTGGAGCTTGATTTGTGGCTGCCTCAAAGATGACTCAACGCGCGGAGCTTTGCTGCAAAAACATTAAATATAAAAAGTAAACAAATTACAACAAAGAAGAGTTTAGTTTCTTGCCCGTTGGGTACTCGCACTTAGTAAGCAGCGCGTGCCCTTGAGCCAGCGGGGTGTGTCTATTGGGAAGAGGCGAAACGTAAAGAAAATGGCCAACAGACAGCTGGATGGGCAGCTGAACAGCCAGCCAGACAGTTATATAGACAGGCAGTCAGCTGTTTCACTTTTTACATCCCTGCTGCAGCTGGTTTAACTTGATATTGCAGTTTTCGTATACCCTACCAGAGGATGCTATCATGTTTTAACGAAATATGTAACGCACAGAAGCAGGCATATCTGAGTCCATAACGGACACTCCTATAAAGCGGACACAACTCTTGGACAGACATTAGGAATCAGGACATCAGGAATCACACTATGAATCAGATCATATCAATTACCAATGACACCTCTACTAGCGGATTCTTCTTTAGAGCGGACAAACATTACCCGACTATCGCTGTCCACAAAAGAGAGTTTTCACTGCGTATATATTCTAGTTCGTATTCGTGTCCGTCTGTCTGTCTTATCCGCCTGTCGGTCAGTTTCTGTGAAAAATAGTATTTTAATATTTAAAGTAATGTAAATGAAAGATTGTTATTTTTGCTGTATATAAACTTATGTCCAAGTCGAGTCATTATATCATATAGCATAATAGCATTATTCTTCAAAAATGTAGTTCATTTATAAACAAATATTGTTTCAATTTTATTTTAAGATCTTAAAATAACAAAAACCTAGTGAGAATAAAGATAAAGAAAAAAAGAAAATAAGAATCCATGTTAGAATACTATCTTATCTTTTCAAGGTTTAAAATAATTATACTGCAATATATACAATAATATAATAAATTAAATTATAATTTAATAATACAAGGTTTAACATGCTTCTAAAATGAAAAAAATTCTATTATTTCGGAAATGCTATATCTATAGTTCTATAATATTATTCGCTATAACAAGAGCTATAAAAAAAATTAAGTTTTTGATTCAATAGCTTTGCTGATTATCAACAAATCTTGAGTAAATTCAACAATTTTGATCTACCTCAATAAATCTTTAGGAAATTCTCTAATTTTCCCATATACTTATTAGATTCGAACCATGCATAGATTCATACCATACAGATACCTCGGGAACGGTAGGTTAAAAATTGTTTAAAAAACTTTGTCTTCAAGCTTACTGGGAAATATTGGAACAAGATAGGTGTACTATATCACATAGCTTCCATAGGAAGAATCGCTTCAAAAAGAAAGTTGAAAATATTATAAGGTATTCGATCTTCGTCACTCCATAGTACAAGCTTTTTCTTGATTTTTTGTTGTTGATCGTCTTTTGATGTCGTCATTGATTGCCACACTTTGCTTTCACTCGTCATTCGCGTGTACTCCAGACCTGGCTCAACGTTGGCTCAACGCTGGCTCTGCTGCGGCAAATATTGAGCGTGAACAGTGATGCAACGCAGACCAAATGAAGACGAGTCGGGCTCGAGTGCGGGCCAGGCCAAGAGACAAGCTAAAGCCAACTGCCCAAATTCAAATCGATGCCATTCATCAGGCCAAGCCGAGTTGGCCAAAAATAGCCGCAGACAGAGCAAGGCATTTGTATGCACAGTTAGGTTAGCCGCTGCGATTCGAACTGTGCCACTGACCAAAATTGGTCTCTGGCCAACTCTGAATGCTGATGATCATCATGTTGTAGTTGTTGTCATTATTGTTGTTGTTGTTGCTGCTGCTGATGATGATGATGAAGTGTGCGTCAGCGTAGTGAAAGTGAACTTGACTCTTTGACGGGCTGCTGCTCGACTGCGGCTGCTGCTGTTGATGTAAATGTTGTTGTTGATGTTAATGTTAATGTTAATGCTGTGCATGCACATGTGTGCGTGTATGTGTGTGTAATATGCCGCATTAAAATTCATGATGATGTTTATCAGGCAGAAGAAGACAGCGCGACGCTTTTGCTGTATTTGTTGTTGTTGCTGCTGCTGCTATCGCTGTTTGCGCTGCTCATTACGAAGCTTTGCTGATTTTTGGTTAACCTTGAACTACATAAATATGTATGTATATAGATGTATACATAAATAAATATTATACAAACGAATGCAAAGAAATTGGCAAACATTTTTGACATTGAATACTATCAATGAAATTGAAATCAAAAATTAACACCTAATAATTTAATTCGGTGTATATTAATAATTTCATTTATTTTTTTATGTAATCTCTGTATATTAAACAGTTTGCACGACGATTTGTTCTTCATTCGATTGATTTTAAGCTTATTTTTAAATATCTCTGTAGAATTTAACTTAAGATATAAGCTTTCAACGGGCGGGACCTGGATGAAAAAGTTATTTCTAACATTTTAAGCATAAACATTCCAGGGGCAAGGCTGGGTAGTACCCGCGATATGTACATACATATTTTTGTGTCTATGCATGTAGAGCATGTATATATGTATGAATGTATTTATGTATATATGCATGTATGTATGTATGTATGTGAGTGTATAGTTGTATGTATGTGTTTGTGCATGTGTGTATATGTGTATGCATGTAGTTATCTATGCATGTAATTACTGATGCATGTATTATGTAGTATGTATTTAGTTAAAAGGCCAATTAAAAGTAGTCTTTACTTATTCCCTTCTACGCGATTCTCATGAATTCTAGTAAGTTTCATGGGCTTCACTTCAAGTGGAGGAGACGACGGCTTTAATATTAGAGGAAGCGACTTAAGCAAAGGAGGGGACGGCGACTTAAGTTTAGGAGAAGGCGGCGGCTTAAATATTGGAGGAGACGGCAAATTAATTAAGGATCAGGCGGCGGGTTAAGTATCACGGAAGCGGCGACTTAAACAAAGGACGAGGCAGCGGCGGCTTATACAATGAAGGAGACAGCTACTTTAACTAAGGAGGAAGCGGATTCAACTATGGAGGAGGCAGTGCCAATGGCTTTGACGGAGGCTACTGAAAAACAAGTACGTATTGTAAGCAAACAATGTCTTATTGTATTTAAAAGTAACAACGATTAAAATCGTATTAAATAATGTTAGTTTCTATGTATTTGTATTTAAATATATGCGTATGTTGAGCTGAGCTGAAAATAAGAAAAAAACGCATTTATAAATTTAGCTCTACTCTCGCGATTCTCACTAATGCAAGCTGCTATATAGAAAGAAAATTGAGAGAAAAAATATATAGACCGATTTGTGAATAGATTAACATATGGATATAAAGATAATTAACTAAAAATTGTTAAATAAGTGACCTTTTAGGCCATCTGTCGCTTTGAGTACCCCACAGCAATTTAGCAGCCAGCGCTAACCGCAAAAACTGAAAAATGAGGAGGAACTGAAAAACTGTATGCATTAAGGGCAAGCAACTGATTCGCTTGAAGTACAATAGAGGGAAAAAGCTGCCACGCCCACGAAGTTGCCAATAAAGCCAATTTGTATTTATGGACGACAAAAGGTCGTCTAATCAATTTATAAGTCTGAGCCACCCTCCATTTGATAATTGAGTTACGTAACGTTTTTGCCGCTGCGGCTTTTGTGTAAAAAGTTTGTTTGGACAAAATTGGAAAATTAAAAGGTAGACTCCATAAAATTAGCCATATGGCATGAGCTAACTCTACAGGTGCAGAACCGTTGACTGTAAACGCTTCGAGCTGGCTTTATTATATGTTTCGTTCTTTTTATGTCCTTGGCAATTGGTTTTCTATTTATTTGCAGCTGAGCACCCAAATGCATAACGATAAAAGTTTATCGATTTGTTAATTTCGCGCTGCTCATATCAATAAATGCGACAGACGTTGACATGCCGTTAAATGTCACAGGACGGGACAATACAGGACATTCGGGGCACAGGATACAGCCATCAAATGCTTTGCATGACAAGCACATGCGAACCAGGGGAAACAGGGGTAAGAGCAAGGGTAACTCACACAGCATTTGGGCGAAATTGTTGTGGAAATTCAATGAAATTAGAATGTAAAAAAAAGGAAATATAGCGAAATGTGTGCAGCAGATCGGTTTCATTAGTTAATGGATTCTCAATCGAATTACAGAAAAAATAAAAACAGAATTAGTGCCAAGTGGGAGGGCAAAAAGTCATACAATATGAGTTCTTATCGGAGTTAAGGCGTTTTGCCTCTTATGAACCGAACGGAAAGCATAAAAAAGAGCACACTTTACAAAACCGAAGCTTCAATACACTTTCTTCATAAGTGAAAGCGACTAAAGAGGTTTTTAAATTGATTAAAATGGAAGAGTCCGGGGCTTGGAACTATTCAAGTCAGGTTTCATCTTTAATATATATTAATCGTATCCTACTCTGGTAACTTTGATTTTCAATATTTATTCGAAAATTAGGTGAAGAACTTATAAGTAAAAATGGCTTCATAAAAATATGATCAATTTCATAGCCCCAGGTTAAAATTCAGACTCTAATTTTTAGAATTTCTTAAAGGGTCTGACACAAAATAAAAAAATATTTTTAGACTTATTCTTTTGGCAGCCTCTATTTAATAGATAATTCGACTTGCGTCAGCGGATATAGGGTATAATCAGTATATACACTGCAAAGACACTTGATTATCTGCTCTGCGGCTCAAATAACTGTCGATTCTGAAGTCAACAATAACAAATGAACATTCCCCATGTAACACTTGAACTTAGTGCACGCATAAACTGACGGATCGCCATAAAATATATATAGTAAATCAAGGCCTAATGTGGCGCGTTTGCTTGATATTAGCTCTATTGAGTGGATATTTCCTGCTTGTTGAGAGCAATCAGCGGAACTCTGTAGAGGTGCGTAGTTGCAGTCGTTGAATGTCACTTGCATCTACTTTCCACAATTCTTGTTCCCGCAGTATGTAAGTGGTCATACCCAGACACTGTCTCAAGAAGGACCCGCCGCGATTATGTTTGGAAATCCGCGTCCCACTTACTTTGGTCGGCACGGATGGCGACAGATGCAGGGCCAGGACAAAAAGTATAAAGGCGCGCGCAACAGGCAAAGGAAGCACAGGAATGGCCCAACTAGAGCGACTACGAAGAAGTCTTTCAAGCATAAATTATTGTATAAAGTGAATGTGCATTAAACGTGGCGCCCCAAAAGTATGCAATAAAACGAAAGAACAGAAGAGTATTATTAAACTCTAACTGTGAAATACTGAATACCCTACTAAACTTACAGCATGAATTGGATTTTTATAATGTCTGGTATATGTAATTATATTGATATTAATATCTTTATAGATCACTAGCGGATAATTTAAATCTACCGTCTTGATTTGCGCTTCCATTAATATGTTTATTTATATGTTTAAAATTCATAAAATGACATCCCAAATGTTGGAATCAACAGTTCAAATGAAAAAGCCGAAAAATAAACTTTCGTTCATTGAACCCGCATTTTTTATTCAAGAGCGGTGAACCCTCTGAAAACCTATCAAATTAATTCTCACAAAGATCTTTGAAAATGATTTTGGTTTAGGTTTATGGCTTAGGCTGTGCGTTGATCACTAATCAGCCAGTCAGTCAGTCAGGAGAAACAGTTTTATCTATAAAGAAAGCAATTGTATCCTAGTTCCCAGTCAGAATCAGATCTAGTTATTCTAACCTATGGAACTCTTAGTTTTTAATTATGGCGTCTTTATTAACTGAAGCATTATAAGATTGCTCAAACTATTTTCGGGCACAGAGCTGCAAACTTAAAGCAAAATTGTAGTTGCTTCCGGGTTTGATTAGGGTCTGTTTAAAACATGCAGTCTTGTTCCTTAAATTGCAGGAAGAGAGTCATTCCGTCTTCTGAACAAGAAAGGCTCATGTTCGCACTTTAGAATTTTTAAATATCTAAGTCTTAGCTGATAGATAAAATAGAAGCTTATAAATATGGATAGTTTTAAAGTTAATCACTATGCAATCAACAAAAAGTGATAACACGTCTTCATGGGTTCATGTTGTTTGCCTTAACGAGTTTGTTGTTTCAATTGAAATCCCACCCAGAAGGGCATACAATCCTCTGCAGGGTCAACTGTACGCTGTGGCGTATAGCTCAGTGGCACGTGGCGCTAACGCAAAATCAACAAAATCTGTAAATATAAACAGCAATAGACATTAGATTTTTAATCAACGTGAGCATAATGGAAAAACGGGAAAACCTTCAATGATAATAATCACACAACACACGCGACTCGTGATGCAAAATTATGACTTTCATATTGTGCGAAAATTGTGTCGGCAAATTTGCATATTGCCAGCGAATCGCCTGTATACCCCCCTCCCCCTCCACAATGAATCGAGTTGTTCAATATTTATTAAAAATTAGCAACAAGCTGTTGAAATGAGTGGAAAACCATTTGCGGGTGGTGGAAAAGTGTGAGAGGCTGCTGATGCGAATCGCACCGTCGACTTCGCTTCCTTCCGTCTATCTCATTTGCGAGAGGAGGGTTGGCAGCGGGGCAAACGTAAAAAAAACGTGTGCAAATTATGAATTTTCCCTTATAATTGTGCAGACTGTACAGTGAGACTATGCATATTTATTTTATTGAAATTATATTGCTGACAACAATCGCCCAATGTGCCGGAAGTAATGCAATGAATTCGCCAGCACTCCACCTTACAGAGAAGGTGAAAGGTCTGCCCTGCAATCTAAGGCAGTGGGTCAAAGCCGCAGGGCAGAGTCCACGCAGTCCACACAATAAAAAGAATATTTAATTCCAATTTGGTGGCCCACAAAAAACACAAATTTGCATACGAAAAACTAATTATAAACATTTTGTAACATTTTCTTTAAAATGAATGCATTCTTTTTTTTCTACAACTAATTGAAATTTTGAACTGCTGAGCAAACAGAAGGCGGGTGGGCGTGAGGCAGGGGGTGTAGCTAAACAAACAACGACATATGTATGTGAATGTGTGGCTGGGGGGTTAGGTGGGGTGGGGCATGGCAACGGGGTGCTTGTTAGCTGTACAACCAGATGACAAATTCGTGTCATTTAAGCAACGCACAAATAAATAAATAAGCAGGGAGGCGTTCCATATGTGTGTTTGCGTGCGTGCGTGTGTATGTGCGTGAGTGTGTGACGCAACACTTGTGTCTTTTGGCAATTTGCCCCAAAACTCGAGTGCCACTCGCTGTGGCAAGACAGCTTCAATTTGCAGCTGCATCAAGTTAGGCAACATTTTTTGCACATTAGCAAAGCGACACTTGAAGTTGAAAGTGCTGCTGATAATGCGACAAAACTACCGAAGAGCCAAGAGCACTTGAAGCTGTCAGCGAGTTACTTGCCACACACACACGTACACGTACACACACACAGACACACCTACTTGCCACAGTCAGCGGCATGTTTGCCAAAAATATTTTCAAAGTCAAATACAATTTGATAGCAGCAGCAGACAATGCCAAAGCCTCGCCCTGGGCGCGCCCAACTACGAGCAACGAGATTGAGATTTTCTGGAATATGGCAAAAAAGGGACCACATGTGGCCAGCTCCATTTGTTGCCACTGCTGCCCTTTGTGTGGCTGTGCGGCTGTGTGGCACACAGCGACCCGCCTAACTATTATGCAAATAACATTAATTGTTTTGCCAAACAAAAGGGCGAAATCGCAGCGGAAATTGGAAATGTGAACTGTTCTCGTACCCAAAAATACAAAACACACACACACACCCAATTCTGGCCAAGTGATACAATTTTTGAGCCGCTAACCCTAAATCTATAGAACTATAAACGCCAAACGCCACATGTAGTCCCAAGAGGTAAAATGATGCTGGAAAAGCGATTCATTTAAATTTGATATGGCATGCTTAAAATCGAAATTGTGGCAGTCATATACATATATAAGATAAAAGGTACAGTCCCAACATCAACAACAACAACTACGACAACAACAGTAATAACAACCCCATAAAGCATTTGACGGTCCATTCGCGGGTAGTTAAAAGACAGAAACACCACCACCACCACCGCGCACATTTTTTGGGTTACGAGGTGAAAATCCTGCAAACTCAGCAAGAGCTCTCAGACACTTTAAGATGCTACACTCAAAAAAAAAATATATATAAAATGCTTGAGAATGAGGCAAAATCTAGCTTCGAATGCCAGAAAACTTCGGGCTCGAATTCTATGTCACCTTAACCTTTTGAGGACAATCTATAATAAAATATGTTTTTGTACAATTTTTTATAAATTTTTTATTTACATCTATTTTTTGGTATTCTTTTATTTTATTTATATTTTATTTTTATTTTATTTGTAATATTATTTTATTTTCAAATTATTCTTATTTTTCTTATTTTATTTTTTTTTCATTTTATTTTATTCTTATTTTATTTGTATTTTATTAAGAATAAATTTATTTTGCTTTCTCTATTTTATAATATTTGTATTCCTGTTGTTATTTTTATTTTATTTTATTTTTATATAACTTTTATTTTACTTCTTTTATAGTTTTGGCATTATTTTTACTTTCTTTGTATTTTATTTTAGTTTTCATGTTATTCATCATTTATTTTACTTTATGTGTATTTATTTGTATTTAACCTTATTTTTATTTTATTTAATTTTAATTTTTATTTAATTTTTTTTTCACGTTTGTGTGTTCTATGACCCTATTTTTGCTCAGTGTAATATATGGTATTGAGCTTGGGCATTCATATGCTGAGCATATGTCTTGACAGAGGCAGTTGCCATTTTTTAATCGCTCACAGCCAAATGCCAACCTACTTGATGCGCGTTCGCTTTTTCCCATTTTCCTTTTCCTTTGACTGGTGCTGCTTTGGGCTTTTCAGGTTTTTCCGCTGCCGCTGCCGCTGCTGATGCTGCTGGCTTTTGTGTTACAGTCCAACGATTTGCATATGAATGAGCGTAATAAGGCGTCGCAAGGAAATTAAAAGTAAGCAGGAGCAGCAGAGGCATCCTTGTGGCACATGTGTGCTGCAGAGCACAAAGGAGTGCTCGGGAGTGCCCGGAATTGCACGGCAGTGCCCGCTAGTTCCAGTTGGCTGCTGGTTTCATATATAATGAAACATTCCTCGAGTGCGGAATTAATAGCTATGATTTGTCTTTTGTTGTCTTGGAGTAGGCCTTAAATTGCATTCAATTGTTTAATTGAGCGGAAGCAGGCGGAGCGCAATGCGTCTTTGAGGAAGTTGTGGAAATATTGTACCTCAGGTGCTGAACCAACTACATATACATATATAAATATATATATATATATATATAAAGGCAAAGACCAGTTCCGTTTCAGCTGATGAGCTGCAATTATCGTGTGTATTACATAAACTACGAAAATCCCCTCGGCCGGAAGTGACTTTTATAGAAATTACGACGCATTAGTACAGAAAATTCGTGCAGTTTTTGCCGAATTCCCCCCAGTGAAATTTAATCAACTTGGTTTTTCCGGCCAACTAAGCGTTGAGTCTTTTCTTCCTTTTTTTTATTATGCTAAACGCACAAATGAGCTGCCCTCTGAAGAAGATGAGGATGAGGCGGTTCGTTGCTGACCAGGGTTCATCTGACCAGAGATCGAAGGGGAGTTCCACACGAACTTCATTGATTAACGATTGGACAAAAGCAAAGGAAAAGTTCCCTCGGGAGCAGGACACGCACATATCACACACACACACACACACACGCGCACAACATAATCAAAAAATTAAAATCTCTTTATGTTTTTATGCGCGCTGATTGAATGGTTCCATTGTTGTTATTGCTCGGACAGTTTGATGTGCCATTGATGGACTCAGCGAGTGGACATGGTCATGACTGACTGAACTAATCGGGCGCCAGAAGAGCCACCCTCTCTGGCGGTCAGCGGCAGTCGAGCGTAATGGATACATGCGATATATGCTCGCCAGAACATTGTAATATTATACTTTTTGTTTCTTTTTTGTATGGAAAGCGGGAAAAGCGTCGATTAACAGAAATTGTTAAAATGGCTGCTCGGGTGGGGGAGGAGCAGCGAGTTTTTTGGCTTGGCTCAAAACCGCAACACACGTTGCGCCTTGTGTGGCTTCTGCTCATGTGTGGTATATTTCGGGGCACATTTAATTAAGTCACGTTGTGGCTTTAATCTCCAATCTAGTTATTAGGTACGTTTCACGTTTAGCTTTTTGTCTGGCTTTGATGCAGCTTTTAGCGCTAATTGCCAGGAGTTTTCTGACACAGCCTTTGTTCAGGTTGCGACTGCCTTTGAAGTGGCTGCCACAATGCTGCAGGTGTGAACTCCAAATGATTGTCGCACTGTGGAGTCGTGACAGCTGCTGTTCCGGCCAGGGTTTCGCTTATACAACTGTCGCGTAAATAGCGTTAAAGTAGCACTCGAAAAAATAGAATCCAATAAGCCGCCTCAGGCCAGCAACCAGGACGCCTCAACGATCCGGATGATGACGATGATGACTAAGCGCTGTCTGTGTCCAGTGTTTGCCTTTCAACCCCCAAAGAATGCTCCTAGCTCTCCCTTGCTGTCCCCTTTTATTGCAATTTGCGAACATTTTCGGGTGAAAGCGAAAGCGCAGCTACAATATTTGATTACCGAATGCGAAGCAATCTAAGCCAAGAACGGACCACGCCCATGGCTAAGAACGGCCCAAATGGGGCGGCACAGTCAGCCCAGCAGAGCTCATTATGAGCGACAAGTGAAAGTGAGTGTGTGTGTGCGAGTGTGTGTGGGGTAGAAGCACTCACGAGTCAATAATGATAAACATAAAGTTAACAGATTGCGGGTGGGCAACGTCTGAAACTTGCTGACGTCTGATGCTCAGTGCATTAATTGCCAAAATTAAATTTATTTCGTTCATTAATACACGGATATACCATGCAAAATGTCAAAGTAATCAAGCACATCCTGCGCGCACGCGTCTCCCCAATGGCCACTTCGTGGATGGCATGGGGAAGGGGAAAGGAAAGCAAGGAAAGCAAGAGGGCGTCCCGCGGCTGGCAGTTGTTTCATTTGAATGACAGCCGACACATGACATTTCCAACATGTCATGCTTGCTTATTAAACGCATAAATATAACTGAATATGCCGGCTGGGTGGCTGCCTGGCTGCCATACCAAGCTGGCTAAATCGTGGACTGGACCCTGCTCTTAAAGCAACACACTCAACCCCTCACAGCAGGTAAACGCTCATAAAATTCCAATCAATGCGCAACAAAGGCGCACTCTGCCGCAGAATGTTGCAACTATGGCTCATATGGGTCAGACGCATACACTGCCTCGGCTGGCACAATTTAAGCTGGACAATGGCCGCAAATCAACGGTAAATTTGTGCCATACTTTCTACGGTTTCTTGTCAGAATAAACGTTGCCGCTGCCCACAAAGTGTCCTTAATCAATTAACTTAACGCACATAACTGGGCGAACGGTTCCGCCCAGTTACATAGATACGGATGCTGTCGCAACTGCTGTTGCCTCATGTGGCTGGCCCTCATCCACAGCATTTTACTTGACCACTTCAATATGCCAAACAAATCAAACGCACCCGCACAACGCGCTGTTGTTGACTCACCCTGCCCCCACCCTGTGCCTCCCGCCCCACTGGACAAGCAGAGCAAACAAAAGTGGACAAAAGTCCGAGCAAATATTGAAAAGTGAAAAGTTTATATGCTGCCAATATGTGACTGCTGTGTGGTTGCACCAATGATTTATGCCACAAATTTTTATAATTTATTGTTGCGACCCACAAAAAAAGAAGAAGGGAAGACTTAATCGTGAGTGAGTGACTAGTAGATACCCTGCACACGGGTCAGAAGTGACTTGAAGGAGCCCAAATCTCTAAATACTATCTAGAAAAATTATAATCAACATCTACGTACCTTACTTACAAAAAACTAGTATATGGAATTAATTTTTATTGATTTCGGAGAAATGGTGGATCATAAAGTATCTGTAATGAACTTGTTCTGTGAATAGTATACAAAACTTAAGCAAATGCCACATTAGAAGATTCTGGCTGGCAAACCTTTAAGTTAAAAAAACTTTCTCAATAATGATATATCATATTTGACCAAATGGGATGTCGCTGGCCTTAATAACTTACTAGTTATAACTTCCGATTTATAATAGAAATTTCGGATTTGCAGATTAATAAAATAAAAAATTGTAATTAAAAAGATATAAAAGCATCTAAGGGAGCTATTAAAAATATGAAAATATAAAGTTAAATATTGCTTCTATAGGTCTCGTTTTACTCTCTCAAATAAATATCCCTCTGTCTCTGGCCACATCCAAGCCGAATTAGCTGATTTTTATGAAAATATATCCAGAAAATATCATAAATGCTAGAAGTCCTCTTCCCACTGAGTCCTTCACATAACATACCCTATTCTAAGATCTTTATGAGCACAGGGCATAGAGAAAGAAAACTGTTTGAGGGGTCAGTAAAAATGCTCAAGTGGTTTTTGTGCTGGTTATGCTTTTGATGGATTTTCTTTATTTTTTCCTTTTTGTGTAAATTGCATTGATTGAGAGTTGTAATTTGTAGAAACCCTTCAAGTGTCGTCGCTTGTTTGATTTGTGCTCCCACAATTAGATGAAAAATGTGAAAAATCTGCTGACTATTCGCCCACACTGCTTGTCCCCGGGTTGGCTTCATTAGCTCATGTGTTTTATGTGTGCGCATTTATTTGAATTCATTGCCCAATACGCTGATTAATCTGTGTCCAAGGCATTAACTATAATACTTCAACCGATGCTCATCTTTGGGCAGAACTTACTTACCAGTTGCTAGTGGGCCCCCGGGGGCCTGTCTCAAGTCTAAAAGCCGTTTTGTGGTTACATGAGCCGGCTGGCTCTCCTCCTGCTCCTGCTCTTGCTCTTGCTGCTGCTGCTGGTACTTTGCGGTTAGACCCAGTTTCGCACTCATGTGTAATCCCTTCGCTGACCCAAGCTGCCCCGGGCTGACCCAAAAATAAAATCAAATAATAAGAGGCAGCAGCACTCACTAGTTGCCTTGGGCGCGCTTCTTGACATTATGTAATCCAATGCGCCACGTTTATTACGGATTGCACCCTTCCGTGGCGCTGACAACGGCTTCAATTTTGGACTTGACTGATGGCAACAGTTGGCATGATTGACTCGCCAACTGGCCCAACTCATGATTCATCGCCCTGGCAACGAAATATTGCGCCAAATTAGGCGCATAACTCTAAGTAATTAGACGGCGTTTGATTTGACTAAGGCTCTGCATTTGCTACGGCCAACTTAAAATTCCAATCGCGCGCTCAGCCAAACCCAAACCCCAGGCTCGTAACCCGCCCTCAGAATGGTCACGCAAAGCGACCATTTCCATTTCCATTTCCATAATGGGCCAACAGTAGGGCGCACTTGACACTTCATAATAATGAAATTATGAATGCTTATGACCATCAAAAAATATCAAATGGCAATGGCAACCCTTTTTTGCTTCTTATTATTTTTCTTTTCATTTTCTGTTATTTTTACTAGCCAAATCCCAGTCAGCAATTGTTACAACTACTTTGATGGTCTGTCCGAGTGGCTGCAAATGACATGCACGCAGCTGCTTCGAGACTTGGTTCACATTTTTGGCAGGGGTCATACGCTGGCCATTAGTCTGGGCGGGAATTTATTTTTTCTTTTTCCGACAACAAGGAATCCATTTCCGATATTGGGTGATAAAATTTTATGAACGTAATTTGCAGCGATTTGTTGGCTTGTCTGCGAAGGGGTTTTTCTCGCTGTGTATCTGCGTGTGTCATTGCGAAATTGTTATTGACAACATGACGGGGGAGTCGTAAATACATATATTTATTTAGATACTCATATACTTTACATAGTTGGCTCTTTTCATCTTGGCTTAAATTATTAAAAGCATTTGCTTAACGACACTAAAACGAGTTGGGAACCCAAAAGTGGCCACCAAATGGTAGATACAAAGCGAAATGTCGAAATAAAAATTACTTAAGAGAGATTCTGGTAAAAAGTAAGTCGCAGCTGTTGGTTCTATTTGTTGGTATGACTAGATGAAGGCAGGCAAATAATGGCATATCATATATAGAATTCATGCAAGGCTAAAGAAGACAAGGTCCAACAAGGACACGAAACTAACTTTTTCAACTCGGTTGAACGTCACTTTCTTTTGTTTATTATTTTAGTAAAGAATAGATTAACTATGTTGTAAGCTATGATAGCTATAATCATTATAATAGCTATGAGATTTCCATATATTTGTGAAATATCTGTATATATAAAACCGTTTGTGCTGACAGATTGATGAACCCAATTCAAGTCGTAAGAGTTACAATTTTTGAACAATAGTTACGTTTGTTTCTTTGTAAAAGAAAATTCAACGCATTGAATTAAAATAGGGTTGCTAAGCGCAGTTACATTTATTTTAAGGCGAAAAATGCTTGGAAAAGTAACAAAAATGTTAAGACTAATTCTTGCCACGGCCCCTTGTTCTAATTACCCTTAATATTCATGTGGTTACATGTGTTACATGTATCGTATGTATTATATCTCAAGTAGTGCATTACGCTTATGACGAATATGTGCAAATTTTACATCATGTACAAAATTGCTTAAATCAGGTAAATCAGGGTATCTAGAAAAAAATAGATAGAATAATATGTTTAAATGTATCTTAAAATGTTTCCTACTTAATCTGATTTTATAATCGAGAAACCCTTAAGAGGCAATATGATATTTAACGAGAAAGAAGGGCTATCTTACACAAAATTAATCCCGAGTTCGGTTAATATATCTTGAAAAACATAAATTTGTTCATACAAGAACCTCATTTTCGACGAATCGTTCTTGTGGCAGCCATATGATATAGTAATCCGATGTAAACAAGATTTTGTATATTTGTAGGGAGCATAACGAAACTTATAAATGCCGAGTTTAGTCAAAACAAAAAAGTTTTCAATTTTTTCGACCGATCGTTTCTATGGATATGCTAGGATTATGCAAATATATGAGTAGCATAGTAATACTAATAGATGCCGAGTTTGGTCAAGATATCTCGATAAACAAAAAGGTTTTCATACAAGAACCTAATTTTCGACCGATCGTTCCTATGGCAGCTATATGATATAGTGGTCCGATCTAGCCGGCTGCTACGTATGTACTGCGTGCAACAGAAAAAGGTACTTTTGCAAAGCTGAGAGACTAGTTCGCATAGATACAGACAGACGGACAGAGGGACATGGGTATATCGACTCGGCTATTGATACTGATCAAGAATATCTACGCTTTATGGGGTCGGAGATGGCTCCTTCTATGCGCTACACATTTCGAGACATAATATGTCTGCAAGGGTATAAAACTAAGTTTGTTAATAATTTACTATTAGGTTAGATATAAGGGTATTAGATATAGAATACCTCATACAATATGATATTCAAGTTATATTAAGAATGGGTTATTAGCTTATACTAATAATGGATTGTTCCATTCTAATTTAGATATATACGGTAAGTAATTAATAAGAGACGTTAGATTAGATTTGAGGGTATATCTGGCACTATTATATTTAAATTAAAACTAAAAGAATAATGAATTATTATAATATTACATATTGGAGTATCTCTGGCAATAAGATAATTGATTATTTCACCCCAAATTAGATACATAATTACTTCAATTAATTAATTCTAAGTACTCAGTTATAAATTATTGTCTGCGCTTTTAAATAACTATTTATTACAATGATAATCTCAATATTTCAAGTACTTAGAGTTCTACAAGTACAGTTTGTATCTTTCAGATAAGCACAGAGAGATACTCTGTCACACATTCAGTTTTAAGTACCATTTGTGACGCCCACTTGCATAAATTTGTGTATGATAAATGACGTCACCTTTAGTTTACGATCTATTCTGTGGCCGAAATTAGCATAGAAAGCGCATAAAATCATAAACAGGCCACATAAATAAGCACATTAAAAAATCGGAGAAGAGCATTAAAATAGTGAAAATGTGCAAATTAGGCGCGCCCGCTGCGACGAGGCGCATTTTATGGCCTCGATTTTAGAGTGGAAACTGTGCCATGATAAGTGCCACGCCCCCTGGCCAAGGCGCCAGCCGCCCGCTAACGTCTGTGTCCTGATTTATGGGCGCATATTTGTGATAAATGTGTTGGATTTTAAGGATTTTGCACAAATTACAATGTCTATACAGAGACTTGACTGAGTGCGTAGAGTGTGTCCTGGATGTCCTTTATGGCCGAGTTTGTCTTCTAGCGCATATGCGCATAATTTTGAGGCAGAAAAAATCAAAGTAAAAATTTTCTAATTTGATTTATTGGCCGACTTAACGCACAGAACGTGCCCAGGTTTGGTTTACACGAATGTTGTTGTATTATTTTTTTGCGAACTGAAATTGATTTACTTTGATTTTGCATTTTAAATTGAGGGTTGCTGAAATTGGGCTGACTTGGGACGGTATTAGCCGGGGTTACCTAGGCTGGGCCTATGTGAGGGTTGCGGCGGTGGTTATCGATGTCGATGTCGATGTCAATTGGTGACGTCTTTTGGCGCTTTTGTTTCGCTGTCGCTGCCAATTTATTTTCGATATTTTGCCAGGCACTAAGCAGCCATAATTCCCATTGCATTATGTGCGGCCTGAGAGGACAAACACTCGACCCGACCGGCGCGGCACACAACACACAACACACACGCGGCCTGCACGCAATTTTAAATGGATTTATTGATACGCTTGGCTGGCGCAACAACAAGCTGAGCAGTGGTAGTAGGGGTAGGGGTAGGGGGGCAGGGTTACATGTTTGCAAACATTGGCAGCAACAAATGCCCGGCTATATTTCAATTGTCACCGAATGAACCCATCAAGCCAAGCATTGTCAGCCACTGATCCTGGCCCTGGCCCTGGTCTTGCCTCCTGGTCCTGGCTCCTGGTCGCTTCATGGGAAAACGAGCGCTGAGTTTATTATGCGCATCATTTGCGAATTTTGATTTTAATGATTTAAGCGCCCGGCCAGAGTTGCCAAATTGAATTTTGATTAGTTAGCAACATTTCGCGCACGTGTCGCTACCTTCTCCCGTTGTTCCAGGACCGAGGGTCCTGTGTCCTTAAGCATTTTGATTGATTTCAATTATTTGTCAGCGCGCTGTGCTTGTCAGAGTAAAATATAAAAGAAACAGTGGCAGCGGCTGTGGTTGCAGATGCATCTGCATTAAAAAATCTCTCTCTACTTTCCCAAAATTAAGAGGACATTTTTTTCAAGCAGGAAATTTAAATGGCTATGTAATTGATATATACATTTTTTTCTTAAATATGCAAATCCTAAGTATTTTTTTGTTATCACTTAAAATGTCGTTTAGAATATTTGAAGCCTAATTTACTTTTAAATGTATCAAAATGCAAAATAATGTGGTTTTTTACTCTTGTAATTAGGAAATCTAAATATTCTGATTTTTTATAAAATTAAAGTCAATTAAAAACACTTGAAAAACAATATTATGGCATACGCTAAGCGCAGCAAGTTTTATAAAACGAAATAAAAATATATTAAATAAATACAAAAAGGAGACCTAGAAGAAGACCTCTCCAATCCCATAAATACATATATATATATATATATATATATATATATATATATGTATATATATATATATGTAACGATCCAATATTAAGAGCGTGCACCTTAAAGTTTTGTGTTTGTTTTTTTTTTAATGTCTTAGGCAAACTTAACAAAACTAAGTTCTACCAACTCTTTATATAAGAAGACATGTTTTCAAGATAACATGAATTTATTAACTTAATATTTTTTAAGATTTTTCTAACATTCTTATCTTTGAGATCGCACTCGCAGCTGTAGTTGTTTACAAAAAATAAAAACTAATAGACTGTACTGATTAATTATAATTATTTTAATTTGTAAAACCCAAAATTAATCCAAAAAAAATTGAAAATGCGTTATTAATTGTTAAATGATTAATTAATTGAACAAATATACAAGTTAAAATTACAAAATTTTCATTCAAAAATAGTTTTACTCAAGCGTAAAAAACTTAACATTTTAATTTTTTTTTGTTTTTATGTAAATCCATTTTAGACAGTGAACAGACAATATGCGAAGCTCGCTCTTAGCTCCCTTCATTATATTAATAGTTTTTGAAGAACTGATGTTGAATGTAAGTAAAATTTGTGTCCACAAATGCTTTCTACATGAAAAGTTATATTCAGGTTGCTGTTCATGTGAGATGGACAAATGCCGTGTGCGGTTCTGACAATCAGACATTTTTGCTGCAGACCTGCCGTTTGAAGGCTGTTCAGAGAAACAAGACCCTTTTGCAATTTACGGGTACTTTCCTACACACAGTCTACGATTTAAGATGCCGAGTTAAGTTGATGAAAAAGGCGAATGGGTTTAAGCCGTGGCAACATGACATCACATTTGACATCTGTGAGTTTCAACGGAAGCACAATAATCCAGTTATAAATATCATATACAGAATCTTCAGGGATTACTCCAATCTGAACCACACGTGTCCATTTACGGTAAGCATAAGTAGTATATTTACCTTAAAATTGTTTTATATTCATTTAATTTACAGGGCCCGGTTATAGTAAAGGACTTGTATCTAAAACCAGAAGTTATTCCGCTGCCGATGCCGTCGGGTGAATATGGCGTGCTTTTAAGTTGGACTTTCAATAAGAGAACAAAGGCATATGCAAACTTATATTTTGAATTTATTGAAGATATTTAATATTGAACAAAAATGTATGATATATTTTTTTTACAAAAAAAGCCAGAAAGTTGGCATAGAAAAAATTATTGCTACAATTAAAAATTCATTAGAACATGCTAAATGATTATTACAACAATGTAGTTTACTTTTTATATGTTATTTAGAGTGGAAAATATAAAACACAAAACTTTCATCGATTTTCGGATAGTTTTTAAAGAACTAAAATTTGCATACCCTTAACCTATTGGAAATGGGTAAAAGCTGTGTAATATATTTGTGCAAATGTATGCTACTGGGAGGAGGAAGCATCTCCGACCCTTTAAAGTACATATATATTCTTGATCACCATTTCTGTCTGTCTGTCTGTCCGTCTGTCCGTATGTATGAACGTGTCGATCTCCGAACCTATAAGAACTAGAAACTTAAAATTTAGAATCGATAATCGATAATCGATAACTTTCCCCGTTTCCAAGCAATCGATAAAAATCGATAGCGATTTACTGTTTTTTGAGCAAATCTCTTAGGTTTTAAAGGCTACGGTCACCAAATTTGACATGTAGCTTCTATGATAGAAATTACAGATCAAGTATCTATCATTTTAATGCTAGCGCTGCGCCTGCATTTGGTCTTGATAGAATAAGGTTCAAGGTATCCCCTAATCGGGGACTCCCGACTAGAGCCTTCTTGCATGTTCTTAACTTTTGAATATTTATCTTTAAACTCAAATAATTGAAAGACGTGCATGTTTAATGAATTGTTATGAATATTTTATAAAATATTATTATTATATTATATTTATTTCAATAATAAATAAAAAGCTCTTAAAATATTTATATTCGATTCATGTCTAAAACTAATAAAACCCATAAACTTTCTTCTCACTAAAGTTCCTTTAAATTTATGAACTTATATACACATATGAACTGTTGAAACCTCTTTTAATATGCATAACTCATAAATGACCGGCCACTCACAAAACTTAATGGACCTCAACCACTCGCAACAACAATTTCGGTCTCGAGTGCATACACACACTCATAAAGGAACACCCAAAAGAACAACAACAATAAATAATAAATAATATTTCACATAAATAATTGTTTCCCTTCCCGAATACGTAACCCAAAAAAAAAAAAAAGAAAAGGCCATACAATTGTGGATGTTGCGACGAAAAATATGTTAACTAATCACCGTAGGAAAGGAGTTTTATGGGTTTTCATTTCCGCATATAATCGACTTATGCCACAAGCCAAGAAAAGCGGCCAACGCCGCCGCCGCTGCGTCATCCTCGAAGCAGTCAACGGGAAAAACCAAAACCGGAAATGTGGAACGTTAAGCGTCGAGCCAGAGATGCGAAACTGGAGGTGATATATGTCAATCGGCAAAAATGTTGTTTGCGAAAAGTGCCGTAGAAAAATGTCATTTCCTTTATGAAACTCGGATATGAGCTGCGAGTGGGTGTGGGTGTGGTCTCGCCCATGGCCTATAAACAATTCATATGTGCATTGAGTTGGCCAACACAATAACTCGCGTCCAACACTTACACAAATCAACTGAAAGTTGTTGGCAATAAAAACAACAGGGGTTGCGGGTGAGATCAGCAAAAGAAGTTACTCCGTAAATATATGGTTATTGGGTCCAGCTCGACTGATAAGTCGGGCCGCAGCAATTACAGCAGCTTAATGACTTGTATTGCCCGCCCGAGCGCCAAGCCCTGCCCAGTGGCAACAGTTGCCAGGGCCACTGGACAGGCGGCACAAAGGCGCGGCCAAGGCAACGGGTGTCATTCACAGCTTAACGCCGCATATTCTGGCCGCATTTGAATATCCAACGTCACCTCCTGTCGCTGGCTCCTGAGCGCAGCTCCTGTTTCTGTAATTAGATGCCAGGCGCAACGCATGCCAAATCCAAGATAATAACGCCGCGGTGGTCCCGTCTTTGAGTGGCACTCGTCAGTGGCCTGTGAAAAAATAAAACGCGGCAGGACGCTGGCTCAAACACTTTATCAATTGACACAAACACACACACACACACCATGACAACAATGCCACTCAAACTCCATCCACAGCTAATTGTAAATTCAAACAGTTTTTTTTTGTACTATTCTTTTTTATGCCCCGTGCTTTATTAAAAATGCGTAAGACAGGGTATAATCTATTTGTGCATATGAATGTAACAGGCAACAGGCGTAGAGTAGATATATTTCATGTCTGTCTGTGAATTTTGAATTAAGATTCTTGGGTATCATACCAAACTTTTTTTTTTCCCCCAACAATCGATAAATTCGATTTTCAGTTCTGGGTTTTTGTGCATAGTTTAGGGATTATAGAAGCTGGAGACACCAAATTTAGTGTGAAACTTTTCATATTTTCAAAATTATGTGTCTTGATTTTTATTATAAAATATCATTTTAAAATAAACAAAAAATCAGTTTAAAATGAATTCTTCACATTTGGGCTAACTGTGTTTGTGTGTACAGAGTATCTCCAAGTCGGGGCAGGTTTAACTTCAGCGCGTTTACTTGTGTTTTTTTCAGTTTCTTGTATTTCTTTTATTGTATTGAAATTTGACTAACGCGCGTCCAGAGAAATTTATTGCGTTTCCTTGATAATGACATAATATTTTACGCTTCGACAGAGACGCACAGGCACAGAGCGGGGTGGAGAACGCGCCAGAGCTGAGTGGGCAGCAAGTGGAGCACTGGGAACTTCACTTGAGCATCGACAGTTTTTATTTAAATTTCAATTGTGTGTGCTCTCTCTCTCTGTATGTGTGTGTGTGTGTGTGTGCTACACATTTCCATTAATTTTAAGTGGTGCGCTCACAGTTTCCGTCATGGAATTGGTAGCTGGGATTGCGTTTGCCTTTGCGGTCGGGTATGGGGGGGTTGGACGGCACCTTGGGACCGCTTCGCGTCCATTGTTGGCAGCTGTATCTGTGTCCTTTGCATTATGCTATTGTTATTGACTTTTGCGCGCCGCTCAATCATAATCACAATCATAATCAATTGTTCGCTCCGCGCTTACCTGCGCCGGTTCTTATCAGCCAAGCGGCACGTCATTTGCATAATGCAAACATTGCTGTGCCATGTGGCAGACTGTGTGGCACAGACATATAGACACACAGCTAAGGCGCTTGTTTCAAATCAAAGATATGCCGGCTTAAACAAATTGGCAACATATTTGCTTTGGGCTTTCAAGTGGGCCACGTGAGTTGAAAGCCCAAGATCTTCAAAGGTAAGGGCCAATGGGCAAACATTTTGCAAAAAAGGGCCAAATAAATGCCGAAAATTGTGACCTTAATTTGCAAAAGTAAATAAAAATCAGGAGAGCACGGCCAATTGCCGCAAACCGAATATTAAATGCCCTTCGCTTAGAAGTGCTTTGATATGCTTCCGTGCAAAACTAGATATAAAAATATCTGTAAAAATCAAAAAGGTTTTAAATGATGGAGTGCTTCGATCCAGGTGTCCGCAACAGAAAGACTGACATACGAACGGACGAAGAGAGAATTATGCATATATACTTTTAAATATTTGTTTAGCTGGAGAAGTCGAACTAATCAAATATTTTAGATTTGGAAAGGTCGCCAAAATCAACATTATTTACATACATGGAGTCGACAACGTCTGCTTCTTTACGTTACACATTTCGTGTCAAAATTAATATGCCCTCTGCAAGGGTATTAAGAGATAAAGACACAAAAGAAGAAAGCGGTAAAGCTGCACGCAAATAGGACTTTCAAATCTAATTTCGCATTTTGCCAGCAAACCGCCAAAGCGTGCAAATAGAGAACTTGGTGGTTGGATGAGATGGAACCCTTTTGCAAAAATGTAAATGCCAGCAAGGCACACACACACACACGCACACACACACACTCGCATGCATATTATTTGCAAATTAGCCGCTTGGTGGACGGAGAACTTGACATGCGAAATGGAACCAATAAACCGTGAAGCACACGCAGGCGCCCGCCAAACACCAGGCAGCAGGCACCATTCACCATTTACCATTCACCATTCACCAGTTGCCAGCTACCAGTCGCCCGGCCTGGGCAATCAGTGGGCTCAATCCGTTTGGGGTGGGGACGGGGTCCAAGCACTGGTTGTCATTTTGTCAAACGCATTTGAGTATGAGCGCCCGCGGTGGTACGAATCGTACTCCGCTCTGTTGTTTGCTTTAAAGTTTGCAGATATTTTTTCTATATACTTTTTGCAGCCACTGTTGGTTGTGTTGGCAACCGCTGGATGTTTCATTAAAGGGTTGGAGTGGGGGCTGTATTTGCCCTGCGAAAGTCGCAAAGTTTGCCCAGGCAGCAGCCTGGTGGCCACCACATTAGTCCTGTTTGTCATGTGTAACATGATTTGAGGCATTTCTGCTTCAATTGCTTTGAACAGGCGGCTGCAAAAATGGATACGATGAAAGAAAAGCGTACGCCATTTGCATGCTCTATTCCAATATATTCGCATGTACACAAACCCATGCGATGGCAATATTAATGGATGCGCATCTTCTGCAAATTCTAGGTTATGTTCAGCTGTGCTTTGTGCGCAACTGTACACAGGGAGAGACAGAAAGAGAGAGAGACAGTTGGCGTTGTTACCTGAAGAAAAGGGAGTACACTACAAGAATGCGAATTAAATTATCTATGATAAATGAAAGAAAATTCGATTTATTGTTGATAAAAATTTACTTGAAAGTCTTTCAAGTAGAAAAATATTAAAAGTAGAAAAGTCTTTTGGTTAAGCTTGACAGATTGTGAGATTTTAAAGAAAATGCAATATTAAAATCGCTTCTGCGACTTTTTTCACAATATCTTAGTGTTGTCAAGATATTCTAGTTTAAAAAGCATTTTTCTTATTCGATAACCTGGACTTTCAAGACGATGTTTGTCACAGTTTGAGTTATTACTTGGTCCTGTAACATATAAATAAATAAAAATTGTTTGTCTTCTTTGATTTGTACACAACTCCAAAATTTTGAGTAAAGCAACCTATTTTTTTTTTTATTCTTTAAAACACACTCATGGTATGGTATAAAGACAACGTTTTCACATTTTAATTTGAAGAATTTTCTTTATTCTTTTCAAGTTGATTACAAATCTTTAGGAGACTGTTTCTTTATGTATAGCACACACGAATATTGTTGGAAATAAAAGTGATGCCAGTTTCATGATTTAATGTTTCATGTTTTTTAATTCTGAAGGGTTCCCTAAAATGACCAGCAAAAAAAATAATACATACAAAAGTATAATAAAATGTATATTTTTGATTTTTAATTTGAATACAGTTTTCCAAATACGACATCGACTTTTAACTTCTGATAAAAAATTGATCTAATATTCGGAATATCAATAAATCGAATTCCCACAAAATTGACAACTGTTAAAACTTGTTAAATTATATAAAATGCAATCTTAAAGTCGTATTTTATCGTAATCATAAAAAGGATTGCTTTAACCCCATTAAGTATGTATATTCTTGATAAGAAACAAATATTTTGGCGGCTTTAATTTGCACCTGGGATGCCCGAAAGAGGGATGTTTTTCTACAATCAATCGACGTTTTATTTCTTATCATTTTTCAAAATTCCATCTTAGGTACGAAAAGCGACAAATTAAATACATATTCCAAACACGAACTTTTTGGGCTCAAACTTATTGACAATCTCATTCTTGTTATTTTTTTTTTTTGATTAGCAGACAATTCCCAAAATGACCAGCAAAATAATGGTACGACACAACAAGCTGGGAGGGGGAGGGGGAAGGTTTGAGCGTACAGTCTGCACATTAGAAATTTGGAAAATTACGAAACTAACGAGCAGAAAATACGTTTTGAAGTTTGCTGCATCATCAGGACAATTGATGAACGATGCGCCGAGCTGGACACCCGAATTTGGGGTGGACAGTGGGCACGTTTAACCCTTGCGCGTTAGCCAATTAACATGGCAACTGACGCAAAAGGACGCGCACTTGACCAGGCGACCACCGGGGGTCGGCGCCCGGTCCTGTTGTAGCTCTAATTGAAAGTCATTGAGCGTGAAAAACCGGGCATTTGTTTGTACATTTGTCACTTGCGCGCGCGCGCGCGTTCAACTTCAAACAGGTTAGGCAGCTGGCGGCATTTTCGGACTGACCAGAGTTGCCACAGTCACCGTGTCAAAATTGATAAATGGCTGGTCACTCGGTGACTGGTCAAGTTCATGTTATGCATCAATTGTTGCGCCTCAGTGGGCAAAGTTCCCTTGCCAATGCACACAAGTGCGACAGTTGTCACTGTTGTTGCTTTTATCTAAACTTACAACATTGGGGTCATAGAGTCCAAAACTTTACAATTATTATTATTATTTTGCTGTAGATCCAGCCAGAAGGCCTTGTGTTGAGCTAGGATGTCGGCTGGTCCATGCTCCATGCTGCTCCTCTAAGGTATCAAGATACAGATCTCTGCCTTAAATCGAATAGCAAACGTGCCAGTCACAGACTGAGAAAATTCCTAAAATGAGGATTTGAACCATTCGCAGTGCAAGGTAGCGACCATGGCCCAAATCTGGCTTAAATGCCGACAGGTAGAAGCTAGTTGTAAGCTGCTTGTGAAGAGCTCAGAGGCGCCTTAACTTCGCTGGTGGAGGAGTCAGTACAGTAGTCGCAGCTTCATGTGCACAGTGGAGCCGATATACGAAGCCAAGCTGCTCTGCTTTGCCGGCATAATTGTCTGCTGGAGTACAGTTTGACAAGCGCTGCTTTTATTTACATTAACATATGCAAAACTGTGTACGCCCCAATGTGTCACAACCTTATCATTATCATCTTTATCTAACCTAATCACTGGAGTGAAATTGAAACAGCTTAACCCTTATAAACAAGACGCAAATGTCTGGGGTAGCTCACCCGGCAGGCTTTCATAAATCACGCCGAGAAAAATAATGTAAAAAGATTCTTATAAAATATTACGAAATATGAACGCGTGGAAAACTGCTGAAAAATCGCGTGACGAGCGCATGTCGAAGCGCAAGGGGCCGGGCCAGGGCAAAAGGGGTAAGGTAATGTCGGCTTAGAGTCAAACCGCACGGGCTGTGCGGGGCAGGGTCAGAGCGGCAGCTCGGGATGTGCGAATGTGGATTGAGCGGCGACTTACAAGCGTCTGACATCAATCAAAACGCACAAAGCGACGCGATGATGCGATTTGCACTAACGATGCAAGGCCCTAGCCCCCGCTCCCGCTGCCGCTCCCAGTCCCGCACCCACTCCCAGATCCAGGCCACATGTGTGACAAGAAGTCATTTGAAATTGGTTGAAATTTTAAAGTAGTTTGCGAGGGATTCGCGAACGCGTGTCAAACTGGCATCCCCTTTGGGATTTGCCAGCCCTTTGAATAATGATGATGATGTCGCCGTCGTCTTCGGACGGGTTTTTCGCTTTCGTTTTTGGGAAAATTTGCATGTGAAAATAAATCGCAAGTGCCGAATGCGCCATGTAATTTACACGTTTGACAAAGTATCAATGATATCGACGGGGACGACGTCATCGCACATGACACAAATCGTCGCAAATCGTTATTTACAATACACACAAGACGCACCCGGTTGTGCCCGGTTGTGCTGAGCCCTCTGCCCCCTGCCCCTTACTCCTGCCCCTGCCCCGTGTGCATTTTCACGCCGCAACCAAGTTGCGAGCTGTTGGGTGGGCGGGGCATCTCTTTGGCGGCGGCAGTGTCACAAATATCCCGCGGCGCTTTCGCTACACATCCGAACAACAATGTGTGAAAGTTTTTTTCTGTACTCGTAAAAAATGAAGCGCCGCATGTGTCAGACACAGGCCTCAGCAACAATCCGACCCCGCCCGCCGCTCCTTTGGCCTCTTCGCCTTTTTAGTAGTTTTTAATGTTGTTTTGGTCCCCGAGGCTTTTGGCACTCGGCTCCAGTCATCCCCCCTGTTACCCCCCACCACAAAAGGTCGCCTGGGGCGTTTTGTACTTTTCTACAAAATTAATTTTAACCACAGCCACCGAAATTGCAACAGTTCGATGATTAATGATTTGTTTTGGCCGGCACGCGATCGAGTCACAACTGTTCCTCTTCCTCCTTCAACGAAATCGAAATGACGAAATGCGATATGGCCCACATAGGGGCCTTTCTTTTTCCAGTTTAGTTGCTTTTTTATTGCTTGGAATTATTCATTTCTTTGTAAGCGTTAATCATTAATAATTTTTATGGCTGTTTCCCCCCAATCACAGCGTGGAGTGTAAGTCAAAGTGTGTGTGTGTAATGATAAATGCATAAGATTAAGAAATATGAAAGCTCTGCTCGAGTGTAATCGACCGGAGATAGCTTGCATCAACTGCAACTCTTACATTTACACAATTAATATTAATATTAAATTATATAACATTAATTATATTAAAAGCAAGCAGACTGCTTTCATATTTTGAGAATATTTGGGAAATATACTATAAAATAAGTCTTATCACTTTCCATAGGTCCTTCTTTCTGTTGCTGGTAGTATGTCGGTATATGTCGGAACCGGATCGGACCACTATATCATATAGCTGCCATAGGAACGATTGCTCGACAAGAGTTTCTTGTATGGAAACCTTTATAAAAGGTTCGATCTGCAAGGATCTTCTTTTTCGAGTTTATTAAAACAACTTGACCAAACTATGCTACAGCGAAAATCCTTCAAGGGTATGAAATCTTCTCCGAAGATATCCCTTCTTCGCGTTTCAATTAGGTGCATGTAACTTTTCATACCTTTTAATATTTTATGAAGTTCTTTTAAATAAATTCTTAAACAAGCTTTTTACCTCCATTGAACTTAATCAAGAAAATATTGTCCTAGTTAGGACTGTCCTCTAGAAAATTACATTTTCAACAAAATGTATAGGGCTCTCTGAATATACATTCAGCACTCATTCGATTCGAAGACGTTGCGACATCAAATTTCTATGTTATTTGCAGTGCTCGCTATTTGCCATTTTTCAAGCTGTCAGCAACAGACACGCCACACGCCATACGCCACATGCCACATGCCACATCCTTGCTAGCCTCTCGCCACCTTCGCTTAAGCACTTGGCGCCACATCAGGACACGCCCGGGTTGCAGCAACAGCAGCAGCAACAACAATAAAAAGACAAACATATTGACAGCTCAATGCTGTTACCGTAATGTTTAAATAAAAATTTGCATTCATTTAACTGAAGCTGGCGTCACCCACAGCCAAGGGACATGCCCCAGCCCGACCTTCATCTTTACCATCTCACCAACCCGCTGCCTTGAAACTGGCGCCAATCAGTGGCACGTCAAAAGTAGCGCGCAGACATATTAGACATATGTTGCACACACACACAACTTTGCAAAATTTATAAAAATTGCAAATGAAGCGCAGCAACAACACGAACGGGTGCTCGACTACAAAATACTCTGTATCCTTTAGTCAACATAATATTTTCGTTTTGGAGGTATCCAAAAAGTTAACCTTTCCTAATCTTAAAATCGATTTTTATCGATATTTGGTATGTATATTTTAAATTTCAAGTCTGGAGCTTTTTTAATAAACGAGATCACTCAAGAATATATTTGCTTTATTTATGTGAATTCTCTAGCTCTTATAATTTCTGAGATTGACAAGTTCATACGGACGGACAGATAAACATGGCTAGACAGATTCGGTTATTGGTGCTGATCAACAATATATATGCTTTATGGCGTGGAAGTTGCCTTCCTCTGCCTGTTACATATATCTGCAGAAAACTATGATACCATTTCCAATGGCTACAGAGTATAACAACAACGACAGTGGCAAGTGAAAGTGTCTTGACGATTTGGGCGTTGTCGCTCGGTAAAGTGGAAATGCCAACAGCATCATCGGCATTTGCCACGCCTATGCAACCCCGCAGCCCCGCAAAGTTAATGATGTTTTGCCACGATATGCATAGTTGTTGCTATTGTCGTTGTTGTTATTGTTGTTGTTGCCAAGCCTTAAAAAGCGCGAAAACTCTCAGCTTCTAGACTGGGAACTGCAGCACATGTGCGCACTCCGACTTTCGCCTGACTTTACACATCCGTTTGCAATTTTTAAGCCTTAGCAAAAATGGTTTTCTTCCAACGCTTTGTGACGCGTAAATTGACATTGCTTTGCTTTTTGGCCGCATCCCCGAAGGGGGCCTTTTCTAACAGCTCGTTATGCTAATATCCTGTTGCCAAAAAGAGTTTTGATTAATGATGCCTCAAATTGATGGTAAAAAATAGAAAGACGTGACAGCTGTAGCCGCTAGAAATTATTTTTTAGAATTTTTCCAAAAATAAGCCAAAAATAATAATGCGCGCGTCTCTTGCCTATTATATGAAAAGTCGTACAAGAAAAACTCTCGACTTACAACCAGCCGAAGGTCCTGTCTGTGCTCGTTCCGGCTTCATATTACGCCACTTTACTCTTTCAATATTTAATCAGCGCTGAGAGGTAGCTCAGGCCCAACCACAATCAAACAACGGACTGGGCAACGTAGGCGGGTGCCCTTAATCAAAAAATCAAACAATTGACATTCAATATGGTCTAATTTTTTACGCTGCCATTAAACAAATTATTGGCAGAGAGCATCAATTGGAAGTGGGGCAGTGGGAAAAAAGGGACTCCACCCCCACAAAACAAACGCAATATGACAGGCAGCTCGACGTAGTCCGATATACTCCAGGGACTTGAAAACATATCAATAAACCAAATAACAAACAACGCGGCGCATTGTTAGCTTGGCAAGCTGAGTGACTGGTAATTGAAATTTTAGAATCGAACACGCCACAGCAACAAAAAGAACGTGCAACAAAATGTTGCACAACTGTACCGAAAAGGAGCTACTACAATTGCGCCTGCATTTGACGCTCATCAGCCGCAGGCTCGGGCAAAAATGGAAAATAATTGCCGCAAATTTGATGTAAAATAAGTCAGAAATGAAAGCAAAAGGCCGCACACATTTCTAATACAATTTCCGCATAATTAAGTGCACTCAAAGGACACTCAGCACTCCGGACAATGCAACGCGCTGAGGATTTATGTGTGGCACTCAAGTGCCGCACCAAAATTAATTCAAATGCGCTGGGAAAAAAGAAGAGACAATAACTGGGCCAAAGTTGAGTTAATCCTCCGGCATTTTCTTCTTTTTTCCTGCTTGCTCTAATATTATGCGCTTTGTCGCACCTCGGACTGGCTTTGATTCGGCGCTAATCGCTGAAGTGTCAACGTCACAGGAGACAGGAGACAGGCAAACAGTCGGAGCTGGTCGATTGGCCGGCCAAGCAAGCTGTTTGCTTCATTTCCGCGTTTAATCACCCCCCACGGCAGGCAGATGCCTTTGTTCAGCTCATTTTGACACCATCGCCAGAAATCAGACCAGAAACACTCCGGCAAAACTAATTTCCCGTTAATGAGGGTGCCCGTCCTGTCGGTCTGGTCCGTTTGGTCCTTGATTCTCTCTTTTTACTCTTATTAAGACTTTTCCCACTCACACATGCGTCCTCATTAATAATTTTTGGCATTTTTTTCGTCACCGCTGCCACGGATCGAGATTAATTTGTGCCTGGCCAGAAACTGACGTGTGCGCCTGTCAGTTGGAAAAACCTTCGGCCACATTTTCTTTTATCTTCATAATCGAGGCAACTTGCCAGTTGGGCAACTGGGAACTGGGAACTGGCAATTGGGAACTGTGCCACGGAGCGTTAAATTGTTATTAATTGAATTGAGAGTCAAAAGTGTGTTATAAGTTTTAATTGGATTGCCAGCTTATCTATATGGAGATTAATAGAGAGTTTCTATTGATAAAAAAATCAGAATTAAATACTAATACAATATTTTGTTTGGCTATAAAGTGGATGTCAAAATTCTTATCAGAATTTCATGTGCTGGTTTTAATGTACAAAATTAAACTTGTAAGCTACAAAATTTTAACTATTTTCCTTATGTCACAGCCATTCGCTTGGTAGAGTTCAGATGGTACTAATTAATTCCAGCATAATAAAACAAATTGAATTAAAAACGAGAAACTTAGGATATGTAGACATTTTCCTTTTGCAGATATGTGAGACGAGGGCAGCTCGAAAATTATGAGTTTGTTGAAATATCTTTGAAAACAGAAGTTTTTGCTAACTATTCTACCGATCTTTCCTATAGCAGCTATATGATATAGGTGTCCGATGTTGATAAGGATCATAATGGAACATTTAAAACAGAGAAAATAGTTCGCTTAGAAACAGAAAGACATACAGAGGGACAGACGGACATGTCTATATTAACTCAGCTTTGATGCTGATCTAGAATATATCTACTTTAAGGGGTCGAAGATGTCTCCTTCTATGCGTTACACACGTTTTCGAAAACAATTTTTTGTACATTTTTCGTTTTTTCCATCGCTTTAAAATCCCCTTTGCTGCATTACATATTAAGAAATTCGTTTAAAGGAACAAACTCTTGTGCGCTGCTTCTTTGATCTTCATGAAGATTAGAAAGTGAAGTTTTCCTAATTTATGTATACTCTATGAGAGGCTACATATCAAATTTGTTGTATATAGTCCCTATAATTTTTAAGTTATGCTTAAGAAACCAAGTCTTAAAATCGATTTCTTTTAATATTCTGGAAATGTGATGAGATATCGTTGTAAAATTATAAACTCGCTTTGTACATGTCACAGGAGAATATAAATTTTAAATTTACAGTCTCTAGGTTTTGTAGTTTGCAAGATATATAGTATGCGTTTATACAGACGGATAGACAGACAGACAGTCGGTCAAGGCTAAATCGACTCAGCTGTTACATAAATTTGCACAAATACATTACACCCTTTACAGGGTATAAAAACATTTACGCATTTAAAGCTTGAAGTCTCGCCTAGCCTCCAAAGATATTAAGGGACATATGGTAAATATTTGTCAGCCAGGCACTCACGAGTGTATTCATCCTCAGCTATTCATAAGCGCAAATATTCATATGTGCTTTATCACCCTCATGCGATCTGAGCTGATCTGGAAAAAAAGGCTTGTCATTGCGAGGCATTCGTGTGGAAATCGACAGTATTTCAATAATTTTTTTTATTAGACAACAGCTATTCGCAAAATACGCAGTTCAATGCCTAAACACAATGCTTGGCTGGATAGTTGATGTAGTTGTTGTTGTTGCTATGTATCTCACAGATACATTTGCTGCAGGCAAAACAATTTCATTTGTGCTTGAAATGCACCCAAAAGAGCTCGCAAAACAGCGCGCGGTGTTTATTAAATTGTTGCGCCGTGGCCTGAAAAGGGGTGAGAGGTCAGGGAACAGGGACAACTGGGGCGACAAGGCGACAGGGGCGTACGCTGTCAGGACCCCAGACTGGTGCTGAGCGGCGCCTGGGCCAAAAGGTCCACCTTTTATTAATTTGGACAATGTAATGCGCCATCGTCAAGCTGGCCATAAATCTGGGCAAAACGAGCAGGCGACATGTGAGTCCTTCAGCCGAATTTCGTGCAGAACAAAAGCCATTGAATTGCGTATGAAATGTAATGCCCAACCTCAGGGGCGAAAATATCATCGCATTTCTCATGGCGCGCTGCACATTCATTCAGCCAGTCCCAAAAAAAAATGAAAATGAATAAAAAGAAAAGACAAAAATATTTCATAAATTGAATTGTATTTTTGCATTGTTCCATATAGCCAAAAAAATAACAACAAAATAAAAGCCAAAAAACTAATAACAGTCTATATGAAATAGTGCATAGAATGAATTTTTCTATGTGATTTATAACGCATTTAGAATATAGTCTCTAGACGAACGAGCTCAACTAGCACATACCCTGTATTGAAAATGTCTTTAGACGAAACCTCGAAGAGAGATATATAACGCTTTTAGCATATAGTCTTTGGCTTTAGATGAACGTGCTCAACTAGGATAGGATATCATAAAACTATACTTTTAAAAGATTTCTTTGACGAAACCGCGAAGAGATCGAAGCTAGAATTGATATTTATCGATATGTGCAAATCGGAGCAAATCGAAGTAAAATTCAGACTGAGGAGACTCTGGCTCTGTTCCTAGATCCGGTTCGGAAGGTATATAACCTCTCAAGGCCCTAGTTAATTGAATGCTTTACCAATATCAAACCCAATATACCCCTTTAGCAAAGAAATAACTAAAAGCTGTGATAGATGATTGGGCGCAAAGTCCAGTCCAGATTGCGGCTGTATTGTTAAAGGTTTAAAGCTAGGCTCTTAAAAAACTATGCACCAAAAATTAAAAAATTATGTTATACTCAACGGCTTATCGTTTCTTAAATATGATAAATTGTGTGGCAAAGTTAGGTCTAAGCAAATTAAATTGTTACGCTCGATTGCGGCGAGTGCTGCGTGGCATTAAAATTTTGGCAAAGATTTGCGCAGACGGCGTTCGTATATTTGTGGCACGACCTTAGTGTGTGCGGCTGACAATTGCCACGCCCATCGCCCATTGCCAACAGCCCGGCGGCAAAAACATTTTAAAATCGCTGGCGAAGAGCGAATTGAATTTAAATTTGCTGATTATGCGGCCCAAACGCCACTTGGCCGTGTGCTCAAGTAGTGCGAATAATGGTTATATTGAGCCATAAAAGAAATTAAGTCAAACATTATTTTTAGCTCAGCCGAACAGCCTGCCCAGCTACACTGTGCTGCATGTTTTGGGCATGTGGGCAAGCACAACAAGCACCACCTTTTGAACTCGAGTTCGGGCAAATATTATTGATACATCGTCAGCTTCTCAATGGATTGTAAACGATTGCTGAAGAGCCAGCCTTGGAGGCAGCCCAGCGGGTTGCCTCATATATAAGTATAAATATATATATGTATATGTATGTTCTATATGCGCGTCCTGTCTATCTGCGACGCATATTACAATATTTCGACATATTTTCAAGTGTTGTTGCTGTTGTTGTTTGATGCGGCCCCATGCGCGGCTTACAGATGATTTTCTGGGATTTACGACGCCAGCTTTCAGGCAAATAATAAAAAAGAGAATTTTACAATCCGCGCTGCGGGCGGGCGTCAGGAAGTTGTTAAATTACTTATAGATGGCAATGTGCCAGGCGCTTTTTTTTGTAATTTAAAAATGATTATTACATAAGCTGCCCGAGGGGGCAGGGGGGAAATCAATGCATAAATTAGAATTTCGCCGGCTCTTTATTGTTATTCAAATGATTTGACAGTGGCGCTCTAATCAGGGCATTTGAGGCGCTCAAATGATAATGATTGACTGGCACTTGCAACGCCGGAGCTGTCAATAATTCAGAGCATGTGCCGCGAGTTTTATAACCGCCGACGGCAGCGACATTGTAAAAGGAAGAGCCAGCCCAGCCTGTCGATTTCCCAGGCGAGTTGCCCTAATCCTACAGCATTGCCATTGTAATTAGGCCGCATTCGTTGCCTGCTCGTATTCGTATTCAAATTCAATTCATTTGCTCACTTTTGCAGTTAAAGTGCAGGCAGGTAATCCTTCAAGCATATCCCAATGCCAACCCACCCCTACCCCCTCGCAGTCGACGTACTTTAATGGCAACTATGTATGCACTTTCACAGGGCACGCTGATAATTTAATGTAAACTTTGCGGTCACGTGTCGACATGCTCCCAAATGTAAGTAAATCAAAGCAAATTACACACACACTCACATACACACACATGCACACACATGTGTGTGCTTGCCACAGGCTAACCTTCAGCCGGGCTCCCTCGTCAACCCAAACCCAGAGGTTCACAAGTGTTTTGACATTTTAACGCGTTTTATGCTCAAAATGACCAGCAACAGCGGCTGCGGGTTCCGGGCATATGCAAGGGCCCGGGGTCTATTGCCAAGGGAGCTCTTACACTTGTGCAATTGGTGGAAGTTTTGTTCTAACTGTGAGAACTATTCGGTTCTCAAATATCAACCCTGTGAAGTAAACAGAAACGTAAACAACTGTACCTAGTTCTACATATATGCAAATGGGTTGATCTTGACAATGTTTATATAAGTTGGCAATTATACAGATAGTATGGAATATAGAGCACATGCATAACCATGTACATTGATTTTGTTCCCTAAACCCATTGAAAATGGGTAAAAAGGGTATAATGCTTTTGTGCAATGTATGTAAGCTTTAATAGCCGAGTGACGTCCTATTGCCCTCGCAGTACGAGTTGGTTAATCGATAACTTGCCTCATTTTCAAACAATCGATAAAAATCGATGTAGAAATCCTCTTTTCACCACATTTTTCATTTAGCTTCTAAAATATTATAAGTAGTCTATACAAATAAAGTATCTTTCATTTTAGCGTTAACGCAATATATTTATATATGTATTACAGGCTGAAAACAGGTTTGTAGTCTGAATTCCAATATGTTCAACCATGAACCATCGAACCGCAAGCTGCAATATTTGGATGAAGAACAGCCGAACCTAAGCATGAACAATGTTTTTTTTGCTAATCGAGCATAATGTCACGTCTTTTAGGCTTAAGACGATCAAACAGAAAATAATTCTAAAAATTGTTTGAAACGTTTACCGAATTAAATAAATTTTATTATTAATATACATACATACATACAGATACATAATATACTATATGTATTTATAGTTATTTTAAAATATTTTTTTTCAATATTAAGCAAAAAAAACTTAATTTTCAATCATTTTCATGGATTTTCATTGGTTTTAATTTGATTAACTCAATTTCTTAAAGACTACAAATATATAAATAAATACATTTTCGAGCTGCTGTAGAAAATGCATCCCTCTTCAGCCTCTTGCTGTAGCGGCTACATTTGCGGCCCTTTCAGCTATGTCCACAACCTGAATTGTAGCATCCCGAACATTTTGGCCAATGCGCTCCTGAAAGAGGTAAATTTATAGACATATATCATTAGTTATTAAAGATCTGTAACTATTTTATTTGTCTCAAAGTTAAAAACACATTCTCTTGCTCTTTGGCTTACAATTCTCTTGCCAAGCCTTTTCCAAAAGTCGGCCTTAGCTTGTCCCATGCAAATAGCCAAAAGCAGCACAACAAAGATAAATATCTTGTAGAAATTCATGCTCGACTTGGTAATAAAACTGGCTATGTTGCTGGAGCAATATGAACCGAAAGGCTGATGACCGACTGGACCGGCAGTAGATGCTTTTATATCCATCATCAACAAACGGGATTCTGTTTTAAGGGGAACTTTTGCTTGGTAGAAATTTCATGAAACAAATTTTGATATAAATCATTAAGTGTGATTCATGGGAAAGTCAATGTATCATTTAAATCGTGTCAAACAATGTGAAAGAAGATGTTTGTGATAAGTTATTAATATTCGTAGAACTAACAAAAACATGATCTTTACATATTTCGGCAGCTATGAATCATTAGCTAAATAAAATGTAGTTGTTAATTCGAATGATTTTATGTAGCTATAAACTACTACACAAGTACTCCCAACAAGTTCTAGACTCATTAGATAAAGTAAACTGTATTCAATAGTTCGTTTTCAGTTTCTAAACAACCAAACGGGTTCATCGGGTAGTAACAAAAAGATATTGTTAATAATTATTATCCAATTAACTAAGAGCTCATAAAAAAACGAACAGCTATATTTATTAGCTACTTGCAGTAAATTGATTTATATATTAAAAACCGTTCAAAAATAAATTTATTTGTTTTGCTTACTGTATTTAGAATAATTGTTAAGTATGTTATATTATCTAGCTGGACTTTACTATATAGTTATTTCGTGAGCTATTTTTGTTTTTTTAGCAGCATTCCAAATCTAGCTGTCGGAGGTTCCGTTCGCTGTTTAAACGCAAGCCCCGTCTAAAGATTTTGTTCATCAGCCTGGTTTTTGACATCCATCTAACTGGGATTATAATAAAAATGGCGTATTTATATTCTTCTCGATAATAAATGAAACAACATTATTTATAATAATATTTAAAAAAAAGTATCAACTGGTTTTATTAAACATTTAGAAGTAATATATCTTCTAGTAAGATAATTTTGTAAGCAATTGCAAGTTTTCGTAAATGTTTCTAAAAAGATTTGCAAAAAAATTAATTTTTTTGGTACTCAGTTTGGAATTCCATAAATTTCCGCATTTTTCTGCTGATATACCGTAAAAACTTGGGAGGACAGCGACCATTGAGTAATTTTCGTCCGCTTGAGAGGAATGTCCGCTTGAAAGAGAGGGAATAGGAATGGCCAGCTTCATAATGAGAGAAGTCCCCTCCCAAGAGGGGCGTCATCTAATAGGCGTGTCCGTTTATAAAGTTATAACTATATATTTATTTTAATCCGAAGCCTTTAGATAACTAAAAATGTACAAAAATTAAATATTGTTTGAGTATACATACCATATTTTGAACTATATTATTATTTCAGTATGTCAAAGTAAAATAATAAAACGTATGCTGTTCTTCTTTTTTTTCCAAAAATAATTTTATTTTAAAACATTAAGACTAAATAAATACTTATATTTTTTAATAAATAAATATGACTTGTCGATAAATTTAGCCTCTGGCCGTGGCGGCCACATTCGCAGCCTGTTGGGCAATGCCCAATCCCTGGATGGTGGCATCCCGAGTGTGCTGGCCAACGCGTTCCTGTAAGGTTTAATCTTCTATAAGTAATTGTTTATACAAACAATTTAATTGAAAGACTTACAAGTTTCTTGCCAATCTTCTTCAACCAACCAGCCTCGGATTGACCCAAGCTGATGGCCAGGATGAGCGCAACGAAGATGAAGACCTTGTAGAAATTCATATTGAGTTCTGGTATTGAATATTCCTTGGAAAATATGAGAATTTCAGTTATTGCTTTGATTGCTGATGTTGAGCGACTGATGACTGAGACGACCAGTGAGTGCCTCTTTTATAGTTCATATAGCTCCCCGATGCTGATAAGCCTCACATCGCAAAAACTCAGCAATTGATGGATGCACGAGGGGATTTTGTTCGGCGAAAAAGTACACGGATCAAAGGCAAATACGGTGAGAGTGGTAAATCTATGAATCATTTATGCATTTATAAAGTATGTTTTTGTATATGTGCAAACTTCATAATTTCGTGTATCTAGCTGTTATCAATTTCGAGATATAATCAGAAAATTGAAGATATATATATACTTTATTTATTCAAAAGAGACTCCTTCTGCTTGTTACATACATTAGCACAACCATATTATACCCTTTCATATCAAATTTTCGTGGCTGCAGAGAAAAAAAATTCAATTCTAAGCCCCACCCAAATGTTAAACGTCGCCCCACAAAACTAAGCCATATAAGATGCAAAGCCAGGTATTTCCGCACTCTCTTAATTAGCCCCACAGATAATATTGTCATATGAAATGGATTTGTCGGGTAACCACCAAACATATTTGTCGTGAAATAGACACAACTAAAAAATTGGGAGATATACAAATGTTTTTTACAACAAATCAATTTACGAATGATTTGTTCGGTTTAATAAGCAAACACGTAATAAAGAACTAGGTGTGGTTGTTATTGTTGTTGTTGATGTTGTTGTTGTTGCTGTCGTTGTTGTTGTTTGTTTCTGTTGTCATCGCGCTTTATCAGCGTTTCTTCCCAGTTATCAGCTTGTTGCGTAGATTCTACTCTGCTTTGGAGGTGCATGCTGTGAATCCCAGTGGATCGATTTGCAGGCAGGCTCTTCACGTTTTCATTAAATTCTTATGCAGAGAAGAAGTTTGAATTCTGCGAAAAGTGTGAAACACGTCTCAAATGATTTTTCTTATAGATCTCTGGAAATGAATTTGAGCGCGAAACGGCACCTACCAAATCTTTGATCTCCATTTCCATCAAGGAGGGATGGATTTTCCAAAAAGTGCGAAACACCCCTCAAATGAACACAAAGATCTTTGCAAATGTTTTTGTAGCCGATCGGATACTAAACAAAAAACTTTCATACGTGTACAATCCGAACAGGCAACTCCCCGATGCTGATAAGCCCCGCAGCGCAAAACTCAGCAATTGATGGACGCACGAGGGGATTTTGTTCGGCGAAAAAGTACACGGAGCAAAAGCAAGTAAGGTGAGAGTGGTAAAGTATGCAGTAAAAAATAGAATCTATCATTTATTCAATAATCTCTATATATATATAACTGTTTGTCCTGACTGACTGACTGAATGACTGCCTGACAAACTGACCCCCCGACTGACTGACTGAATGAATGACTGATTGGTGATCAACACACAGCCCAAACTGTAAGAGCTAGGAAACTAAAATTTTCACTCTGGTTACTTTATGTGAAGAAGGTGCACGTTAAGACGGGGTTTCGGGAAATTTCACCCGCATGTGTGGGAAAATCGCGAAAAACCTTTGTTTTTTCTTTACTATCCGTCCTCAAACTCAATTTTAAAGATCTTTGTCAGAATTTATTTCGAGATCAAGATGGGTAGATTTCAATTTTCCACGGGCGTGTACTTAGTAGAAAGGTAATATCTAAAGTTTTAAGCACAAAACGTTCTACGAGCAAGGCCGGACAATATCCGCTAGTGACTGACATAAGGTATGTTGTTAAGTACATGCAATTCTATAGAACTGTCAATTCGGAGTAATTATCTTACAGTTTTTTTGCAAGAAAAATAACAGGCTAAGGTGCTCTAGTCGGGAGTGCCTGACTATAAGATACCCTGCACTCGGCCCGAGCTTCCGTAACTAAGATTCAGAAATTAAAAAGAACTTCATAATTTCGTGTATCTAGCTCTTATGCTAGCTAGCTCTAGCTCTCTGCATTTAGATAACATAGTTAATGAGGCAAAAGGTGTACTTGGATTCATTAAACAATGGTCTAAAGAGTTTAACGATCCTTTTATAACGAAACTTCAGTACATCTCTCTTGTTCGCCCTATCCTTGAATACTGCTCTTGCATCTGGTCTCCGCAGTATAACAATAGCCAGGATCGTATTGAATCTGTTCAGAAGCAATTTCTGCTTTTTTCCTTAGGAAGTTTAAATTGGGACCCCAATCTTCGGTTGCCATCCTACTCCAGCAGGCTACTTCTTCTTAATCTTCCGTCGTTAACCAACCGTAGGACAATTCTCGGTGTTGTCTTCCTACATAATGATGATTGTTGGCGATATAGATTCTCCTTTTCTTGTAGGGCGTCATCAATTCTCTGTTCCTTCTAGACCAACCAGGAATTATCGCCCCTTATTCTTATCTACGTACACAACAGAGTACGCTATGCACAATCCTTTTCGCGTGTTATGTAAAAATTACAATAGTTTGCATCACGTTTTCTCTACCGAACTTTCTCTACCCCTAATAAAATCATTGCTATCAGGATACCTTCGGGAACTCACTGACCATTCCCAACTATGAGCAGGGGCATAGTTTGCCGGACAGGCTATAAATTTTTCCCATCGAGTCGGTGATTTTCCATTGCTATCTCTTTACCCTATCTACTTAACACTCTATACATCTAGTTTAAATTTCTTTAATTTATCAATAACTTCTTTTTTTCTTTTTCCCTATTCATTGTTTAATTTTACTTAAGAACACTATTTTCTCTACTTACACCCTTCTACTTAGCTATAGGCTCTAATAGCGTTACTGAAAAAATTGGCTGTGAAAAGGGGCACAGCTGGCCGGACTGGCAAATCAAACACCTCCATCGGTCGGTGATGCTATTAGATAATTGTGTATTCTAATCAGGCTTTTAGCATTTAATTTTCATAAAGTATGTGTAATGTATTGAATAATTAGGAAGACACTCGTTTTGTCGACCATTACTAAAATAAAATAAATAAAATAATATATAATCAGAAAGAATGGAAATAAAAGAGATTTCTTCTGCCTGTTTCATACATTAGCACAACCCCATTTTACCCTTTCATACCCATTTTCAATGGTTGCAGAGTATAAAAATCCATTCTAAGCACCGCCCAGATTTTAAACAACGCTCAACAAAGGTTTGCCATATAAGATGCAAAGCGAAAATGTTGGGTATTTCCCACTACTCTTAATTAGCCCCACAAATAGGATTGTCATATGCAGTGGATTTGTCGGGTAACCACCAAACATGTTTGTCATGAAATAGACAACCACGAAATTGTGTGAAATACAAATGTTTTTTACTACAAATCAATTTATGAATGAAATCTTTCGCGGGTTTTTCTGCTTCAAAATGTGTGAATATGCCACCGACCCGGTCGAGCTGATAATATGATCAGTTCAATGACGGATCAGTTTAATGAATAAACACGTAAAAAACAACCAGGTGCTGTTGCTATTTTTGTTGTTAATGTTGTTGTTGTTTGTTTCTGTTGTCATCGCGCTTTATCAGCGTTTCTTCCCAGTTATCAGCTTGTTGCGTAGATTGCTCTACTCTGCTCTGGAGGTGCATGCTGTGAATCCCAGTGGATCGATTTGCGGGCAGACTCTTCAGTTGCCCCAACGCTTAAAACTCGAGTCAAGAGGGATTTTACTAATTAAGCTGATATCTGCGAGTATGATTAATAATGTGTTCAATAAAACCTATAAGAGAGAAAGAGAAAGTTCTGCTTTCATAAACAAATAATGTCAAATATGTGCAGATTATATATATAAGAAATATACTAAGTATATAAATTAAGAAAGAAAATATTTTACTCCACGAACAGTCTCAAAATTGGCTTGGGATGAAACCAATAACGAATATAAACATATAATCAATCTCAATATTTAAAATTTGGCATTAAATCCAGTTCAAGAATTGAAGTTATCCAGGATAAAAAATACTTTGGCTAATTTGGATACGATTAAAACATGTGAATTTCTTAACTAGTAAAGGAAAATATTATGACCACTTTTATCTAGCTTTGAACCATTGACATAGTTCTAATGCAAGTTCATTTTTTGTAAAATAGCGGGAACTTATAGGTTACTATTCTACATTCATTAACTCAAGTAAATGATTTCATATTAAAAATAGTTGCTTTATTGATTATATAGAAAAAAAAGAACATTTACTTGAATTTATTTTGAATTTCAATGAAATTGCAACCAAATTTATCAAAGACAAAAAACCTAAATGTATGAATTTCTGTGATGCCAGATTTTAAAAATGAATTATTATTAATAATTATTAATTATTTATGGTAACAAAAAATACCCGTGTCTAATTACTTGTCGATAATAAACATATTTTAAAAACATATTGAGAACGTACTCAAAATTAACAACTAAAAATATTTAGCAATAAAGTAAAAGCTTGGGGCTGGCCATATAAAGTAATTCTTAAGCGATGTATGCATTCGTGCTACTGTCTTTAGAATAAATAGTTATAGTAGATCATAATAATAGATTTTCTATTTATTAATTTTGTGAGCTTTTTTTGAGGAACTATTTTTGTAGCTACATCCCTAATACCCAAAAAAATATAATTATGAAAGCCATAAAACCAGGATTATAATAAAAATGTATATATTTTCTGTTAAATATTTTTGAAAATATATTTTTTACTTTAAAACACTACCACTAAATAAATAATTATGTAATAAATAAACGTAATTTGTCCATAATCTTAGCCTCTGGCCGTGGCGGCCACATTCGCAGCCTGTTGGGCAATGCCCAATCCCTGGATGGTGGCATCCCGAGTGTGCTGGCCAACGCGTTCCTGTAAGGGTTAATCTTTTGTAAGTAATTGTTTATACCAATAATTAAATTGAAAGACTTACGAGTTTCTTGCCAATCTTCTTCAACCAACCAGCCTCGGATTGACCCAAGCTGATGGCCAGGATGAGCGCAACGAAGATGAAGACCTTGTAGAAGTTCATATTGAGTTCTGGTATTGAATATTCCGTGGAATCTATGAGAACTTGAGCTGTTGCTGTGGTTCCAGATGCTGATAGACTGATGACTTATACGACCAGTCAGTACCTCTTTTATAGCTCGTGCAATCCGAGCAGGCAACTCCCAGATGCTGATAAGCCTCGCAGCGCAAAAGCTCAGCAATTAATGGATGCGCGGGGGATTTTATTCGGCGAAAAAGAACACGGATCAAAAGCAAGTAAGGTGAGAGAGGCAAAGTAGGCAGTAAAAAATATAATCTATCATTTATTCATTAATCTCTATATATTAAGCTGTTTGTCCTGACTGAATGACTGACTGACAAACTGACCGACTGTATGACTGACTAACTGACTGACAGACTGACTGACTGACAAACTGACTGACTGACTTATTGGTGATCAACGCACAGCCCAAAGCGCAAGAATTAGGAAGCTGAAATGTTCACTCTAGTTATCTTATGTGAAGAAGGTGCACGTTAAGTCAGGGTTTCGGGCAATTCCACCCGCATGTGTGGAAAAATTGCGAAAAACTTTTGTTGTTTCTTTACTATCCGATCGGCCTCAAACTCAATTTCAAAGATCTTTGTCAGAATTTATTTGGTACGTTTTTGGGAGACAAATACGGGTCAAAGGTTTAATAAACGAAAGTTTATTCTTCAGCTTCAAGATTCTCACCGCAATAATAAAATGATTTAGATGCACTTAAAATATACTTTTAATAGAAGTGGAGATCAAGATGGGTATCTAACAATATCTAAAGTTTTTAGCATAAAACGTTCTTTGGGCAATGTCGGGCAAATCCGCTAGTGACTGATATAAGGTATGTTGTTAAGTATATGCAATTCTATAAAACTGTCATTTTGGAGTAATTATCTAACAGTTTTTGTTTGCAAGAAAAATAACTAGCTGAGATAAGCTCTAGTTGGGAGTGCCTGACTGTAAGATACCCTGTACTCGGCCCGAGCTTCCGTAACTAAGATTCAGAAATTAAAAACAACTTCATAATTTCGTGTATCTAGCTCTTTTCAGATATAATCAGAAAGCCTAGACTAGTTTCAGGAATATGTATATTTTATGGAATTAAAAGAGATTTCTTCTACCTGTTTCATACATTAGCACAACCCCATTTTACCCTTTCATATCCATTTTTAATCTGTGCAGAGTATAAAAATCCATTCTAAGCCCCGCCCAGATTTTAAACATCGCGCAACAAAGCTTTGCCATATAAGATGCAAAGCCAAAATGTTGGGTATTTCCGACATCTCTTAATGAGCCTCACAGATAAAAATGTCATATCAAATGGATTTGCCGGGTAACCACCAAACATGTTTGTCATGAAATGGACACAACTAAAAAATTGGGTTAAATACAAATGTTTTTTACTACAAGTGAATTTCTGAATGAAATTTCACGTGGGTTTTTCTGCCTCCCGATTTCCGACTACAACGGTCGAGCTGATAATATGATCAGTTCAATGACGGATCAGTTTAATGAGCAAACACGTAAAAAACAACCAGGTGCTATTGCTATTTTTGTTGTTAATGTTGTTGTTGTTTGTTTCTGTTGTCATCGCGCATTATCAGCGTTTCTTCCCAGTTATCAGCTTGTTGCGTAGATTGCTCTACTCTGCTCTGGAGGTGCATGCTGTGAATCCCATTGGATCGATTTGCGGGCAGACTCTTCAGTTGACGCAGCGCCTACAACTTCAAGAAAGAAAGAGAAAGTTTTGCTATCATAAACAAATAATATCAAATATGTGTAATTATATTTATAAGATATATATATATACATAAATATATACCAATATGGAATATAAACATATAATCAATCTCCAAATTCTTAATTTGGCATTAAATCCAGTTCAAGAATCGAAGTAATGCTTGGCGTTCTTTAACGTAGCTAGTCGTGGGATCGATTTATATTCCAAAATTCTACATCAACCTCTTTAAAACCAACATCAAGCCCACTTTCAGTTGAAATTAATTCCACAATGCCTGCTTAAATTAAGCTCATTACTCATAAAACGGGCTAACATTAAGTAATCCAGGATAGAAAATAAAATCTTATAAAATGTTTTTTACTTAGCTTAAGAAAATTCAGACTTAAAATAAATGCTTTTATCTGTCTTTGATCCATTAGCATAGTTATAATGCAGGTTCTTCGAAGTACGCAATGACATTTGTGAGAGAGAATATTCCATTTAATACCTTCTTTGCCAGAGTATAAAATTGAGTTATTATTTATAATTATTTATTATTTACGGTATCAAAAAATAACCCTGACTAATTACTTGGCAATAAATAATAAACATATTTTAGCAACAAAAAATTAAAAACTTGCAAAAAATAAATAAATAAATAATAAATTAATAAATTTAAAGCTCATCGAAAAACTTTCCGATAAGCAAAGGAAAAACTACGAGGCTGGCAAAAAAAATTATATATTATGAAATGTTTGCTTTTATTTTTTATTAATGCATATTATATGTATCAAAATTTATATAATAATATGTCATAATGTTGCATTTTATTACATAAAAAAATCAAAAGCTGTTTTTGGCATTCTTTTCGTAGCTGCATCCCAAATGAAATAATAATCGTAAATATAATTATGGATGCCATGAAACTAGAAAAAATGAAACCAACAAAATTTTAATGTTTTCTGTTAAATATATTTAAAGTTATATTTTTTACTTTAAAACACTACAACTAAATAAATAATTTTGTAATAAATAATCATAATTTGTCCATAATCTTAGCCTCTGGCCGTGGCGGCCACATTCGCAGCCTGTTGGGCAATACCCAATCCCTGGATGGTGGCGTCCCGAGTGTGCTGGCCAATGCGTTCCTGTAAAGGTAAATCTTTATAAGTTTTTGTTTATACTAAAAAATATGATTTATAGACTTACAATTTTCTTCCCAATCTTCTTCAACCAACCAGCCTCGGATTGACCAAAGCTGATGGCCAGAATGAGCGCAACGAAGATGAAGACCTTGTAAAAGTTCATATTGAGTTCTGGTATTGAATATTTTTTGGAAACTAGGGGCTGGGCTTTGGCTGTTGCTGTGGTTGCAGATGCTGAGCGACTGATGACTGATACGCCCAGTCAGTGCCTCTTTTATAGCTCATATAGCTCTCCGGCGCTGATAAGTCTCGCACCGCAAAGACAAAACAGATCGTTGGGGCTCGGGGATTTTCTTTTTGAACAGACAATTTGTGCTTCCCGCTAGCAGGGTTTGCAGAATAAACGCAAGGAATAGGCAGGTTATTGGAATTTTGTTTACACAAGTTTGGATTTTGAGAGTTCATTTTCAGACAAAGTCAAGTTGCGGATTGGATATGAGACAGTATGGTATGATGTTCAAACTTATTTTAACTTAACACTGTCTATAGCCAGAGGAGTTGCAGACGTCGCAGCCACATTAGCTTCCAGTTGTACCAGACTCTGAGTCTGGCTGGTAGCACCACGCAGATTCTGGCCAACGCCTCACTGGGGGAAGCAAAGGTCATTGCCAATCTTCTTCAACCAAACAGCCTCGCTATGGCCCAAGCTGATGGCCAGGATGAGGGCTACAAAAAAGATTGTCTTATTGAAATTGGAAATTAATAGGCTAAGACTGTAGCTAGCACCATCCCGATTATCAAATAACTATTGATTAAAATTTAAAACAATTAATTTGTTTACCAAGCTGCGGCAATTCCGATACTCGTTTCATTTGCCCAGCTTGAAATTGTTTGCAAGCATAATATTTGGTCTGGGCTAATTGCAATCTAGTGCGAATCGAGAAAACAACTGTACCCGTGTCCATTGCCACCTATTAGTGGGCGTGGCAGCTGGCACACTATCAACCACCAAATTATGGAAGAAGGCAACGAAAAGCGACCCGTAGCAAAGACAACAAATGAATTAAATCAACGAAGGCAACGCCGAGCACAAGGCTAGCAGGAGCAGGATGTGCCCATTGTCAGGATATGCCACTAATTTCCTTAACAAGTGAAAACGCTTTACGCTTCTGGGTTTTGACTTTAGCCAAGAGCCACAACAGTTGCCAAGTGTTGCCCCGCCAACGCAGCCCTGCCCCCAACCACCTCCACCCTGCCGCTGCATCCGTCTGCCAAAAAGTATCTGCTGCTGCTCTACTTTCCGGATCTGCGGCGGCCTTTTGCTAAAATGTAAATAAAATCGCTTGAATTAACCGCTGAGTGACAGGCGCAGCCAGCCAGGCACTGCGGGCATCTCATAACAGCCCCAAACACGCAGACCCCGACCATCTAGCTGCGACTCCGACTCAGCCACAGACTCAGACAGACTGGCATACTGGGGTATATTCCTGTAAGGGACTTTAAGCGTCCAGAGAAGCGTAAATAAGACAATAAATGCAGCTGGTTTTTTGTTGCTGTCATCTATTTGCATTTGAGAGGAGGGTATTCAAATGCAAACATCTTTTAAAACCAGTTAATATCATAAGAGTACAGCATAATATATTCAAATGTAAAATATGTATCAATTTTGCTGTTATAAATGTTAGCTTTATAATAATAATAAATATATAAACCATATATAATCTCTGCTGGGGTAAACACAGAATCATTTGCAAGCTCATAAAAGGGAATAAAAATTAAATAAATGCAATTTATTGGGGAATATTAACATAGCAGTCGGCAATTATAGATTATATTATAGATTATTATACTGTGCAAATGTTTGCCCAAAGAGTTGACTGTCTAATTAAACAGCGCACAACACGAGTTAATTAAGATCATAAAGATATGCGGATTGGCACAGTAAAAACTGCAGTATAGATAGTAATGGAAGGTGGATTTATGTATATACATGAGAGCTTCTTTATAAGTTTATCTGTTACGCTTAAGGGCCTATGACAAGTCTCTTTGTGCCAGGTCTTACAAGCGCGGAGGTGCACAGAGGGAGAACTTCAGGGTCAATTAAATATACTATGACTCTCTCTCGATATGGGCACCCAAGCGACATGTGTATAAACATGCATACAATTATACTTCCCGCGAGCTTTATTGTCTTTTAAGCGGAATCCCTTTTATGTATTGTATAGATTTACTTAGCTGGTATCTGAATATCGCGGGGAATTTTTCTTTGAGTCTGCCCGCAAATCGATCCACTGGGATTCACAGCATGCACCTCCAGAGCAGAGTAGAGCAATCGACACAACAAGCTGATAACTATGAAGAAACGCTGATAACGCGCTATGGCAACAGAGAAACAACAACACCAAAAACAACAACATTAACCACAACAATAGCAACCACACCTGGTTGTTTTTTACGTGTTTGCTCACTAAACTGATCCGTCATTGAATTGATCATATTATCAGCTCGATCGGGTCAGTGGCATATTCACACATTTTGAATACAGTTGTAGTCGGAAATCAGGAAGCAAAAAAACCTACGCGAAATTTCATTCATAAATTGATTTGTAGTAAGAAACGTTTGTACTTCACCCAATTTTTTAGTTGTGTCCATTTCATGACAAACATGTTTGGTGGTTACCCGACAAATCCACTTCATATGACAATTTTATCTGTGGGGCTAATTAAAAAAGTGCGGAAATACCCAAGATTTTGGCTTTGCATCTTATATGGCAAAGCTTTGTTGTGCGGATTAGAATTTTTATACTGTGAATCCATTGAAAATAGATAAGAAAGGGTATAATGGGCTTGTGTAAATGTACGTAACAGGCTGAAGGAAGCTTTTTCGACTCCACAAAGTATATATAGCTTCAATCTACCTTGGACTTTCTGACCATGTCTAGAAGTTTAAAAGAGTTAGATACGCAAAATTGTTTAATCTTGGTAACTGCAGCTCGGGTATCTTACAGCCGAGTATCTAATAGTCAGGCACTCCCGGCTAGAGTAACTGTTTCTTGAATAATTATTTAGAATTTATAGATTTTATAGAATTTATTACATATATAAGAAGAACATACTTTATATCAGTCATTTACGTTTAAATGGATCATAGAAATATTTTTTACGGCATATTTTACCACTCTCACCTTACTTGCCTTTGATCCGTGTACTTTTTCGCCGAACAAAATCCCCTCATGCATCCATCAATTGCTGAGTATTGCACAGCACGGCTTATCAGCATCGGGGAGCTATATGAACTATAAAAGAGGCAGTGACTGGTCGTATCATTCATCAGTCGCTCAGCAATTGCAACCACAGCAATATCTAAAGATCTTCTATTTTCCAAGGAATATTTAATACCAGAACTCAATATGAATTTATACAAGGTCTTCATCTTCGTTGCGCTCATCCTGGCCATCAGCTTGGGTCAATCCGAGGCTGGTTGGTTGAAGAAGATTGGCAAGAAACTCGTAAGTCTTTCAATTAAATTGTTGGTATAAACAATTACTTATAGAAGATTTAACCTTACAGGAACGCGTTGGCCAGCACACTCGGGACGCCACCATCCAGGGATTGGGCATTGCCCAACAGGCTGCGAATGTGGCCGCCACGGCCAGGGGCTAAGATTATGAACCAATTATGTTTATTTATTACAAAATTATTTATTTAGTGGTAGTGTTTTAAAGTAAAAAATATAATTTTAAATATATTTAACAGAAAACATTTAAATCTCTTGGTTTCATGGCATCCTTAATTATATTTATGATTATTATTTCATTTGAGATGCAGCTACGAAAAACGTCTAAAAACAGCTTTTAATATTTTTTATAGGAAAATGCATCATTATGACATATTATAATATATATTTTAATACATATAATATGCATTAACAAAAACTGAAAGCAAACATTTCATAATATATAATTATTTTGCCAGCCTCATAGTTTTTCCTTTGCTTATCGGAATTATTGATATTGATATTGATTTATTATTTATTTATTTATTTTTTGCAAGTTTTTAATTTTTTGTTGCTAAAATATGTTTATTATTTATTGCCAAGTAATTATTCAGGGTTATTTTTTGAAACCGTAAATAATAAATAATTATAAATAATAAGTCAATTTTAGACTCTGCCATTAAATGGAATATTTAATGGAATATTCTCTCTCACAAATGTCATTGCGTACTTCGAAGAACCTGCATTATAACTATGCTAATGGATCAAAGACAGATAAAAGCATTTATTTTAAGTCTGAATTTTCTTAAGCTAAGTAAAAAACATTTTATAAGATTTTATTTTCTATCCTGGATTACTTAATGTTAGCCCGTTTTATGAGTAATGAGCTTAATTTAAGCAGGCAGTGTGGAATTAATTTCAACTGAAAGTGGGCTTAATGTTGGTTTTAAAGAAGTTGATGTAGAATTTTCGAGTATAAATCGATCCCACGACTAGCTACGTCAGAGAACGCCAAGTATTAGTTCGAATTTCGAGATGATAATATTCCTTATTGGTATATATTTATACATTTATATCTTATACATATAACTACAAATATTTGATATTATTTGTTTATGATAGCAGAACTTACTCTTCTCTCTTATAAGTTTTATCATAATTATTTTTTTATAAATGTTTATTGTATTGGATCAAAAACAGCATACATTTTTGTTACAACACAGTTGGCTTAGGTGATTTTTCACCAAGCCTGTTTGGGTCCTCAGGCTTTATCGAGGAGAGACTCTGGGGCGTCTCCATATGGCATATTCCATCATAGCCCGGAGCTTTAGTCCCAGGAAGGACTTTGACGACGTTGATTACCTCCTCCATGCGGATGGGCCCGATAGGTGGTGACATCTGAAGCGGATTCTCCAACGCTCGAGCTCTTCTGGGGAGGCCAAATCGAATGGTGAAAACCGTTCCTTCAGTTGCCTGACGAAGGTGTCAGCTTGCCCTTCGTCTGTAAGGCAGTATGTACCATTGTGGCGAAGAAGATAAACGGTTCTACAGGGTTGGCGTCCACGTCTCATGGGTGAAGCCCACGTTACCAGCCTCAGTAGAGTCTTTCACAGTCGAATATTGGTGAACACGACTAGCAATGCTCAATTGCGGGAAGTGAACCAAGTTACTCCGGACGGGGACAGCGCAGCCGCCACTAGCTGAGCGATTTTGAGTCCAGTGTACAGGGTATGCCTCGAAGTCAGAGATTCTGGGGAAAGTAGGACCGCTGGTTCTATTTTCTGACAGCAGAAATATTCCGATTGCGTGTTTTTGTACTAGGGCCTCCAACGCTAGTACTTAACCTGAAATGCCAGTCGCATTCCAGATTAGCAACTTCAGTGGTGTGTTCATTTGGATAGCAACGCGGTTAAAAGGGCAAGGATTTGCATACCCAAAACCTGCTGTTGGTATGATAATTATGCAAAGTTATGAACACACTATTGATTGTAATCGCAGGCATCAACTCAATTGGCAAAATCCCTCTTGACTTCAGTTTTAAGCGCTGGTGCAGCTGAAGAGTCTGCCCGCAAATCGATCCACTGGGATTCACAGCATGCACCTCCAGAGCAGAGTAGAGCAATCGACGCAACAAGCTGATAACTGTGAAGAAGCGCTGATAATGCGTTATGGCAACAGAGGAAAAAAAAACAACATTAACAGCAAAAATAGCAACAGCACCTGGTCCGTCATTGAACTGATCATATTATCAGCTCCATCGGGTCAGTGGCATATTCACACATTTTGAATACAGTTGTAGTCGGAAATCGGGAAGCAGAAAAACTCGCGAAAGATTTCATTAATAAATTGACTTGTAGTAAAAAACATTTGTATTTCACACAATTTCTTGGTTGTCTATTTCATGACAAACATGTTTGGTGGTTACCCGACAAATCCACTTCATATGACATTTTTATCTGTGGGGCTAATTAAGAGATGTCGGAAATACCCAACATTTTGGCATTGCTTCTTATTTGGCGAAGCTTTGTTGCTTGATGTGTAAAATCTGGGCGGGGCTTAGAATGGATTTTTATGGTCTACATCCATTCAAATTGGATATGACAGGGTATATATATAGTATATTTAAATAATAGGTTTATGCAAACTTAAGTAAAAGGCAGAAGAAAGCTTTTTAGACTACATAAAGTATATATATTCTTCAATCTTGTATTGGGTTTCTTACCATATCTTGAAAAAATTATCCATGTAGTTGGATTTTTGTAATTTTTGGATGTTGGAAACGGCAGCTCGGCGCTGAGGCTCTCCGAGCTTGGCATATCTCTTGGGTTTCACTCAGAATCGACAGTTTTATAGGTTTACACAATTTAAAAAAAATTGTCACAAAGTTTTTTAAATGACTCCCACCTTACTTGCCTTTGATCTGTGTACTTTTTCGCCGAACAAAATCCCCTCGTGCATCCATCAATGGCTGAGTTTTCGCGCTGCGGGGCTCATCAGCATCGGGGAGCTATATGAGCTATAAAAGAGGTACTGACTGGTCGTATAAGTCATCAGTCTATCAGCATCTGCAACCACAGCAACAGCTCAAATTCTCATAGATTCCAAGGAATATTCAATACCAGAACTCAATATGAACTTCTACAAGGTCTTCATCTTCGTTGCGCTCATCCTGGCCATCAGCTTGGGTCAATCCGAGGCTGGTTGGTTGAAGAAGATTGGCAAGAAACTTGTAAGTCTTTTAATTAAGTTGTTGGTACAAACAATTACAATTACAATTAAAAATTAACCCTTACAGGAACGCGTTGGCCAGCACACTCGGGATGCCACCATCCAGGGATTGGGCATTGCCCAACAGGCTGCGAATGTGGCCGCCACGGCCAGAGGCTAAATTTATCGACAAGTCATATTTATTTATTAAAAAATTATTTACATAGTTGTAGTGTTTTAAAGTAAAAAATATAATTTTAAATGTATTTAACACAAAACATATACATTTTTATTATAATCCTGGTTTCATGGCATTCATAATTATATTTTTTTTGGGGATAGGGGAGGTAGCTACGAAAATAATTCCTCAAAAAAAAGCTCACAAAATTAATAAATAGAAAATCTATTATTATCATCTACTGTAAGTATTTATTCTAAAGACAGTAGTATGAATGGTAAAATCGCTTAAACATTACTTTTTCTAGCCAGCCTCAATGTTTTTATATTGCTTATCGACAATTTTTTCGGAAAGCTTTTACTTTTTTGCTTAATATTTTTATTTGTTAATTTTGAGCACGTTCTCAATAAAATTAGTTGTTTTTTAAATATGTTTATTATTGGCAAGTAATTAGAAACGGGTATTTTTTGTTACCATAAATAATAAGAATTATTAATAATAATTCATTTTTAAAATCTGGCATCACAGAAATTCATACATTTAGGTTTTTTGTCTTTGATAAATTTGGTTGCAATTACATTGAAATTCACAATATTTCGCAAAAGTGGCTCGAGCGAGTAAATGTTCTCTTTTTTGTATATAATCAATAAAGCAACTATTTTTAATATGAAATAATTTACTTGAGTTAATGAATGTAGAATAGTAACCTATAAGTTCCCGCTATTTTACAAAAAATGAACTTGCATTAGAACTGTGTTAATGGTTCAAAGCTAGATAAAAATGTTCACAATATTTTCCTTTACTAGTTATAAAATGTCACGTATTTCATGTTTAAATCGTATCCAAATTAGCCAAAGTATATTCTATCCTGGATAACTTCGATTCTTGAACTGGGTTTAATCCCAAATTTTGAATATTGAGATTGATTATATTTTTTTATTCGTTATTGGTTTCATCCCAAGCCATTATTAATTAAAGACTGTTCGTGGAACAAAATATTTTCTTTCTTGATTTACTTATTATACTTAAATATATATATATTTATTTTACATATAATCTCTATATATAAAACTGTTTGTCCTGACTGACTGACTGACCGACTGACTGACTGACTGATTGGTGATCAACGCACAGCCCAAACCGTAAGAGCTGGGAAACTGAAATTTTCACTGTAGCTACCTTATGTGATGTAGGTGCACGTTAAGACGGAATTTCGGGCAATTCCACCCGCAAGTGTGCAAAAATCGCAAAAACGTTTGTATGTAACTTTTTTGTTTACCATCCGATCGGCCTCAAAACTTATTTTCAAAGATCTTTGTTCAAATTAATTTGAGGGGTGTTTCACACTTTTAGGAAAATCCGTTCCTCCTTGGTGGAAATGGTGGATGACCTTTTGTGTTCAAATTTATTTCCAAAGATCTATAAGAAAAATCATTTGAGACGTGTTTCATATTTTTCGAAAAATCAAAACTCCTTCGGTGGAAAATGCATTTCAAAGATTTTTTTGTTGAATTTTAAGTTTTGTCCGATTTGTATAAAAGATGTTTGATTCCCGTCCGATCAGTTTCAAAATCATTTTCATTTTTTCTCTTTCTCTTTTATAAGTTTTAATGAACACATTATTATGAAGAGTCTGCCTGCAAAACGATTCACTGGGATTCACAGCATGCACCTCCAGAGCAGAGTAGACCAATTGACGCAACAAGCTGATAACTGGGAAGAAACGCTGATAAGATGCGATGGCAATAGAAACAAACAACAACAACGACAGCAACAACAACAACATTAATAACAAGAATAACAACCACACCTGGTCGTTTTTTAGGTGTTTGCTTACTAAACCGATCCGTAATTGTCATATTATCAACCCGATCGGGTCAGTGGCATATTCACACATTTTGAAGCAGAAAAACCCGCGAAACATTTCATTCGTAAATTGACTTGTAGTAAAAAACATTTGTATTTCACGCAATTTCTTGGTTGTCTATTTCATGACAAACATGTTTGGTGGTTACCCGACAAATCTATTTAATATGACAATTCTATCTGTCAGGCCAATTAAGAGATGTCGGAAATACCCAACATTTTGGCTTTACATCTTATATGGCAAACCTTTGTTGCGCGTTGTTTAAAATCTGGGCGGGGCTTAGAATGGATTTTTGTACTCTGCAAAAATTAACAAGTAAGAGGTTATAGTCAGGAGCTCCCGACTAGGGGATCCCTAAACCCTCTTCTTCCAACCGGCGATAGGTATAAAATGAAAGATACTTGATATATATATACTATTCTAGAAGCTACAAGTTAGGTGACCCTAGCTCATATTATTTACCGAAATTGCCCAAAAAAAAAGGATTTCGATATCGATTTTTATCAATTACTTGGAAACGGGACAAGTTATCGAATATCGGAAACAAACCCGATCTGCGCAGGGACTAGGAGGACCTACAGCTAATTTGAAGTCTCTAGCTCTTATGGGTTCTGATGTCCTTGCGTTTATACATACGGTCAGACGGACGGACAGACAGACGGACATGGCTAAATCGACTCGGCTATTGATGCTGATCAGGAATATATGGGGTCGGAGTCGCTTCCTTCTGCCTGTTGCATACATATAAATACAAATACATTATACCCTTTTTACCCATTTTCAATGGGTTCAGGGTATGAAAATGAATATGAAAGGGTAAATGTATGAAACAGGCGAAAGAAATCTCTTTTAATTCCATAAAATATATATATTCTTAAAACTAGTCTAGGCTTTCTGATTATATCTGAAAAGAGCTAGATACACAAAAAATGTGAAGTTCTTTTTAATTTCTGAATCTTAGTTACGGAAGCTCGGGCCGAGCACAGGGTATCTTATAGTCAGGCACTCCCGAGTAGAGCTTAGCTTAGCTTGTTATTTTTCTTGCAAAAAAATAAAAAAATTACTCCAAATTGACAGTTTTATAGAATTGCATATACTTAACAACATTCTTTACATCAGTCACTATCGAATTTGCCTGACTTTGCCCGTAGAACGTTTTGTGCTAAAAACTTTAGATACTACCTTTCCACTAAGTACACGCCCGTGGAAAATTGAAATCTACCCATCTTGATCCTTACTTCTATTAAAAGTATATTTTAAGTGCATCTAAGTCATGTTATTATTGCGGTGAGAATCTTGAAGCTGAAGAATAATTTTTAGTTTTTAAAACCTTTGACCCGCATTTGTCTCCCAAAAACGTACCAAATAATTCCTGACATTCGAAATTTAGTTTGAGGCCGATCGGTTAGTAAAGAAAAAACAAAGGTTTTTCGCGATTTTTTCACACATGCGGGTGAAATTTCCCGAAACCCCGTCTTAACGTGCACCTTCTTCACATAAGATAACTAGAGTGAAAATTTCAGCCCCTAATTCTTACGCTTTGGGCTGTACGTTGATCACCAATAAGTCAGTCAGTCGGTCAGTTTGTCAGTCAGTCAGTTTGTCAGGAAAAAAAGTTTAATAAATAGAGATTAATGAATAAATGATAGATTATATTTTTTACTGCCTACTTTACCTCTCTCACCTTACTTGCTTTTGATCCGTGTTCTTTTTCGCCGAATAAAATCCCCCGCGCATCCATTAATTGCTGAGCTTTTGCGCTGCGAGGCTTATCAGCATCTGGGAGTTGCCTGCTCGGATTGCACGAGCTATAAAAGAGGCACTGCCTGGTCGTATAAGTCATCAGTCTATCAGCATCTGGAACCACAGCAACAGCTCAAATTCTCATAGATTCCACGGAATATTCAATACCAGAACTCAATATGAACTTCTACAAGGTCTTCATCTTCGTTGCGCTCATCTTGACCATCAGTTTGGGTCAATCCGAGGCTGGTTGGTTGAAGAAGATTGGCAAGAAACTTGTAAGTCTTTCAATTAAATTGTTTGTATAAATAATTACTTATACGAGAATAAACCTTACAGGAACGCGTTGGCCAGCACACTCGGGATGCTACCATCCAGGGATTGGGCATTGCCCAACAGGCTGCGAATGTGGCCGCCACGGCCAGGGGCTAACCCATTGAAGCATGCGGTTTTATTTATTTATTAATAACAATTAAATGTAATTAATGATAAGGCAACAAAAATAATAGAAATCTAACTTTTATACCTATAAAAATATACTTTAATGTAGTCTTTTATATATTTCTGTTTAGTTTATTACATAGCATTTTTAATTTGCAAACAATTAAGCAAGTTTTTGTCGGCTGCAATCGACTACGCAATACTCTATTCACCTTGTATTTTCCAATTAAGTCCATCGAAAGAAGTCTTTTTGATAATTGTCTAAATAAGACATAAATTCCAAGCAAGACTTTAAGACTTGAAAATTAATATGTAAGACTGCAAGTTGGATTTTGCTTTGTATTATGTGATTCTCATAACATTAGAAACCTTTCTAGCCCCCTTCTTAACATTCTTAATTCCAGTCCCAGTATGTTGCTTCGCTTTTTCATAAAGAGCAGTAAAATGCCTCTTAAACAAACCGACTTCTTTAGAACCCATGCTGATGTGCAGGATGAGACAAAACACGAAGAGTACCATGTACGATTTCATTTAGAGTTCTGGTTGAGAATGTTCCTTAGATTCCGGGTTCTTCGACTTGAGTCAATGATTTTGCTGTAGATGATGTAAGAGTCCATTATTATTCGTGCTTCGAATGCAAATAAAGCTGTTATTATTTGGCTGGATAGTTAATATCCCCGTTTTTCCCTCATTTAGTACCCAAACATCTCACAGACACTGCACAGCGTGAATTGTCTGTGGACTTTTTTATAGGCCACAAATTGTAAATAGAACTGCAATTATCTTAAGTAAAGCATCAGCTACAAAATAGTGATAACATTAAATTTTCATTTAAATTCAATTTGCAGCTGGTTTGTCCACAGCCAACAAGAAAATAGGAAAAAAAGTATGCACAGGTGATTCAATTAAAATCAAGAATAAATAAATTTTTCAATTATTTTACTATTTAATACCAACATTTAGTTGCATTGCTATTTTTTAACAACCCTCCTTTTTAGTCTAAATTCAATATTACCATATAAGACTTTTACTTTTCTGTTTAAACATTTTTCAAATTTAATTTAAATTTTAAATTTGTCCCATTCAGCTGTGCGTTAGCGCCATCTAACGGCAAGCGTACAACACGAGCAGTTGCCGCCAACTTCACGTGAAAAGCAACCCTGCATGCCGATGACGTTTTGCACAGTTCAATGTCACATCGTTGACTTCCTTTCCTGTCAAAATAGTCGACAAAGGTTGGTGTACATTTTCTATGAACGCTTTGAAAAAGCTAAAAAACCGGTGCAACATGCAACGCAAAGCCAAAAATAAATGGCAAACAGAGTTAACAAAATGCTGCCAATTATTGTGGTACAAATTGCCAAGTGAAAACCATTGAAACGAAGTCGATGCTCAATGATTACAAAAAAGGTTAAAGACGACTGAGTTGAGAGAAAAGTTGGCTTGGCGGCGTTGTTGTGTATTGTTTTTCTCGCAGCTCTGCCACATTTTTTGAACGTGCTATCAATCATTTGCAGATGGCTATCGGCTCAAAAATTATCAAGCCCGGCGGTGCGGACCCCGATGAGTTCGAGAAGTCGATTGCCCAGGCGCTCGTTGAGCTAGAGGCCAACAGCGACCTTAAGCCCTACCTGCGCGATTTGCACATAACCCGTGCACGCGAGATTGAGTTTGGCAGCAAGAAGGTAAGTCGTAGCTATAGTTTTAGCCCTCAGTTGCCAGTTCTAATCCTTGTCTTTGTGTGCGCAGGCCGTCATCATCTACGTGCCCATTCCACAGCAGAAGGTGTTCCAGAAAATCCAGATCATTTTGGTGCGCGAGCTGGAGAAGAAGTTCTCTGGCAAGCACGTTGTGGTCATTGGCGAGCGCAAGATTCTGCCCAAGCCAACGCGCAAGGCGCGCAACCCGCTGAAACAGAAGCGCCCACGCTCGCGCACCCTGACGGCTGTGTACGATGCCATTCTGGAGGATCTGGTCTTCCCCGCCGAGATCGTTGGCAAGCGTGTCCGCGTCAAGCTCGACGGTTCTCAGCTGGTAAAGGTGCACTTGGACAAGAACCAGCAGACCACCATCGAACACAAAGTGAGTGCCGCCAGCTGCTGCTGCGACATAGGATTAGGATAGGATCTAATTTAAGTTTTGCACTGTCCCCGTGTTATTTGCGGCACGTTCACAAAGCGCCGTGATTGTCAAAGGGGACGCATAGCAATTTGCCAATAACTCGTTATTGTGCGCCATTTACGCATCCTTGCGGGCCCACATCTCCATATATTGGCTATATTTTTGTTAAAACTACCGTTCTTGTGTTATTCGCTGAATTTTTATTCTCGTTCAGCGATTGTCGAACAGAACGCAAAGCGAACTCCAGGCCAGTTTACTCCACATTGTAGAGCCTTTGAATGCCTCGGCTTCTACATAACTACCCACTCGCCACATCTATTCTTAAGTTATTTAAGACCCCTCTTAAAACTATTTTTCCGATAATACCCACCGTTCTTGTGTTATTCGCTGAATTTGTATTCTCGTTCAGCGATTGTCAAACAGAACGTATATTAAACCCCAGAACAGTTTACTCCACGTTGCAGAGCCTATCAATTCCAAGGCTTCTACATAACTACCCACTGTTCACATGCACATTAAAATGCAAGCCATATCGATATACGCACCGTTCTTGTGTTATTCCCTGAATTTATCCCTCTAATCAGAGGATGTCAAACAGAACGCAAAGTGAATAACAAGCCAGCTTACTCCACGTTGTAGAGCCTATCGATACCAAGGCTTCTACATAACTATCCGCCGGCCACATGCATACCAATCTCAGTTTTAAGCTCCCGCCTATTTGCCTCCCGAGCACCGTTTTGTGCCTGGTGCCTCGGGACTTCCTATATCGGCGGCAAATAAATCGGACTTGTTCAGCCCACTTTTGCTGCAGCTATTCATGTTGCAACAAAAAGTTGAAACGTCTGACAAATGTTTTTTATTTTATTATATATATTTTACTCTAGAGAATATTGTTACTAATTTCTATATTTTGTGCTCCTCAGGTTGATACCTTCACATCGGTCTACAAGAAGCTTACCGGTCGCGATGTTACCTTCGAATTCCCAGACAACTACCTGAATGTCTAAAGGTGTTCCACTGGCAATGTCGTCGTCGTCGCGCTGGTTCAGTTCAACAAGAAATTCTGTCGTACAGAAGATGCGTTTTGTTTTTTAACATGAGCTGAAAGAACGCAACGTCAACTAAATAAAACAGTAAACATTTTTAAAAATTTAATTAAATTATTGTTTAAATTGAACGCATTTGAATATGTATAAGATGCTTACTTGCTGAAACATGAATTGTAAAGTAATCCTGTAGAGCAACAAGTCATTATAAGGATAACTTTTAATACGAGCCTAAATTCACGCTGTCATCTACTTTGATGTGCGTGGACTTCTTCTGATTAAGAGCAACCTTAAAAGGCCTTCGCTATACTCCCACTCTGACTATGCTCCTCACTCCGACGCCGTGTGTGAAACATCCTTTTGTGCACCGCCCGCCCATTTCCCTAGGCGACAAATTCCAAGTGGGGGGTGTGAGCGTGCGTTTAATTAAAAGTGTGCTACGCATATTTATTGGATTCACTTTGTAACTTTTTCATGAGGCATCCCCATCTCCCACAAGCACACACACGCACTCCTAGTTCTTGAACAAGCAATTGTGGTAGCGATGCATAAAATCCTTGCCACACATGTGCGAAAAGGGGTTAATCCTGCGGCTGGCGGGTTTACTTTTCCGCTCGACTCGGCTCATTTACATGCGCCGTTTGTAATTACAAGACATGTGGGAATCGGTAATAAATATTTAGAATAATCATGTGAGTAGTGGGTAGGAGGTGGGGCATGGTTAGAGGGTGGGTGGGAGCTGGTGGTGGCTTGTTACACAAAAGGATTAATGATTTATACTACCGGAACAAGAGAAAGAATCAAACGAATATAGAAGGTGGCTTAATTGATGGCTACATGGCTTCGCAACTGGCTTTCCTGGCAAAATTAAATTAGTGCACATAATATTCTGCAAAAGTGCGTAAAAGGGTACGAATCGAAAAGGCTCATTTAAACGTCGTACTTATCCGAATTATAGTTATTTAGTTTTTTTAAAAGTATAATTTTAATATCTCTTCTAAATAATGTTGGAATACGATTTTGATCAAATTTGTCTAGATTTGTAAGGGCTTTGATTTTTTGTATCCCAATATATATACATATTTTGTTTTTGTTTTTGTAAGTGCCAATCAGAACTCAAATGTGTTCTATAATGCTCTTGGTCATGTTTGTGGTCGCCAGGTTTGTATAAAGTATTAAGATCCCAATATACTCTATAAATTTTCATAAGTCGGAAAACACATATATTTCCTATGACAGACTTTTTAGCCAATTTAAGGTTATTTAAAGTTAATAATAAAATTGGAATATCTCAGGTAGAAAAAGGTCAGCTCTTCAATCAAAATAGCTATTGGCTTTCGCACGGATGAATTATGGCATATCTTAATTTGGTAAATTTTACCAAATTGCAGTCAAATTTTAATACCAATCTATGCTACAGACTCTTGCTAGTTCAAAAAGATATGTCGGTTTAACACCGAGCTATAGTCATGACACATGTATATACTAGGTATACATACACATGTACACCGTATATTATCCGTCTTTCCCAGGTCCATGTCCCTCATTTCAAACGGATGGTAAATAAAAGTGGTTTGTAACTATTTTCCAACTATATTTTTACACTTTGTGTTTAAATTTCCAAAAACCTTGCACTTAAATTACATCTGATAACTACAGATATAAGTTTAATCAGTCAGTGCAAAATGTTTTGAATATAATTCGGTTTGAAACTGCACTAAATTATTTCTGATAAACTCACCTCAATTGAAACTCACCGCATTGGGTGTGTCTTAACTTATCCACGCAGCATGGGCATCAACCATTGAAAGACGGATAACTATTAAGTAACACTTGACTATAGTTCGTAAATCAACTGACTGTGAGATACTCTGGTTTTCTGATCAAAAATGCAAAATAATTCGAAATACACAAAATTATTTGAAAATTCTTAGTAAAGGAATAAAAAAGCAACAACTAACGATACAGTTTCGATCAATTTGAACGGATTTGGAGTAAGACCAGAAAAGAGCAAAAAAACCAACTTGTATAACTTGTATCTACCATTACGTTTGCTTTTAATTTCTGAAATTACAGTCCCTGGGTTACAGACAAAAAAGTAGACCACAACAAACCGCGTTTGTTGCCATTTTCATATTCGATTTGAGTCAACAACGAAATCACGCAATACAATAATTTCAAAATGAATTACTGCCAATGCCAGAAAAATTGTTCTTCGAAAGAAAGTACACTGAAAACTCGCATGGGTGGACGCTTTGAGTTTGTTCTGCTTTTGTGTTCTTATATTTCCTTTAAAAAGAAAAGCTAAAAATATTTAAAAAATAAGAGAAAGAAATGTACGAATATTCATACAATTATAGGTATATTCCAATATTTTCATTTAAAATGAGAGGCCAATTTAAAATTTCTTAAAGATTTCTTTTTAACAGTTTTAAGTCGAATATTCGTAAAATATTTTTCAAAAAGATTTTGATGGTTCTTTTCGTGTTAAAATGATGTAAAAGTGTTGGCTACACAAAAATTATACGGCTGTTCGTTCGGCGAGCCTTCACTGTACTACCAGGCGTATCCAGTGCAGCGAGCTCCAGGACAAGGTCTCACCCTCGCAATTAAGCAGGTATCCAGGTCACAACAGGCGTGGACAGGCCAATATTGTTGTTGTAGTTGTTGCACTTGTTGTTGCCGTTGTTGTCGTTGCCGTAGCTGTGTGTTTTGATTGATGGTCTGGCAGACAGATAGGCGGGCAATCCCAGGTAAGGTGGCCGACACATTCGATTATTGTTGTACACAATTACAGTTGGACGATTGATATCTTTTACATGCCCGCCAAATGGCGCCATTGTGTCAAATCTATTATTTATGTGGCCCTATTGCTAGCAATGCGGTTTATCATGAGGTTTATCATTGGGTCAGTTCAGCAGCTGGCCTTTATATGAATAAGAGGAATAAAAGGATTGGCTAAGGCTCCAGTGACGCATGCGCCGTTGTTTATTAACTTAGCATTCATTAAAATTCACACACACAGACACACACACACAGTCACGAACAACCCACCCACACAGCCACCCATTCACACACTCAGCTGCTTTGTGAATTTACAGACACTTTGTATGTTAATTTTATTTGGCATGGCGGAAACTGTTTATGGCTCTCATCCAGCTCCAGTTGTCCTTCAGTTGTGTCCTGTCTCCTCGCTAGGGGTTGATGAATTATCGACTATGTTGGCCAGAAATTATGTCATCGCATGTTGCTGTTGTTGGCAGCGCTCGACCCATGACTCATCTTTGTTTGCTGGCGTAAAGTACTGCCCGAGATAGGGCTAATGCACAAACACACACATACATATAGTTACAAATCTTATCAGCTTGTCAATGGATTCCCGAGTGTGATTGTCCCCCACAATTACTTCTTTCGCGTGTTTGCTCCATTGCACAGCTGTATCAACAATACCCACTTTGGTTGGGGGCTGCTGCTACTCAAAGAGTGTGCGGAGCGCGAAAGGGGGCATGTACGCCCATGTTCAACGCCCATGAGTACTGCACCAAAAGTACGTGCCTTTTGCGGCATATACGTATTTGCTTACAAAATAAAAACAAAAAAGAGAGCTAAAAGCGGTATTGCCCGACTAGCAGATACCCTGAAATCCTTGGCGTGCTTTCTACTATATATACACACACAGAAATACACATACATACATACACTGGCACTAGACTGTGCACTTTTTTTTGCCCTTCCCTTAGCACCTCACAGTGGTAAATTCAATAACTTCAGTTTTTACAGTCTGATTTTTATTATTATTTCTGGTCTAAAGGTTGGCATACAAAAGTGTGTACATACTGAAGCCTACACGTCTAATAATTATATATGTACGTATAGGTATGACCCGGAGGTCAATTCTCGGAGAATTATTCTGAAAATTAGACTAAGTTATCGATGATTAAAAATGAACTTGATTTGCACGGGCAACAAAAAGAATATAAAGAATATAAACGAGAATAAATTGAAAACCTACAAGTCCGTCGCGAATATACTCTTTTGCACTTTGTGAACAGAAAATGCAAAGGAATACGAAAAACAAACCATCTAAATCCACCAGCGCCAGCGCAAACACATTGCTGGCAACCGCAAAGAGAGAACCTACAGAGTTTTAACACTGTTTCGTTTGCTCGATAAGAGTAAAGACACAATCAATGATCGTATGTACACATACACACACGCACACATGCGTACACGCCACTCACACGCACGCACTTGCACATAGTCGAGTAGCAAATAGTTGCCGCTCAGTGTTTTCTATATTTATCAGCGCGTTGCCATTGCCTCACATTTCGCCGCGTTGGCCTACGCCCCCAACCCCCGGCCAGACCAAACCGGTCCACAGCGTTGTGGCAGCTTTTTAGATAAATTCACATCATCGTTTTGTTTTTGCTTTTTGTTTTCACATTATGAATTTCGGGGTTAGAAAACACGGAAATATGGGCGGAGTAATATGTGATCATACATATACATACATATGAACATATGTATTTATTTGTGTGTATATGCTAGTTTTTGTATAGCTAACTGTGGATTTTGTGTGGAATATTAGAGCAGAAATATGTATGTGCAAATATTCGGCATGTACTCACAAATATTTGCCACGGGGAGGTTATCAGCATTTAGAGAAATTGTATATAATGCTCGGCAGCGATAAACGCCAACGCTTTGCTTCTGTTTTATGAGCTTTTGGCGTTGTTGTTGTGCCGCACTCTTTCGGTTTGACACGAAAGAACAAAATTTAAAAAACCAACACAGACGATAACCACGCGCTACGCATGTGTTTCTAGTCTCCCCGCCTACCGTTATTCATTCACTCCACCTACAGCCATGAGAAACCTAAGGCCCAGACATACTTAAAGACTGCCCAGACGCAAGAGAGTTTTCAATACGAATGCGATAATCAAACGGACCAGGCAACAAACAAATAAAGAGAGGAGAGGAAGATTAAGAGAGGTCGACGTAGGGAGAGGAAGCGATAGGCTGGTTGGCATGGGAAAGCAACAAGCGTGCTTAGAGCCAAACAACAAACTGGGTTAACGTTCAACATACGAAGCCAACTGTGATGCGGTTACCGATATTAAAGTGCTTTGAACGGCGCGCGATGACGAAATGCCGGTTTTAGGGTACCGCTGTTGCTCACCCCTAGCATATGAGCGCTCGTCGCCAACGCCTACTAAATCAGGGCGAGAGAGCGCAAGAGAGAGAGCGAGAGGCATTGACTTTGAACTACAATTTGCTTAGCGCGCGCCACCAAGCAAGTTTTTATTTCTTCTATTTTGTTTTTGTAATGTTTACGGAATGTGTGAGCACAACAGAGAATAGTAAACAGCAGTAGGAGAGTAAAATGGGTAGATAATAGCGTTAGAGACAACAAAAACAACAATGGCAGCCCAACAGGCAACGAAATAAAAGTGAAATAATAATAAAATAATAAAAATTGAATGCGAGAAGCGGCAAACGCTCCCCGCTCCCTCATATCCCTGCTCCCATGCTCCATGCTCCAGTGCGACGTCGACGTCGCCGGCGCCGTCAGCTCTTGGATGTGGATGTAAATGTCGGCCAGTTGAGCATTGGCTGTTAGTCATTTGAGTTCGTTCGGTTGGTGAACAGCAGAACGCAATAGACGCGCTGCGATAACAAAAACTATAAGTTACCATTAGTTCCAAATAAATTCAAACACGAAATCTCCCATGCGATAAACCGCGTCGCCATCAAAAAAGCCAAGTGCGTTCAGGCAACCTATTATTGCATATTAACAAAGTAATTTACAAACCCATAAACCATATGCCAACCACACAAAATACAAAACACGAAAAAAATTCGAAAAAAATTTTCATTTACATTTTAAGAGAAATGCAAAACGTTCGGTCGGTTGACGTCAGCGAATTTTTCAAAATTCGACAATTTGTTCGACTGTGACACTCAGCAAAAGTTAGAAAGAAAATATTCCATTATAAGCAAATTTCTTGAGTATTATAAAATATATTCCACTTAACATATGGGCATGTTGTGTGCCAACAGGAAGCCGGCTGGAATGAAATTCCAATTCAATTATAACGGCAACGATGCCAAGGGGACTTGTTATTCAATTTGCCTGCTCTTTCGTTTGAAAGCCCCCCCCCTTGCCTCCTTCCTTCCCCACACCTTCAACAAGTGTCAATTACGCGTCCAGAACAAACTACGTATTTATGTTTGTTGTCCTTAATGTGCTTATTTCTAATTAAATTGTTGATGGTCTAAGGTATTTCTTTTGTGTTTAGTGTAAAATGCTCTGTGAGAAAAGGGCATAGTTTTATTCAGCAGATAATTGTTGTGTATTCTCTTAAGGAAACGTAGGAACCGGTCTTTCAGACGGTCTCTCGGACGTTCTTTCGTTGCTTACAAAGCGATTCCGGACTCAAACCTTTGTCTAGATTATGATATTTACCTCATCCAAAGCCATTGGAGTCCGTGCTTTTTAAAAGTTAAAAGTTTATAATAATGTTTAAGCAATATTCTTTGATAAAAATATAAAAAACAGAGTATGTGTGGTATAGGGTTTCTAAATGAATTCAGTTTGAAATGTCATAAGAAAATCATAATAATCTTGTTAAAATTCTGTTCAAATCAGTTCGTTTGTTCAGACTAAAAATTAATAAGCACAGTAAATCAAAATTTATTCGTAAGGTATTAAAGCTTCGAAGATATCCATTTAGGTTAATAACTCTGTTTTGAATAGAGTATATCTTTCCACTTGTAAGTATATTTTTGTAAATATTTATCAAGCTGCATAATTTGAGTTGAGATTCTCAAGTTGATCAATTTTCTTAAATTTATTTATTTTCATTTATTGTGCTGTGGCAGTGACAAGTTTTCTATGGCTTCTTGAATTTGCTGTCAACAACAAATGAAAATATAAAGTTAATGAAAATAAATTGAATGCCAATTCAGTTTCATATACATCCAATAAGTGCCAGTTTATGTGTATACACTAAGCGAAATTAGCTGTTATTATCTCATTAGTTTGTGAGAACTTTAATTAGCTTAACTTTTGTGTTTATCACATGCAGTTAGCTGTGTTTTTTATTGCAATAGAAAAAAATGTAAGTGGCGCAGTAATTAAACAACTTTTATACCCTTGTTGAGGGTATTAAACTTTTGAAATATGTAACGCATAGAAGGAGATCAAGGAGAAGTCTTTCTGTTTCTATGCAAACCAGTCTCTCAGCTATCCTCTCGAAAATTTGCATAGGTCCGTCTTGCTCTTGCAGACAGTTCAAATGTCTGAACAGGCCGGATCGGAACACTATATCATATAACTCTTATAGGAAAAATCGGTTGAATTGTAGACATGGCCAATATTCTGTTTTCCAAGACATTTTCATTAAATTCAGCATTTACGATATTCTCGATTCTCATATATCTGCAAAATGGAAATGTATACAAGGGTATTAAATCTTCGGCGTGCCGATATATCCTACTTTTTCGTTTTTTTGCCTTATTTTTTTAGTAGCTGTGCAACTAGTTGCAATTACCGATTAAAGCTGCGTTGTTTATGGTGTTAGTGGACGGCACTTAGGGCTTATACTAAGCTAATACGGGTACCAGCATAACTAATGAACCTCTATATCCGATTCCAAGCAGCAGTCGATCGTTTTTAACGTCCACACACTTCAAATAAATGAAACGATTTCAGCAAAATCTAAAGCGATTTATTGCTGCCTGCATAATATATTTGATATAAATATAATTATAAATATATTATATATATATAGATATATATGTATGAATTTCTTTAAATAACTGGGAGTATATTTAATTTCTAAATATGTACTATATTTGCATAAAATTTTTTGATATAATTTAACAATACTCTTAAATACAGATTCTACAGACAACTGAGGAGAATTGTGAAGCTCGGTTTGGTACAGCATTTTTATTTGACATTTATTTTGTGAAGCTTTAAATTAAAAACAAATTTAAATTTTAAAAGCTAAAAAGAACGGCCATTGCCGAAAATTAAATACCCTACTCTGGCCTAACATATGTAGGGGAATTGTGAAGGTCGATCTTAAAGATTTTGATGTAGAATATTTTTGCAATTCACTTATCATTAATCAACCGGTTTTTGCTATATATTATACTAGCGGGTATAACCCGGCCTTGCCCGTGGCACGTATGTTATAAAATCAAAAAAGCTCTGAAAATGATTTTAAAACTGATCGGACGGGAATCAAACAACTTTTATGCAAATCGGAAAACTCTTAAAATTCACCAAAAAAATCTTAAAAATGCATTTTCCACCGAAGGAGTTTAGATTTTGCGAGAAATGTGAAACACGTCTCTAATGATGTTTCTTATAGATCTTTGGAAATAAATTTGAAATTTGAATTTGAAAAACTTTCATACAACCGTTTTCCGCCAATTTACCACTGTTGCGGGTGGAATTTTCCAAATCGTCGAAATACGTATTCATTAAGTTCTTATTGAGAGCTTTGAAAATAAGATTGAAGCAAATCGGACACAACTTAAAACTTCGCACAAAATATCTTTAAATCGAATTTCCCACGAAGAAGTTTGAATTCTGCGAAAAGTGTGAAACTCGTCTCAAATGATTTTTCTAATAGATCTCTGGAAATGAATTTGAGTGCGAAACGTCACCCACCAAATCTTTGACCTCCATTTCCACCAAGGAGGAATAGATTTTTCAAAAAGTGCGAAACACCCCTTAAATGAATTTAAACATAGATCTTTAAATATGAATTTGGGGCCGATCGGATGATAAACAAATAACTTTCATACAACCTTTTTCCGCCAATTTACCACTGTTGCGGGTGGAATTTTCCAAATCGCTGAAATACGTACTTATTAAGTTCTTATGAAGAGCTTTAAAAATAAGTTTGAAGCAAATCGGACACAACTTAAAACGCCGCCCAAAAAATCTTTAAATCGCATTCCCCCCGAAGAAGTTTGAATTCTGCGAAAAGTGAGAAACACGTCTCAAATGATTTTTCATATAGATCACTGGAAATGAATTTGAGCGCGTAACGTCACCCACCTAATCTTTGACCTGCATTTCCACCAAGGAGGAATGGGTTTTCCGAAAAGTGCGAAACACCCCTCAAATGAATTTGAACAAAGATCTTTGAAAATAAGTTTGGGGCCGATCGGATGGTAAACAAAAAAGTTACATACAAACGTTTTTCGCGATTTTTCCACACTTGCGAGTGGAATTTCCCGAAACCCCGTCTTAACGTGCACCTACATCACATAAGGTAACTACAGTGAAAATTTCAGCTTCCTAGCTCTTACGGTTTGGGCTGTGCGTTGATCACCAATCAGTCAGTCAGTCAGTCGTCAGTCAGTCAGTCAGTCAGTCAGTCAGTCAGTCAGTCAGTCAGTCAGTCAGTCAGTCAGTCAGTCAGTCAGTCAGTCAGTCAGTCAGTCAGTCAGTCAGTCAGTCAGTCAGTCAGTCAGGACAAACAGATTTATATGTAGAGATATAGTTGATCTAAAGCTTAATTTTCGACCGATTGCTCATATTTTATGAGGCGGATGAGATATATGTATATGAGCAGCATAGTGAACCTAATAAATCCCGAGGTTGGTCAAGATATCTTCATAAACAAAAAAAGTTTTCCTTACAAGAACCCACTTTTCGACTGATGGTCCCTATGGCACCTATATGAACATTGTTCAGATCCGGTCGGTTCCAACATACATATGTACTGCCTCGAACAGAAAACGACCATATACAAAGTTGATTGACGAAGGCTTTACAATTGAGAGACTAGTTTGCATAGAAACAGACAGACGGACAGACGGACTTGGCTATATACACTGGGCGGTTGATGTTGATCTTGAGTATATAAAGTTTATGGGGTCGCAGATGTCTCTATCTATGCGTTACTCATTTTATGACAAAACTGTACTACTCTCTAACAGGGTAAACAAATTGTTCACCAATTAATGCGGCTAGAGGTATAATTGTGGTGTTCTCTCTAGGGATCTAAAATGATTTTTGTACACATTTATAAAAATGTAGAGCATGTTAATTACTGTTTTAATTACTATAACTAGCGGAGATCTTAGTCATATAAAACTAATTTATAGTACACAGGAGTAGTTCCCCTGGCAAAGCAGGGAAAAAAGAAATAATTTACAGCAATTAAAAAATAATTTACGTACTTAGGCAAATTTTTGTTCGTTCTTTTTTGGGCTCTCGATAAGCAGCGCGAAAAATTTCCAATAAATTTGTTAATGGAAATTGGCCGAAAATGTCAGGTTGTGTGTACATATGGGGATTAAAATTATATGTGCTCTTTGCTATTTCTTGTTGTTGCTGCTGTTGCTGTTTATATTGGTTTTGTTTATAGTTCTTTGATAGGGACGTGCACGTCGTCAGGCAATTGGCAAGTCTTGTGCACTCGCTCGGAGACGTATGTCAATGGCGCTGATGGTTTGGCGCTGGCCTCTTTAATTGTTTATTATTATTTATTATTAAGCGTTATGGAACTGGCCGTTGCCATCGGCTTGGTGCTGGCTTAAGTTGTGGCACAATGAAATTTGTATATCAAATATAATTTATGTATGCTCCCAGCTGGACTTTGGCCTCGTTTGGCATAGACGAGTCGCGTGTGTTGGCCCAATAGGAATGTTGATCAAATTGGGCGACACGCTCCTTAAGCGTGCACTTCGCCTAGTTTTGAGCCACGTTTCAATACCCTTTAACCCACACGCACACACACACGCACACACACACGCACACACACACGCACACACACACACACACACACATACACAAACACAGACACACACAGACACACAGGCACACACACAGTTTCCAATTTATTTGATTGCCAATAAAAGCTCCAGTTCTTGGCACTCGGTATTCTTTTATTGTTACTTTTTTTATGCCCTTGTAGAGGGTATTAGAATGTTGTCATTAAATGTGTGACGCATAGAAGACGACATCTCCAAATCCATAAAGTATATACATACATATTCTTGAAAAGGAAAACCTTTTGCTTATCCATGTATCTTCACCAGGAAGCCTCGGTCGAAAAATTAGTTTGGTATGGTTAAATATTCTGCTCTCAAGATATTCTCATTAAACTCACCGTTTAGCTACTTTACGCGTTAGGCAAATGTCTGGAAGCGTATTAAATCTTCGTCTTTCTCTTGTACTTCTCTTGCCTTATCAAATTAGCGTGCCTGGAGTATGCTTTCGGTTAGCTTCTAATGTGCTACATTTTTATTTTTATTAAAAGGCAAATGCGAAACGGGGCGTGTCGCCCGCCATGAAGACGCCAATGGACATTTACTGCGTATGAGCAATGCCGGAAAAATAATGTATGCAAAGATATATGTACAAGATATGCGCTTTAAGTGGGCAGATGTGCGCCATATCTAATCTTATCAGCTACAGGACCGTAACCAATAGTTAATTGACAAACATCTAACAAACCCCCCTCAAGTTCAGAATTTATTAGGCTTCCTCTTCTTCAATTGTGGCCAAAGAAATGGCCCAATTCGATTACGAACTACGCACTTGCATAACCCAAGATTGTGAATTAGTCATCTAACACCTGTTGGTGGTCTTCAGGTTGAGTCACCTCACAAATTGCTCAATGCTATTAAACCCATATATCACCCATCGCTTATCAATTGGCCACAAATTCTGAATGAACTTCTCCTGATGTTGGGTCATTGCGTTGGAGGTGTGCACCTGTTGGGATTGCGACAGGTGTTCAGCGCCTATAACAAGGGGCCATATACGGCTTTTGCCATGATTAGAAATTGTCTGGCAATTTGTTTTGCTTCCTGGCAACTGATAAGCTTTTTTATAGCTGCCAAAATAAAAATACTTCACTTGCAATGACAATGCATTTATTTTAGACCAAATCCAAGGCGTTTTCTTCTTTTTTCTTGCTAAGTTTCTGGTAGTGTTAACCGATTTATATTTTTACGAAAATAATACATAGTCCGCAATCTGAGTTTTTTATTATTGGAAATTTGTCTGAGAAATATTGGTAACACGCAAAAGGCGGCATGCCTATCTAAAAGATTCACTACAAAAAAAATCTCAGATAAGCAGACAATTTTACTATATTTCGCTTAAATCCGTATACTATATATTTAATTAAATATAAAACGGAAAGCGAAAGGGATAAGAATGTACCGAGCATAAGTTCGCATTGTTAACAAGAATACATATCTTAAGATATATCTAATATGGGTATATTTTCTTCTATAACTGGCTAATCAACCCTTACCAACACCTCATATAAGTTCTTAGCATATGTTCTTAAAGCATATATCTGGTATTTGATGATCATTATCTGACGATCTTCAAGCGTTTGTAGACAATCGCAAATACCATGTTCGCACCACAAGAGAAGACAACAACCAAACGACACACAAAACCCTTTAAGCAAGTGTGCGCGACTACAAACTACCCTATACCCCTCAGAAAATATAATATATAGGTTTTAGGGACCACGCTTTAAATTCTTCTTCTCTTGTCCGCTGTTTTTTCCGCCTGCGTCATAGTTTTTGACATTGAATGTTGAATAACTCACATGTTTCCAGTCAAATCTTCATGAAATTTTAAGGGCATAAACAGGTCGCCCAAATTTGCAAGCTAACCAAATCACAAAACTGTAGCTTTAAAAATGAGTTTTCCTTTTAATTTTATCGGGAACAGGTGAAGTTATCCAAAAGGTGTATACTATACGAGAAACTACATACTAACGAGAGCCTAAATACCAAATTTGAAGTAAATAGCTCTTATAGTTCTGGAGATATGCCTAAAAACCCACGTCTGAAAATCGATTTTTATCGATATTTTAAAAATTGATATCGACAAAAAAAAAGATTTGCTCGTTTTGCGCATGACATGGTATAAGATGTATGTAAAATTTAAAGTATCTATATTTTGTAGTTTGCGAGTTCGATTCAGCTCCTCTTCACTATAAAGATTATATCTACTCTACGTTGTTAACTTCTGACCTTCACAAGCATGCATACAAAAACATTATACCCTTTTTTATCGATACTTTGAAAATGGGACGACATATCGGCAAAAAATTGAATAGCCCATTTTGCGCAAGGCTTAGGAGAATATTTATTTAAAATTTCAAGTCTCTAGTTTTGAAAGTTTCCCAGATCGACGCGTTCATACAGGGCTAACTCGACTCCGCTAGTTGTTCTAATCAAGAATTTATATACTTTATGAGATGTGGTGTTACATACATTTGCACAAAGCCATTATACCCTATTTTAGCAATTTTCAATAGTTACAGTGTATACAATCTTAGAGATCCACAGATTCGTTATATAACACGAAATTTTTGTACATCATTTACAGTCAATAAAACCTGCCCAATAATCCTCATAACAATTATCTAATATTATATTTGTTTTGTGCCTGAATCATAAGTCTACATAGGTACCACTGAATGTTTCCATAAGGAAAAAAATCAATTAAATAATCGAACAGTAACCACAAAAGTTTTTAAAGCATTTATTGTTCATAGTAAAAAAAAACACGAAGAACAGCCCAGCTTCATTTTTGCATTTTCTTTACTTCTGATTTTCTGTTTGCATATGTCTAACACAGGGTAGCCACTAGTCGTGCAGTTTTAACCAAATCATTTTTTATTACTTGTCTCATTTATTTGTATAGGGCGTTATGTCATAGTATTATGACATGTTCGTTTTTAATCAACATGCCGAGTCTAAAGATACGAAAATAATCAAGAATTTTGCAGTTGAGATTGTGCCAAGTTAACGGATACCCTGCATAAAGGTGTTTCGCAAGGAATGTTTTGTTGATTCAAGGTTTTTATGTGTGCATGAAAATGTGCTTCGGATATAGAAGAGTTTATAATATAACCTTTAGGGAGGCTGAATACCATATTTGGGTGGACCAAATCTTACAGATGCCAAACTAATGCAAAGATAGTATAGATTTGAGGCCAGAGAGACCAAAGTCATGTGAAGATAGTATAGATTTGAGGCAAGAGAGAAACTTTTTTTTGTAGATAGATATTTAGTTTACAAACAAGCTAATTAAATTAAAGATGAAGGGTAGAGCCACAAGCTTTTATATGTACATATATATTTTATATATATGTTTCGTATACAGATGGCAAAAGCTATTCAATAATATGGTAATATGGGACATTAAATATAAATATTACTAAATATTCTATAATATAATTCCTCCGACTCGACTCGATTATTGTAAGGGCATCTGCCGCAGCTTTTTACACTCATGATATTATCGATGCCAGAGAAATTGTTTTATTGTAACAAGAGGACACTTAATAAAAAGATAAGTTAAAAACGGTTTGCTTAGCCCTCTTTAGATAAGACAACAAACGAGAGAAATCGAAAGAGCCAAGTTGAGAATACTGTTAATAAAAAGTGTAAACTTGAGGCCAACAACAGGCCAGATAAATGGCAATAGAAAACATGCTTGAATCTGAGTTATAAGCAGCAGCAGTAGGCAGTGAGCATGTGAGAGAGACAACCAACAAAAATATTCACACCCAATCACATAATTCCCAATTCCAATCAATAGGCTATTGAATGATGGCCCCACCAGAGTTCAATTAGCAAGTCTATGGCGAGTCAGTTATTCATCCATGTCGCTAACTCCACTTACAGACGACAGACCACCGAGAGGAACACTCGATACCAAACACGCGAACACAATGTGCCTATCCACGCCGACGCCCCCAAAGGCTGGCAGCGATTCCGTTGCCGGGCAGAGCAACGGCGGCTCCTGTCACCTTGGTGAGGTGTGCAGCAGGGCCAGCACTGGGGATAATCAGCTCAAAAACAGACGAGTCCAAGCCGCAGATGCTAAGCAGACCAAAGAGCCAACCGCCGAACTGGAGGATAATTTAGGTTTTAACGAGGAGAATGCCGTCTATAGGGAGAACGAGGCAAAGACCAAGCAGCTCGTCGCGGAACAGCAGCAGAAGCCCGCCGACGAGGAGGTGGTCTATAATCCGCAGATCAGATGGCCCGATCTTGGCGCTCAAACGTTTTTGCACGTCGGCGCTCTCTATGGCCTCTACCTGCTCTGCTACGCCAAGTTCTACACATTCCTATGGGGTACGTATCGAATAATCATTTGGTAAATATAAATACGTATATACCCTCTATTTATTGTCGAGTGGGTAGCTGACCTGCAATTAACGTATGTGAGCCAATGAATTGTTCCCTGGAGTCGGTCTAATTGCTTGGAACAATATGCTTATTGTATTTTAACTATTTTTTTATTCAAAACATATTTACTTAACGGCTTAGCAACCGGCTCGCTTCTTATAGCCTTTAAATTATGGAATGCCACGTCAGAGCTTTTAAATGAAACCTCCCTTTGTTCTAAAAGTAATTGCAAATATGATTAACTTCTTATCGCCAGCCACGCACAATCTATCTGAATCCGAGCTATAACTATTTATAGCCCCAAGTTGCATTGCCAATCTTTTCCAACTCTTTTTTTTATGGTCTAATATACTTGAAGCTGATAAGCTAAAAAAAAGTGCTTTGACTGGAAAGGCTGACAACTTATTTTTTTACATTTTTTGGAAAATCAAATTCGTTAGAAGCGAAACAGGCCAGTTGTGCAAATAATAAAATACTTATAAAAAGATTTACAGTAGATATATATGCAACATTTATAATACATCGTAATTAATAATTATTATCGTAACTCATACTAACAATTATTAGAATATTAATAATAACCATAGTTATGATTTTTAAGCCTGAAAGCAAAGGACTTTTTCCATTAGCTTAAATAATTTTTATTTTTAAATTTTTTTTATTTTAATTAAATTAATATTTTTTTTTTAATTAAATATTAATATTATTATAATTAAATATTTATTAAAATAAATAATACTTTTTATTAATATAATTATAAAATAATAATAAAAAGTTTAAATAATTTAAACGAGAGAAGGAAAAATTTGTTTGCTTTAAAAGCCTAAGAATCTTAACTTAAATAAATTAAAATATTAATTATTTGTTGTATAAATATAATAATAGTTGAGAATTGAATAGATTTGCTAAACAAAATGTTTTAAAGCCGTTATTTTAATAGGAAAGACTGATAATGTTTATTTATTTTCAGCCAAATTAGTCAGATTTAGTCAGAACAGAAACAGGCCTGAAATATAATATAAATATAATATAATATATTATTAATAGAATGCATGTATAAATATTAAATAAATGAATAAAACAATAATATAAAATAATAAATATAATACAAATATTTACAAAAACAATATTTGTGATGCATAATAATAATAAAAATAATAAGCAATAATATGCAAAATTAAATAATGATAATATTATAATTGAATCTAAAGAAAAGTTCGTTTGCTCTTAGTGTTAAAGAATCTTAAATCTACTTAACTGAGTAAACGAAAACAATATTAATCATCTGTAAAATAAAAACGAGAAAGAAGTGCTATCTTCGGCACACCGAAGATTTAATACCCTTGCAGACCAAACCTTTTCAAAAGGCTCATAGTGCTTTGCCCGTATCTAAGAAGCACAGGGAAAATAGTTATTGCCGAGTATGGTTAAGATATCATAAAAAACAAAACAGGTTTCCATACAACAACTTAATTTTCGACCGATCGTTCCTATGGCAGCTATATGATATAGTAGCCCGATGTGAATAAGATTTTGCATAAGTGGAGGGAGCATAGTAAAACTAATAAATGCCGAGCTTGGTCAAGATATCTTGAAAAACAAAAAAAATTCCATACAACAGCATAATTTTCGACCGATCGTTCCTATGGCAGCTATATGATATAGTTGTCCGATCTTAATAGGATTTTGCATATATATGGGGAGCGTAGTAAAACTAATAAATACAGAGTTTGGTCAAGTTATCTTGAAACACGTAAAAATTTTCCATACAAAAACCTAATTTTCGACCGATCGTTCCTATGGCAGCTATATGATATAGTTGACCGATCTTAATAGAATTTTGCATATATATGGGGAACGTAGTAAAACTAATAAATACCAAGTGTAGTAAAGATAACTTTATAAACAAAAATGTTTTTCATACAAGAACCTACTTTTCGACCGATCGTTCCTATGGCAGCTATATGATATAGTTGTCCGATCCAGCTGGTTTTGACATATAAACTGCGTGCAACAGAAAGAGGGAATTCTGCAAAGTTTCATAAAGATAGCTTTAAAACTGAGAGACTAGTTCGCATAGAAACAGACAGACGGACAGACGGAAATGGCTATATCAACTCGGCTGTTGATACTGATCAAGAATATATATACTTTATGGGGTCGGAGATGTCTCCTTCTATGCGTTACACATTTCACGACAAAATTATAATACCCTCTGCAAGGGTATAATAATAATAGTTGCACATTAAGTATTTCCACTAAAAAATCTTTTCAAGCCGTTTTTAAGGTATTCATACTAAATATAAGCATTTTAAAGCTGTTATTTCAACTGGTCTGAAAATGTTTTTTCCAGGGAGATTTGATGTACTCCAAACAGAAATGGGGCTCAAATTTTAATAATTTAATAAAAATATAAATAATATATATAATATAAATATAGATAAAAAAAATTAATAAACAAATAAAAGAACAATATTTATATTCTATCGAAACTAATTAATACTATTATTCTTTGACAGAAAATTGGCATTGTCCTTTAAGTTAAGATTCTTTAGACTTTAAAACAAGTATTTATTTTTATGATGTCCACATTATTATATTAGTATTTTATTATTATTTTAATTTTTAATTAGTTTTAAAGTTCCTCAGATAGCTTAAAGCCCGAAAGATTGATAGTTCCCATGACAGCTGCATGATATAGCGGTCAGATAAGGCCGGCTTCGATATATAAACAATGTGCAAAAAAATGTAAGCTAGAAACAGACAGATATATATGTATACATGATATGATATATGTATCGTTGTATATCTTATCATATGGGATCATTTATGGGATTAGAGATTTGCCAAAACTATGTTCTTGACAAAGATTTACTTGGTATTAATATTGTAACAGCTTTTCGTAGATCTAGTATTGTAGTATTTTATATAAAATAGATTCCATTAAAATAGTGTTTTTGTTCAGATTTACTCTCGATACTTACATCAATTAGAGCAGCAAGTGATGTGCACTTTGACCAGGCGTAATTAAAGTTAACGAACGCTTCAATTGGCACCCATGAGTTTGGAACGGTGATCGACGCGATTTCCATAGAGCAGAGCAAATAGGTGGCATAGCAGCTGCTCTGACGCATGCCAATAGAAATAGCCAGAGCTATGCGAGGGGGATACTATATATAGCACGATGTCATTGTATCATCGAATTGAGGGCAAATCAAGCGTGCCAGAGTCAGCAAATTCCCAACCATTTGCCAATGAACAATGCTCTTTAACTGATTTGCCGTTAACCTCTGTTATTTTCCCTATCCAATTCCAGTTGTCGCTTGCATTTGGGTTTCCGGCATTGGGATTACGGCGGGCGCCCATCGTCTCTGGTCGCACAAGTCCTACACTGCGTCGCTGTTCCTGCGCATTCTGTTGGCCTTCATGTTCTCTATTGCAGGCCAGGTAAGTGAAAATCATGGCAAAATGAAACAAAAGTCAATGGTTCAAATTTGTAAACCTTGTTGCCTATAGCTGTGAATCATGGGTTTGCTCCGTCTGAATTGTTAAATTTATTTTAAAAAGATTTTTTTTTTTGAATTTCATGTAGTTTTATTTATATATTTTTATAAATGTATTGAAATTAGTTTATTCCTCTTTTTCTAAACCTCATTGTTGTATATTTAAGTATTGTCTTATACCAAACCTTTAACGAACTAAATAGCACAACAGAAAAAAATACAATCGCAATTGCAATTTTGTTGATAGAATTCAAAGAAGACGCGCTTGAATGTGTGTGTGTACATGTATACAGAAATTCTTGCAATTTGCGCTTGCTGCCTCAAACTCGAGGCCAGCCAAAACATGTTTTCTTTAATAACTTCAGTGTTTCTTAACCGATCTTGATCAAATTTTCTGCAGTAGATCTTATTGTGCTATAGAATATATGTATATTCTCAAAACGTCTGTTGCATTTAAATTGTGGCTTATACTAGTGGGCAATATAAATTGGTTTATTTGCTTGATTTATAGCTATGAGGTAGTAGCGGGGAGGTGGTGATAGCTATAAAATTAAATAAATTAAAAGGTTTAGTTCAGGCTAAGTTTTGGATCTCTTACCTGAATGCTAATCGCTGAAATAAAAATCGGAATTCCGGGTCGGAAGTTGTTTGGCTCGAAACATAGGATAAATGGGGCATGCTTCAGGTTAAGATGGGACTAAATTTAAGGTTCCATCCTTAGGGAAACATAAAAAGTGGAATTCCGGGTTGTTAATGGTTCCGTTTGAACCAGGACTTTGTAGCTTCGGTAGCTGTTTATTGAGGTTAATTCAAGGTTCTGTTCTTAGGGAAAAATAGAAATTTGAATTCCGGAACAAAATGGGTTCAGTTAAAAACCGGTTTGCAGCTTTGGTAACCCCCAATAGAAAAAAAGACTAATCCTTGTGTTTCATTCTTGTAGCGCGACGCTTATACCTGGGCACTTGATCATAGAATACATCACAAGTTTTCGGAAACGGATGCGGATCCACATAATGCCAAGCGCGGCTTCTTCTTTGCGCACGTAGGCTGGCTATTCCTAACGCCGCACCCGAAGGTGATTGAGAAGCGCAAGGTTATTGATATGTCCGACTTGGAGGCGGATGCGGTGGTCATGTTCCAGCGCAAATACTATATACCATTGTTTGCACTCTGTTCGATTGTGCTGCCCGTGCTGGTGCCCTGGTATTTCTGGCAGGAGGATCTCTGGATGTCCTTCTGGATTAACTTTAATATGCGCTTCACCTGGACCCTAAACGTGGCCTTCTTCGTCAACAGCGTGGCCCACATGTATGGCAACAAGCCCTACGACAAGTGAGTATAATCTTCCAGCGCATATTCGAGATGGTTTCTATTAAGGAATATTACTTAATGTCCACAGGAACATCACACCCGTGGAGGCGCCCATTGTCTCGTTTCTGGCCATGGGCGAGGGCTGGCACAACTATCATCATGTGTTTCCCTGGGACTATAAGACGGGCGAGTTTGGCAACTACACCTTAAACGTGACCACGGCTTTTATTGATTTCTGTGCTCGCATCGGCATTGCCAGCGGTCGTGAGTAGTCAACTCATGTACACAAGTTCATTTCAAACTGATCTCTAATACCCTTTATTTCCATTGCTCTGCAGGCAAATCCGTGTCCCCGGATATGGTTATACGACGCGCGGCCAAGTGTGGCGATGGCACCCGTTTCCTCAGCGATGAGTATGCTCACAAGGATCAGGTCTGGGGCTTTGGGGATCGCGATTTGCCGTGCGAGGATCTGGCCGAGCTGGCCAAGATGCAGAATTGAGTGCTGTGGGGATCGCAGTGCTGCTATAGTATTAGCAGTTAATCGCCTGTGTTTTTGTTAATCCTAAGTTTAAGATAAGCGTCCGCTCCCACCCCCAAATTACCTAATATCCAGACACAACATGACCACCCGCCCCTCCTCCTACCGGCTCCCATGCCACATATGTACACTACTCGCCTATGTCGTTGCTTTTGTTACTTACCAAAAAAAAAAAATTAAAGGGCATTAAACTGTTGCATAAACCAGACTTGAGTGTTTCGCATACGATTCAAACCCGCTATGAAGAACGCGTTGCGGACGCATATTTAGCCGCGTCTCATGCATATGCATGTGATCGCCGGGGACCCCATGCTTGGACCCCCTGGCTTAAGCATAGCCGCCGTCTTGGAGTCCGAGTTAGTAGCATTCCACCTGGCGTCCGTGACGGTTGTCTGCTGTTGAGTTACCCACAGGCTCTATAAAATGGGAGGACACGCAAAAACAGATGCAGTCAACGGCAGCAAGGATGCCCCCACAGAGGCGGAGTTCAAAAAGCGTGACGCCCATTGGCCAGTGGTGCTCTTCTATATCCACGTGTATATACTGGGCACCTATGGCATTTATGTAACATTCACGAGCGCCTCGTGGCCAACGATATTATTCAGTGAGTTCAATAAGTCAAGAGCTGTTGTTGTTGCTTGCGTAATTAGAGTTTGACACCTGCCCGATTTTGATTTTTTCTTTGATTAGCGGCGCTGCTCACCCTGCTTGGCATACTGGGCGTGACGGTGGGCGTGCATCGTTTGTGGGCACATCGCACATTTACCGCAACCGCGCCGCTCCGTGTATTCCTCATGCTCTGCCAGACGCTGGCCGGTCAGGTGAGTCTAGCGGTCCCCTTCTAGGAGACGTCACTGGCAAAAGCTTGCGGCAGAGCTTGCAACAGAGCTTGCTCTGCGCACGTTTAGCCAAGACAGCAACCCAAGCACATAACACAACCCCAAACGGTTATGATAGTGTGGGAAACGTGATGTTTCATTTTATTTTGATTTAAAAATTGGAAAACTAAATTGTTACGAGGCCATTTGAATTTGTCAGGATATGTGTAAATTGGACATTTTAGAACGCATAAAATATATATATTCTTTAGATATATCAATAGCCAAGTAGATATAGCCAGGTCCTTCAGCCTGTCCAATTATGCCTATGCATATGCAAAATAGCCTTATCCTTGAAGCTATCGTGATAAAACCTGGCATAGCTGCTTCTTTTTCTTGTAGTCCGAGTACTATATCACATAGCTGCCATAGGAACGATCGCCCGAAAACTTACTGTAGCTTCTGATATTAACGCGTTCATACACACGAACATGGCTAGATCGACTCGACTAGAATATATACACTTTATGGGGTTGGAGATGCTTCCTTCTGCCTGTTTCATACTTTTGCACAAAAACATTATACCCCTTTTACAAATTTTCAATGGGTTCAGGGTATAAATATGTTTATATAATATAATTATATAATATTATATGAATATAACCCCTATTAAAACAACCGTAAAATATTTAACTTTTATAATACAATTTATATAATTGTTTTTTGCTTTAAATATATTTCAAAACAAACGTGCCAAGCTCGTAATACTTGATTAAAATCTCATTAAAAGCATATATCACATATATATATCTATATATAATATATACTATGTATAATTTGCACAAAATTTTAGTTTTTAATAGGAGCCACACTTTTGCCTTTCAAAATATCTACGCAAAATTTGGTTCCTACAAATTGAGGACAGGTTTTTTTTATGACAATTTAATTTTATTACATTTTAAACAAGTAAGAGGCTCTAGTCAGGAGTTCCCAACTAGGGGATACCCTGAACCCTCTTCTTTCAACAGCAGCTCGCGCTACGTGCTCGTTTGCTTTAGTAATACAAATAAATTTTAAAAAAAAATATAGTTTCCTCGGGTAGGGTTCGAACTCGCAACAGACCGCACTTTTTGCCGAGAAAAAAAAAACGAATTAAAATATCAGCACAGAAAACAATACAATCACAATTGCAGTGCTGTTTATAGAATTAAAAGAAGACGCGCATGAATGTGTGTGGGTACATGTATACAGAAATTCTTGGAATTTGCACTTGCTGCCTCAAACTCGAGGCCAGCAAAACATGTTTTCTTTAATAACTTCTGTGTTTCTTAACCGATCTTGATGAATTTTATAGAATATTTGTATGTTCTTAAAAAGTCAATTGTGGCTTATATTGGTGGGCAATATAAATTGGTTCATTTATTTGTTTAAGATATCTATGCGGTAGTAGCGGGGAGGTGGTGATAGCTATAAAATTAAAGATATTTGATATACATATGTATATATACTATTCTAGAAGCTACATGTCAAGTTTGGTGACTCTAGCTCATATTATTTACCAAAATTGCTCAAAAAACATGATTTCGATATCGATTTTTATCGATTACTTGGAAACGGAGCAAGTTATCGAATATCGAAAACAAACTCGTGCTGCGCATGGACTAGGAGGACCTACAGCATTTTTCAAGTCTCTAGCTCTTATGGGTTTTGATGTCCTTGCGTTTATACATACGGTCAGACGGACGGACAGACGGACGGACAGACAGACGGATATGTCTAGATCGACTCGGCTATTGATGCTGATCAAGAATATATATGCTTTATGGGGTCGGAGTTGCTTCCTTCTGCCTGTTACATATTTTGCACAAAAACATTATACCCTTTTTACCCATTTTCAATGGGTTCAGGGCATAAATATGCAACGACCTTCAAAATACCTAAACATAGTCCATTAAGCTTATAGATATTTGGTTTTTAACCCCTGCTTAGCTTAACATAACTTTAAAAAGACTTCTCAATGCATTGTCTTTGGTTTAGGGCACCATTTACAGCCGCGTGCAGGCACATCGACTGCATCATGCCAAATTCCAGGAGGACGAGGATCCGTATTACAGCAAACAGAGCTTCATGTATGCCCAGCTCCATGGCAATTTGCTGAAGTACTCGCGGCAGCAGGAACAGCTGCTGCTGACTGTGGATATGACCGATATGGAAAGCGATGGCATTGTCATGTTCCAGAAGCGGTAGGTCTTCCAGCTAACCATATGCCGGACGAGGCGGTTCCAACTCCAACTGATATGAATGTGCTTTTACCCCCTCCGCCAGCTACTATGTGCTGCTCTATATTGGGCTCAACGTGCTGCTGCCCGTGAACACGCCTTTCCAGTACTTTGGCGAAACGCTGGGCGTGTCTACGTTTGTGGGCTTCTGGTTGAGGAATCTTATTGTGCTGAATGTGGGCAATCTGGTGAACTCGGCGCACTTCATTTGGAGCATACACAAGGGTTTCAAGCCCACCGATTCCAATAGCATATTCTTCATCACGAAATCCTTCTGGCCGCAGTTCCATTACCTGCTGCCCCATGACTATCAGAGCGGTGAATTCGGAGACTATGCCAGTGGCACGGGCTCCACCATGATACGTGTCTTTGCGGCGCTCGATCTGGCCAAGAATCTGCGCACCATCTCCTCGGTGGCGGTGCGCAACGGCCTCACGTTGGCCGTGGATACAAAGCGCCCCATTGTCGAGTGCATCGAGGAGCAGGTGAAGCTGGAGCAAAATGCTTTGCCAGCCAACCATTATCTCAATCGGGAAAAGTTCATGTGAGGCGCTGGAAGTTGGCCTCAATCTAGAGCTGACAACAATAAAAAATAAAAGGAATTAACCAAATGGCAGCAATAATAAAGAATGGTCATTGAAAGTGAAACACATTTAAAAAAAGTGTATTCTACTCGGGTGTGCTCGACTCGTAGATATTCTCATACATTCTAGCTTGCTTCTATACACACACACGCACGCGTTGCAGCTGTGCTTCTTCTTGAATGCATTCGGTGCTTATAGTCCGATCATTTATTAAACTTAAAAGGGCATGAGCATGGCCAAATATATGTATAGACCAAATCAGAAGGCTTTAGGCTTGAAACATGATTTTGAATTTTGTGGGGATAGGGTTGAGGTAAGCAAAAAGTGAAATGTTCCTAGTCTGCGTATACTGTACGATAGCCCACATACCAAATTTTGCGAAAAAAGCTCTTACAGTTCTTACAGCCTTAAAAAATCAGTTAAATTCTTCTCAAGTCTGTAGTCTTGAAATTACGGAGATTTACGCGTTCATACAGGCGGACCGACAGAAAGACACGACTAATTCGGGTCAGACACTCCTGATCAAGATCGGATATGCATCTTTCTGCCCGTTACGCACACATGCCCAAAATAAATATACCCTTTCTTACCTATAAATATAAAGTGAAATATTCGAAATCTGGTAAAGGTATACCTAAAAAAAAAAACAAGTCTCAAAATCGATACTTATCAAAATGATAACATTCACTTGCTCTGCGTTTGATTTAAGAGAATACTTATAAGTTAAAATATATAAGACGTGCAGAGGAACAAATGGAGGGACATGGCTAGATCGACTTGGGGACGAGATCAAGTATAGAAAATATACTGTATGGGACGGAGCTTCTTTATACCCTTTTTAATTATATTCGATGGATCAATAGACTTTCAAGGTTTGTCAAGCAAAGTTGCACCTCGGATCTGGTTGCCCAATGCCCAGCTGCGATAACTATGCCGATAAGTGCAAACCCTAAACCAACTGCAAGCCCAAAAGCATGTGCTGGACCGACCGGCCCTAAACAAGCTCACAAATCTTTATAATTAGGCTTTCGAATTTGTTTTACGAGTGCCAACGACATTTTCAACATCAACATTTGTTTTTTCTGACTGCCTTTCAACTTGGCCATCGAATGGCTTGAGGTTTTCCCAGCGGACGGGGGTTTATCTGAGGTGCGGATCGGTCGTTGCATTGTTGCTGGCACTTTGAGCAAATTAAATGAGTCGCACTCAATAAATTATCACCAATACGCAATGTTTGCCCAGCGCTTGATTGATGCGTCAATATTTGCGCACTTGGCCCGCACAGAAGCCTGGTTGAGATAGAAAAAAATTGAAATAAAACTCCGCTTATGATGCGTCTAAAAGCTAAGTAGCATACATAGATCGACGGGTATTCTATTCGCACAGCTCCTGCTGGTTACCAACTCAAATATTGACTAGTTCAACAGTTTTTGGGACCAGGTTTTGCGCTTGAGCTGCGCCCAATCAAGCTGGGCGCGTTTAAATCTGAGTTCTGCATTGCAAATTAAATGGAATTTAAATGTGCTTTTTCATGCCCTGTACCCAGAAAAGTGAGATACAAAAGGGTATACTGTTTTTGTGCGCATCCATGTGAAAGGCAGAAGAAAACAAATTTGTTCCCATAGTGTACATATATTCCTTATAGGGACGATGGAATCGACCTCGGAAACTACAAAAGCTAGAGGTTTCAAATTTTAAATATATATTCTACTATGCCATGCGCAAGATGAGCTTATCATTTTTTTTATCGATATCTCGTCCCATTTCCAAAATTTCGATAAAAATCGATTTTCAGATTTGGATTTTTGAGCATATCTCGAGAACTTTAAGAGCTGTTTATGCCAAATATGGTATGTAGGCTGTCGGATAGTATACAAGGACTAGAAATATTTCACTTTTTGGATAACTCCACCGATTCTCATAAAATTCCTTAAAATAGCCACTTTTGAAGCTAGGGTCTTGTGATTTGGAATGCACATATATTTGGCTCCCCTGCTTATGCCCTTCAAATTTCATGAAGATTGGACCTGAAACATGTGAGTTATTTCTGCATTCAATTTTCAAAAGTGTGGAGCAAGCGGATGAAGCAGCACCCAAGAGTTTGAATCTGTAAGAAACTACATAATTCGGAATTCATATTGGGCTATATTTATGATTTGAAGAATGTAAAGCGTGGTCTTATAAACAATAATCTTATTAATATGATTGAGGTATACAGGGCATTTTGCAGTCGAGTACACTCGAGTAAAACGTTTTTGTGTTGGCTTCTCTTGTGGTGGGAACATGGTGTTTGCTCTTGTCTACAAACGCTTGAAATTCGTCAGACTTCCTTTTAATAGATAATGATCATCAAATATCAGACATATGCTCAGAAATAGCTCTATTTGCATAGAAGGCCAAGACGATAAGTTAAAGAAATTATATGAGGTGTCGGTATGGGTTGATTAACCAGTTATGGAAGACTATAGACACATATATTAGACATATCTTAAGATATGTTTTCTTGTTAACAATGCGGCACATTCTAATTCCTTTCGCTTTTCTTTTTTTACAGAGAATTCTTGAACCCAATTTAGTATTTTATTGAATATATACAGATATTGAGCTATATATAGTCAAATTTTGTGCTTATTTGATATTTTGGTTTTTATAGTGTGTGTGTGTGTGTGAGCGAGGCACTTGTACTAATTCCTAATGGCTGTGAAGTGATTACTAATGAATTTGCCAGCTAAAAGCTGCGCCGGCGCAAAGTTTGCAGTTGTTTCGAATACCCTTGGAGTGGGGTACTTTGGCAATGATATACAATGTATGTTGGTCGAACAAATTCTTTCTATTTTATTTTCTTTTCATTAAAGCGTTTACTTATTGGCTAAATTATATGGTAAATTTACTAGAAATGAAATAAATCTGCTTCTTATAGCCCCATCAAGTGGATTATTAGATGCTTATGTATATTACAAAGCTTTGATAGATAAAGAGAGCTCTCATAGGGCTAGAAAAATGTAAATAACCTAAATATTGAATAAATAGAATTGTAATTTAATTGTAGGTTGCCTGTTTAAGTCAGAGTTTTGACTAAACTAAAAATATAATAAAAAAACGCTTAAAAATTTCTAAAAAATGAGTAGTTTTTATGTAAACTATTCTGTGTTTACAGATAGATTGTAAGTAAACAAGATACTTAGGAATAATGAGACTGAATTATACTTTATAATTATAGAGTATGAATATATAAAAATATCTAATAATATACTAATATATATTCTAATATGCCACGCTATACTATTTGACAGATCTCTAGTTAAGATCAGTTAAAAATATTCTATTTTTTATTTTTTATAAATTATAAACTAAATCATAAAGCGTATTTGATATACGGTGCTTCAACGACAGCTGTTCTTCATTGATTTGACTTTTTTTGTGGCAGTGGCAGGCACAAAATACTTTGTAGCTAAACACACACACACACAAATAAATATGTGTGTGTGTGTGTGCGTGTGTGGATAGCTTTTTGTTCATGCTCCGCTTGGGCATTAAGTTTGTTGCAAATTGCACTTGCGTTGTGCCTACTTTTGCGCTTTGTTATGTTAATTTGTTTTTGTGTTGGCTGCTATTTTTTTATTTTCATAGAAATAGTCAACTGAGCGACAGTTGAAGGTTGCCCAGATACGCAATTTATTGTTGACGGCTTTAACTTGTGTAATGTTTAATATTTAATGTTTATTGTTCAATGGCCAATGATGCCTAATGCAGAGCATGTTGCTCTGTTTGCGCTGCCGCTGCCAGTGTGACCAGAGCTTGAGCAAGTAAATACCCAAATCACACAGCGGAGGGGTGAAATTTCAAAGTACCAATGTACAGCTAATAAAAGGACCAGTGTAGCAGTGAATAAATAAGTACCAGTTTTTGGTGCATTTTGGCTATAACCCTGAACAAAAGCATTCGCTGCTTTGGCCAAAAACAAATGACGCCTTTTCAGAAAAAAACCTAAGACAAAAAAAAACCTTTAAAAAATAAATAAATGAACCTTAGCCAACTAATCGACGGCAAATTGTGTTTTCATACGACTCAAAGCCCCGCAATGAATGGCTTTTGATTGTGGCCAAATGTGGCTCAAAAGAAGGAAATCATTAGTTTTCAGAAATATGACGCTTACTCGCATTGTTAGCGCTCAAAGTACGACCAAACTTTTGGTAATGATGCGTATATAGTCATCGGCTTTGTTCAGATTCGTGCAATTCTTCTGGGCCCAGAATGTTTCATTGTTTTGAGCTCATAAAAAACGCTGACGCTGCGCAAAGTTGGCTCCGTGAAGCTGCGCAATAAATCAGAAAAAAAAACACGCTACTGACTGAATATTTTGCGAGTGTTGGCCAAATGAATACATATGTACGAACACTCAGCAATATTGAAGCAAACGAAGTAATTTGTCAAATCCTCTCACAATTTGCAATGTGTGCTAATAGATCGTAAAGTTGTCAAAGATGTGTGTTTGATCTTGAATATAATTTGTTCACCTCATTGCAGAAACTTTGCTGACAAATTTATTGTTAATGTTTTGTTGTAAATATTATTAAGTAATATTCAAATAATCAAATTTTATTAAATCTGTGGTGATTTTGCTTGTTAGGTTTTATAGAAAATGCCCAAATCTATTCTCAATTAAAGTGCAAGCTACGCACTTAGGCATAATTATAAATAGGTCTAAATTTAGGGCTATATAGAGGTAAGGTTATTTTTTCAATTAATATCAAATAAAATTTAGATACGAGCAAATCGACAAGAAAAGAGTATTGATTCGAAACTCAGAGTTGGATATTATATAATTATTATGCCTAAGTTAAAGCCAGAGCTCCAACTCAAAAAGACTTGGGTGTAAAGTTAATAAAAGAAAGGAAAAAGTGGATATCACGTTTTATTATATAAAAGTTTCAAGAAACGGACTTCGTACGTTAGTCAAAATATTTAAATATTTACGATAAACATACGTAAATTAAGCAAATATTTATTTAGCTGGCTCGAAGTCCGGGGTTTAATTTATTAAATAAAAAATGTAAAACAATTTTGTTTTAATATATATTTCTCCGATATATTAAACAAAAATATTAAATAAACTGATAGTAAAAATATATTTGAATAGTTACGATCAACTAAGAACTTAACATTATTTAAGCAAATAACCTAATATCTCTATATATAAAACTGTTTGTCCTGACTGACTGACTGACTGACTGACTGACCGACTGATTGGTGATCAACGCACAGCCCAAACCGGAAGAGCTAGGAAGCTGAAATTTTCACTGTAGCTACCTTATGTGATGTAAGTGCACGTTAAGACGGGGTTTCGGGAAATTCCACCCGCAAGTGTGGAAAAATCGCGAAAAACGTTTGTATGTAACTTTTTTGTTTACCATCCGATCGGCCTCAAATTTATTTTCAAAGGTCTTTGTTCAAATTCATTTGAGGGGTGTTTCTCACTTTTTGGAAAATGCATCCCTCCTTGGTGGAAATGGGGGTCAAAAATTTGGTGGGTGACGTTTCGCCCTCAAATTCATTTCCAAGTATCTATATGAAAATTCATTTGAGACGTGTTTTTCACTTTTCGCAGAATTAAAACTTCTTCGGGGGCAATGTGATTCAAAGATTTTTTGGGCGAAGTTTTAAGTTGTGTCCGATTTGCTTCAAACTTATTTTCAAAGCTCTCAATAAGAACTTAATGAATACGTATTTCAGCGATTTGGGAAATTCCACCCGCAACAGTGGTAAATTGGCGGAAAACGTTTGTACGAAAGTTTTTTGTTTACCATCCGATCGGGCCCAAACTCATTTTAAAAGATTTATGTTCAAATTCATTTGAGGGGTGTTTCACACTTTTTGAAAAATCCATCCCTCCTTGGTGCAAATGGGGGTCGAAGATTTGGTGGATGACGTTTTGTGTTCAAATTTATTTCCAAAGATCTATAAGAAAAATCTTTTGAGACGTGTTTCACATTTTTCGCAGAATCGAAACTCCTTCGGTGGAAAATACATTTCAAAGTTTTTTTTTGTGAATTTTAAGTTTGTTGATTTTATAACATACGTGCCACGGGCAAGGCCGGGTTATACCCGCTAGTATAAAATATATTTGAAACTTATTAAATACCATTAACGATAAACATAATTAATCATAATGAATCAAAAAACAAGTCTTAACGATAAATAAAAATAGTTAAAATATATTTAAAATAGTTACGACTATTAGATAGTTACATTAAATATAACAAAACAAAAAATCGTACGATTAAAATAATGTTTTAATACAAATAATAGCTAAAATATATATTAATATAGACAAATTACACAAAAATAGTCACAATATTTTCACATAGTTACGATAAATATAATTAAAGTTTATCGCAAGCTTAAAGACTAAATACAGAATAAATAAATACAAGTTAAATTAAACTAAAATAGTAGAAATATATTTCAAATATTTACGATAAACTTTATTAAATTTAACATAAATACATTCAAGTAGTTACGATAAACAAAATTAATTAAAAAAACATCTAAAATATATTAAAAATATTTACGATAAACATAGTTAATTAAACAAAAAAAAAAAACTTAATTATATTAAAATAGTTACGATAAACAGTTAAATTCACATAAATATTTATAATTAGTGTACGCTTCAAACTCTCAACAGGTTTAAGTGCAGTACATTGCCCACCTTTTTTGCTTGCTCTAACGATGCCCTAAATTTTGCAAGCGAATACCCTCTTTATGTTGCGCAGTGTAGCTTTGCTTTGTGGTCAAGTGGGGATGTTTTATTTCTTTTTTCTTTTGACAATTGAAATCTGATGTTCAGCTAAATTTGCTAATGTGTGAAGCTTACAACATAAACCACAAAAACGACGACAACAACAGCAGCAACAACAACAACAGCAACATCAACATCAACATCAACAACAACAACAACAACAACAACCACACGTTAAATGTCGTTTGTCGCTTGTCTCGTAAGTGCACGGGAATCGCCGAAATAGTTAAGACCGTGCGAGCCGAATGAATTTTTCGGCGTTTCGTTTACGTTTTTTCTTAAGATCGCGCCGAGCTGCGGTGCTTCCTTTTAGTGCTCGCTTTTTATTTTAGTTTGCTGTTTTTGCTGCCTTTTAATTAATTTTTGGCTTTTGTCTTTGGCGTTACGTAAAGAGAAAGCAACGCAGTCTCTGCTATTGCGGCTGCTGTTTTTGTTTCGTTGTTGTTTTTGCTGTTGTTGTTGAACTTCATGATCATCGAACGGTTTTTGACTTTGGTCAACAAAAAAGCCAAAGTGGAGAAGGCCACACGACAACAACAACGAACTGCGACTGCGGATCCAATTTTAAATACAACACACTGTGCGTGTGTGTGTGTGTGTGTGTGTGTGTATATGCCACGTTTTTGGGATTTTATAGGAGAGATTGATTGAGAAATGTTTGTTATTATGCAAATACCGACAGGCTACTGACAGAATTAGTCGCTGGCCATTGTAAAATGCTTTTGCACTACATTTGATCAGGCGTTAGACGCTGGGTACAGTCGCCGGCAGAGTGTCATTTTCTAAGCTATGCCAAATAGAAATCGGCAAGCGAATGATAAACCTGATATTTACATAATTTAAATTTTGCTTTTTAATTTTTTTTATAGGTCATTAAATATCTTTTATGGCTAAAAGCTATACACTGATAACACGTTGACATAGTGAGTTGTATGATTTAAATCTATTTCGTTAGTGAACAAGAGCTGCCAAATTGTTGATGCATGCAAGTTGCAAATGCAAAAACATATTTGTTAGAGCGCCAAAAACATTTGGTAAGCAGCATCTACATACGTGTATCTTAGATCACGCCCAAAAAATTGCTTAATGCTCAACAGGAAACAACTTGGCTGAGTAATCAGACGCGCTCAGCCAGCAGACTTCTTGTCGATTGTCTGGAAGCTGTCAGCAAGCAGCTAGCAGCCGCAGCTGGCAACAGAAAAAAACCAAAAACAAAAAAAAACTTAAAATATTACCCGTCCATGCGGCTGATGCTGTGCGTTGCGGCGTAGCCAAAAAGCTAAAGTTAAAGTCGATGCCGAAGCCGACGCCGAAGACGAAGCCGAAGCTGCTACTAAAGCTCGAGCTCTGTGCCGAAGTCAGAAACGAAGATCGGCACTGTTACAGGTGCATGTGTGTATGTGTGTGTGTGTATGATGTGTGTTTGTATGGTGGCATAATCTTGGCCTTAAGTTTGCTGTTTTTGTCTTTGCTTTACCTTTTCTGAGTCCACAGTGCGCACCACAACAATAACAACAACAACAATAACAAAAACAACAACAACAACATTCAGTCAGTCGGTCAATCAGTCAGTTTGGTGGTATGTCAGCCCAGCAGCAGCAGCAGCAGCGACCAGCGACGCCGACTGCAACGCCAACGCCAACGGCAACGTCAAAGCCAACGCCGGCATAGGGTAGAAATTTTAAGTTTTGGCTGCGATCACTTGTCTACGGAACGGCGTCGTGTTAAGTTCGTTAGATAGTCAGAGCGCAAGGAAAACCCAAATCCAGGTTGAGTCCCAGCCCCAAAGAGAAACTGCGGTCTTACGCCAAAGGCCCACATATATCACACACATATACACAAAACAAAGAGAAATAAAATAAAGGGCCGCGTTCAAGACGAGTGTTACAAGTGCGCGTTTAAAAGCGGCAAAAGCAAGAGGCCAAATAAAACCAAAAGCGAAAAACGACAAAACAAAAAACCCGAAAAATAAAAACCAACAAAATAAAAAAAAAACAGGCGACAAAGCCAACAAAACGTACTTTCAACTGCAATTAAAAAAATTGTTTAGTGTGTAAATCTGTGAAGAAGAAAGTTTTGGATTTGGAGCGGCAATTACGAAACCTGGGTTTCCGCCAGCCCAAGCATTGTGCATGAAGTGAAAAGCCCGGAATAGCATAGCCGAGTCACAATCCTCCCCCTTCCCCCACAAAGCCATAGACAGCACTACCAAATGGGTCACCTGTCCACATCGGAGCGCGTGTGCAGCACCACGCCAATGCCCAGCACTGGTGAGGGTAGTCCCCCGCTAATGACACGCCGTGCCAAGCTGAGCAGCGAGGTGCAGGCTCGTCGCGGTGAGGATTCATCGCCGGAGTCGGCGCCGCGCCCCAAGCAGCAGCAGCAGCTGCCGATGTCGGTAGGAGCACCGCCGTCGCCCAGGAACATCCCAAAACATCTGGTCAATCACATACCCAAGGATCAAATTAATATGGAGGAGTATACGCGCAATTTCAAGGGCGACAATATCCTGGGCTGGCAGTTAAAGGCACCGCTCAAATGGGACAAAGTCATACAGATCTCCTTGCTGCACATTGTCGCCGTCATCTGTTTCATCACCTATCCGCTGAACGAGCTGCGCCTGAGCTCAACCCTCTGGTGTGAGTATAAGTCGGACGAGATGACCCTATATTGGGGCTTATATAAGCTGGTGGGCATACGGATTGGGAAATGTGTTGTGAGTTTTGAGAAAGGTGTCGAAAAGAGTCTGTTGCCCACCTGCCAACAGCAAGTTACATCAACAATAAATACAACTGCGGTTTCTTCGATTCGGAAATTACTGATGATTATATATGTATATACATATGCATATATGTATATAAACATTTTTGTGTGGTGTCATCTCATGCTTTGTTACCTTATGTTCATGTATTTCACATTCGCCCATGTCCCATTTTTGCTCTCCGGCTCCAACTCTACGCATAACCTCTCACTCTTTCACTCTCTCTTCTGCCCACCTATGGCCATTATTTGCAATCTATCCGCATGGGTTGAAGAGAGTGAAAAACGAAATGAACAGGCCTGAGCAGAAGCGAGTAGAAATCATTTTAAGCGTCTTGCGCTGATTGCTTGTGTAAGTGTGTGTGTATTTGTGTGGGGGCATTTCGAGTATTTCATAACTTTTTTGCATACATTTACAGTTATACTTCGAACTCTCATTTATTGACATTAATTAATTGCTACTTAACATGCTTTTCCCTCGGCCAGCAGTCGCTGCTACCACGCTAGCATCGCGCTGTCGCCGTCGCGCTGCTGACGTTGGCTTTGCCGTTGACTTTGCTGCCGGCGTTGTCTTCGTTGCCTTCGCCATATTGAAATTTCATATGGCATCGGGTTTATAGGGTTTTGGTTTTGTTTTGCCATTTATTTGTTTTTGTACTGTACTCGTATTTTCACAAATTGCCATCGCTTGCAAATTCAGCTTAAAAATTAACTGACACAGTTGAACTGTGAAAATGAAAACGAAAACGAAACGTATCAAAAGAAAACCGAAAACCACTGAACATTCGGTTGACACATATTTATTTGGGGCTAATGGGAGAATTACTCAAAACCCATATGTCTCAAGGCTGTTTGTAAGTAAACAACATTGAATGCGACTAAAGAATTCTCGCATTCAGCCAAGGCAAACAAATCTACAAATCTACAAAATCGAAAACGCGCCGCATCTTCGCCATTTTGGCCACTCGAGCTCTCAGCTTCCATGTATGTAAGTCGCAGCCAGGGCCATGGCTCAATACACACGATTTATGATCACCATAAGTTGTACTCCCCACATGCGATATTAAAAAAATAAAACAGAAAAAATAACCAAAATTAAATTGAAACCCAACGTTTGACATTGAGATCTCAGTACAGGCTGCGCAGCGGCGCGTCGCGTCGCTCCATCTTCAGTTTTCATGTATGGGCGCATCATTGGAAATTCCAGGACGCATACTTCCATTGTAATTTAAAGCAGCAGCAAAAAAAAAACAAAAAACTTAAATATGCGTGTATTGTAAATTTTAATATTTATTGCTTGGCCACTGGACTCGAACCATGGACCAGGGGGCAAGCACACGCACTTGTCTAGACGTTGCAAGACCCTTTTAAGGGCGGTGTCCAGCTCGTAAATATTTTGGCAAATTACAGGCCGACGTGCAGCGCTTATTCAATGATCCAAAGATGATTGTTTCAACATTTTGTTTTTTTTTTTTAGCTCTTTTTATTTTGTATACGTTTTCCCTCTGTGTTTTTTGTCGTGTTTGACACGATCGTCGCAACTGTAATGATATTAATTAGTTTCTGGGGCGTTGATGTTATACAAAAGATGTTTCGCACCATTATCCACGTTTCTACTAAATGCGGTGTTAATTAAAGTTTTGATAGAAAACTACAAAATTTGTATGGGTTATTATGAGTGATATCTTTTTGTTGGCAATCAAATAACTTAATATAATAATGCTAATAAAAATACAAGATATTTTTAATTGTATAACAAATATAGTACATAGTAATGCCTAAAAAGCCTTAAAATTTGGTATCTATCTCATTTAGCTGAGTCTGAATTTCGTAGTACCAAAAAAAAAAAACCCCCCCACTCAGCTAATGAAAAACCTAAGAAAAACCAGTTGAAAATGTATCTTTTAGCATTAGAAATACGATATCCGTAAAGTCTTCTGTTAAATGCGCAGACAAAAAGCGTTTTTACTCGAAATGCATTTAAGATTTGGGTATCACACATATATCAATATATATGTATGTATATATATCTGTCTGTGCACACGTCCTTGATTGAAACGTTGAACCCGCGGGCAGCAAGCGAAGTTTCGGGAGGCCACATCGAACCATTTGGCAATTTCACAACTGCGCAAAGGTCTTGGACCCTGGAACTCTGGCTAAAGTTCATGCAGCCTATGCATTTCATTTGACTTTCAAATTAACTAAACAACATTTTTGTCTTTTGCCGATTTCACATGTATGCATACATGTTTATTTTTTTGGCATTGCATTTTCAATGCTTTCATTTGGTTGTCAAAGAATTGGATTAGGCTACACCTTGATGACCCTGCATTGTGGGCTTTGGCCACATTCTATAATTTGATTAAATTGATTTAATTGCATTCAAATGTTTTTCATTTTTGTGGTCAAATGTTATGATCGACGACAGCATGCGCCCAGATAGCTCGATAGAGGGGCAATACATAGAGTTCCAACATTTTTGGGGCTATTTTCAGAACTGGTTTTGTGTTTTTTTTTTTTTTTTTTTTTTGGCTTGTCGCAATCCAAGCAACATCAAGCAATAAACTTTTGAAGGTTAATCTTTCATTCAGTTGGACTCGACTGTGTGTAACACCTTTGTGGCAGCATGCCGGCAGGGGGGCTGTGGAGGGGGCTGGCAAGTGTGTTAGGGCTGAGCGAAGAAATCGTTAATTTTTCATTAGTATAAATTGTGAAACGAAATATCTATGAATATTGTTGACGACTTCGCCATTGTCAGAGAAGTTGTTTTATTTTCATTTCGCTGGCTTCTTCGACTAATGTAATTGTCATTGCCTGATTATTTTTCTCTCTCTATTGCTTTAGTCATTGTCATTAGTCGTCGGTGTTGTGGAAAAGCACTGGCAACGCGCGTCTCTGCGAGTTAATTGTAGTAATAGTTTGTAGGCGTGCAGGCACATTTCTACGTGTATCTGTTAGATACAATTGGCATTCAAGCAGATTCATGCACTTGCATCCGGCATCGTTTGGTGACAATTCAATAATTTCTTGAATCATTAAACAATTAATCAATTATTGGCAAGCACACGCCGCATTTGGGGGCGTCATGGGCTTCATACTGTGACTGCTGCACGGTCACAGTTTGCGAGTCGCAGTCTTGGGTCACGTGTTCTGTCATTATGCTGTCGTGTTGACGTAGCCTGCAATTACCTGACGAACCCATAGATACAGCCACACGTCAAATTATCAAACAATTTGAAAAACGTTCCCATGCCTTGGCCTTGTGGTGGATGCCGTTCGCCGACTCAGCTTCCGTCTGGGCTTATTGTGCACCGATTTGGCCAACAAATTAACACCATAACACAAATGCCTCAATTTCCGCAAAATGTAATTTTGGTATTTTAAATTTTTTTCATATATGTATGTATATGTACACTATTTTTTATATCTAATTAGCACGATATTTGTTGGTTTTATTTTCAATTGAGACGGAGTTAGGAGGTGTGTTTGTTAGACGACTCTAGTTTAATTAGTGTCTCCTCTCCTATTCTTATTTTTATTTATTTATTTATACTGTTTTTAAATGTCTTGCAGCCTTCTTTATGGGCGGCGTGGCTGGCTTTGGCGTTACCGCGGGCGCCCATCGCTTCTGGACACATCGCAGCTACAAGGCTAACACGATCTTGAGGAGTCTGCTGATGATCAGCTATTGTGTTGCTGGTCAGGTAAGTTAAGCACATAGATAGTATAAGTATAAATGGATATAGCTATATGGCGTTTAATCAAAAAGATGAATAAGGAAAAGCTAAGCAATAAAATACTTGGAAAAACTAGATCACACTTTACAAATATGGTATTTTCAATGCAATGGCAAGCTATTAATGAATACAGAAATATTAAGTTTAACCAAAAATTACAATAATACTAGAAAATACTATATTAAAATATTTTTAAGGCAATGTCAGGAAATTGCTTCAAAAATGTTAAACATTGTTCGAGGTTTTGGGAATATGATTTGAAAAATTCATAGATTTAACGCAATTTATAGAGAGTTTATTTTATTGGAGAGATATTTCTTAACAATTTTAAAAGTGTTTTTAGTATAAATATATTTTTATATAAAATTATCATTTGATCAAACTGAAAGAAAATTAATTTTACTAATAACTTATTTTTTTTTAAATTTATAGATTTTTTAAATGGAACTTTTATTAAAAAGGTTTTTCTTTGAAGAATTTTTTTAAAGAGTTTTTTTTTTTAAAATTGCTGAAATTATTAAAGGGATTAAACTATAATATTTTAATTAAATTTAATTTAACAGGTTTTTTAAATATATTTTTAATGATTGAGATTTAAAATTTAAACAGTGTTTCAAAAAGAGTTTTATTAAAAATGTATTTTTTATTAAATTGAAATATTCTAAAATTTGAAGAGATGTTTTTTAATAAAGATATATATCTTCGAAAATTTAAATCTAATGAATTTTGAAGTTATTTTCATAAAAGAAAATATTGCAGATATTAAAATTATGAATAAAATACTTAATAATTTTATTGAAGTTCCAATTGTATATTTCAAAATGAGTGACATATATATTTAAAAGATTTTTAAATATATTAAACATTTTTATTTTATTTGTTTTGACACAATTTATTTTTCATATTTCATATTTAAAAATATCTTTAAAAATTTTTACAAATAATTTTTAATTTGAATTAAATTATATTGCTATTAAGATGCTTTACATAAGCGTGTGCCTTTCTTCAGCCAACATTCTACGACTTTTTTAGCAGCGTGACCTTATGACGTCACAACACTGTGTTATGCAATATAGTTTGGGCATTTTAGTAGACATATTTAATTTATGTTCGGCTAATGTTGTTTCCCACCTGCGGTTAACGTTTTGTTGTTGTTGTTTATGTGCTTTTTGTTTTGCTTCTTTGTTTTGCCGTGTGGCGAATTGTAAAGTAAATTTGTCGTAATGTAATTAACATTAATTGCGTCATTAAGTACAACAGCTTAATGCCTTTTTGTCACCGCGCGACTTGGGCCGAAACTGTAAATTGACAAAAGGCGGCGACAACAACAACTGCCCCACAAAAGATAGACAAAAAATGTATCTGACAGATACATTTGTCTTATTTAATGACCGTGCCTTTAGGCGGGTGTAAGCCCTGACTATACGAACTGTCAGTATTTCAAGCGTAACTAAAAATTCGAATTGGTTTTCGTATTCGTTGCAGAACACCATGTACGATTGGGTGCGGGATCATCGGGTGCATCACAAGTACTCGGAGACGGACGCCGATCCGCATAATGCCAATCGCGGCTTCTTCTTCTCGCACGTCGGCTGGCTGATGATGCTGAAGCATCCGGATGTTCTCCGCCGTGGCAGGCAGATCGATATGAGCGACATTGTTTCCGATCCCGTTCTCCAATTCCATCAGAAATACTTTGTGCTGCTGAAGACGTTGCTCTGCTTTGTGCTGCCCACGATGGTGCCGGTCTATTGCTGGAACGAGACCTGGTATCATGCCTTTGTGCATCAGTGCATATTCCGCTATGTGTTCAGCCTGAACTTCACCTGGTCCGTGAACAGCGCAGCTCATCTGTGGGGCTCACGCCCATACGACAAGTAAGTAGCTGTGCAAATTTGCTGATTGAATGTTTGTCAGCATTCAATTGCTTCCTTCTCCTTTTCTTTTTGGCACAGGCGCATCATGCCCAGCGAGAACATCTATGTCTCCATCATGGCCATGGGCGAGGGCTGGCACAACTATCACCATGTCTTCCCCTGGGACTACAAAGCAGCTGAGCTGGGCGACTACAAGGTGAACATGACCACCATGTTGCTGGACACATTCCAAAGGATTGGCTGGGCCTATGACATGAAGCAGCCCTCCAAGGAGCTGGTGCGTCGCACTCTGGAGAAATACGGCGATGGCACACACGCCTCGCAGGTGGGCGTGGGTGCGGCAACAATTGCTCCCGGTAGCACCCAGATGGTTGGCCATCTTCACTATTCCGAGGTTCCGGATCCCGATCTAGAGTACGATGCCGAGTCGAGCAGCACCGAGAGCGCCAAGCTCGATGAAAACGACAACGAGAACGAGCGGCAGAAGAAGGCCACAAAAAAGTTGGCAGCTTAATGGTTAACTGCAGCTAGAACCGATTGTGAATTACTACCGTTTGCCGGTTTACCTAAGTGTGGGGCTCTTAAATGTACAACAACAAAAATGAGAAAAACAAAACAAACAAAAAAAAACAACAACAACAACATCATAAAATGTTCTAATAATCTTAACACTTAACTCATATTGAATGCGAGGTCTTGTCATACCAGGAGCAGGCCACGACTGGCTGTTCCTATATGTATATTTATATATACATATATATGTATGTATATATACACACACGATATATGTATCTAAGCATCCGCAACTTGTGCGTCTTGGGCGTGGGGCGGGTGATGGTCAATAATCGTTTTTCCCTTAAATTAATTAATATTCTTATTAATTTTATTGTTATTCCTATTCGTATCACCCTTACAGATCCCATATTCGATATCCATATATACACCATATATTCATTTGCGTAGGTTTAGGTATTCGCTAGCATATTAGATTGGTACGTCATAATTTAAGCTAAAAATTTACAAAAGCATGTTTGTAATTCAATAAATTACAAGCAACAAAAAAAAAAAGGTAAAATAAATCATTTACAAAATACATGCGATTCCGTCTTTTCTCTCGATCAATCAGAGCTACTTCTGAAGTTAGCAATAAAAATAAATAAAGAAACAAGTTCTGGATTATGGGCTTGACGACTCTAAAACTGTAAATGCAGTGAACTTCAAAGAGTGATCTTTAGAAACAGAAGTCTCTTTTTGCAAGTTTCTGGAGAAGCTTGTCTGTAATCTACCTACTAAAAAAGGACCACTACTCTAAAAATGAGACTAATTTCGAATTTCCTTGCTCGCCTTCTGGTGGGCGTGTCCGACTACTCTTAGGATCTTATCTGACACGAATATACCCGAGTTTATAGTCCGGAGGGAAGACTTTTAGTTTTCTAAAAATAAATGAAATCGGCAAATCGTAAAATGTAGTATTTATAAAAAAGTGTAGTCAACAGTTTAATGGGAATAGTCCAAACCGCAATCCACTTTCCGAAAAAATGGTAGCATCGTATTAATTCATATTTTATGGAATTATGGACCAATTATTCCAAAAAAAAGTAGCTGAGTTCTGAGAAAATTTTTCTTTTCTCTATTAGTGAACTTATTGATAGATTTTTCCAAATAGAAAGGCTATCATCGGCTTATACATATAATAACTATAGATGTACATATATATATGTGTGTATATATATATAAATAATGGGTTCGCAGACGTCTGCTTCTACATTTTGTGACAAATTTGTAATGCCCCCTTCTCTCACCTGTTTACATGGTCAAAGGGTAAAAAAGAAATGTTTACACTGTTTTTTATTTACTTTTTAGATTAAGCACAATTAAACACGCGTGAAGTGCATTTTAAGTGGCAAACACTTTTGGCTAATAGTAAGACAATTTGTGAAAGGAGAAGTAAAATGCATTTGAAAAGAATATTCAGAATCAGAATGTTGTACAACGTGTAAGATTTATAAATGGCTGCACGTGAATTATTTGTCATGACCTAGATTAGATATTTATTAGATATTTAAGAATTAGATACAGAGCTCAGTTTTTATCCTTATTATTTTTAAAGAACTTGTCATTCACAGTTTTTTTGAACCGGCTTTGACCCAACGGGTCTCATAGTCTCCAGTTTCTCGTAGCTAAAAACTTGGCCTATGGAAATTCCCCTCCTTAAGCTCAGCTAAAGATATGCATCAGATGCTTGACATGCCTACGTGTCGACTAAATGTACACATATTTATATATATATATCTCTATATATAAATATGCATGTGTGTGCATTGTATAACTGATAGACCTGACTTGCTCTACAACTGGAGCAACACCCACTGACCCTTGGGTTCAGTCCCACGCGCTTGAAATGCACAAAAGTTTAATTTCCGTTGACAGATGCTCGCTTAACGCCCTGACTTAAATGACAAAATGCAAATGTGAGATGCGTCAGAGAAGAAAAAAAAAATAACAAAACTACCTTTTGTTAAATGAATGCAGCCGCCAAACTACGCCCAGGGTAATTGCCGACTGGTTTCGTTAGTCTTCGGCCTACGTGACCAAGGCCGTATCTGACCAAAGTCCAAGTCCAAGTCAAACCAAGCCAAAGTCTAGCCAAAGGGAGCCTCGTCTCCGCAGTACAGTCAGCGCAAGAAGTAAATTCCAGGATTCGCTGGTTAATTGGCCCGCAACCGATTAGCACGTCGAGCTCAATGCGCCAACAAGTTGGCCTACGTGCCAGTTGGCTGGTAGGCTAGGCCTAGAACCTTGAAAAGTGGTTCTGTGCCTGGCTCACGTTCGCCTGGGGGAATTCCTGATGCGCCACTTGGGCGGTGCAGCAGGCGAGCGATTCATCAGTCAGCCTCATGTCTCATTAAATTTTATTGAAATTGAAATATTTAACAATGTGTGGACCGACATCCATGGTCTGTCCTTCATTGACTCTTGGCCATTGTGCTTAAAAAAGGTCAACTACTTTGGCTGATACCAATATGGGTCTGTCATTGGTGCGTAAAGCTCTCGGGCCTTGTTAGTTGCAGTTGCCTGAGCTTCATGAGCCGAATTTGTCATAATTAGTGACAAGCCAACAGACACAGCTGAGATCAGATGAGCCCAAAGATATCGCCAAACAAAAAAGTATATTTACTTTAAGCTGGTATATTTTCAAAGATCAAACAATAGATTAAAAACATTACTGACAATTATCATTTCTCGAAGCTGGAATACTTCAAAAATTCAACTAAATCGAAAGATATAGCCAAAGACCTTAGTTTTTACTATCATCCTTACTTCAAGCTGAAATGCTTTTAAATATACAAGGTTTGATCAAAAGATAAAAAAAGAGAGAGATCTAGCCTAAGAGTTTATTGAAAAATATCCTTAGTTGAAGCGGATATACTCTTATAGACGAAATATTTAATCATAAGATCAAATAAAGAATAAATAAATTTGATCAATAGATCAAAATTTAATCAAAAGAAAACATTAATCCAAAGACTTGAGTCAAAATTAGTTGAAGCTGGTATCTTGTTAAAGATCAAATAATCAATCCAAGGATTAAAGTGAAAATCCTATCCTTACTCAAAGCTGGAAAACGGTTAAAGAGCAAATATTTAATCCATAGAGTTCAAATAGTTGATAACAAGATGAAATAAAGATTAATTATTTGATTAACGGTTCAAGTAAAGATTAAAACTTGATGAAAAGATCAAAAAACAAATAAAAAAGCCCAAGGATCTAGCCAAATCCTCGAGTGATAATTATCCTTTCTTAAAATTTGAATACTTTCAAAGATTAAATATTTGACTAAAAGATCATCCAGACCGAAAGATATACTCAAAGACGTAAGTGATCAAAATGCCAAATAAGCCTAAAGACTAAAGACGAGTGAAAATGTGCTAACTGGAAACTGGTCAACTGTTAAGATCAAATAATTGATAACAAGATCAAATAATAATCAATTGATCAAAATATCAAATAAGCCCAAAGATCTAGCTAAGCAGCTTGGCAAAATTATCCTTACTTGATGCTGGTTTATTTTATATTAATCAAATATTTGATCACAGGATCATCCATATACAAATATTTGATTAAAAGTTCAAAACAAGATCAAATAGTTGGTAACCAGATCAAATAAAGATGAAGTATTTGATTTGATCAAAGGATCAAATAACTCCAAAGATTTAGATAAAGAATTTGCTGAAAATTATGCCTATCAAGCAGGTTTTAGGCAGTTCGTTTTAGTTCTTATCTGTTGCTAAGAAACAATCCAAACTCTCAGAATCTATTAATTTATGTCCACTTTTTTATCGCTTCATTTCTTATGCACATTGTATTAATCTGACCCCAGCGTGTGCCGCTTTCAGTCCAATGAAATTCCCTGCCCACATATAAAAAGTTGTTGTTTTTGTTATTTTGGTATTTTTTTTTGTCTTACCAGTCTAATATGATACATTGTTTTGCATAGCTAATGCTGATTTTCAGGGCCAAGCGATGCGCGCCTACTTTGTATGGCCAAACGGGCAGCGTTCTTTAGGAAACACGCGTGTTTACCTTGTTGTTGGACACAATTTTGTGGAGCTGTGTGGAGCGAAAACCCTCAAATTTCAGCAAATGTTGCCTAATAAAATGTGTTTGCAATTTAATTTGTTTAGCACAAAAGCCAAAACAAAGACTAACAAATGTATTTATAGTTTCGAAAAACATGTTAAGCCCAAAGACAACAGATTGGTTTTTTATACCCTGAGAATTGGCACATAAAACTTGGCCAAGATATATGAAAGACAGCAAAAGAGAACTTTGGCCCTTTGGAGTACAACTTGAGCAGCAGCTTAAGTTTATTCGGGCCAATCTAGTTCAGTTCTGTAATTCATACACATTAAGTCAATCCCAGCTCCGATTACAGAGCATTTAACACACTTGGCACACTTCGCTCGATCATTTAGAGTTCTAATTTTAGGCTCTAAACGCATTAACATATTATTTTAGTTGACTTTGTTGGTATCGAGCTTGGCCTGTTGGTCAACAATAGTAAAGAGATTGTGTTTATAAAAAGCTAAGTCCAAGGCCCTTTCACAGTCCGCGTGGGCGGGCGCCATTAGTTGCTGTCACAGTCGCCAGTTGGGCTTAGTTAGCAACTAAATGAAAAGTTTGCCGCTCTCATCTTTCACATTTAATTGAGCTAAACTGAAAAGCTGAACAATAATTGCTGCTCAGAGTTGGCAATTATAACGCTAAATAGCAAATTCCCAGGCGACAACAATAGAGATTCATAATAACCCTCCCGCAGGTGCTTATTGTGATTAAAACCGTACAAAAAGGCATATATATACATTTTGATGTCGAGGGAATGTTAGGGCATGTGCATATTATTTTCTTGTTTTTTTCATTTTCCAAGTCGTTGCGGCCTAACAAACCGTTAATAACCTTGTAAACTATTCGGTTGACGAAAATGAAAATCATTGAGAGTGGTTCGTAATTTGCGTAACATTTGCGCAGCCCAAAACCACAAAAAAAAAAAATAAAATCAAATAAGATGAGAAAGTAGGGAAGTCTGCGGCACGCCGAAAATTTGATACCCTTGTAAATGTTTGCCTTACAGTTTTGCAAATATGTGAGAAACGTGAAGTGAGTATTTATGAAAAACAGAATATTTTGCCTACAAGAAACGACTTTTCGATCGATCGTTCCTATGGCAGCTATATGATATAGTGGTACGATGTTGATAAGATTTTGCATATATGTGGAGAGCATGCTAAAACTCATAAATGCCGAGTTTGGTTACGATACGTTTACGAGTTTACGAGTGATTGTTCCGACAGCAGATATATGATATAGAAGTCCGATGTAATTAAGATTGGGTATATATATGAGGAGCAAAGTGAAACTAATAAATACTGTGTTTAGGTAAGATATTTAGAAAAACAAAAAAGTTTTCGACTGATAGTTCCTATGGCAGCTGTATGATATAGTGGTTCGATGCGGCCGATTCCGACATATGTACTGCCTCCAGTAGAAAGTTTCAACATGATTGCTTTAAAACTGAGAGACTAGTTCGCTTAGAAACTGACAGACGGGCGACCCGACAAACAGACGAACTGTGCTATCAACTCGACTGTTGATGCTGATCTAGAATATATATACCTTATGGAGACGGAGATGTCTCCTTCTATGCGTTACACATTGCAAGACAAAATTATAATATCCTTTACAAGGGCATATAAATTGGGGAAACCAAAATGCAGAGCCCAAAAAAGAGCAAGAGCGTAACATGAAGTTCGAACCGGCCCGAACCCGGGCTAATTGGGTTGCTGAACCGATGGTAATCGTGATCGTGTCCGCGATAAGCAAAATCAAAGCCAACTAGCAAATTGAAAGTCAACAAGCAGAAGTTGCCGACTCCAACCGGTATCTGGATTTGATAAACATAATATATATCTGAATACTTATATAAATACAAATAAATTAAAATAAAAAACTAAAAAAAGCAAATGAAAAACTCCCATGCATAAACGTAGTTTTGGAAAGGGCATTTTGTAAGATGCTGGCGCCTCCACGTGACAGTTCAGTTGATTAATTCAAAATTGGTTTTATTTTTGTGTGTCTATGAAATAATACTAGCCTGCTATATGACTATATTTTAGACGACAAAAAAGTCGCAGGCCTAAAAACTCGCTTTGCGGTTCAATTTTTATTGTCTTCGCAGCTTTTGCAATGCACTGTTGAAACCCGGTTTCGAATTTGACCCAAGCGACAGTGTGACAAAAATAAAACAGATACAAAACACATTTAGACCAAAAACTGCAGATGACTTGCGTGAATTTTGTATAAGTGAGACATCGTTAAAGCTAGCAAAAAAAAGTACACAAAAATAAATAATTTATATTTGCTGTGCCGAAGTTTAAATGCTCTGCAGATACCTGAAGATGAAAAAAGTAAAATTATTATATATAATATACTAATTAAAGTACCCCTTTTTTGGGTTCTTTTGAACTTTACAAAAATATATATGTATTTAACTAAATTGTGTTGTACAAAATTTAGAAAATGTGAGGGTTCGGGTGCATGAGAATGATAACAAAAAATTGAACTTTATTTAAAGCGATGCACATTTCGTGACAAAGCTTTAATACCCACGGCAAGGGTATACATAAATTCACATATGTTTACATACATACAATCATATTTATGTATGTATGTATGTATATGTATTAGCATGCCCAAAAAGGTTGCTAACGGTGCTGCAGCGACAGGTTTTCGAAAAGAAAACGTAAGCCAAAGTCGAACCTATAGTACATATATTTGTATCTCTCTCTGTCTAGCTAGCTCTTGCATATGGCATCTATGTACTTCTCTCGCTTGGCTCTGGGTATTTCCATAAGCGCGCAGCCTGTGGCATTTTGCAAATCATTTTCCATAGTTATGAGGATTGCGCAAAGCCCTTGACGCGAGTGGAGCCAGCTTAAAAGTAACTGGCGATGGGGGCGAGTCGCGCACAGATTTAATCGCGTGCGGCAGCAACAACAGTTGTCATATGCGAAAAGCTAACGAATTTCACGAAAATGAAGAAAAAATGATTTGCAATTGCAAATTACAGATTTTAAAGCTAGCCCTTGCGCAAGTTTTGGCGGCGTCTTTCAAATGCCGCTGTGGGACATTTCGCCGTTTCCGTCGTGTGTTCCACTTGTACATATTTAAAGCACAGGCATAATTGGAGGCCTCTGTAGCTGCCAACGACTACAATTTGGAGAGGCTGTGCGCTTATGACACATAATTTGGAGTTTTATGTACATACGTATCTATTAACTATACAGTGGGCTTAGTCTAAATATTTCTTATGCCAAAAATAGGCGACTGTTTAATGAACTCGTCAAGTTTGCTCTGAAACAACTCCGAGGTGACCACTGTGCCGGGCGTCCATAGTGGATCACGCACCACATACTCCACCCAGACCTTGGCGTATAGCTGCTGCAGCAGTTCCTTGACATTGATGGCTGCCGTGTCAGTGTTTAGTACAAATCTAAAGTAATCGTTAATTAAACTTAACTCAGCTCAGAGCGACTATTGCATTACTCACTTTAATCCCGAGGGCGTTTCCAGATAATGTAGCGCATAGCGATTTGTTTTGTAATAAAGAAACCCCTCACGCGGATCGTGTGGTGATATTTTGCTGACAAAGGACTTGATGGAGAATAGCATGCCATATGTAAGCTTCGCTTCCTGACAATATAAACAAAAAATAAATGTTAGCATTCGTTTTGTTTTTGTTAACATGACGTAGAACGGTGCCTACCTCCTCACGGGTTATGCCTGATTTTTTGGTACGGTTCCATTCGGCGTAATGCATCAGAGTGCCCATTTTGTCAAATATGTACAAATTAAAAATCGTCATGTTGCCTAAAACGTTGCTAAACGCTATACATCACCAAATTAACAATAACAAATGCCGCAACAGTGTGACCCTATTATAAATATGCAAAAAAATATATATCGATAGAAATTGGTGATATGTTAACAGACTACCGGTCATCTCTAGATTAATATAACTGAGGTAGCTAAGGCTGAGAATGAGCAATGTTGAAAATAATAAATTACTGAATAATCGGTGTATTTTTATCATTTAATAGTCAACAAACATAAATTTGATATCATTAAAGTAACAAATGTGTGTAATAGGTAAATGCGATATTTTTCAAATTTTCCTTGTTGTTGAATTATCGATATATTCTTGTCATGCGCTTGCAGTTTTCGCAAAATCGAATGTTTTTCTATCGATGCCTATAGTCAAACGCTAGCTCCTTGGTTGCTGTGCAAATTTATGCGATTTCAAGTTAATTTAATAGTGTAATTTATTGCAATTTAAACGTATGGTGTGAGCATCGGTTAACTCGCTTTTTATAAAAAGAGAGAGTAAAGTCTGCTTAGGCAGAAATGGAAGTGGAAAACGGACGAACTAGTGAGATTTGCTCACCAAAGCCAGACGATGCCGGTATTGGCAACAAAATGGCGTCTTCGTCTGCAACGCCGATAAATAAAGAAAAGACAGTCGAGCACGAGTTGAAAATAATGGATGTCGAAGGCGCAGTTACAGCGGAAACTACACTTACTATTGAGCTGGACGATGACGATGTGGAAGTCGTCAATGACCCCTCAGGGTCCGAATTGCAGACGGCACTAATTGATATCGCGCATGAGAAGAAATCAACGGAGGATCCGCTGGAGGATGAGAAAGCGTCCACAAAGACAGAGCCCAGCAGTGACGTTGAAAGTACCGGCTCTTACAATGGACCCGATCCTATGGGCCTACTGGAACGAATTGATTCAAGCAAGGAGATGGACGATGACGATGAGGAAGAAAGCGCCGATGAGGCAAGCAGCAGTGGCTCGCGTCGCATTAGCCGCAGAGAGCGCTGGCAGATTTGGATGAAACGCTGGCCCTGGCTGCTGCACGAGGAGAGCGACGGCGACTACGCCTTCTGCCTCTACTGCAATGTGGTTATAAATGTGAATAAGAAGCTCAAATATGTACAACAGCACAATATGTCGCTTTACCACCAGGAGCGTGAGAACAACTATTTAGCCTTTAAGAACAGTGATGATTATTCGCGGTTTGGGTTAGTAGCTATTATTGGTAGATGCCTTCTCCATAATTCTCAATTTTTTACATTCCTCAAGCACTAGTGAACATGAGGTTAAGCATGAATTCGGCACCGATAACTATGTGGCCGCCATGAAGCAGAAGCGTGCTAACGAAGTGGAGAAGCTAAACAACTTCAATTGGATGCGCTGGTTAAATTGGCATCAGTGGCTCGAGCGAATCCAGCCGGAGGGCACCATTGGTCTGTGCAAGTACTGTAATGTGCGCATGAACGTTGAGTTTGTCTACTTGCGCAAGCGGCACGAGACCAGCAAGGGCCACTGTGAAGCACAGCGGTCATATCAGGAGAAGTCATCACGTAAACGCAAGCGCAGCGCAAGCCAAGATGCCAATTCAGTTGATACGGCGCCGGAGCCAAAAGCTCAAACTGAAGACTCTAACGTTATGACTATCGTTGGCGCCGGCTTAGAGTCCACGGATCCCAGTGACTGGTGTGAATTGTTGCCAGATACCAATCCGCAGCAATGCCGCTGCACGCTCTGCGACTGTCGCATGGCCATAACGAGCTTTATGCGTCACTTGAAGACAAAGGTGCACTGCGCCAATCTATTTGCACAAAAGGGGACTCAGTCGTGCGTAAAATAATTATTCTCGGCTTTAGTTTGTAGTTTAATAAATTCTTGCTTTTCGTCAGGTCTAAGCTGAATCGAGGCATTTGGGCACAGTATGCGGAACAGCATCCCTGGCTAGTGGCCGATCCCACTGATCCCAGCTTGGCTTTCTGTCATGTTTGCTCCAGGCGCTTCATATATGGACATTCTGAAATCAAACGCAAAACTCATGAAAATTCCGAGAAGCATATGGCTGCAGTGGCCGCCTCTGTTGCTGCTGCAACGGAAGAAGCAGGGAACAACGACGAGGCGGAACAAAGCGAACAGGAACAGTCGGAGGCGCAAAGCGAGGGTAGCGATGAAGATTATGTTGATGAGGATGACAAGCTCTCCACAACGCCCAGAAGCTCCGCCGAGTATGACTCTCCCTCTCTCTCTCTCTCTCTGTGGCAGTATCCGTAGTTATTGAATTTCTTTTATTTCTCAACGCAGACCCACAGAAGTGACTGCCGAGTCGCGCAAGACCAAGCACGTGGTGCGGCATTTTTGGTGGTTGCGTTACTCCAAGGATCGCAAAATTCAGCAGTGCAAATTTTGTCGCGTGCGTTTTAGCAGCGAGTGGGCCAAGGTTCGTCATGAGCAAAGCGCTCGCCACCAAAGGCTTATACATCAGTATAAGGTGCGACAGGCAGCACGCCGCAAAGAAGCGCGCAAAAAGCGTACGGAGGATGCAGAGGATGAAGCCGCTGAGGACGAGGAGGAAAACGACGAGGAGCAGAGCAACGCTGATTCAGCAGCAGTTGGTGAGGGCAATAACTCCGAAGCAACCAATCAACCCAAGGTGGCCAGCAAAGCGGCACACAAGCCCGTGCCTGCCACAATGCAAGGCAAGGTGATGGTCTGGAAGGATCGCTTTCCATGGCTCTCTTGGAAGCGGAGCGAACCGCGTCACAACTACGGCTGGTGTAAGCTGTGCGAGGTGTCTGTCTTCTTGCCCAGCTTCAAGTACGCCTCGAAGCATCAGCGAAGCTCGCGACATGTCCGGCTACGCTTTGAGCGTAAGAAAGCAGCACGTATGCCACCCACGGATGTTACGTCTGTGTCCACACCAACAATTGCAGCGTTGGCAACAGGGGAGGCGAAAAATAAAGCCGCAATGGCTGAATTGCAAGCTAAATACGATTGGTTGGAGCCGGATGCCGCAGATGAGAATCACTGCCATTGCAAAATGTGCGATACTCGGCTGCCCATCAAGCTGTTCTTTTTGCGCCAGCACGATGGATCACGCAAGCATCTCGAGCAGTTAGACCGAATTAGAAATAATAACGGAGTCACTTCACTGACAGACAACGTAGCGGAACCCGCCGCATCTGTAATGGATATGGACCAGGAGAGCGATGAGGCCCTAAGCGTCAAGTAAGTGAATGAATACAGCAACTGTACGCTATCGATTTATTTGAAGTCCGCTTCTTTCTAGATCAGAGTGCAGCACTGGGGAGCAGCCGCCGTCCAAGCGTATGCGTCGTTCGCTGGAGGTGCGTCGCATATTGCGCGTACTGCGCGACTCTGTGGGCAAGCGAAACGATGAGCGCAGCCAGCTGGATATGGCTAAGGACATGATATGCTCCTCTTTTGACATTGTTACGCGTCTCCGTTCACTAGAGCGTGAGAATGAATCACCAGTCACAGCAGCACGTAATCACGTAGAGGCAAACTCTTTTGCTGCACAGCCACGCGATACCATAGATCTGTTCTTCGAGAGCATTACACAGACTATGAAAACCCTGCCTGGGGATCTAGCAGCCGAGGGCAAGGCCAAAATTATGCAGATCGTTTGCGACTTGGAACTGCGCGGCATGCAGCGGAACGCTTCTTTGCCCACAATCGCCGAACCGGAAGCGGAGCCCAGAAGTGCGCCACAGTTATGTGAAACAACAGCGTCGTCAACTGCAGAGAATAGCTCAACCAGGCAAACTTCAGATCGCATGACATTTGAGGAGGTACTGGATGTGCCTCCCGCTTCGCCCGAGTCAGTATCCTCATCTATAACCATTGACGATTTGATGGACGATTCGCCGGCGAAGTCGAAACAGTCATTGTCTAACGACAACCATATAGCGGGCAATCTTTCCGAGTTGACCGTAACGCCCAAGCAGCGCCCTACTATTCGTACCAATCTGAGTCCACCTGCATCAACCGTAACTGTTTCGGCAGCACCGTCTGTTAATGGGCGCGTCAAGGAGGTACCACTGAACATACGCCGCTATCTGCCCTCCTCCGTGCAGGTTGGCACCTTCAAACCGGACGCCTCGGATGCCCTGCGCATTGTGCCCATTAACAAACTGACCACACCAAATGCAATTGCCAGCAATGTGCATTCATCGAGCTTGGTGCAGCGTGGCGGGCAGCAGTCGAATCATGGTTCGCCAAATGCAATTGTTATGCACACGCCGCCCAATTCAAACTCTAGCGTCCATTCGGACTTAAGCAATGGCACGTCCAGCGGCAGCGGTGGCTCCACGCCCATGTATCGTAAAATTCGAGTCAACAATGGCACCAGCACCAAGCTAATAACGTTCCAAAACTCTGGACAGCAGCAGCAACAGTCGCAACAGCATTATCACCAGCCGCAGCCGCACCAGGTCAGTCAACAGCAGAAACTGCCCATGCGCTACTCGAGCGGGGGTGGGAGCACAGTGCTTACACCGGTGCAGGTTCAAGCACAGGCGCAGCTGCGAGCTCTGAGTGCGAACCGAGCTGTGGTGCGTCATGTGCCCGCCAACAACAGAACGCCGCAACCATAAAGCTCAGTAGCCCGTTTCGTTAATATAAAAATAGGATAAGTTACGCCTTTCCCCCAACTGTTTTCCAACATAACAAAAAGCTGTCTAGAAATCAAATTTCGCTTTGCATGTGAATTACATATTCCGTTCAAGATTTGCATCACATATTTTAATAGTATATTTTGCCTGATTTCGCGAAAATTAAATGGATTCAAGTCAATAATCTTGTTCAAATAATGCCAGATAGTCTATAATTTAAAAATATTTTTTTTTTCTTTCGTGTTCTTCGGTACATTACGAAAATGATAATTTATAAAAACTCTAAATGGGCTCGTAAATGTCACACGAGCTGTTTGATTGATATGGTTTGCACTCTAGTTAAGTTTACTCTCAGTTTTGTCATGTTTAAATTAAAACTATCTTAATTAAGTTATATTTTAGACGTATAGCACTTACACAACATTTTGACATTATTCAGTTATACATTTATAAGTATTTCAGCACTTCAAGTATGCATCCGTTTATTTCCTGTATTGACTGCTGTAATTCATACAAATAAAATTGAATTATTAAGGTTAATCAAGGATTCACAAGTTGTTCACTTAGTTTTAACATATTCAGTCGTTGGCAGCCGGCGGTGCCAATGCATCATTGCGGCCGCTGTTGCGGCTCAGCCGCAGGCATTCCATTTTGCAGCACCATTGTTTCCGGCCTCTCGTCGCTGGTAATGGTCGACAATTCAATTTCTCGGCGATCCCCCAGGAGCCGTCGTGTCGAGTTGTGCATAAAGGCATTCTCAGGCATCTCATAACCACTGGCAGTGGGCGGCGGCGGCATCTGGCTGATTGCCGGCGTGCTGACGGCGCTGTTGCTCCTAGTAGTATTCAATTGTTTACGCTCATTGGCCTCCAGTGCCTCGTCAATTGGGGCGGTGCGCGCATGCAGAGGGAATACGAATTTGACATCGAGAAAACTGCAGAGCTCTTCAATGCCATCCAGAGTGCGATTGAGCTCCTCGTTGCCCTGCTTACCCATGTGCTGGCGCACTGTGTTTAAATAATTAAGCAGCTTGCTGCGCGCTATTTTGATGACAGTCTGTGCGTTCTTTAGCTCCAGGCGCATCAGCTCGGGACTCTGGAGTAGCAAACGTGGATCGCGTTCAAATAGTATTTAGTAAATCCATTAAACTTACGTCCGCTAGGTAACCATCCATGGCAACGTGATTGACATCTTGTAGCTTGGCCAATGCGGCGGAAAACTCAGCATTACGGGCCTTCATATAGGTGATGTGGCGATCAATGTGGCTGCCGCTGGCAACATTTGAACTTTCGGAGCTGGTACGCACACGCTGATTGGTCCCCGGTGACTCAGATGCGGGTGCACCGGCTGCGGGCAAATTGTTTGAAAAGGAAACACAAGAGAACGCATTCGCTGGGTAGTCGAATTGCTTGGGATTGAGCATATGCAAGGCATGTCGCAGCACCAGGTTGACGTCCACATGGCTGGGATAGCGCATGAGATATGTCATCGAAGTCGTGTAGTCACTCAACAGAACTGCAAGAAATCAAATGGATGAGCAGCCGCATTTTGAATCCAAGGCATTACGCACGCTTATCCCGTATATGCACCAGCATAGCCACCAGTATGTAGTTGGGCAGATCAAAGCGATCGCTATCCGCGAAGATGGCATCCCACAGCAGCAGCAGATCCAGCAGCATAAACTCGCGCCCAAAGAGCAGGCGCAGCCAGCGGCTGTTAATTGGAAAAGTTTGAGATTTTAGCATGGTTCAATGAAGGCCACTTACATGCCAAATATATGCAATGGTATTTCCATTTTGAGCAGATAATGATGTAAATGTTGATCCTGCTTGGCCAGTATTTTATCACGTATGAAATTCAGCTGACTGATAACCTCAACCTCTGATTGCGGCTCAGTGTCAGCGCCCGAGGACTGCAAAAACGACAATTAATACTTGAAATAAACAACAAGAAATTGAGTGCAATGGCTCACCTCGTCCAAAGTTTGCATCTCCATGTGGCCGTCGGGTGTGGGTACTATGCTTGTAACGCGGTAGTACGACTCCACCGAAGACATTAGGCGGGAGAAGATGGAGCTATAAAAATGAAAAAAATATGATTTCACCGACTAAAATTATTCCAAGTCCATAACTCACTAGGTGTCAGCCTCGAGAAATGCCGGTTCCAGCACATTCAACAATGTCTCATTTATGTTCGTCTTGGCAATCTCGCTGAAGTGCAACAGCGACTGATGATCGCTGTAGAGCACAAATATAATGGGCGCCAAGATCTCATGCATGCCCTGGCGATAGCACATATACGGATGTTCGCGTGCATAGTAGAAGAGTATGTTCGTCATGGCATTTTGTATCAGGGGCTTGCGAAAGAAGTCGACACCCGGAAAAGTGCGCACCACATCCTGGCGTATGACCGCGAATAGCTCCTGATCGCTAAAGTATTGATTCCAGATGCTCTGTGTGGACTGCGATAATGGATCATCGTCTTCGGGTCCCACTAGCTCGTGAGGATTACGTACATAGTCCAAACGAAATTTATCATATCTGCAAAAACACGATCTTATTAGTTTTGTTGTGCAATTAGCATGCACTTCTCGACTCACCGGCTGCGTTGCTGCCCACGCTGGCTGTGCCAGCTGCGATGATCTGCGTTTAATACTCGCAGCAGGAGCGCCCAATGGATGCTGCGAAACTTTGACATTTTCAGCTGCCCCTTAAAGGCAGCTAAACGCAAGCCTTCGGGGTTCTCATCCAAATCGGCCAGCAATTGTGTCCATTCCTGTCTATATCGCTCCACAGATGTCATGGCGTTACTTTTGTTAACAACAGGTTCTATTACGGCCCTACCCGTTTCCTCTCGTATGCTTGTTTTTATGGCTGCTGCTGTGTCTGCCTTTGACGTCGGCATGTACAATTTAATGGCTTCTATACCGCGCACGGTCATTGCTTTGTTGCTGGCTGTGCAAAAATTGTAACTAAGAGCATATTCCGCATGCCCGATCGCGCAAGAAACAATTTAATTTCAAAATACTATATAGCAATATGAGTGGTTTACAAAACAAAGCAGATTAAATTTGGCAACATTTGTGAGATAAGGGCGCAAGTGTGACCGAATGTGTATAACAATTTATTACATTTAAAAGGTATGGCAAGCTCCCAAGTGCTCCCCTAGTTTCGATAGTTTTTGGCATATCCATGTTATCGAAAGAATCGTTTTAAATTGTTGTTATATGCAAAACCGTTACAGCCAATATTGGTCATTTTAATCGGTATAATATTTTGACATCTGCTTTAAGGCGTTATGAAGCAATACTTTAATAGACATTCATGCCAAAAAAATGCATGTGCTATAACCAAAAATACCATCCACAATTTAATTTAAAGAACATTCTAAACATGTATTCTTTTTAGAGACTGTAAAAATATCGCCACAACGATAGTACGCTTCTCGTTTGTCCATTTGAACTTAAAACCGTTAAATCATAATTGGTTAATGCCAATGTGCTGAGCTTTTTCACTAAGACAACTAATAAAGAATAATTTTATAAATCGAAAAAAAATGTATATGGATGCGCAACGCTTACACACACACTCACATATTGAGGTCAATGCTTGTATCACCGCTTGATACACAGCAAATTATCGATTATAAATGCTCACCCGTCAACGAAACTGACAAACCAGGAAATACAGAAAATAACAATAAACAAAGTCGCGGCGGCGCAGCGGCATTAGCGGTATTAGCATAAGCAACAGTTTCGGCAAAAGTGCGACCCCATGCTAAAAAGAAATATTAAAAAAAAAGATTGCAAATAACCTGCTGACTTTAGTTTATCGCATCAAAACTCTTCTATTTATAATGTATTATGCTATGGCCATTGGCTGGAAGCTAAGTAAGACGGTCAATGCCGTTTTTTGATCTAGTCTTGAGTAATTTTTCTAACATGTTGTTGGGCCATTTTAAACTTGACCCAATGAATACGCCAGCTGCAGCTACAATAATTTACGCTGGGTGGCCGCCTGCTTAACGGTGCGTCTCCAGCGTAAATGTGCTTATGAATGAATGTTAAGTGTTGTCAACATGAGAACTATAACCACAACGTGCTCAGGGCCGGTTATTAAATAACACATAGCACAATTGCATTGAACCATGAAATGCAATTTGACTGCCTTAAATTCAAATCACACGCCAACAACTTGCTCGAGGTTTTTTCCTGGCTGTCTTTTAGTCTTTTTTTTTTTGATTTTGCATATGAAAAAAATATTAAGTGCTCACTTTGTCCATAGCGTGTCCAGTGCATTGTCAGCTGTGCTTGTACCGCAACCAAAACTTCGACATGCACACTTCCACGCACACGCACACACACAAGAAGAAGCATGCCAGCACACAGCAAGTATACGCCGCATTGGCTTCGATTTTGTTTTCTCGGTCAAAGTCAATGTCAATGCAAATGCGAATTGCGAAGACGCTGTGGCTGCCATGGAGACGCATTAATTAACTAATCTATTGGGTATCTCTTTTTTTTATTTGATTTTTTAGTATTTGCTGCTTATTGCTTTTGTTTTTGTTTTCGTTTTTTTTTTTTTGTTGATTTTCGTACAACGGTCTAATGCGAACACGTTTGTATATTGGCTGCTTATCAACGCCGTTTGCTTTTTGGCCTGAGAACTTGTTTTTCTTTGGGCCCTGTTACAGTTTGCTTTGGCTGCTTAGCATTTTGTATTTCCTGATGTTTAATCAACCAACAGCTGAGCCAGCAATCAAATGAATAGATGGGTTTTCGATTTTTAAATGCTTTTTCTTCTTTTTTTTTTTGTTGGGTTTTCGGCTTGGTTTCTTCTTTGGGGCTGCGGCCGCATGACGCAGCGAGGTGAACTTCGATTTTGCGCGACTTTGGCCTTTTTATATGACTTTGTATCCATTTACATATTTTCGTATGCCGAGTCCACTTCTTTAATATGTTATCTTATTTATTTTATAATTTTTGGATTCCTTACAGTTACATTTGCAGGTCGCTTGCTCGATACGCGGAAGACAAAGGGCGGAAGTAGCCAACAAGTCCGTGTCCAATGCCTCTGGCCTGTAATAATCGACTGGAATAAATAATAATTTTAGATAGATAGCAAAGCCTGCGGCGTTGCCTTATTTAAATAAATAATATATGCATATTCTATGTAAGATTCTGAATGTTAATTCTAAGTTCAAACCAATGTCAAGGTTCACATTAAAAGAAGAAAACTTGTTCTAGTCAAAAGAATCCCGCAATGCTGAGCAATAAATCAAATATGGAATATCATTAAACTGGCTATAAACCTAAATATTAGTGCCATACCAATGCTATGATGGACATACTCCAGATATTTTATCTATGGCCTTGTCCTCTGCATGTATTTGTATCTGTTAACTTTAGTAACTGGCCCAACTGGTTTAGTCCAGACACTTTAAGGGCCGCTGTCCATCGATCAAAATCAATACAATCCTTAGTATTTTTTTGTTCCACTGTGAACACAACTACACGAGCTGGTATGTATTTTTGTGTACACACACAGACATTCGTGCATATTTAACATAACAAGAAATAAAAAATTTAATAATAGAAATCCCGAATTAAAATCTAAGTGGCTTGGCTACCATAGGCCCAGGCTCTCAATATACATATTTAAAACACGAATCAGGTTCTGCGGATTGTCTGCGATCCGCTGTTGAATTCTAAACAGCATGCGGTTTTAGACCCTATATCCATATGCCAAACATGATCGAGTTGTTAATGAAAATAGTGAAGTTTTTTTTCGGCATGCTCTTAGCCAGCACCCAGCAACGGCTCCAAGACGGAGCGTATACGGAAACGATGCCAATAAAAACTGGGAAAGAATAATATCAGACGTAAAGTTTGATATGCCGCGAGTATTTGGGCACGTGATCAATTTGCTAATATGCCCGGGCAGCTACTCCATTTTTTGCCCATAGCATATCAATGATTTTTGCATTCATTTGAGTTTTATTTCTTTTTTTTAACAGGTTTCTCGCAAACCAAACTCGTTAAAGTTCTAGAGAAAATTGGAAAAAGTCAAACATTGAATCAGGTTTATATGAGAAAACGTGGTTGTACATTTTGGCACTTAAAATCGAGATAGTTATCATCCATTATGGTGTTTTGCATGTCAAGTAAGTGCATTATTATTTTGAATGTTCCTTAATTTAGTTTGAATAAAACTTGATTACAAAACGGATTGTTTATGTTGGACGAGCAGAAGAAAATGGTTTGCTGGAAGCCCCTAATTTCATAGATTGCATTTGTGTCTTTTGTTCAGCATCTTTGGGACTTGGGAATTTAGGAATATCTTCAAATACGAATTTTTACGTATTTTGACTTTATTTAAGTGCCGAATTCCTAGTTTTACAATTAATTAATATTTCTTTAGCATTAGATTTTTAGGGTTCTTCACATTTTGCTGCCCAGAATAAGCTTCAACTTGGTTCAAAGCATTATGTGAGAGACTGTACTCGATTTGGTACCTAAATAGAGTCACGCCTGGCTTTAATTTTACATAGCTTTGGGTACTTTTTATGACTCTCTGCATATATATATATATATATATATATATGTATGTATGTACGTTTTGTATATTTGTCTGTGTGCAGATATTTGTGCCTGTAAGAATCGTGTCTTAAATTGAGCTCTAATGGATTTTATTTGTTCAGCACTACCTTTTGGATCGTTAAACCGAATGAATGCCATGATTGTGTGCTGGATAAATTTAAAATAAAGAAACATGTTCTACAGCAAAAAGTTTTAATGCGACATCCAGCTTGTTCATACATTTGCTTTTATTTGTTGTAACCCTTTCGTGCGCTTTGTTTGTTTTTCTCAACAGATTTTCATGGCACATTTGATGCGTATTGTTGACTTGAACGTGTGACATTGCGTTCTTCCTGTGGCTGCGTCTCATTTCGCAATTTGCATAAGCATTTGACTTGAAGCGATCCAGCCTAAATTAGGTCTTCACGCACTTTAGACTTGGAAACGCAGCCTTTGCCTTGTCGTCTCATTGATCTGTGCATTTGCAATTTTAGTTTTAAAGTTTTTATGCACGTCCCGCGTGCCGCATTTCAATTAACTTGCCTTACAAATAGTTCAAGCAGCACATAACATTTTACATAATAAAATGGAGAAATCTGTAAGATTACTCGAGCGTGAGATACCCTATACCAAGCTGGGAGCAGGCATCAAGCCAAGGAAGTAACTCTTTAACTTGGACATGATATTCCCATTGCTAAGGGTCAGGTATTTCAAAAGTGAAAAAATGAAAGATTCCGGATTTGTGTACACCATCTGAGCATCTTTATACAAAATTTGATGGGTCTAGCTCTTACAGGTTGCCAGATATGCTCAAAAACGTAATCTCAAAATCGATATTTATCGATTTCATGGCAGTTGGCAGAGTTATCGACGATCGACGAGCCCTTGTGCGGCCTCCTACTGCAGCAAACTAATATAACCATTTTTTGCAACACGTACATGGTATTAACACAGAGTGAAATTGATGTGATGCCAAAGGTTAAACAGGCGCTGTTGATAATTGTGAGTTAACTAAATAACAGAGTTTCATAATTGTTTTGGATAATTGACTTGGTTCAAGAACTCGCAAATGTTCTTGGCTTCACCTTGGCTGCTTTGTTGCCTCAACACGATTCTTTGTGCATCTTATAGATGGGGTTTGTTTTTTATTTATTTATTTAATTTTATGTTTCTGTTGTGTTTTTTTTTGGTGTTTTAATGCTGCAAGTCATTAAGTGTTTTGGCAGCGACATGGCCATTAGCTGCTAACTGCTGGCAGCCTTTCAATTACTCTCAGGAAGGCTAAGACCTCTTCGAGGGGTTACAGTTTATGTTGATGTTGCTTGCATACACTAAATCTGTTGCACAGTGGCACAAAGCTGACATCGCAAACTGGTTAAATATTTGCAAAGCAACATTAATATTATTATTCAGTTTGATCTAATTTACTTTTTAGGCACGTCCTCAAAAATGCCCTGAAGCAAAATGCTCTTTTTTTTATAGATTGAGTTTCATTCAGTTAAAAAATACACAAAGAGCTGATATTTCATTCAGCAAGTGCATAAAACAAGTTGAATGCCCCATTTAATGAGCATTTAGTCAATATTTGTGTTACGCACCCGTGAGCACGTGCCGCAAATTAATGTTTTGATAATGTTGATTACACTATTAAATTGGCACATGCGTGAACTTGTAAATGCCGCCCAACTCGGGAGACAAACCGGTTGAACACAGCCGGCGGCTAGTTAAGTTAGTTGCCAGTTGGAAGTAGAGTGTAGTGTAGATGTATAAACGGCTTGGCTTGGCTGTTGCGAGAGTATGCTCAAGCACACTGTGTGCAACATTAGGCTGCCACTTGGCGACCTTCAGCTATTGCAGCAGCTTGCAATAGGACAGCGCAACGTGCGGGCCTTTTGACACCTAGAGATAGCCGGGCCCCGTCTGTCCGGATAGTAAACAATTTTAGTGGCCGACACTAAACAAAATTAGACACAACTCATTTCAACAATAAACATCTGACCGAAAACTGTAAACAGTTTTTTTTTTATTTCATATGTTTTTTTGTACTGCCGCGCCACAAGAAATAAGTACAAATAATTATTGGCCCAAAGCCTGTTCAGATTGTTTTGCCACAGTTGGAGGCCTCTGCTTGAGTCTTCGCGGACTTTTGTCACTTTGTGAGTGGCCAAATATTGACGCGGATTAAACAGTAATTAAGTTTGGTCATGAAATGCTTATTTTAGAACTGTAACTAGACCAAAAACCGCCAGCAAACTGTGAAGATTAAAGCAAAAAACGGGTCGACAGCTCAACAACTTGTGCTCTTCAGTCGTATTTGGACGGCAGAAACTATGTGGAAACGTCTCGAAAAAGCTGCGCGAAGACGACTTCAGTTTTAAAATTTTGTGTTAAAATAATTTTTTTTCTTTTTTTTGCAAACTGTATTTTTTGTATATCCATATTATCGATATTTGTGCTAAGAAATATATGTATTCATGTTCATGAATATGAATTCTAACTTCTTAAAAAAAACTAGATTAACCGTTTTATTTTGTATTACTTTTTCGATACTTATAGTAACATTTAAATATTTTATTAAACATTCTCTATTGAGTAGCTTAAATAACTAAGTCCTTGAGGCTACAGAGAAAAGGGGATCTGGAATGGATGAAATATGATTTAGCCAATGGCCAAAGTTCCCGAATAGTGTCAGATTGTTTGTATTTAAATAAAAATGAAAAATTACAATAACAATAAATATAAATAATAATATAACCATCGAGTAAATTTGTCCGCTCAAGAGGAGTCCTCGCCTTCTTGAGAAGGAATGGGTGTGGTCAGATTTATGATTTAAGAAAAAATTAGATAATAATCATAAGATAGAAATTAATTAAATTATAAATACAATAATGTAAATTAATTAACTTAATTTTGGAGACCTTTCCGTTTTAAATATTTTATTTGGGGGCTCGAGGTCCAGTCTTAATTTATTAAAATAAAAAGTTGAATATTTCTCCGATATACTTTGGCTGCATCTCGGCAACCGTCTTTAGTGCACTAACAACAAATAATAATAATAAAAAAACATTTAAAATATTAATAAATGAATTAATAATAAAAAAACAATAAAAATAAGAATCAGGCCAAAATTGAATGAAAATTAGATTAAAATAATAAATGATAAAAACTTACAGTAATATAAATAAAATAAAACTAAGTATTAAGCCAACTTAAGATAACAAAGTTAAGCAGGAAAACAAAAAATATAATAAAATAACAATAATAAATCAATAATAATAATGATAACCAAGCTAAAATTAGATAGCAATAATAACAATAAAACAATAAAAAATAAAATATACAAATAATATTAATAATCCGAACAATAATACATTAAAAATTAATATTGATAGTAATAATACATACTATAATACTTTTAAAAATAAGTATTATTAAAATCACAATAATAATATAAAAATAATAATTAAGTCAAAATAAGTCCACAATTGTGAAATAATAATATAAATAGTAATAATAACTAAGCAAAAATGAGATAACAACAAAAATAGAAATAATTAATAAAAAATAATAATAATACTTAGATAATAATAACAATATTAAAATAAAATATAAAAAATAATTAATAAATCGATGTTACATACAATTCTCTAGTAATTTATACAAAGATCAGAGTTCTATTAAAATTATATTGCATACTTAAAGAAAACCTGCAGCACATTATATGTGTGTATATTCAAGGCATAAAACATATTGAAAATTAAACATAGTCTTTAAAATTAGAATAGGTTGTTTGAGTCCAACACGCGCCCGCTTTCATGAGAGACGGCAATCGCATAGATGCGCAAATACATGTGTGCCACATAAAATTGAAGTAAATCAAGAATTTGAAGCGTCAAATGCTGCTATTAGCTAGTTGGTATGCATATGCATAAAAAGTAAATGAAATACGGCAAATGACAGCTAAAACAAGTTAAGCAGCCAACGCGCTCAACTTGACCGATAGGTGGATAGTGCATGACCTGCAGCTAAAACTGAAACCGAAACCGAAATTGCCGACCCTGTTGAGTAAGCCAAAGTCGCAGCGAGCAGATAAGAAGAGTCCACAAAAAAAAAACGAAAAAAAATATGTTGTTGGGCAACTCTGACGTGAGAGTCCGGGCCTGAAGAGGCCTACGTGAGTTCGGCCAAATAGACGAGACGTCGAGTGCATGGCTAAATGCTAATTTCATGACGGTTCACGGCTTCTGGCCCGCTCCACCCGCAACAACAACTGTTTTTCACGAAAACTCAATTGCGGTTACATACCATTTACTTAGCCGCTTTTATCTAAATCGGTTTACTTAATATTTTGCCCAAAATCAGCCTCAGCCACGCGTCGGGCATTAAGCCAAAATGAAAAAAAAAAACAAAAACAAAAATAAAAATAAAAATGAAAAAAAAATCACATAAGCGAGCCAACGCAACCGCTGCCCCGATCCCAGAGACAACGTTCGTCACAGCCCAAGAATTGCCAACGAGCCGTAGACAGAGCCGAGCCGAGCGGATGGCCGATTGTTCATAAAAATCGGCTTTAAAATTCGGTGTTGTTAACTATTTGAGGCACTGTTGTTCGTCAGCATCGGAGCACCAAAGCCGAACTCTCAGCTCTTCGACTTCGCTGTGGTAGATCGGGTGTGTGCGAATATATATACAAATATATATATATAAATCAATTTTGAACTAGCCTAGCTTAAAAACGCTCTGCGAGTCGTGCCGTACTATCATACGCCGTGCATTCTTTGCGGATCGTGGATGTGCCGTGTGTGTAGCCATATAAACAAATATCGAACATCCTTATAGGGATGCTTAACGAACTATTGAGTGCGTAGCTCGTAACTCATAATTGGTGTTTGGTGATAATTGAAAAGCAAATAATCTTTAAGCGAAGGAGCTCTTCAACACGAACGGAATTTACCTGTGCATCAAATATATATAAACATATATATTAACATATACATACATATCTCTAATCGAGTACAACAAAGGTGAGTGTATGCACAATGCAGAAATATTAGAACAATTCTAATGCAACAAAAGGATTTTACATATCGAAACCAAACAAAAAATGAAAATTTGTTTCTTTTTTTTTAATTTATTCGAGTTGAGTTTTATAAACATATAAAATTAGCTGAAATGTTTGCTCTTTAAACAATATTTAAGCAGCAGAACAAAAGGTTAAACGGAAATATTAAATTTATGCATAAATTTAAGCATAAGCATTTATTTCCTTATAATTGGCTGCGCTTCTTAAAATATTTGCGGAAGTAACAATAAAACAAAATAGAAGAAGAAGAATCATAAAACGCGTCAAGAAGCTATCAAAGAAGTTTCACAATCAGTCGCAACACAAAAAAACGTAAAACAAAAACTTAATTTCAATAAACAAATTCGAATCAAGCGAATCGATTTCGAGCAACAAATTGTTTTGTGAATCATCCACAAATAGGAAATCGCCGAGCAAAGATGACAACTATGGAGCGCGGATTACGCGTTAAGAAAGAGAATCAAATAATTAATAAATTAATAAGTGAGCAATCACGTAGCATTAATAACAAAAATTATGCTAGCCTTAAAAAAGCGTAGCTAAAGTCCGAATGGAATTCTATAAATTATGCAGATGAGCACCTATTTTTCATATCAAACGCACGATATATAAAGGGGTCAGCGGGGGGGACAACGGGTCGTATACGCAATGAGCAATTGCGCGATTGTTCTGGGGCGGCCCCTTTTAAAATATTTCATTTTTGAAATTCAATTTCTTTTGCGCACGCCGTATTTATGAATGCGACACAAGCCCAGCGTATGGCATATAGTATCGGTCCGTGTATAATGAATATTGATGCCACGCATAATGCGATCTGGGCATAGCTATAAAGACATTAGAGCTGACCATGCATATAGAACAGTGGCCGGCTAAAGTCACGTTCCACTCCCCAACTGTGACTGGTCACAGTCGCCGATTGCTATGCCAAAGGTGTCGTAAGTTGCGTCCGCTAAGCAAATCGATCAATGGACGTATGCACACAGTCATATCGAAAGATATAGATACAGCTACAGATACAGATACAGCTACAGCTACAGCTACAGATACAGATACATTCAGCACATTGAGCGTGGCTCTAAGATTTATTATTATTATTGCCATTGTGGCTGCAACGTGATTTTTGGTTGCTGTGCAAATGCAAAAGTAGCCAAATACCTATTAATACGATCCATTGATTTATAAACCTCAACCCAGAAAAAAAGAAAAGCAAAATACGAGCCGCAACTCAAGCGCAAACCTCAGGTTTGTGGCCAAACTTGTTGTCACAAGCTAGAACCTTGATCCCAAAGCATGTATCAAATATATTTATATATATATATATATAATATTATATTTATGCATACAGTCAGATATATGTATATAAACCAAACAAAAGCAGTTTTTTGAATAGGTAATCTGTTCTTGGTTATTTAACTATGCTAATAATTCCGGTAAGGATGGCTGCTTGCGATGTGCCTCATCTCAGATTGAAACAAGGTTGGCCAACTTCTTAACATATTATTGGCATTGATATTGCCCGAAACTTGTTTCGTTCGCATATAAATATATTGATAATATGCCGCACAGCGCATGTCAGTCAATGGCAAGCTGCGTTCTCTTCTAGAACCCACTCTTCGAGGTAGGCATTCAAATTCAGACTTTGTCTGGCCGATGCACTCGCTGACCCTGCTGCATGATATTGTTAATTTAATTAATTAATTCGCATTGGCTGCGAAGTTGCAAATGGCACAGGCCAAAGTTGCAGGTGACTGCTTACCTTGGGTCTTGTACAAAAAAAAAAAATATATATATATATATAAGTATAAATATATATATGGTATATCTGTAGCCAAGAAAATTGTAATCATTGCGTATGCATAATTGCGTATGTAATTTTTCGTAAATGTAAAACCGAAACGCTTCTGTTTTTCAATGTCAAGGGTTTTTTGGTATTTGTTTTTTATTTTGGCGAAATATTCAATTGTTGGCTTTTGCGCACCTGTAATTCAATTTGCGATTAAGTGGCTGCGGCTTTAACTTGACATTGGAGCCGTGTCGAGTTATTGACTTGAAAACTGGGCACGAGTTTCAGTTGAGAAAAAACAAAAAAACAAAATCAAATAAGAACAATTTTTCGCGTTTCAAATGTGGCTATAAACAGCATGCATATGCTATGAGGTCAACCGGTTGTCGATTCTAAAGAAGCTGCCAACTGTCTGCCAATGCCAGATGCCTCCCCTCTAACTCTCCTCTAGCTCCCCTGGCCAACCAGCCAGCCAGCCAGCCAGCCAGGCAACAAGCCAGTCAAGCGTTTAAGCCCAAAATCACACAAGCACTTGAGAACAAGTCGGGTAGCTGGCTGCAGCTGGCCATGTTGCATGCTGCGCGCGGCACACATTGCAACTGCAATTATCAATTCAATTTTAACAACAAATTCTCACACGGCCAATGTCAGCGAGTCTTGAATATTTAAGTGGCCAAGTGCTTTGGGCCAAGTGCCTCAGATGCAGCCAAGCCAAGCAAATGCAACATGCCGTGCAGCACAAAAGACGTCACAATCTCGGTGCCTGCTTTTTGCTGTTGTTGCGAAGATAGCTCGAGTGTGGTGCGAAGGTGTCAGGTATCGAATCGAACACCACGTGGCGTATGCGCAATGTCTAATTAAAGCTGAACTTTGCATTGTTTTGCCTAATAACAAATGTGCCTCACGGCCGAGTACTAATTAAAAACGAATTCATTACAATAACGAATTCTAATGGAATTTGTAGCTAGCACTTAGTTTAGTTAGCTTACCTACCCCAAGGTAATTTACATTTAAATTGTACGCATTTCGTTTATGTAGATGATATGCATATTAATATGAGTTTATGAAAGATGGTTTTTTGCTATAGAAACTAATTCAATTCGAAATGGATTATTGATTGCTCGTTGAAGCCAACAGAATTGTGCTTAAATGTTGCTGTTTTATTTTTTTTATTTTATTCATTTCTTATGCGTTGCTCTTTGTTTTCAATTTGTGTCGATTTGCTTCCGGTTCGCTTTTTGGCTTGACTTTGTATCGGTTTTTTGAGTAGCAGCTCAAGTAGCTCAACTACCGAAGGTCGTTGGTAATGAGGCAGCTGAGTTAAGCTGGTCCATAATTAGCCGAGCGGCTCTAAGGCGGGTGGCAGGTTGTAGGCATGGTGGGGGGTGGGCCTGTGGGTTGCCATTTATGAAGAAAGCCAAGAAACATGCTCCGCATAGCAAATGAGGCTGCTTTGCATCTGAAAGCTGCACACACACACATACACACACGCGAATACATAATAGAGCTGTCAACAACTGGCTCTGACAGGCCATTAATAAGGAAGCAAACTATGTAGATGATTCATTTCTATTCCGTAAACATACAGACCACCATAAATACTGAGCTGTTCGCTGTTTGATCTTTTGCAGATGGCACCGAACATAATAGGCAGCACCTTCATTTTGGCCGAGACGGCCATTGCCGACACCAACAACAACAAGATGTCAACAACAACAACAACAACGACCGCAGCTGCACCTGTAAAGGCAGCGCCCGCCAAGCTGGCAAGCCCTGTGCCAGCTGCCACTCCCCAAACGGATGCAAAGCAGGCAGCAGCGGCAAAGCCCTTCAAGGCCCAAATTGTGTATCACAACATAGTGCTCTTCATAATCTTGCACTCGATGGCACTGTATGGACTCTATTTGATACCAGCCGAGGGCGCTTACCTCGAGATACTGCCCAGTGAGTGGCCGCTGAGCCTGTTAGCCGGTCATGCAGGTCAACTAGACCACTAATTGGTTGTTCTGTCTATTCCAGTTTATCTGTTCACGTTCTTGGGCGGCTTGGGCATAACCGCCGGCGTGCATCGGTTGTGGTCGCACAAGGCCTACAAGGCGAAGATGCCACTGCGAATCTTTCTGATGCTGTGCCAGTCGTTGGCCTTCCAGAACAGCATCTGGGAATGGACGCGGGATCATCGCGTGCATCACAAGTTCACCGATACAAATGCCGATCCACACAATTCGCGACGCGGCTTCTTCTTTGCCCACATGGGCTGGCTGATGTGCAAGAAGCATCCCGATGTTGGCAGCAAGGGCAAACAGATTGATATGAGCGACATTGAGGCCGATCCCGTTGTGATGTTCCAGAAGAAGTGAGCTCCAGCTGCCGGCTAAGTTTGAATGTGCAGGATTCTAACTTTCTCTCTCTCTCTCTCTCTCTCTCTCTCTCTCTCTCTCTCTCTCTTGTTTCCTTCTATCACACCCAACTATTAGATACTATTTTGTTGTGATGCCAATTTGCTGTTTTGTTCTGCCCATGCTGTTGCCATACTATCTGATGGGCTCCTCGTTGAAGGTGTGCTTCTTCAGCTGCTCCATGCTGCGCTATTGCCTGTCTCTGCACGGCACCTGGCTGGTGAACAGTGCGGCCCATTTCTACGGCATGAAGCCGTACGATGTGAACATTAGCTCCGTCAACTCCAGACTGGTCTCAAACATCACCTTCGGCGAGGGCTGGCATAACTATCATCATGTCTTCCCCTGGGACTACAAAGCAGCTGAGCTGGGCACCTACAACGGCAACTGGACCACGGCCTTTATCGATCTGATGGCCAAGATAGGTAAGTAATTGGCCAAGCCGTATTAAGCCTAGCGATCTTATGCCACAATATTCTCTCAATATAGGCCAAGCCTATGATCTGAAGTTCGTCTCCAAGGAAATGGTCTATAAGAGGGTCATGCGCACCGGCGATGGCACCCACATTGCCGCCATGCTGGATGCCAATAATAATAACAGCAGCGAAGTGCCCACAAATGAGCTGGTGATGCATTTGGATCATGATCTGGAGGAGAATGTCATCTGGGGCTGGGATGATAAAGACATCAGCGAGGAGGATCGCAAAGGCGCCTCAATTGTGAACAGTGTCCTAGAGAGTAAACAGGATTAGAATAAAAAAATGTTAATGATTGCGTCTCTGATGCGTTAAATGCCCCTAACAAATTGATAATTATGCGTGCCTCTCAATGGTTTTGAAAATTGGGACTTTTAACATTTCACAATAATATTCATATAATTGTCCATGCCCCAAACATGGTGTTGGTTACAAGCTTACAACAAATTTCACCAGAGAGTCCGCTTCAAGTCGAACTGTTTATGCGGCTCAGCAGCGCATCGGGCGCAATGAAAGAAATGGCTTCAATTCCAAAAAAAAACAAAAACAAAACAACAAACAAACCGGAACATATTCGAGATAAGTCCAAATTTGTAAAAAAACAAAAAACAACTAACAAAAGCAGCTCTTTTTTAACGGTTTTTTTTACCACTTTATTACATACAAATATTGTTCTATGATGAGCACTTGACCCTATAAATATTGTAACATATATGTTTTAATGACGCAAGAGGTTCTAGAGTTAACTGTACTTAATAAGGTTTACCTATTAAGTCTCGTAATTCTCGATTGGAGAGTGTAAATTGTTTTTAGTTATTAGGTGTGTAGGATATTAAGCATTAAGACTATTGTATATTTAATCACAACAATTGTAGAAGAACAAAATTCGAAAAACAAATCGCTAAAATTCCAAAAAAAGAAAAAATATCAAAAAAAAAAAATATATATAACGCTGTCTTTCGTGTTACACTTAGTCACGGGATTTAGGCACAGTCTGGCAATGAAATAAAACGGTTTTCTTTTTGCACATTTACAGGAAACTCTAAGAATATTTTCTTCAAAGAGCCCTGTACTAGGTGGTCAAATGGTAAAGATCCCTAAGATCCCCTTATGTGAATCCCAGAACAGCATGAAGAGTAGAGTCACATCTGTTTCAAAATCGATAGCTCCTTAGATAACCTCCTCGTTTGTCGAGAATCGATAATCGATTTGTGAGCATATCCATCTATCTATTAAAAAAGCTGTAGACATCCAGATTGGTCTCTAACTTACAGTAGAAGTATACACAGATAAAAGATATTTTATTTTATGGAAGTCTTCATACTTAAATTAAAAATTTGAAAATACTTATATTTTAATTACATCTGTTTGTGCCATCAATTAAATAATTAAGGAATCATACATGTAGAAAATATTCAAGATTGAGATTTTACCAAGGCAAAGCAGCTGCAGAAAACAGCTGAGCTTTAAAAAATGAAGGGTATCTGCTGGTCGTGCACTCTGCTGCTTATGTATTACAGTTAGAATCGCATTAGGCAGGCATTATAATTATTATTAATAATTTTTTTTTTTTCAGGTTTTGCTTGAACCTTGTTCGTGGTTTCTTTTTGGTTGATTGGGAAGTACCAATAGCTTAAGTGTCATTGTTGTTGTTTTTGTTGTCATTGTTGTAGTTATTGCTAATGTTGTTGTTGTTGCTGTTGTTTATAAAACTAGTTGTCTTTGTGTTGTTGCTTTAGACGCGCGTGCACCCATACATTTTTAATGAGCTGCGCAAAAAAAAAAAACTAAAACTCGCATATTTATCATTTAAAGGTCTTATTGAGTTTTAGAAAATGTATTTTTAGAACTGACGCAAAAATATTCAACTGTGTGTTGGACTTAACATAAATAAATAATTAAACAAAAACCTAAATTTTATAATTTAATTAACATTCTAGCCATAAATTTGTATTTAACAATTTTTTAAAGTTTGCGCAAGCTGTTAAAACAATTCCGTTTTGAATATTATTTTTTGATTGAGCCACTCTTACTAACCTGTATATAAAATTTGTTCCGCCTTTGCTTTGATTAAAAACAATTTGTCTTTGCCGTGCTTGGGTATACTCCTTATATGGATTTTAGTATATAGGTTAGATTTATAACAATTTTAATTATCACAATATTTTCTTATATAATCTCAACTCTAGATGTTAGCGGAATTTGCGCTAGGATGATAGTAGTAGAACATGAGTTTTATATGTAATTTGATTATTATTAACTATTAATGTTGCTTCCCAACCAAAGAATTTAGCTGTTTATAATTAAAATTAAATTATGTGCGGCTCCTTTTGAACCTATTTCTATCTATTTTAAACGTACATACCTTTCAAAACATATTATTATTCATTTTTTAAAGAAAGCTACTAAATTAGTAAGTCGGCTAGTTGTATGCTATAGAGGTCCGATCGAAATTATAATTGTTAAGATAATTGAGACAATTGAAATTCACGTTTAAGCCAAATTAATTATTGATTAATTGTCAATTTGTAGATTGTATGCCAAAAACATGGACCCTTTGCCCATCCATATTTGGCCTTAAAACTGGGTTCATTTCCTTTTTTTAATTAAATTAAATTTTTTTCCTCTTCCTAATATAATAATACTATAATAAATGTTACCTTAAATAACGTTAAGGCTTTTAAAAATTAAAAAAAATAATCAAAACTATTTTCAATATCCAAACTTTTTTGAATGTCCAAACATTATAAGCACTTAAGTAAATTATAGAAAAATAATGTTCGCTTCGCACAGCATTTATTTATTTTTCTTTTTCGCGATTCGAGTTTCAGGGTCAAGAAAATTGAAATTCTTGACTCGAACCGGCTTGGTTCGCCAAAAAAACGATGCAGCTAAGTTAACTAAAGTCATAGGACAAGAGACAGCCTTTATTGGAAGAGCATTGGAATCATACAACACATAAAACTAAATTACATTTTTGGATCAGTGAAAGCCATCGGTATAGCCATAGCTGATGTGCTGCGGCTGGTTGCTCGCGCTGGAGGCAGAGGCCGAGGCGTAGGCATAGAGCATGGCGGCCAAAAAGGCGCCGTTGTTCATGAAGAGCGATAGGATTGTGGCCATTTTGAGTGTGGGCAGGACAAACGGCAACAGGCTGGCCAGGAGTATGGCGGGCAGCACCAGTATGGGCACAGCCACCTGCAACATTGTTGTCTTATAGGATTGCTTCTTCTTGCGCTTATTGAGCAGTCCACCACCGCCGCCGCCCTCGCCCGCATGAATGCCGGCACCCAAGCCGCCCTGCTGCTTGGAGTCACCCTCCGGCTCTGGCTCGTATGCCTCCACGCTGGCGCTGGTGCCGCCAACGCCGCCGGCCATGGAAGGCAGATTCATAAGATTCAGCTGCAGCTCCTCGGTGTCGCGTCGGCGTGCGCGACCCAATCGGGATTTGATGGCTAGAAGACACAGACATTGTCAGCGGCAGAAACTCTCTTAGGGCTGAAACTCACCCTTCTTTAGGCTAAATTTGAGCTTGTTCTCTTTGCTAGGCACAATCTTGACCAGCATGCCGGGCAGAAAGTGCAGCTTGATGTCGCGATTCTTGAAGAAGCGCTGAAAGTTCTGCACCAGACGCTGGTTCAACTCCTTCTCCGACATTTCCTGATACTTTTGCGTTATCAGGCTGCCCAGCTGCGTTTCCTGGCCAAAGAACTGATCCATAAAATCTCTGGTCATATTGCCCGTCTGTGGCAGCTGTTTGCGCTCCTCAAGTTTCTGCAGCACAAACAACTTGGTGCAGCGCAACATGCTGCTCTCATGCAGACACTCGTAGATGCGCATCGGTATGGAAGAGCCATAGTTTCGTGTCACGCAATTTGAATTTGTGGCATCACAGGTTTTAAACGCGCGCTGCAAAGTATTTAACATTAAAATTAAGCGGTGCGCTAGTGTGTGTGTGTGTAGCATAAGTTAGCATAAGTAACAAAAAAGTTAACAAAATCATAAAACGTGGTTGCAAGTCGATTCCAGAGATCAGTTCGAGTTCAAAAAGGTATAACTTTCCAAAATCTGACCATTTTTAGCCGGAAAAAAACGAAAAATATTCAAAATTATAACGGCATTTTTTCGCGTTTTTTAAATCGCTGTATCTCGGCCAAATAAGCCCCGATCTTGGAAAGATTGGTCTCGTTCGACTCATGGTCACAGCCATTTTCAGTCAACATCGTAATTTTTGCAAAAAACATAGTAGTTTTTCTCAAATTGGGCCATTTCTTAGAATTCAGATTTTTTGGTGTCAATCGATAGTCGGGATCCGTACGAGAAGAAAGAGGTATATCATTTCGAAATCGGACATATGGTACCCGGGATATTTCAATTTTAATTTTAATTTCAAAAACGTATTATGTAGACAGCACGAAAGTATGCAGTACTACTAAAATTCTGCTAAAACCCGCTACAAACGGCTATAAATAGCTATAAATGGCTATAAAGCTCCTGCAAAAGGCTGTTAAGTTTAGATGCACTTAACGCGCTTTTATTGCAGCGAAAAGAAAATTTCAGGCAGCTATCTTATTGATGCAGCTAAGCAAATTATACTGTATATGTGTTCTGTCAGGCTCGTAGCTGCAAAAATGTTCATATTTGAAAAACAATAAGGTTTTCATACAAAAGAAAACTTATCAATAGTACATATATCGATTCTGATAAAAAGCTGCCTATATATTAAACACAAGTTGCAGATTGTAATTTCGGAGTTTAATTTAGTTAAACAGAAAAAGAACAAAATCCTCAAAAACACAACTGATTAAGTACTTTATGGGCTGTTATTATGTACTAAATGAAATTATTATGAGACACAATAAACAAAGCAACTCTCGGCAAGATTAGATATAAGCGGGAAAGTAAGAATATCTTCGGCACGCCGAAAATGTAATAAGCTTGTAGACAGTTTGGCTTACGGTGTTGCAAATCACTGGGATCATGGAAAACAGAATATTTTGCATACAAAACGATTTTTACTATAGAGCCATATAACATTGTAGTGCGATCTTGATAAGACTCGGCGCAAGTCCTATGGCAGCTATATGAAATAGTGGTCTGATCCGGTCGGTTCCGACACATGTAATGCCGGCAACAGAAAGACGGGCCTATGTAAAGTTTTAAGAGACTAGTTCTCATAGACAGGGACAGACGGACGCATGGACAGACGGACATTGTTATATCAACTTGGCTGTTATTGCTGATCTATCTGAATATATCAACTTTTGGGGTCAGAGATGTCTCCTTCTATGCGTTACACATTTCTAAAAGGGTATAAAATAACCTAAATGCATAAACAAAAGACATGCAAGAGCGCCTCCATAGGCAGTAATTTTATGCCAATTTCTATGAATACCATGTAAGTTAACTGCGCCATCTATGATCTATGATAAATAGAATTCAGTGCAACTTAAAAAAGTCGAGGTTACTATGAAATCGATTCACTTTTAGGAAAAAAAATAAATTAAGTTAACTGCCGTTTTAGGATAGCTGCCTCTAATGCCTGTGCAAAGTACTCGAGGCAGCTAAGCAAATTATACTGTATATATATATTCTATAGCTGCTATAGTTTATACTTGCTGAACTTTAGTTTTCTTGTTTAAAAGGTCAGCTTTCTTTTTATTTATACTCTAATCGAATGTAGTAATTAAGAGCCTAATCTTGATTCTAAGAAATCTATATGATCTTCACAATATATATACCACTATATCATTTTGTTTCTATAACAACAATCGGTCGTAAATTTTGTTGGACCTGAACACCACTATATAAATAATTATCATGTCGGCTATCTGCTTGTCAGGGTATTCTTTGACCACCCGAACTGTCCCTTTTAGTTAGACAATTATTTTTAGTAATTTATTATTTATATGTCTGTTAAATTATTTTTTACCCAGTCTATAGCCTGCACGAGACCAACTCCCAGCAGGATATGCACAGCAGTTAATGTAGCGCGCATTTTAAGATATTTTTCGTTTTAAGCCAACTTTTAATCTCGATCTGGGCACAACTGCACGAGAGCAGCAACAGCTTTGAACTGAATGCAGCGCCCAGATCGGAGTCGCCACCAATCCTGTCCAGCTCTCTTGATCAGCTGCCGCTTTCGTCTGGCCAACTGGTTTGCTCGAGCTCAGCGCTCAGATTTAGTTTAGCGGGTCAAATCGGCTGCTGCCGCTGGCTTTTTGCTTTGGCATTGACTTTGGCATCGGCATCGGCATCGGCTTGTTGGCCCATTTGGCTGACTTATTTATGGCCGCCCCAATTGTTGGTCGCACAAATTTCAATGTCATGAGCCGAAAAATCAACTAGATTATCACACAATTTAATGATTGTTATTTAAAGCATGTTTCGATTTTGTGGCACACTCTTGGCGCAGCCTTATCTTATCAGCCAACTATGTTAGCCACTTAGCTAAAGGCAGCCACGAGCGTATATCAATCAGTCAGGAGGGGAGTTGCTAGCGTTTAGAAATTTGAAATTGTCGCAAAGTGGAACAAATTGTAGCCGGACTTAAACTGGTTGACAATTGGCTCGTTCAGATTGGCAGCGCCTTAATTAAGTGACTGCCAATCAAGTGAGAGTTCATTAATTAGACGGTGTCCATAATGAGATCTAAGTACTAGAGAAATTCAATAATTATTTTTGTATCGATTTTCTGCTATCTGCGACCCATTTTTAGCTGCATTTGAGACAAGTGGGGGGACGGGGAGTACTTTCTATACGCACGTTTCCAAAACTGGAGCCGTCGCAGCGGAAGAGCCAGCGAAAGAACCGTAAATCGTGGCTAGCTCCTGAGCTGCATACCAAATGAGCAGCCCATCAAAATTTCACTTTTCATGAAAATCAAGCAGAAGAAAAAGAATTTAAAAAATAACTCAAATGTATAAATATTTGATTTGATTGATGAGCCGTTCGTTGCGTTAAATAATTGCGTTGTGTATTAAATAAACGTTGTAAATAAATAATTTAAACTAGACTTAAATTATTATTTGGTTGCACGCTCGCTGAGGTATACTTTGTGGCCTGCTACCAGCTCGCTAAATCCTTCGACACGCCTCCATCTGTTACCACTCCTTCTCCAGCCAGACGGGCTGTTGTGAGTGCGAGTGCGAGTAGACAATGGGCACGGGAGCGGGCGCTGCGGCATACGCGGCAGCGGCTTGCACGGGCAGGGCTCGGGACAGCATCTGGCCAATGGCCAGCACGAGCAGTATGACACCGACGCCCAGACCCTTTATGGAGACCACTGTCAAAGCGGCCAGCAATGTGGTTATGACGCCCACAACAAAGGCGCCCGGCACCAGGGCAAAGCTAATGCGACGCAGAAAATGATGGCCAAAAGTGCGGCTCTCTGTTGGAATATAACAAAATCTGGTTAGCTTTGGTTAGTCAGTTAAAGCTCCATGCTAATTACTGACCGGCCACATCCGAGTCGTTGTTGGCCTGCTGCTGGCACAGCACCACATCGCACACCAGGCACAGACCGAGTAGCATGAGGGCGATTTTCTGAGCGGCAGCCATTTCGTTGAGACTCTTTAATCCTTCGTTTAATCCGTTTGCTTTGAGTTGCGGCCCGTGTCCACTGTACACTGCTCCAACACTGTCTGACAATTGAATGTGCTGTCCAAATTGACATTGGCTTTTATCAGGGCGTAGGTCTTGGCCACTCGCTGCTGGGGCTACTTGAAATTCGACAGCCGGACGTCGCACGAACGTGCGCCAAAACAACCAAATCGTGCCGCTGCTTTGAAGAATGCCTCGCTCGATGCCCAATCTGACAACTGGTCACTTTTTTGGTATACCCTGCCATCCATTAAAGAGTGTATACCAGTTTCGTTCAAAGGTATGTAACAAACAATAGGAGGCAACCTATATGAAAACCTAAACGCTTAGGAGCGATTTTGTTGAATTCTACCTCAAAGTAAGTAAAAATTGCGGAAAAGGTAACATGAAATTTGTTGTTTGCCATCCGATTGACCAAGTCTACTCCTTCTCGGTGAAAACTGTAGATAAAAGAGCTTTTGGGCAAATTCTTAAGTTTCGTACGTTCGCATTTAAACTTATTTTCAAAGCCCTACGTCACCCTATTCCATCTGCTTGTCTGTTCATCAACTGATCCATTTTTGTAAACGTTAATTCAGACGTGTTTCACACTTTTTGCAAAATCCACCCCCTATCGGTATAAACGAATGTTTTTTTTTAGCTTTAAGCTTTACACCATTGGTCTAAAATGGGCAGAAAATGTTGCTGCCAATATTCGGTTCATACTTCAATTAGCTTCAAACTAAATTTAAAAATTCGGTGGTTAACATAGGCTGAAATTGTATGGATGAAAAAGTTATATACAAAATGTGATGCAATAAATTGTCCACGGGTAACGCCGGGGAATGCTAGCTAGTAAAGTATATTGACTCTAGATAAGCATCGATCTGGCTATCTGCACAGATCGATAACTCGCTCCGTTTTTACACTATCGATTAGTATCGGTTTTTAAATTAGCATTTTTGAGCATAGACACCAAATGTAGCAGGTGGTTGCTGAAATAGGGTACATACATAAGGAATATTTTAATTCTTCTGCAAGTTGAACTATATTTAAGAACATATGTTAAGGCAGCTCAGCGCTTGTTACAAGATATCTTCTAGTCGGGCTTTAGTAGGATTGTCCCTAACATTTTTTTTGTATACATTTTTTGAATATGCATAAAGCTGGTGATGATTTTCACTGTGCACCACGGCGGTGGCGATGGCGGTGGCAACTGCGTGCCCTTTAAGGTGCAAGCGTCGGAGTTTGCTTTTGGCTTGCCTCTGCTGCCATGTTGCACTTGGAGCTCGGATTTGAAGACTTCGACATGGGCATTCTTTCACGACGCGTGTCTATATATTGAGGGCAGCGCCCACAAATGGGCGGAACCATTCGCTTTCATTTCTTCTTTTGTTTTTTCGCTGAACAATATTGATTTATCAGCTAATTGACAATGAGGCAATGCATATTAATTTTTACGCATTTAACCTACGTCGTCTCTAACGGCTTCTCATTGATAAATATATATACATACGTATACTATATGTGTGTACATACTTATCGTAGGCATTGTTCAAGTCCGCAATTCACTTTCATTATGCACTGTTGAGCCCTAAAAACGTGTTGCCTGTCTGGCCTAATAAAGAAAGAGAATTTTTACAAATTTTAAGGTGCATTGCTTGCAATTTATTCTGTTATCATAGAGCGGTCTAGACTAGAAAAGGATAACAACTTTAAAAAAAATATTACAATTTTATATTTCTACTAGCTGGTATAACCCGGCCTTGCCCGTGGCACGTATGTTATAAATTCAATGTTTTCAAAAAGCTTTGAAAATAATTTTGAAACTGATCGGACGGGAATCAAACAAACTTAAAATTCACCAATAAAAACTATGAAATGCATTCTCCACCGAAAGAGTTTAGATTTTGCGAAAAATGTGAAACACGTCTCAAATGAATTTTCATATAGATACGTGAAAATAAATTTGAGGGCGAGACGTCACCCACCAAATCTTTGACCCCCATTTCCACCAAGGGGGAATGGATTTTCTTAAAAGTGTGAAACACCACTCAAATGAATTTGAACAAAGATCTTTGAAAATGAGTTTTAGGCCGATCGGATGGTAAGCAAACAAGTTTCATAAAAACGTTTTATACAAGGAATAAATCCAAGTCCAGGAAATAAAAATAATTAATTATACAAAATTCAAGTCCAGTTGTCAATATGTATCGAGAGCTATTATATTACATGAAAACAGTTATCTACCAAATTCGGTTTTACATTTATGCAAATGAAGTTGAAAAATGACTCAGAATTGTTTTACAACGGGTTTCAATAAACGGCATCAGTTATGTGAAAGTAGTTAGTGGAAAGACCAAATGTGTTAAGCGGATTTTTCGCGCTACAGAATTTACTTTCTAGCCTGGATTTCCAATTCTGTTGTGGTCTAAGCAAGACACCCGCTCCTAGCTCAACCAGAGCAATTTCAGGAGAAGAAGATGAAGAAGAATCGGCGAAGGAGAAGAAGAAGCAGGGCATTGGCCAAACAACCAATTCTGTCAACAACTTTCTCATGCTATAGCCGTCAGAGCTAATTGTCTCTGGTTATGGCCAAAGAATTACACGAGCGACCGTTACCATGGTCCAGACCAGAGACCAGCTCAGACTACTTAACGTTTTCATATTATTTATGGCTAATAGCCTGAGCGGCGGTTGAGTGCAGGGGGCGCGGCAATAACAGCTAAAAGAAATCAATGCTGGAGCTCAATGAGAAATTGCAGGCCTGCTCCAATTATTTTTCATGTTCGCAGCGCGAGAGTCCGACAATGTTTTGAACACAATTTAATTGAGGAAGATTCAGAACAGGCGCAGCGCGTCTCATTCTTGGATAGACACATGCGGCAGCTTGTTGCCACCGTTGCAGTGACACCGTCTAAAGCTGGCTGTGCCCAATTCCAATGCCAATTCCAGCAGAATGTAGCCAGATCTGGTCTTGGCTTTCCTCGCTGCGGAGGCTGCAGTTGCAACTGCAACTACGACTGCGACTGCGACAGCGACAGCGACTGCAGCTGCAGCTGCTGCCACTGAGTTGATAAAATGCATGTTGCACGTCGATCGTGCCACATTCTGTGGCTGGCCAGCGCGTGGTGTGCACACAGTTTTCCTTAAGAGCAAGTGACATGCGCCAAAGATGAGCCGCTTACTGAATCTCCTAATGTTTTGTGCGCTGTGCGCCAGCTTTGCCAGTAGCCAGGACACCAGCGAGGCAAACAGCCCTATGCCAGAGGAGGCCGCCACGGAGGGAGCACGCGGCTTGGCCAGCAGCTATGAGCCGGAGGATAAGCAGGCGTTAAAGAAGAACTCGCACATTTATATGGGCATCTATAAGAACTACAAGAGCACCTATCTGGGAAACAAGACGACGAGTGAGTACAGAAAGCGACTGCGGGAACGCGTGAGTACGGCACAGCTGGCCAACAATGAGGCGGAGGCTGCCACAGAGGCAGTCGAGTACCAGGAGCTGGAGCAGCAGCAGCATCAGCAGCTGGAAATTGATGATGCACTCGCGCAGGAGCTGCGCAACGAGGCAAATGCGGAGGCGCTGCTGGAGGCACAGACCGAGACGCCCATCTATGATGAGAATGAGACGGCGGGCGGCAAGAAGCGGCGCAAGCGCAAACGCAAGAATCGCAACAATAGCAACAACAACAACAACAACAACAACAACAACAACAACAGCAACAAGAGGCTGGAAGAGCAGCTGCTCGAAGCAGAGCCCAGTTTGGCTGAGGAGGCCACATCCGATAACGTGGAGCACTACCATGTGGGACCCGGTCTCAATGTCAGCCTGGACATGAGTAATCACATTGTGCGCGTCAAACTGGATGGTGAGAACCTCAGGGAGATCATCGGCGATCGCTGGCTGACCACGGACAACAGCGAGGAGGGTGAGTCCGCAAGAGATTATTGCATGATAACAGCCATGTTGAACAGTTGCATTTAAATCCTAGGTCGTGGCAAGAAGTACGATATGATCACCAAGGTGCTGCCGCTGTTCATATTGCCCTTTCTCATCCAGTCGGCGATTGTGCCGTTTTTGGTTACCAAGCTGAAGCTGCTGCTGGTCAAGTCCATATTGGTGGGCAAACTGGCCATATTCTTGCTCATCCTGTCGGCCATCAAGAACAGCAACAAAATGATGCAATCGTATGAGGTGGCGCCCTCGTATTGGGCCAGCGAGCCAAGCCGAAGATCCGAGCTGGCGGCAGCTGCCTCATCCGCAGCTGCGGCCTACAATGGCTACCGGGTGGAGGGCAAACCCACCACCTGGGTCAATTAGCGAGAGGCAGACAGACAGCGAGAGGGAGTGAGAGAGAGAGAGAGAGAGTTTAGACAGCTAGTTAAAAAAACAAAACATACAAATTGCAATAAGTTTCGCATTAAGTTACAAAATATATGAAAATAAATAAAAACATATCGGGTGTCTCGCTGAGTTTTTAATTAGGTATTAAAAATAATAGAATATCTACTTTATTATAGACATTAATATACTTAAATAGGTTAGATAATCATCTAAAGAAGCAATTAGTTATTATCTAGAAAGAATTCGCATATGAGAGCTGGATGATGAAATTATCTGTAGAGAGATAATAGATTTATTATTTTTTTAAATAATTAATCTTTTGTTAAAAACATTTAGTGATTATTCTTTTTGAACATAAACAAAACGAGAAAGTAGGAAATCTTCGGCACGTCGACGATTAAATACCCTTGTAAACATTTGCTTAACGGTTTGGCGGATATGTGAGTTAGGCGAAGCTCGTAAACACAAAGTTTGATGCAAATATCTTGGAAAACAGAATAATTTGGCATTCCCTAACATTATTGACCGATTTTTTCTATAGAGCTATATAACATAGTAGTGCGATCTTGATATGACTTGGATCATAGTTAAACTATTAAATGCCGGAATCGGTTAAGATTTCTTGAGAAACAAAAACAAAATTCATACGATAACCTAGTTTTCGACCAATCGTTACTAAGGACGCTATATGGGATATATGGTCCGATCCGGTCGGCTCCGACAGATGTAATGCCTGCAACAAAAAGACGGACCTATTAAAAAAAATAGAAACAATTAGACGGTGTATCATGGTGTATCAAGTCGGCTGTTGATCAAGAATATTTATACTCTATGGGGTGGGAGCTGTCTCCTTCCATGCGTTACACACTTCATGTCTAAATTATAATAACCTCTACAATGGTATACAAACCAAGAAATTACACTTATTTATGTATTTGGATGCGTTATATTTTTAAAAAATTTCGAATGATTTTGTCTATTGAATCGAATGATATAATAGTTCGAGTCTGATAAAGAGCTTGCTCAAATAATAGAAGCATTCTTTGATTTGACCATTTTGAAAAGCTGAAAAGAAATTAGTAAAAATAAACTATTTTTAACAGATATTTTCTATATGATATGGTATGCCGAACCGACAAACTTTTACTGTTTGCAAAAAATAAAAATGATTCTCTATTAGGTTTCAACATGTAAGCTTTAAGTCCAATTGGCCACAGCTCTTCGCTTGATTCTTGATGCTGATTTAAAATATGAGATAGTTTACATTATGTGACAAGAAGAGTATACCTCTACTATTGGTATTAATTGGTCTAAGTTGGATCAGAAACAAATATGGCAAGATAGAGGAGTATATGTATATGTATTTTAAAGGATCTGAGCAGTTTTATTTGAGGTTGATTTTATTATTTCTTAACTTTTATCCAACCCACTAATATTGTGATATGATATAGGTTGGTACTCGATCTCGACCCGCTTGGAAGCCCTGTGTCTGATTAGACACTATGCAAGTTAAGGGCATACAAAATGGGCATAATACGGATTATCGTATGACATCAACTTTGGGACTTTACACATGTGCAAATAAATGCAGTCAATGTCAAGAGTTGCCTAAATGATTTATGCACCAACACAAAATATCTATTTTCAGTTACGTATTTATTGTCTATTGTTTTTGTCTAGGTAATAAATTAGCATTGGGTACAAATAAATTAACTTAAGTCTAGGCAACTAATTACAACTCTTGTTGTTGTTCTTGCTTTTCTTGTTGCGGCTGCGGTGCGGTGCGTGGCTCAACCAGCGCCCCAAATTGATATTTCGCTCAGTCTCGCACTCTCTCTCCTACTCTCTCTGTATGATTAGTAGCAGCTGTATTGTCGCTCCAATTGGACGCAGACATCGCACTGCAAACGGAATCCCCAGACCAGCTTGCAGTTGCAACGCCGCTCGCTGCGCACATGCTGGGAACGCACACGGAATCCACAGACCCGGCACAGTTGTTGGCAGGAGAGACGCTCTTCGGCGCTGCTGGCCGCATGCTTGGCGCACTGGCGGCCACGTGTGCCCGCCCAGCGTCCGCTGGTCTCGGGCTGGCAATAGTTGGGCGAGTCGAGCATATAGACGAGTGAGTCCAGCGGTATGTTCTGCCACATGATCTTCAGATTCCTTGAGGTCGTGTCCAGCTGTATGGCATCATCGTACATGTTCAGCAGATCCTGTGCCACAGACTCGAAGGGCTTGAGCACCTGCACGCACTGCTCCTCGAGGCAGCTGCCCTGTGCGCTGTGCCGCTTGCAGTGACACTCCTGCTCCATCGAACGCTCCAACAGGGCGCCAACCACGCGCTGATTATGCGCCGGAGCACCGGCCCCAATGCCATAGCGCTGTTCATAGAGCTGCATCGCCTTGGCCGGCTCATGGGCGCAGGGCACGTTCAGGGCATTGTTGCTGCAGCCGCAGCCGGCGATGACACCATTGGCACAGTCCTTGGTTAGCGTGTGCAATATGGCGGCCATGGATATGGCGGCCACATAGACATCCTCGCGATCCAGCTCCTGGGCGCCACTCGGGGCCGTGCGTCGCCTTATAAAGTCACTACTGGGGCAATTCCAGCGCTGCCATTTGAAGCTCTGCTGACAGCTGCTGATGGCCTGGTCCAAGCTGCTGCTGCTGATGGCCTCCCAGGAGAGCGGCGCCTGGAATTGTGTATACTGATAGTAGTTCATCGGCTCCACCAAGCTGGCCGACGATGCGCTACTGGCAAAGCTCAGGAATATTTGTATGATATAAAACATAATGTTGTTGGACGTGTGTGTGTTGTGTGTGTGATCTCTGTGATGTCTTTGGGTCGACTGTGGGCTGTCAGGAGCCTGGGCCTAGTTTTTATACCAAGTCACAAGCTTGGGCCGTGGGAAATACGAGGCGACAGCGAAAAACCGGAAATTTGCCTTTTGTCAACTTGGGACTTTTTCATGAACAGAAGAAACTCCCAGCGCCTCACAAATAACCCAACAGATCCTGGCCCGACGCAATTGCGGAGCAGCCCAGTTTTATTCCCCTCTACCTGCCCGGCGTCCGTCCTGCGGCGTCGATCCTCGTCGCCAGCAACTTTCCCACGCTTAGGCAGGTAGATGTCCTGCAGCGCACACTACGTGTTCATGAATGAAACTCAATCGAATCCATTCACTTTCGTGGATTTTCCCAACTGCTCAATATCAATGCTCGGCGTACGGCGTGCATTTGCAGCCGTACTCCGGGCTGTAGTCCTGTGTTTTGCCAACTCGGCTGGCAAAGCCAATTATCTAACAAAACATATGACAAATAATAGAATATGGAAAATTAATTGCGCTTTGCGGTAAGCTGTTTGTGAATCCCTCGACCAGGCTCTAGCCTGCCAGCCAGAATTGCCCATGCTCGCCCATATTATTGGTATTTCCGGACAACAGTAAATGCCACGACTTGGCTAAACGGCATGAGTTAGTCGTATAAGGCAAAGTTCAATTACAAGCCATTATCATAAATCAACAAGTTTTATGATATTCGCTCTAATACATATTCGCTCACATACTGATACCCTGTACCCATTGAAATGGGTTTGCTTAAAGCTGTGAAGATAGAATCTGGATTTTTTGTATACAAACACATTTAAGTGTCATCCTAAACACTCAAGTTATTTAAGAATATATATAAACTAGAAACGAACGTATGTTAACGCTCTGGCAACGCTCAGTCGGATAGACTGGAATACTGTTATTTAGATAAATATTGGATTTAACTAAAATTATTGAATTATTGAAAAACTAACATTTGAATGTCATCATTAAGTGCTGAAAATTTAATAATAATTTCTAGAAAAACGCCGAGGTTGTTAAAGAATATTTTTAACCATAAAGGGACATATGTTGCCGGTCTGGCAACTCTTAGCCGCACAGACTGTGCTATAATACGTCTAATGCTTAAAATATTAAAACAAAACCAAATAAACACCTAAGGTCTGGCAACTCTGTCCGACACCTACTCGACTCTCTCCTAGTGGCTAAGATTACTATTTGATTAAACTATAAATGTGCATGTAATACTGATAATGGCTTAGTTCACTCACAACTCATATCTAATCCTAATTTATAGCCAAATTTCCAAATTCCATGGACAAGCGACAATATTATTGCCATAGATTAATGGATGTACATATATGTATGCGCATGTTCCCGTAAATCGTGCCACACTTTTTTTTCCCTATCATAAGGGAAATAATATTACATATTGCCAGGCATTTGAAAAACATGCGCGGAAATTTCATGTTTTGGGTTTTAACACAATGAAAATACCAAAAGTCTCTAATTAGGCCGAGAATCCCGTATTGCCGTAGGCACCGGAAAAGGGTTTTTTAAGTACCTAAAGCGCCGGGGTAATACACAAAACCAAAGCCGGGCGAGCTGCTCGCAATCGATCAGGTAGTCAATTTGGGTAAAAACTTTGGTCAATTGGTCTCAACACAAATATAGGATATATATGTAAATATGTACACACATGTGGGCGCCGGCGCTAGGGAAAGTTAGGAAGCTGGCGCCGGGAGTTTCTGCAAAAATTGTTCAAGAGATTGGGAATTCTTGTTGCGCAGGAAAAACGCGCAGATTTTTGGCTTTCTAATCGAATCCGCTAATGCGGACAGAATGGATTGGCCCGTAAATATGCCAGATAAATATATATATATATATATGTATGTATATATAATACACATTCTTATGGCCGCAGTTGCTCTTGACGTGGGTGAGTGCCGGGTTCGACTTGCGATTGCGATTAGATTAGCAATCAGTCCATGACGGTATCACTCAGCGTCCAATTAAGATATATGTGAGTGTGACGGCTCGTGGGTTACCTATCACTGGGCGTCCATGATGGGCGCTTAGTTGCAATTCAGATGTCGCCGGTTTTGGATTGAGGCCGCAAACGAAAATGATAATAACCGCTAAATTGGTTAGCATTTGTCTGGGCGTCGCGCTGACGGCGTTTACCGTGTCGACAATTGTGCTGGCCGTGCAGAAGGCGAACTTGACAGCCGATTTGCGTGAGGCCCAGGATAAGCTCGATCTGCTCGAGGCGGGCCTGGCGTCCAGCACGGCGGCGCCGTCGAGCACCAGTGCGGGCCCAACACCGGAGCCGGGCCCAACCCCGGAGCCGGGCACCACTGCGGCGCCGGAACAGATTGACTATCGCCTGCCCAGCGCCTTGATACCCAACAATTATGATCTCTATTTGTATCCAAACATTGAGACGGGCACTTTTAGTGGCGAGGAGACAATCAACATAACCGTCAACGAGGCCACGGACCAGATTATACTGCATTCACTTTATCTGGAAATCAATGGTGTGCATGTCTTCCAATCGGATGAGGTCACCATTTTGGTCACAGATTACACATTTGATACCGTTCGGGAGTTCCTCATCATCAATTTGAATACGAAACTGACCGCGGGCGCCCTCGTACTGCTCAATATCGAATTCTCCGGAAATATGGCCAACAAAATTGTGGGTCTATACAGCTCCTCGTACGTGAAGGCCGATGAGAGCCGCAAATTGATAGCCACCTCCAAGTTTGAGCCAACCTACGCTCGTCAGGCGTTTCCCTGCTTCGATGAGCCCGCCCTGAAGGCCACCTTTGAGATCACATTGGTGCATCCGACGGGCGACAATTATCATGCGCTCTCCAACATGAACATGGAATCGGAGCTTGACAAGGGCACCTACACGGAGGTCAGGTTCGCCAAGAGCGTGCCCATGAGCACATATCTGGCGTGCTTCATTGTCTCCGATTTTGAGGCCAAAACGGTGCAGATTGATACCAAGGGAATCGGCGAGGCCTTCGACATGGGCGTCTATGCCACCCCCGAGCAGATCGACAAGGTTGACCTCGCGCTAACGGTGGGCAAGGGCGTCATCGAGTACTATATTGATTACTTCCAAATTGAATATCCGCTGCCCAAGCTGGATATGGCGGCCATACCCGACTTCGTGTCCGGTGCCATGGAGCACTGGGGTCTGGTCACATATCGGGAGACATCGCTCCTCTACGAGGAGGCCACCAGCTCCACTGTGAATAAGCAGCGCATCGCCAGCGTGATAGCACACGAGTTTGCGCACATGTGGTTCGGCAATTTAGGTACTTATGTCCCCTCCACTGATAAGGAGGATTAACCCAACTGGTATATATATATTTTTTTTTCGATTTCCCTGCTATCAGTTACTATGCATTGGTGGAATGATTTATGGCTAAACGAGGGCTTTGCTAGCTTCATTGAGTATCTCGGCGTTGATGCCGTCTTTCCCGAATGGCAAATGGTAAGTCAATAATCCACAAAGTCGAGCCATAAATTTCAGTTTATATATACATATAGTTTCTTTATTATTATTTTATTTATTATACCCTGAACCCATTGATGGGTAAAAAGATTAAAACGGTGCAAAGGTTTATAAAAGGCAGCATCCTCAACCCATAAAGTATATTTATTCTTGATTAGCATCAAAAGTCGAATTGATCTTGCCGTGTCCGTCGGCCCCTTCGTCTGTCCGTATGAACTCTATGATCTCAGAACCTACCAGAGCCAGAGACTTAAAATAGGCCCTCCTAGTGCCCGCGCAGTAGAAGTTTCTTTCCGATAATCGATAGCTTGCCTCGTTCCCAGGCAATAAATAAAAGGCGATATATTTCGATATCAGAATCCTATATTTTGATTTTAAGAGCTAGAGTCACCAATCATGGCATGTAGCTTCGAGTAGAGTATATGGAGATCAAATATCTTTAAAACTATAAAAAATAATATAAATATTTATTTTCTTTAACGCCAGTATCCCTTTGCCATTTGGCATTTGGTGTTAGTAGAAAAAATGTCTGGGTATCCCATAATCGAGCACTCCCGACTAGGCCACCCTTACTTGTTATACCCTTGCAGAGGGTAAAATGTGTAACGCATTGAAGAAGACATATCCGACCCCACTAAATATATATATTCTTGATCAGTATTAACAGCCGAGTCGATATAGCCATGTCCGTCTGTCTGTGTCTATGCGAACTAGTCTCTCAGTTTTAAAGCTATCTTTGCAGAAGTCCCTCTTTTTGTTGCACGCAGTACATATGTTCAAACCAGCTGGGTCGGACCACTATATCATATAGCTGCCATAGGAACGATCGGTTGAAGGGTAGGTTCTTATATGAAAAACATTTTTGTTTATCAAGATATCTTGATCAAACTCGGCATTTATTAGTTTTACTATGCTCCTCATATATATTCAAAATCCTATTAAGATCGGACCACTATATCTTATAGCTGCCATAGGAACGATCGGTCGAAAATTAAGTTGTTGTATGCAAAATTTGTTTGTTTTTCAAGATATCTTAATCATACTCGGCATTTACTATTTTCCCTGTTCTTCTTAGATACGGGCAAAGCACTATGAGCATTAGGAAAAGGTTGGGTCTGCAAGGGTATTATATCTTCGGAGTGCCGAAGATAGTTCTTCTTTCTCGTTTTTATATTATTTTATTTTAAAGATAAATTGTATTCCATTTTGTTGCTTTATTTTATTTTGTTAAATATTATTTTTATTTTACTAAATCAAATTTAATTAATCCATTTTTTTTAATTTTACAGCGAGATCAGTTTATCGTTAGTACTTTGCACTCAGTGTTTACCCTGGATGGCACTCTGGGCTCGCATCCCATCATTCAGAAGGTTGAAAATCCGGATCAGATAACGGAAATCTTTGACACCATTACGTATTCCAAGGGCTCCTCTCTGGTGCGCATGTTGGAAGACTTTCTGGGCGAGACAATCTTTCGCACAGCGGTTACCAATTATCTAAATGAATACAAATACGAGAACGCCGTAACGGACAACTTCTTTGCGGAGATTGATAAATTGGGTCTGGAGTACAATGTGTCGGATATAATGCTCACTTGGACAGTGCAGGTGAAGAAGATCGCTTTGTGCAGCATGCCCGCCAGATTTGCATAGACATTTAACCCAATTCGTTGTAGATGGGTCTGCCGGCGGTCACGATCACCAAGGTCTCGGACACTGAATACAAATTAACGCAGAAGCGTTTCTTGGCCAATCCGAATGACTATGATGCAGTGCACGAGTACTCGGAATTCGAGTAAGCTTCCCAGTTATTTATTGCCTTATCTTTATTTGTTTACTGTCTGGATTATCAGATTGAAATGTTCACACATATATTATTTATTATACGATTGCAGCTACCGCTGGTCCATACCCATCACCTATACCACCAGCGCGGATGCCACGGTGCAGCGCGCCTGGTTTTATCACGATCAGAGCGAAAGTAAGTGCTGGCATCTATATTCCAGTCCATACTAAACCATAATGATCACTATCACATCAATCTCTGTGCAGTCACCATTACTGTGCCCAGCGCTGTGGAGTGGATCAAGTTTAATCACGATCAGGTTGGCTATTATCGCGTCAACTACGAGCAGTCCCTGTGGCAGGCACTGGCCAATCAAATGGTCGCCAACCCGGACGCATTCAGCGCTGGTGACCGTGCCTCCCTGCTCAATGATGCCTTTGCCCTGGCCGATGCCACGCAGCTGCCCTATGAGATTGCCTTCGACATGACCAAGTATTTGGCCAAGGAGCTTGATTATGTGCCCTGGAGCGTGGCTGCCTCCAAGCTGACATCCCTGAAGCGCACCCTGTTCTACACCAGCAGCTATGTCAAGTACAAGAAATATGCCACAGCTCTGATTGAGCCCATTTACTCGTCCCTCACCTGGACTGTGGGCGAGGATCATTTGGATAAGTATGTGGAGATTTGTTAAAAGCAAAGCACACGGGGAATCCCTCGGGGTTTTCTCTAATCTTTTTTCCACCCTGTGCCCATTAAAAATGGGAAAAAGAGTATATGGACGGTGTCTGCTTTAGAGGAGAGCTTGCCAAATAGAGGAGGAAGAGGTGTCCGCTTAAAAGAAGTGTCCGCTAGTTTTCACTGTGGTGCAGCACTGTAGTACAGTGAAAACTATCTTGGGCGAACAGCCGTCTAATAGCGGCAAATGTACTGGCATAATTTATGATGGTTTAAGAGCTAGTGTCCGCCTAAAAGGGGTGCCCGCCTAACAGGAGTGTTGGTTATTAGAGTTTTCACTGTGGCACATACCTATAAAATATAATTGATCATGAAGTTGGGCTGAGTCAATATATTAATGAAGGTCTTAAATTAGAAATCTGGGTGATAAGGATTATATTTTTTCTAGATAGCTCTACAAAGTCTCCAGAATTTATATAGTTTCGAAAAACGTTTTTTCTTTTAATTTTAGGTATTGAAATTTAAATTTTATTTGAAGTTATCGATAACTTCACCCATTTGCCGGAAATCTACAAATTTCGATCTTAAGACCTAGACATACTAATTTTGGAATTCATAAAGGCGACAATATTTAACTATTAAAAAATATCGTCACATTAGTTAAAAGCTGGGTACAGGGTATTTTGCAGTCGTGCACCCTCGACTAGAGAACCCTTAATTCGATTTTTTGTTGTTTTCTATTCTTGTTCTACCACAATCTATCTAACTCGGGCTCTCTTTTCTCGTTTGTTTTCTCTCTTCAGCCGTCTGCGAGTGACCGCCTTGAGCGCCGCTTGCTCCTTGGGTCTCGAGTCCTGCCTGACTGAAGGCGGCCAGCAGTTCAAGAGCTGGCTGGCGACGCCCGATACGCGTCCCAGTCCCGATGTGCGCGAGACGGTCTACTACTATGGCATGCAGTCGGCGGGCAATCAGGAGATTTGGGAAACCGTTTGGCAGCTCTTCATCAACGAGGCCGATGCCAGCGAGAAGTCGAAGCTTATGTATGGCCTGGCCGCCATACAGGAGCCGTGGCTGCTGCAGCGTTACATTGATCTGGCCTGGAACGAGGAGTATGTACGTGGTCAGGACTACTTCACCTGCCTAACCTATATCTCGGCCAATCCCATGGGTGAGCCGCTCGTGTGGGACTATGTGCGCGAGAACTGGCTGCAGCTGGTGGAACGCTTCGGTCTGAACGAACGCTATCTGGGCAATCTGATACCCTCGATAACGGCTCGCTTCCACACCCAAACGAAGCTCGAGGAGATGGAGCAGTTCTTTGCCAAGTATCCAGAAGCTGGCGCCGGCACAGCAGCACGTGTCCGTGCACTGGAGACGGTCAAAAATAATATTGTCTGGCTGGCCGAAAATCTCGAAAGCGTCGACGCCTGGCTGGAAACGCAGGAACAGCGACTGCACTAGGGGGCAGGCAGCAGGCCAAGGGGGCTAGCGGAATACCCTAAAAGTGGCACAGCTTTGTATTCATCGAATTGCCATAATAAATAAATACACGTTGCGTATACGTAAAATAAAGATTAGACATTTATTGAGAAAAATAACTAAGGCTACTCTAGTCGGGTGTGCCCGACTAGGGCATACACTTTTTTTACCTATTTAATGGGTAAAGGAATAATGGATTTAATAAAAAAAACTTAAGCTAAGAATTTAGTTGGCCACAAAACGAAAGATACTTGGTCTGTATATACTATACTAGAAGCTAAATTGCGAATTTGGTAACTCGTTGGATATCAGGGCATCAAAAACATGTTTTTTATTTTATCTATTTGACATGTCATAGGTAGCGTTTCTGTGTGTGTATCAAATGTATTGATAAAGACATTTACATGTTACTGATTATCAAAGCTACCAGTGGGCGTGGCACTCGGACAGACATAAGCCAAAATATGCAAATCGAATTGGTTGAATTGGACATAGCACAAGCCCAATAGGCCCGCCCTCATGCCCCATTTGGTATGAGGGTAGAGTGTAACAGCTCGGTAAGTGTCGAAATAACTATATTGCTTGCGACTCAATTTGTCATCGCTGAGCGATCTCTGCTGCTCCATTAACTGGCTATCAGGTGGGGCACCAGCAAATGGACGGCAAATTGCTTTTAGTTCTAGTTGTACGCGCATTATCGGCGATGTTGGCCATAAAGTGACTCAAGTGCCCATTATTAAAAATTAGCTACAAAAATATGGCTACAATCGTTTGGCTCTATTATGAATACGGCTAAAGTGTCGCCAATTTCTTCAGTTAGCTGCCGTCGATCAAACGGCCAAGATGTTTTTGCACGGCAATTTTTTACGGGTGGCTCTGTTTTGGGCCGTTGCGGCCCTTGCGGCGGCCACAATTGTGGTCGCTGTGCAGCGCAACCAGCTGGAGGCGGATTTGCGGGATATGCGCGAAAAGATTGACATGTACGAGGCGCTTAATGGATCGCAGCTTGCAGTGGACCCCAATAAACGCCAGAAGCGTCAGACTCGAGAGGAGGTTAGTGTCCGTCTGGGTGTGTGAATGTTTAAAAGCGGGTCGCTTAGCTTATCAGCGTATTCTGTCCCATTAGATCGATTATCGTCTGCCAACGGCACTCGAGCCCCAGCATTATGATCTCTATCTGCATCCCGATTTGGAAGCGGGCACCTTTACGGGCCAAGAGAAAATCACAATTAAAGTGCTGGAGGCGACCAAACAAATCGTTTTGCATTCCCACAAATTGAACATAACCAGCGTTTATGTGGAGAATCGGGAGCTGGAGAGCCATGAGCTGGACGAGGTGCGCGAGTTTCTCATCATCAATATGCAGGAGCAGCTGCCCGTGGATGCGGTCATCACGCTGGGCATTGTGTTCGAGGGCCAGTCGATCAACAAGCTGGTTGGGCTCTACAGCAGCAGCTATACAACGCCAGCCGGTCAGCACCGGTGAGTAGAGCGCGGGTTTTTTTGGGCTTCATTGTGTCGCAGCCTAAAAGCATGCCACATATTACTCTCTCTCTCTCTCCCTCTCTCGTGCAGCGATATTGCAACCACCAAATTTGAGCCCACCTATGCGCGACAGGCGTTCCCCTGCTTCGATGAGCCCGCCATGAAGGCTACGTATGCCATCAGCGTGGTGCATCCCAGTTCCGGCTCCTACCACGCGCTCTCCAACATGGATCAAACGGTAGGTCAACGTGTGTGTTTAGCATTGTTTTTATCTTCTTTGAGCATTGGATTCATCTTATTCAATGCAGGAGACGACAAATCTAGGCGAGAACACGATGGCCACCTTTGAGACCAGTGTGGCCATGAGCACCTATTTGGCCTGCATCATTGTCTCCGATTTTGACTCGGAGTCGAGCACGGTGAATGCGAATGGCATTGGCAAGGATTTTGCGATGCGCGCCTTTGCCACGCCCCATCAGCTGAATAAAGTGAAATACGCGTTGGAATTCGGCACAGCCGTCACCGAATATTATATACAGTACTTTAATGTCGAATATCCCCTGCCCAAACTGGACATGGCTGCCATACCGGACTTTGCCTCCAATGCCATGGAGCACTGGGGCCTGGTCACCTACAGGGAGACCGCGCTGCTCTACGACGAGGACTACAGTTCCACGCTAAATAAACAGTCCATAGCCGGTGTGTTGGCCCATGAGATTACGCATCAATGGTTTGGCAATCTGGTCACCATGAAGTGGTGGAATGATTTGTGGCTAAACGAGGGTTTCGCCCGCTTTATGCAGTACAAGGGCGTGCATGCAGTGCATCCAGATTGGGGCATGGTAAGCTCGAATTCGGGGATTCACATCGAAAAGTCCATCTCATTCGCATTCTCCTTTAGCTGGAACAATTCCAAATAATGGCACTGCATCCGGTGCTCGTGTTCGATGCCAAGCTCTCCTCGCATCCCATTGTACAGAAAGTGGAATCTCCGGATGAAATCACGGCCATATTCGATACCATCAGCTACGAGAAGGCGGGCTCTGTGCTGCGCATGCTGGAGTCCGTTGTCGGCGCCGAGAATTTCGAGCTGGCGGTCACCAACTATTTAACCAAATTCCAATACGCCAACACTGTCACCGATGACTTCCTGACGGAGGTGGCCGCCCAGGTCACCGATTTCAATGTGAGCCAATTCATGCGCACCTGGACGGAGCAGATGGGCTATCCGGTGCTCAATGTGCGGCGCGCAAGCGAAGCTGGCTTCATCATTAGCCAACAGCGTTTCCTCTCGAACAAGGCCAGCTATGAGGAGGCGGTCGAGTCCACTGAATTTGGCTATAAGTGGAGTGTGCCCATAACCTATTTTCTGGACACGTCGGAGAGCAACGAGGTGCACAGCTTCATATTCGAGTATGATCAGGATGAGGTGGGCGTGGCTGTCAACACGGATGTTAAATGGCTCAAACTGAATTCCCATCAGCTGGGCTACTATCGCGTCAACTATGAGTCCGACATTTGGCAGCAGCTCATCCAGCAGCTGGTTGAGCAGCCAACGCGTTTCGATATTGCGGATCGCGCACATCTGCTGGACGATGCTTTCGCCTTGGCCGATGCCAGCCAGTTGTCGTACAGCGTGCCGCTGGAGATGACCGCCTACCTGTCGCAGGAGACGGACTTTGTGCCCTGGTATGTGGCCACCTCCAAGCTGCTGTCGCTCAGAAGCAACCTCATGTTCACCGACAGCTATGTCTCCTATTTGAGCTATGCGCGCACCCTGCTGACCAATGTCTACAAGGAGGTCGGCTGGACAGTCGATAACGACAACCATTTGGGCAAGTGAGTGCAAATCACACTATATATATACATATATGGGATATATCCCAGCCGGCTGCATACTACTCTAACTCTCTCGCTCTCTTCCTTTAGCCGCCTGCGTGTTTCTGTGCTGGGCGCAGCCTGTGCCTTGGGCGTGGAAGATTGCCTGCAGCAAGCCGAGGAGCTATTCACCAAGTGGCTAAACGCGCCAACCGCCGCCAATCGCCCAGCGCCCGATCTGCGCGAGCTGGTCTACTACTATGGCATACAGCAGACGAGCAGCGAAGCCAGCTGGGAGCAGCTTCTGGAGCTGTTCAAGTCCGAGTCCGATGCCAGCGAGAAATCGAAGCTAATGTACGGCCTGTCGGCTGTGCAGGATAGTCAGCTGCTCTATCGCTTCCTCGAGCTGGCCACAGATGAGAGCATTGTACGCTCCCAGGACTATTTCACCTGTGTGCAGAACATCGCCGCCAATCCGGTGGGTCAGCCCATTGTCTGGGATTATTATCGCGAGCAGTGGCCACAGCTCATCAATCGATTTGGCCTCAATGATCGCAATCTGGGCAAGCTGATAGCCAGCATAACGAGTCGATTTGCCAGCCAGATAAAACTGGATGAAGTGCAGGAGTTCTACAGCAAGTATCCAGACTCTGGAGCGGGCGCCAGTTCCAGGCAGCAGGCAGTTGAGACGATCAAATACAACATTAACTGGCTCAAGGAGAACTCCGACGACATTGCCAGCTGGCTGAGCGGTACGGCCGCCCCATTGACCTCTAAAAACCCATTGTAAAAAATTGACCACAAATTTCCCTAATTCAATAAATTCCGTTCCGTGGAATATTTCCTCAATTACTTGCATAATAAGGCGAATGGCCAAGAAATATAACAATAAAGTAGACCAAACAAATCAAGTCGTAAATTTAAACTATGCATTTTATTTTACACAACCGAGTGGCGATTTTAGTGGCCCTTAAAAAACCAGGCACTTCGATAGCTTTGATAAAAAATGCCTGTCATAGTCGTAAACCCAACTCCGAATCAAACCGGCCACGTCGGATATATGGATATATTGGACCATATAAACTTAAGAGCCCCCCATTATAATGATATCGCACTAGCCCCATATCGTTAACTATGGCCCAGCCCAATTGGCCAGATATCAATAATCTGTTTATCAAGTCCAAATTGTTTTTCAGATGCGAGTTTTCCAGTTAGTTTAAGTCTAAACGCGCTGCACAGTGCAAGTGGTTTGGCAAGAGCGCGAATCCTAGAGCAAGGACTTTACATTAAATAAAAAAATGGTTGCCTGTGAGTGTTACAACTGCTATAAAAATGATATATGGAATTTATAATCCATTTTCGATCAGGGCTAACGGTCAAGGTGGTGGCCATCTGCTTGGGCCTGACCACGACGGCCTTTTGTGTTGCCACAATTGTGTTGGCCGTGGAGAACGCTAATCTGGAGAATGATCTGCAAGATGCCATGGATAAGCTGGAGGTGCTCATTTCTAGTACAACAACAGCCGGTCCCACCGTGGGCACCACGTCGGGAGTTACAACACCCAGCGGTGGCACCTCCCCGGGTACATCTCCGGGAGACTCAACACCAGGTGGCGGCACCACTCCAGGTGGGGTAACTACGCCAAGTGGCGGCACCACGCCCAGTGGCGGCACCACACCTGGCGGCACCACACCAGGCAACACTACGCCCAGCTCGACGTCTGCCAATCCGAATCCCATCTATCCCACTCTGCCCACCGGACTGCCCAATCCCGAAGAGGTATGTACTTGCTCTCGTTTATAGCCCCAGTCATTGTGCCGTAAAGGCGGCATTAGCACCAATTCACATATTATCATACTATATGGACCTTTAGGTTTTTTTTTTCTGGGGTCGATTATCGGCTTGGGGTTTTGCCGTTTATTTTTTTATCTTGCCTAAAAAACGCTGCGCGTTGACCAGCGGTCAGTTTGGTTGCAGCCTTCGTACATATTGGTAACTTAAAATGGGCAGATTAATGGCAAATCTAAAGAGTAAGGCGTGGTCAATACCCTGCAAATTCTGGGCTAAAGCTTGCAGTTATTTCCGTTAGATAATATCACAGCGGAGCGTGTGGCCATTTTCTTTGGCCTGCTGTCAACTTGCTTGGCCTTGGCCCTGGTCATTGTTGTGGTGCACAGGGACAATCTGATGCTGCAGCTGTCGGAGGCCCGAGAGAAACTCGATGTACTGGAGGATTATATACAGACCAATGTGCTGTCCGATCCAACAGAACAGTTTGAGGCGCACTTACGCAGCGAATTCTGAACTATTTAACAAACTGTTCTCAAATATGGTTTACTAATAAAGATCACGATTACAGGCCAATTACTTTCGGGATAAATGCGTCAGATATTACTGTGGCGGACTCAGTCCAGCTAGTTAAGATAGCGACCAATAATAAAGTTCTTTATCGCGTGCCTTATCGTATTTTAACGACTTCCTTGTTATCAATTATGTATATTCACCGAATCTTTACAACTGCAACTAGATTGTATATCGGCTGCCGACTGAGCTGAGGCCCATACGCTATCGACTCTATTTGCATCCCGATCTGGATACGGGAGCCTGTGAGGGCACCGTCTCCATACAGTTCCAGTTGGACGCAGTGACCAACTTGATAGTGCTGCACGCCAAGGATCTGAATGTGCATGGCATTAGTATTCTGAATATGATGGCGCGCATGCGCATCGCCATCGACAAATTTTATTTGGATGATACGCGAGAGCTACTGATAATCGAGCTGAAGGAGGTGCTGAGCACGAACAAGGCCTATACGCTGTCCGCTAGCTTTGACTGCAATTTGGACAATCTATATGGTGCCTACAGAAGCAGCTATACGGATGCGGAGGGCAATAAGAGGTGAGTGTATTGAGGCATTTGGTTTTTAAGTTAGATTTAAAAAAAACAACAAACTACGCGCTTAAAATCCTAACTAAACTACGTAGAGTAAAAGCTCGTGAGCTTAGTGCTTAATGAACTGGTGCGTGTTCAATAAGCCGGTCTCAGCTGTTGAGCAAAGCTTTCGGGAAAGCTTGCACGCAGCAGCAGCTTTGACAGCCGACTTTTAGTTGTAATTTCAAAGCTGAGCGCGACGGTTGTCGTTTGTCAATGCGCATCGCTTCAACGAACTCCGATCTCGTCTCTCGCCCTCTCGCGCGCTCGTGCGAATGTGAAACGTGCGCGGCATCGATTTGAATTAAGTAAAGCAACAGCTTAAGCCGAGTGCCGTTATTAAATAGAGCAGTTATTGGCTGGGCATGGTTAATAATTAAGAAAAAATCTGCTGTCACACTGCCTAACTGTAAATCAAGTAGAGCTGCGCAAAGCGCAATGCCCACAAAAATAAGCCAACCAACTGTTCAGTGCGAATTATGAGCGTCTTTGTAATAGATATCCATCTACGTACATCTTACATACATATGTATGTATTTGTGCAATGAATACCGTTTAAATTTTATTTTCTGGGCACCGAACAGTTTTTGTTGTTGTCATTGTCCAGGCGAGGGCAATGTGCCATTATATTACTAATTGAGCGCAGTGAGGCGAAAACTTATTTTAATACGTTTTCATAATAATAATAAAACACAAATGCGGCCATTGAATTCTATGCCAACTTTGACTTTCAACAATAAACACAATAAATATGAACGCAAGAGGCAGCAGAAGTTTCACGCACGCAAAACAGGTTGCAACTGCGTTTGCTCCACCAAGCCAGCAGCACCCCCTTTGGCCGCCCCCTTCTACTCACAGCTAGCCGGCAAACAGGCTTCTGCTCAGCCTCTCTCATAGTTCACTTGCCGCGCAAGTTCTTGGCCTTAAAATCGGCCAATACACGACGTCGACGTCGACGGCGGCGGCGACTTCGCCTTGCTTCTGTCTTGTGTTTACATTTACAAGCTGCAGCCAAGCGCTTGAATAGCTGGCAGAAGCTGCCGCTCGTTTATCTAGAAAAAAATACTTTCTTCAACAGCTCAAACGAAATGGGTCGACATCGACTTAAATGTTGTTTCCGTTTCTTGTCGCAGTTGATTCTGGTTTTCTTACAAACTTCTCTCACTTGTTTTTTTTTTTGGTTTCATGTTTTTGTTATGTTTTGGTTCTGAGAAGTTCGGGCAACGCGCTTTATTCAAACATTTTTCGTTTTCATTGGCACTGATTTCTTTTCTTTTCCCTTCCCATTTCACTTTGACGCCTTTGGGCCAACTGTCAGTCGAACCCATTTAAATTTCTTTCACTTCTTTGGTGTTTGGAAAAAATGAAGGTCAGCTCTTTTTGATAAATAACCAAATTATACTTGATCATGTGTCTGAGAGCACAATTTTTGATTAATTTGCATTTGTGAAAACTAATTCTTCAATCAAGAGTTCCTCACTTTCATTTAGAATGCATGTGAAAGCAGTCTAAATAATCAAAGAAAACCATTTTTAATATAGTGAAATGTAGCTTATTTTATTAGTCAACATAAACTTATATTTTTTGGCTAAAAGAGAATCTGTAAGGTTTGTGAAACAAATATAAAGATCGATAAATGGGTTTTCGGATAAACAACAAATAATTGAATTAGTAGAGATTGAGGGAGATTATGATAGTGAGAGATAAAAGGGTATTATATCTTAGAATAGTTAATGAATACATGCTCTTAGTAGATCATGTGATGTCTTAATTGAAGTACAGGACCAAAGGCGTTGATATATACCCAAATAAAAATGCATAACTATAAGTATAGTTGATGAATAGATTTTAATCTTGAGATTTATTCTGTACCGAAGAAATAATTACTTTTTTATATCTTTTGGTAGTCTATAGTTATTATTAACTCATAATATATACTAATGTGCACAATAAGGGAATATAATAAAGTTGTACAAAATTTGGGTACATCATATAGGTATATATCAACTACTACTTTCCCTTATTTCAATATCGTTATTATTTCGTTTTTACGTAACGTATTAAAACAAATCGAATACTATTTAATTATTGTGCATAACAGGCAAACTGTTGCAAGCATTTCTTCGTTTTTATACCCTTGCAGAGGGAATTATAATTTTGTCTTGAACTGTGTAAAGCATAGAAGGAGACATCTCCGACCCCATAAAGTATATTTTTAATCAGTATCAATAGCCAAGTCAAGCCGAGTCCTTCCGTCTGTCAGTTTTAAAGCTATCGTCATGAAACTTTGCACATGGTCCCTTTCTGTTGCACGCATTACATATGTCGGATCCGGCTGGATAGGACCACAATATTATATAGCTGCCGTAGGAACGATCGGTCGAAAATGAGGTTCTTATGCATTATGAGCATTATGAAAAGATCCGGTCTGCAAGGGTATTAAATATTCGGCGTGCCGAAGATAGCTTTCTTTCTCGTTTTGTTTTGATTTTCGTAGTTTTTTTTTTTTAACTTTTGGGTGTGCGTTTGAAATACTTATCATATATGTGTCTGAGCGTATTTTCAATTGCAGTCACGTATTGGGGGCCCTGCATGCGTCACAGTGACCCAATCAGAGAGCTGGCAATGGGCCTGGGCTTGGGCCAGGGCATTTGTTATGTGGCCGCGACTCACTTTTTGGGCATTTGTGGGGCGCACTTTGCATTTAATTATTTATTTGGGAAAGTTGTGAAATTGGAAAAAAAAGTCACTGAACGTTTGAATAAACCAACAAATTATTTTTAATAACAATAACATTCTGCGAGTGCATTCAACTTTAGTTCGTGAATTTAATTAAATGGAAATTAAAACGTATTTGACTTAATGCCACATTCATTAACAAGGCAGCATAACTGTTCTGCCATTTGACATTTTCCTCGAGCTTGATGAGTAACCAACCTTAGATCTACACTCAAAAAAAACGAAATGACAAAAAGAAAATCTATTTTTAATTTCGAATAAAAATCAAACCGTTTAAGTCTTGAAAACTTAAGTACAAAGTATTCTTGAATATTCTTATTTTAAGCACGGAATTCGGGTGAAGCATAAAATACTTATAACAATAACTTTCATATATGAAATAAGGCTCAATCGTTCTTAAAAGTAACAATTTCTGTATTTGTATTCAGGAATTTCTGCTTGTAAAAAGTTCCTCAATAAAGAATTTGAGCTTGGCTAGATTTGACTATTAGGTTCTTGGATTTTTTCTCTGAGTGTACAAGATGCAGATACAATGAGGCGTATAAAATTATGCAGTCGCAGATACTTTGCAGCTGCCACATCAAGTGTTTGGCTTATAAGGTAGTCATGCAATTTTTATGCCGCATTTGTTGTTTATGCTCTTTTTTATTGTTGTTTTTCCGTTTGTCGTTGTTGTTGTTGTTGTTGTAGTGGCTCTTGTCTGCAGCCTAATTGAGTCAACGCCAATGCATTGCATCATCGTAGGCTTCAGAGTCAGAGAGACGACACAATGATGAGCTGGATCAGAGCTGGCAAGCGCTTGCCGCTGCCCCAGACAATTTGTGCAGCTCACTCGATATTAGCATATTCATAATATTCAACACTTGAGATTCGCATTCGCACAACTTGCCGAAATTAACGCATACGCTCACATTGTGCATAGCCGCATTTAAATCTTAATCAATTCGTTGCGGCCCGAGCTACTCAAGTGTGTACACAAATAAGTGTGAGTACACAATACGACTAAAAAATCACAATTGTAGGCGCTGTATTATGAGAATTCAAAGTTAAGACACATTTTGATTGGCTTGCATAAAGGAAAGGCTACCTACCAGTGCTGTGTAACAAAAGCTTTTTCTAAATTACAAAATAAAGACACTTTTCTATATTCCTGCAAAAAGAAAGGAATACTCTCTAGTGTTGTGTAACAAAAGAGAGACTTTTCTAAAATAAAAAGAAAAGACCCATTTCTATTAGCTTGCATAAAGTAATTGCTACTCAACAGTGTTGTGCAACAAAATAGAGGTTTTTCTAAAATAAAAACAGATACATATATTATGAAATGTAATTTCAAGAAAATAACTTTAAATGTTAACAGTTTTTTACCTTACCTTTTTACGACTTCAACGCAAAAGCTACTGAAAAGCTTTCAAAGCACTTTAAAGCAATCAATGTGTTTAGTTATGTTTTTAATTTTGCCAAAGGCTGGACTTAATGCCTATTGCTTGGCAGTTTGTAAGCAAGTTAATCATTTTTATTTGGCTCGATTAATCTCTCGGTTTTGAACAATCGCATTTTGACCATAAGCTTTATGGTAATTGGTTTATTGGCTTATTGTTCATGTATATGAGATGACATGAGTAGAGCAGCTTTGACTACCGCATCTGCATTTTATGGCTAATTCAATAGAATTACAATGCAAATTTGGTGCGAATAATGTTTCCCATGACATAAGCCCAAACAGAGAGACAGAGCGAGAGCGAGAGAGAGAGGGAGCTGTCTTGCAAATCATCTAAAAAAAAAGCCAACAACCTTTCCAACCATCAGTCAATCACACAGACGACGACGCCGACGCCGACGCCCCTATAGAAAGTGGCCTGTGGTCGTATTACTGCAATTGCAATAAACCTGGAAATTTGTAATACAACATTGCGGCTTGCCAGCAACAACAACCAAAACAACAACAACTAAAAGTAAGACTTGGCTTTAAGTCGCTACAATTACACAGAAAAGGCGAAATGACCAACTCCATTACGTGACAGCGTAGAGATTACATTTGATTGATCCTGCAATGGAGACAACATCGCATCAACTCTCAATGAAATCAAGTCAAATGTGACGGAAACGGTACACAAGATACAAAAGCAAAGCAAACAAATGTTATGTCTCTGTTTATAGGGAATAACTAACGAAAATGTGATAATAGCAACGTCTGTAATTTGGTCTGTTTACGATAAGCTCAAATTACGTGTGACGATGACACGCTACTCAATCGCAGCTTAAATTAGTTTTTGAGCTACATTTCAAGCCTTAAAATGCAGTAAATAATAAAATTTTTGGGCGGTCACAAAATAGATTTTTGCTTCGAACAGCTTCAACTTGCAATAACTTCAAATCGTAGCTAACTAAGCCAACTAACTAAGCTGCTCTAGACGACTAGGAGATATCCTGTTATTAGTTCTTAGTTGCCGTTCGTGTTTTAAAAGACCCGTGTAGGAAATCGATATTAATCGATTTCACAAAATGTGAGATTGCTATCGAAAATTTTATAGAAATTTATGAGGTGCATCGAGTTCGATTTTTGTCGGGCTAGAATTTAAATTATTGTGTTTAACTGCGATTGTTTTAAAAAATAGAAAGTCAGAGCTATGTAAATCTGGACGCACTCCAGCTAATGTAAAATGTTTGTTAACCATTTTATAGCTCGCTAAGTCATTTTAAATGTATCAGCACCAGTGTAAATAGCGCCTAGTTAATCAACAGCTAAATACATAAACACCGAAAAACCAAATAGTATATACAAAAACAAAAACAAAAACGAAAAAAGTCAACGGCATGTACGCGACGAAAAACGTGCGTCCACGCAGCAGCCTCTCCACAGACGACAATCATCGTATCAAGGACACAAATCGTGCACACAAGAAATCGCCGAGCAACACGGTCCTCACTCTGGTCGCGTTCTGTGTGTTTCTTTTGGTGCTCTGCAGTTTTCTGCTCGGCGCTTTGGTTTATGTCGGCAAAAATATTGCTGACGAGCATCAGAAGCAGCAGGCGAGCGGGGGTACGCTGAGCGTAGTAAACGACACAATACGCACCATATATGTGGATCGTGATCAGTTATTGTCCACGAAACCAATTTTGAGCGTGCTCTCAGGTTTGTGTTAAATTAAAAATAAGAAACGCTCATAAATTAAAAATTGTTCAATGCAAATTCAAATGCTGAGCCAATGCGCGCCGAGCAACCGCTGCACTCATAGCAATAAGCTTTGTGTTGCCTGCAAGCGATTTGCTCAGCATACCAAGCTGATATTGTTATCGTTATCGATAACGCCACAGCTGTTCGGCGCACTGATTTTGTATAAGTTGAAGAAATAAATAATTTGAACTAATTCATGAATTACTGATAAAAAAAAAACAATAAATAAAAAAAACAGATCTTCGCGCACAGACCACCCAAGTGCCCACCACGAAAAAGTCAAACGCCATGGCCGCCATATCGCCTGAAATACGTGCTGCCAGCCGGGTCCTGCAGAAACTTGGCTTCCGTTTGCCCAAAGCGATAAAAGCACGAAAATATAATTTGCACTTGAGGCCAGATTTTAACTCCAAGAGCTATACGGGCAACATAAGCATCAATCTGCAGGTGCTGGACCCTATCGCATTTATACCCGTGCACGTCAAACAGCTGAATGTGAGCCACGAGCAACTGCAGCGTTTGGATGATTCGGGTGCTCCGCTGACGGAAATCAAGCCAACGCTCACCTTTGCCTATCCCGAATACGAGTACTTTGTCAGCGAATTCGCCCAGCCACTGGAAGTGGGCAACTATACGTTGCATCTGAAATTTAATGGCTCGTTAGTCGATCGCATAACGGGGCTGTACCAAAGTTCATACTACAATAAGCTGAAAAACCGCTCCAGGTAGACGCAGCTGTGACCTTCTTAAGCTAACAAATGCATGCACCTTAATTAACCCAACACATTTATAAATTAACTAACAAGTTGTTTTGCTTATACTAATTGTTCAATTTTTTCACAGATGGATTGCTAGTACGAAACTCGAGCCCACCTACGCCCGCCAAGCGTTCCCCTGCTTCGATGAGCCGCATCTGAAGGCGCAGTTTGCCATAACAATTGCCCGGCCCAGCGGCGATGATTACCATGTGCTGTCCAATATGCCAGTTGCCGTAAGAAGAACATTAAAGCCCACATATCATAGACTTTCTCTAGAATTGCTTCTTTTACAGAGCGAGTACATTGACGGCGATGTGACGGAGGTTACTTTCGAGGAGACGTTGCCCATGAGCACCTACCTGGCCGCCTTTGTCATCTCGGACTTTGCGCACACCACAACCACCGTGGGCGAAACCAATATCGAGCTGCGTGTGTTTGCACCACCTGCCCAGGTTAATAAGACAGAATACGCGCTGGAGATCGGTGCCGGCATTACGGCGCATTATATAGATTACTTTAACATCTCGTATCCGCTGCCCAAACTGGATTTGGTTGCCATACCCGACTTTGTATCCGGTGCCATGGAGAACTGGGGTCTAGTGACCTTCCGTGAAACGGCGCTGCTCTATGATGAGAGCACCAGCTCCAGCGTTAATAAGCAACGCGTCGCTGTTGTGGTCGCCCATGAGCTGGCGCATCAATGGTTTGGCAATTTGGTTACCATGAACTGGTGGAACGATCTGTGGCTAAACGAAGGCTTCGCCTCATTCATTGAGTATAAGGGAGTGCACCATATGCATGCCGATTGGGATATGGTAAGATCTGTTTATTCATTGGCTTGTCGGAGATCTTGCTTATATACTCTCATTCATTACGTAGGTGAATCAATTTGTGACTGAGGAGCTGCATCCTGTGCTGAAGATTGATGCCACGCTCGCTTCGCATGCCATTGTCAAGTCCATTGAGAGCCCTGCTGAAATTACCGAGTACTTTGATACCATTACCTATTCCAAAGGCGCCGCTTTGGTGCGCATGCTCGAGAATCTTGTTGGCGAAGCAAGACTGCAGAATGCCACTACGCGCTATTTGCGTCGTCACACTTACACCACGGCCACCACCGATGACTATTTGACGGCCATTGAAGAGGAGGAGGGTCTCGACTATGAAGTCAAGTAAGTGCATCAATTGCTGCTGGCACTTAACCAAACTAATTGATCTGAGCTTACAGGCAAATCATGCAAACATGGACGGAACAGATGGGTCTGCCCGTGGTTGAAGTTGTGAAGAATGGCAATGTTTACAAGCTAACCCAAAAGCGTTTCCTAGCCAATCAGGATGACTATAGTGCTGAAGTCGAGCCATCTTCCTTCAAGTAGGTGCACTGCCTTACACTCTAATAGCAACCTACTCAACTGTTTCTGCTCCCTTCGCAGTTATCGCTGGTCTATACCCATTACCTACATAACCAGCGAAGACAGCACGCCAAAGACCACAATCTTTAACTATAACGACAATGAGCTTAGCATCACGCTGCCCAGCACTGTCAGTTGGGTAAAGTTGAACAAAGATCAGGTGGGCTACTATCGTGTCAACTATGCCGAGGAGCAATGGACCGAATTGGTGTCAGCTCTGAAGGCATCACGTGAAACCTTTAGCACTGCGGATCGTGCACATTTGTTAAACGATGCCAATGCTTTGGCGGACGCGGCACAGCTGAATTATACCATTGCGCTGGAGCTGAGCACATATTTGGAAAACGAACAGGACTATGTGCCCTGGAGCGTGGGCACCGCATCGCTGACAGCGCTCAAGAATCGTGTGTACTATACGAATGCCTATAAGGACTTTACGAAATATGCGCGCAAGCTGCTGACGCCCATTGTGGAGAAGCTTACCTTTACCGTGGGCACGGATCATCTGGAAAAGTATATGCGACTACATATAGCTTAAGTTTGTTATTTATTATACTTTTCTTTGTATTTATTAGTAAACTGCGTATCAAGGTGCTGAGCGCTGCCTGCGGTGTTGGAGACGAGAGTGCACTTGAGCAGGCTGCCACCTTGTTTAACCAGTGGTTGGCCAGCCCGGACACACGTCCCAATCCCGATGTTCGCGACGTTGTCTACTACTTCGGGCTACAACAGGTGAACACTGAGGCCGCCTGGGATCAGGTCTGGCAGCTGTATCTGACTGAGCCCGATGCGCAGGAGAAGCTTAAGCTGATGAACGCGCTGGCGGCTATTAAGGTGCCCTGGCTGCTGCAGCGCTATATCAACTTGGCTTGGGACGAGAACAATGTGCGCCGGCAGGACTACTTCACGCTGCTGGGCTACATTTCCGCCAATCCAGTGGGTCAGAGCCTCGTCTGGGACTATGTGCGTGAAAACTGGGACAAGCTGGTGGAACGCTTTGGTATCAATGAGCGCACCTTGGGTCGCCTTATTCCCACCATTACCGCTCGCTTTGCCACGCAAACCAAGTTGGAGGAGATGCAGCAGTTCTTTGCTAAAAATCCTGAGGCCGGCGCTGGCACTGCTGCGCGTCAACAGGCACTGGAAACGGTCAAGGCCAACATCAAATGGCTGGAGCTTAACCAAGAGCAAGTGGGCAAATGGTTGGCCAACTTTGCGGAGCAGTCGGCTGTGACAAATCGCATCAACTAAACTGTTGCTCAAAGGCAACCTGTAAAGTATCCTTAATGTAAAAATTACCAATTGATTTTTGAATAGTCATAGCCTGCAATTTGAGTGCATTGCAAATGTGAATGAAGGAATTGTGAATACTATTTTTGGAATAAAATACAAATTGAAAAAAGAATTGTTATCATTCTATTATAACCTTAACTATAGGATATTGTTAATGAAATCGGCTTTATCGGAAATTTGAAATTCTTAACCTTAACAAGAAGCTTAATCTAAGGCGAATCTGAACCATATCAAAAGGAAAAAAAACTGGTTTAGTTAAATAATGTTCTACTTTTATTATTTACTTTGCTATATTTCAATGACGCTACATTATTGAAATTAATTGTAGCTTTACATTAAATATTTATTTAATAAGGGACGAACTAGTTCATGGATGTGAGAAACCTGAAGCGAACCATTAAAATTGTTTTTATCTATACTTCTTAGCATAATATATTGATATTGGAATCAGCATAAAGTTTTGTCTCCTCAAATGGTTTTATTATCTCGTATATAAATTACAAATTTTTGGGCTAACTTTGCCCTGTCTGTTATTTTCAATAAAATTGCGGAAACGGAAACGCCACGCTGAATGGAGAATGGTGCGCGTGCCTGTTTAATTTGAGCGCTGTGCGTTTTTATGAGCCATGCCAGATTTGATGTTGGCCAAGCTGTTTATGGCAACAGGACCTAAGTTTTTGTTTACTTGCGAACACACAGTTTTTGGCCAAGCCTCTGGCGTCAGCAGCGAAATTGTTTACGACTTAAATTGAATGAAGTCCATTGAATTTGCCAACTGATTGCAAAACAATTTTTTGTTTTCATTTATTCTGCACATAGGCCTCATCTGCACTGGAAGGCCAATCACTCAAGTGGCGCCCACAAATGATGGCGACATTTCATTGGCAACGTAGTCGGGCAGTTGCATAAATTTCAGCTATGGCCCATTAAATTATCACCACCAGCAAAATATACAAAATGGCCATATTTTGCAGCAGCACGAATAACTCACAGATTGGCCTCAATAATCTGTCGCCCAAATGTTGGCCATTTATTTGATTTCGATTTTATATGATTTTGATGTTTTGGTGGCTCGTAAATTCCTGATTGCCTCACATTTAGCTGCACTGTGTTTTTTGTCCACACATTAAAGTGCCCGATTTCTGTTGGACATTTAAGCGTAAGCCCCCCGGCCAAGGTCATGCGTATCGACCCGGCCAGACGGTACTCCAACTATTAATGGAATCGCACGGCGCCCGATTGAGACATGATAATGTGTGTATCAAGGCAGTTGGACACAACTTCTTCAATTGTAAATGTGCTCGCAACAGGCTGCAGGCGTTTAAATTGGTCGAGCAGCTACGCTCCGATTCCCACTTGCATTGCTGGGCTCATTTGGCCCTTAGTCTATGCCCCAGTGTGCCATAAAGTGCCCAACTTCTGCCACATTTTAGGCAACATACATTCTTGGCCCTGATTGGCCCACGGCCAGGCAAAACTAATTTCGCTTTGTCTACAGCATCATTTGGCCCAACTAGCCCAATTTATAAGCTCTACTCAGGCATTAGCATTTTGTACTATGAATGATTGAGCTTGTCGCAACACTTTATTTTATTTATTAATTTAAAATATATATTTAAATCTGACTTTCAAAAGTATTGTTGTGCTTTAAATTGAATTAAAGCCTTTTCTCAAATGGACTTTAATGGATTTTACGCCGCGAATTAATTTAACAATTAATATTTTATTATATATCAAAGCCATATTTTATTTTGTTGTGTGTTTCTATACAAAGAGTCTGACTGCATAAATCCAAAGATGTGTCTTGATTAAAGCCATAAACTTTTTTCTAGTTTTAGCCAACTTTTGCGGCATTTGCCGTATGCATATGCATATGCGTGCAGCTCATTATAAATAAATATGCATACTTGGTCTATTGTCTGGCTATCAATAAAAATTATATTATTGCCTGTAGTATAAACAAATGCCAAAGAGATTGTCATGAAACTCGTTTGTTAGCCATTTAACTGGCTTTTGGGCACTTTGGCATCGCTCATACGCCCCGTTGTCACGTTCGGGCATTGACTTGCGCCTTGCCGGCTATCTTCCATCTAAAATGGCGCGCATATTGAGTTCCTAATTGTGTATGTAAGTGAGTGTTCGTGTGTTTGTGTGTGTGAGTGTGACTGGCAGTCAATAACAGTGACCCTTGATTTTATATTGGCCTGCATTGGCATTTTTATGACGTCAAACCTGTTGATGCGTAATGTAATTAAATTTAATGCCATGGATCGTGCGTAAGGCAATTCGCAAACACTTGAAATTACTTCATTAGTTGCTAATTGAATTGCCATTGCCCGTTGAGTGTGGAAAAAAGAAAGCACAACGCTCGACGGACTAAGTGATTAATATTTGTTTTTTTATTGCTTTAACCGGCTCGAAGAGGCGCGTCTGTTGCCAGGCGGCAACATTTAGTTGGCTGCTCTTGCGGGCACAAATTCACCATAGATAAGACAGCCGGCGGAAGCGCCGGCTTCAGTTGTCCTTATTTATGTTGTGTTAATAATAGCAACATCCTGCCAAAGCCTGCGGGGCGCCCTGCCCATTAATCTTAATTCGGCGCAAATATTCAATCAAGCGGCCTGCGTTGCCTGCTTTTGTAATTAAAGGCACATTAAGCGCCTCGTAAAAATTAAATTGTCAGTTGCGGATAGGCCCAGAGACAGCTGCCAACGGCGCCTGGTGCCTGCCTTGTGGCACTAATTAGCGGCACTTGAGCCCGGCCATGCGACACTTTAAGCACTTTTTATGGTTAACTATCGATTCGGCCAAGGCGTGGTCTTAGCTTAAATTCGCCAAATGCAAAAACAAATACTATCAAAAAGTTCATTTTGTAAATATATATTTCTTTGCCCATGCAAGCGAAAGTTTATCATGCTTAGAACATCTTCTGGATGGGCCTCTTTCCGGCGCTGAAAAATTCTTAGACGAGTTTTTATAAACAAACTAAATTAATGAATGAGGGTTTCTGTTTATACGGCACTCATTTACATTTTATATTTTTTTATTTATGTTTCTTGTGTGTTAGTCATTTTTAAGTTTTTTTTTTTGATTTAAATTATTCTACGCATTTGTTTTATTTAAAAAAAGGCTTACACATTCCAGAATGAATTGAAAAGTGTTTATTAAGAGAAACGATCAAAATGTAGCAGTCGAAGGCGCTCAACTACGGGATACTCTGTAAACAAGGTTTTAGTCATTAATGTATGTATTTTCTAAGTGTAATTTCTAAGTGTATTTTCTAAGTAGCTGTGTACAAATTGGTTTGTTGGTTCGACTATTGAAATTATGGAACATATAACAATTGCTTTTTTATAAATTACATGGGATTGACTAAGCAATCTCTTCAATTTAAAATTCTATTTCGATTTATATTTATATTTTATATTTCATATTTTATATTTTATATAAACTTTTATATTTTATATTTTTTTATGTAAATTCTACTTTATTTTTGATATTTTATATTTTATATAGCATATTTTGTATGTTATGCTTAATATATTTGTTGTTATATTCTTTATTTTATTTTTTATATTTATATTTTTTTATTTTATATTTTTTATACGTTTTTTTAATTAAAACAATATTTTCAATTAAAATTATATATGTATTTATATTATTATATTTATATATAATATATGACACATTAATTTTATATATAAGCTTTTTTGAAGCTAAACAATATTTTCTATTAAAAATTATATTTTCATTTTTTTTGTATATATTTATATACATATATCTGTATATTGTATATTCGAAGTATTAAGTTTATTCATATTTAATTGCATCCCCTAACGGACTGTGAATACTTTCTATACGCCCAAAAGATATTTCACGGTATTTATATTTTAAATTTTCAATGGACAATTCACTCGCTTTTCCACCGGCAACAAAATATTTGAAAACCATAAATCAATTAGCTAAGCATTAAAATGCCTAATATTCCAAATATTTCAGCGTATCTGTTTCATTTCGACGCTCAATAGTTTTCAATGTATTTATCTATTTTTGAGTAGCTCGTTTTATTTGAATTTTACAACTTTTAGTTTTATAGACATTGGCAGCTCTGGGATTTTATGCATGGCTCGTTTGCATATTTTCTGAGCTATATTTACGAGACGGACAGACAACTGCTGATGCGTAGCTTTATATGCCACAGTACCCACTGCGATATACGCAGTCAAATACCCACACACACATATGTGCAGTCTGTTGATATGTGTGTCTGGATGACTGTGAACCGAATGTAGCTGCTATCTGCCAGACTGCTGTCTGTTGTTGTGTTTATATTGTGTGTAGTTGTGGGTGTGTTCGCGTGTGTGGGCACAAAAATGCATAAAATGGCATAAAACTGTGGCTCATGTCGTTGGCCGTAAAATTCTTTGCCAAAGAAGTGCAATAAAAAGGCTTTAATGATGCGACTCTCTGTAATTAAATGCCACAGAGTACACCCACTAACCCACACATGCACACACACACACACACACATGTGCAGTCATCTGTGTGGCCACACACGGCGTATACGTGATGTGACTGAACCCTAAGCCAAAGGCGCAATGAATAGCTCCTCAAATTCATGTTTATCATTTTAATTGAATGCTAAATTTCGCTTTTCTATCCAACTTTATCTTAAATTTAAAATCCTTGGTCTCTGAATTGTGTTCATTGTATTTATTTATTTATTTTTTATTACTTTATTGCTTGGAGGTTTTTCGCAGGAAGGGGTTATTGCAGAGCCATTGCCTGTGTGGCCAGCATATGACATTTGATTTATGGCCGCTTGTTTTTCGTTTAACAAACAAGGCCATAAATACACACACACACAAAAAAGTAGAAAAATAGCCAAAGAAATGGCGAATGCGCCAAATGGTGCAAAGCTCTGTGCTGTTGCAAAGTTGCATTCAGGGGAATACCATTATGCAATGCTCGGTTAAAGTCAACTGCTAATTCGAATGCCGAATTCGGCTCATTGCGCAAAACGTTTGACTGTTTGCGTACACACTGCGTATACTTAATTTTGCGTATGCGTAATGGAAATCGTTGCCGTCAACAGGGTGATTCAGTTCGGGGTTTAAATCAATTCATTGCGAAAGTTCGCTTCGTGAATCTGGTTTTTACACATCTATGCATCTAGGTTTCGTAATCTCTATATATACAACTGTTTGTCCTGATTGACTGACTGAATGACTAACTGACTGATTGACTGACTTAATGACTGACTGACTGATCCACGCACAGCCGAAAACGATAGAGCTAGGAAGCTGAAGTTTTCTCAGTAGTTATGTGTGATAGAGGTGCACGCTATGACGGGTATTTGGAAAATTCCACCCGCAAGTGTGGGAAAAATGTGAAAACGGCCGATCGGCTTGAAAAACATATTTCCAAATATCTTTGTTCAAATTTATTTGAGGTATGTTTCACACTTTTCGGAAGATCCATCCCTCCTTGGTGGAAATGGGGGTCAAATTTTTGGTGGGTAGTGTTTCGTATTCAAAAATTGATTTCTAAGAATTTTATGAAAATGCTTATCGCAAAATCTTCTTAGATGATAAATGCGACTCAAAGGTTGAATGGGCGATGTGTCGGGTGTAAGCCGATTCTCGAAGTAGGTCTTCTAGAAAACGAGAAGCTCTAAGTTTCGTCCGATTGATCTTAAATTAACTTTCAAAGCCCTACATAATAAGTTATATAGTATGTGTTTGGTAACTCCATTCGCAACTGCGGTAAGTTGTCGGTAAACGGTTGTGTTAAAGTTTTTAGGTTATCATCCGTTCGGCTACAAAATCGTTTTCAAAGATCTTTGTTTAGGTTGATTTGAGGGGTGTTTCACACTTTTCGGAAAATCCATTCTTTCTTGATACAAATGGTTTAAATATAATTCGATGAATTTTAAGTTTCAAAATGTTATTAAATAAGTGTAGGTTCACGTTTCAGGTTGCGACTGTTTTCTTGTGCTGCTAATTCGGTTCAAGGTTCGGTTCGTAGTAAAAACAAAGTTAATAGTCCGAGCTCCGAGCTGGCAAATGGCTTAGATATTTCGACAGTCGCAGCGCAAGCAATTTCCATTTGCATTTGCTTGCATTTTCCGCTTGTTTATGCCATGTCCGCTGCGTATATCTTCTCCGATCCCATTTCCAATTCCAATTCCATTGCCATTCCCATTCGCATTGCCTTCAGCCTGATAAGCCGCCTTTATTGGCAAAGTTTCGATTGCATTTGCTGCGTGCGTCTCCATGTTCGCATTTATTTAAATTTATTTCCGCACAATTTGTAAAACTCTTGCATTTCCCAGCCGCATTTGCATTGCGAATGCAAAGCGCTAAATTAGTGAGGTGTAAATTGTGCACTTCGCACGCGCCCACATAAATAATGGCCATAAATTTGGCCAACCGCACGGTTGACAACTTCTGGTCGACATCGTCCGCTTGTCCACTGTCCAACTGTCCAAATGGCCAAATCATTTGACAGTTGTGGTCGCCGTTCACATGAACATTAAATTCATTAACATTTACATAGCTTCATTTTTAATGAACTGAAAAATCTGTTCGGCTTTTTCGATGCCTATAAATAAATCGAGACGCACATAAAGGTGTGATACCTCGCATTCGCATAAATCTTGTTTCAACAAGAGAGTCAAATCGAGTGCGCCTGACAGGGGGATGCCCTGTAGCCGGCCATAAAGTAAGCGTCAATGGGTTATATATCCTTTTGAGACATAGTCTTTAGTTTTATACTTCTTACATCTCCTATGGAGATGCTACAATATTTTACTTCTTTTATGAGCAAAAACCTGAAAGAAATACAGATTTTAGCCACAACAAGTTTATTTTATTTAACATTGTACAAATTTTTGAATAATATAAAACTATATTTCCTTAAAAAAATATCATACCTTAAAAATGTCTAAGAAACGTCATGCATGCACAGAATTATTATTTTTTTTGTTTTCAAAGTAGAAAATATTAAAACTAATTACACTTCACAAAAAAGAAAAAAAAACACCCAGCCTCGAGTCAGCTAGACATCGAGCTACACACCAGAAAGGTCGCCAAAACAATCAGCATATTGTTCAAAAACTTTTAAAAAAATGTTCAACAAAATGGGAAACCGAAATTTGATTACACTTGAAAAGTGCGGCATACTAAGAGCACAGACCTGATACCCTACAAGCGTGGCAAACGAGTTATTCAAGTAATGTTACCCGATAAGGCAATACAATTTTATTCAAAATATTTTTCTCAGACGAATTTATATGCAAATTAAGATGTTCACAATATTTTGCGATAATAATAATAACCATATTTTGATCTGACCGGCCAAGCAAGCGCTTCACAATGAATCACAATTTTATTGACGAATGAGGTATTTGGTTCTGCCGACGACGTTGGTGACAGCGACTCGCCCCCACGCCTCAACGGTCCCACGCCCCATCACTTAAAACGACGCATAAGATGCGTATTCATATAAATATAGAAATGCAAAGAAATGAAAAGCCAGCGAAATTAAAAGCAAATACTTTATGTACATATGTCTGAGAAGCTGAGTGCTAGAAATCGCAGCATTTAATAGTTAATTCGAGAGAGAGAGAGAAAGTTCGTCATTTTTAATATTTGCATTATTATTAATAATTAAGTTACATTAATTTTATAAAAATTCAAACATATTTTACTGTGTGTATTAATATTTTTTATTAAAAATGAAACATATTTTTATATGAGTATTATAAAAAATGCATTTTATTAAAAACCACAGTTTTTATTAATTATTTATTAATATTATATGCTTTAACAATCAAATATTTTTTAATATAATTATTATTATTTATAATTTATTAATATTAATTGCATTATTAAAACCAAACATTTGAAATATTTTGATTATGATAAAAAATAATTATTTAATTCCTATTAATCAAAGTTCAATTAAAAATCAAACATTTTTATTATTAATTTTTTAATAATAATCATTATTTCTTAATAATAATTTTATTAAAAACTAAAAACTGTTTAATATGAGTATTATTATAAATAATTTACTGATATTATTTTTTTTTTAAACCAAACATTTTTATATTATTTTTAATGTATTATTATTAATGTATAAATTTTTTTTTTTATAATACATATTTGTATTATTACTATTATTATTCATAATTTATATATATATTATATATAATTATTATTGATTTATTCATATTTATTTCATTAAAACGCAAGCGGTTTTCAATATGATTATTATTCTTTTTATTAATTATTATATATTTTTATATATATATATTAATTATATATTAATTTTATTAAAAATCAAAAATCTCTTAACACTTAACACTGTGCATCTTCACTGTCATAATAACTTTAAATATTTTGCGTTAAAAATAAATTTTTATTATTATTTAAATCGTAAATAATTTTTTAATATATTTTGCTAATTAGCTAAGCTACAATATTAAGCAGATTTATTTATAGAGCTTTGATCAGCTCTTTTTTACTTAGATCATGCAGACAGCTCATCTAAATATTTTTCCGAGGAATTCCTCTAGAGTAGAAAAACACACACAATCCAAATATACATGTGTTTATGCACATGCTTATATTTATAAAAAGATCTAGTTAAGACGAATGCGTGTGCAGACAGACATATTAGGTTAATGACTTGCTATATTAACTTGCAGAACAATTATTAAGATTTAAACATTTCCAAATTTAATTTGACTGATTGAAAGACGTCATGTTCTCAGCATTCTTTTTCCTCTTGATTTAACAACTTGTTTTTCGTAGTGTCATAAATAAAATGCCATTTTATTCTGTGCGCGCTTCCCCTTCTACCATCTGTCGGCTTCCTTCTGCCGGCTGCTGCTGCTACTGTCTGGAATATTCAATCACATTATTATTGTATGGCATACAAATAGCAAATGTCGACGACGCAATCAATCTTTACCCACTCACTGGGGACCCACGTTGCAGTCACCACAACGCCGCATAAACAAACCTGGCATAAGTATGATATACAATGAGGAACTGCCTCTCGCCAGTGCTTCACATCCCCTTCCCTACTTAAATTCAGTTCCTAGCTGCCATTTGCGTGTCCACAAGAGTCACAAGTTGAAATGGTCTGTAAGTGCAGTGGGCGTGGCGGGAGGTAGGTGGGGGTTGTTGCGGTTTTTGCATGGCTTGTTTACAATTAATTAAGATTGTTATGTTGCCATTTTTTCAGTCATTTCTTTGTGTAATGCGTCTGCTTTTTATTATTTCGACGGCTCTGTTTGAATTCAAGAGTTCCATGAATTTTAATAGCACACATCAAAGTCAAATTATTGTATATTTTTCAAGGTGCTTTATTTATAATTTTTTATATTTATAAGCTGCGTATTTGGGGGCAAACAACTTCTTTTTACAGCCACATATGGGGAACTGGATAATATCTTTCAGGTTAAAGAATCAGAAAATAATATATTAGGCGCATATAGCTGCAAGTGCCAAAAATGTCTTCAACATTGTTGATAAGAGTATCGACGGGTCACAGCTTAGTAGATGCTTTGGTGGATTTTACTGGAGGAAATGTAAGTACTATCAGTTACGTAGCGAAGAAAGGAAGTCATCTTAATGTAAAAGATATTTCATTGATAGTTTTTTGTTAAGGTTGTAAAGCATATTGAACGTCTACAGTAGCTATTTCTGTTGTAGATTCATCTACCACAGTGCAATTGACTATTCTAAACGAATAAAAACTTAAATAATGGAATCTAATACTATATTATATTCTATATTACCATTGCACCTAACATTATGATACCTTTGAAAATATTAATATTTGCTTTGATAAACGTGACATACATTTGACAATCACAGACCAACTATCTTATTTCAACTCAACCAACATATTTTATATTTATGTTTTATATTTATGATAACCTTACCCAATCTAACCTAACTTAAAAAGCGCTAACACAAATCAATATAACTTTACCTATCTAACCTAAGCTATTTTAACATAACCTAACATAACGTAACATAACCTAACTTACTCTAGTGTAACCTAATCTTACCTTACCTTACCTATCCTAAAGTAACCTAACCTAACCTTACCTAACATAACGAAACCAAACCAAACCAAATCAAAACTAACCTACCCTTTCTTTACGTAACATTAACCTAACTTAACGCAACGTAATGTAAGTTAACCTAACCATACTTAATATGACGTAGCCTAACGTTACATAGTGTAACCTTACCAAACCATCCCAAACCTTATCTAACCTAACCTTAACTTACCTAACCTTACATAATCTAACGTAACGAAATTTTACCTAAGCTTATCTATCCTAATCCTAATGTAACATAACCAAACTCTGGGCAACATATTTGCTATCTTTAGCATGCGAATTAATTAATGTTAATACGTAATTCCCCTTAACATGATTTTATAATACCGCCTAGATGTTTGGTTCGTTACGCCATTTTTCCCAAGAATTACAGATTTAGTAAACTGAACTCCCATTGGGAGAGGCAACGTTATCTGCTCATTAAAAACAGTTTACATATAAATTGTGCCAATTTAATACAGCGAAGGCATTCGACAACAGGTTCACGGGCAATCTGACTGGTTTAAATACTTATGCATACAGCAAGTATGCATACATATATATTTTAGCTGAAAGTTCAGTTGCCTTTGCGTGTAGTCAATAATAACCCGGCGACATCCTAGATAAGTCTTAACGCACAGACAAAAGCTGAATTGCTTTTAAGTTTCGCTTAGTTTGGGTTCAGCTAATGTCGCATTAGATCTATATTTGTGCCAAACTTTTAGCGGGGCTATTAAAAGTTAGCAGCAAGAACTGTTTTATCTGCCGGTTGAGTCAGCGTTCTGTCTAATTGGATCAAACGCAGTTTGGCTGTGGTGCGATGTGGTTCGACTTGTTGGCCTGTCGCGCGCCAATAAACATTTTGCATATATTAAATCTCTCTTTAATAAATAAACAATAACACGTGTCTTTTATCGAGTCAGGTTCGATTTTCGGGTAGCCGTTTTAAAATGTTTTTGCTCTGCGATCTTAATTTATTCCATTTGCTCATGTTAATATTAAATATAAGAGCTATTTAAAGTTTTAGGTTAAATTCCACAGGTTATTTTTTTAAAGTGGGCTTCAAAGAACTCGTTTAACACAACGAATATGACATACACACCCTTTTAAATTTTAAATTTAATCTTTGCGATTTCTTCTTTTTGTTTTGTACACACCGATTTTAACATTTTCAGGGCCCATGTTAAATCATGTTAAATTTTAGAGCTGTTTTATGTAACAGTCCTTAGGCAATTATTTAAGCATTAAAGTGGGCTTTATAAAAATAATTTAACGCAAAGAATATAACATACACTTTCATTTGAATATTACGTTTACAATTTGGTAATTTATATTTTATGTTAATTGTTAAATGCTCATCTTAAATTTAAATAAAAGAGTAGTTTGAAGTAACATGTGCTTTTATCTTAGCATAAGGGGGGGCTTTACAAAACCCGTTTAATGAAACGATTATTGTGATTATTTTTGTTATTCACACATATTTTAACATTATGAGAGCACACCTTAAATGCTCATGTTAAATTTAAGAGCTGCTTTATGTAACATTTCACAGGCTGTTATATTTTAGCATTAAAGTAAAATTTTCAAAAATTATTTATTGCAACGAAGCAAACATACACTTCTGTCGAATTTGACATTAAACGTTGGCGATTTCTGCCGACTTTGAATTTTTTCCAACACTTTTATTATTCTCAAATATTATTTCACCAACACCAAGATACCAAAAACAATTAAATTAATTAGAATACATTAAGTTGAAACAATAATTTTAACATTTTACATACATTATTTAACACGTCTGCGCTTTTTGACGGGGATATTGAAACTGAGGCTTTTTGGCTGCTTAAGAGGTGTCTGTCTCTGTCTTGTCATTTAGACGTTTGTTGATTGGTGTATATTTCCAATGTGTGTCGTTTGTTGTAGTGTGGTTCTTGTTGTAATATTGTAGTTTCCTTAAAATTTGGTCTGTGGTTGCTCCTTATAGAGTGAGTCATTAGTGCTGTTTTCTGTTTATTTTTTTGTTGTCTTCATTTGAAGTCCGATTTCTATTGACTGATCCTTGTTTTTAGTTTGGATTTTAATGTACCTATGTAAACACTATTGCACTTGTTGTTGTTTTTCCCGCCACACGGTATTTTGTAAATAACGTTGCTTTTGTCGGTCATAGGGATTTTTGACTTAATCCTACTGAAGAATTTTTGTAATGTATTTTTGTGCTACTTTTATTTCTTGTTTGTTTTAACGGTCTGAGTTCGTGAGGCGTTCTGATAGTCGTGGTACATATATTAGGAATTTGTATATTTTGACAGGTTCTGTTAACTCTTTCCTTTCGATTTGTCGTCTTTTTAATAATGTTTTGGTTACATTTGGTGGGAAGTCATTTTCGTCAAGAGTAACAATTCATGTTAAGTTTAAATTAATAGCTGTTTCTTAGCATTAAAGTGTGCTTTATGCAGAGAATGTTACACACACTTCCTTTAACATTTTAAATTAAATCTTGGCAATTTCTGCCGAATTGGTCAGTTGTCTATATTTTTGTTATTCATACAGATTCGAGCATTTTGAGGGCTTATGCCAAAACCAACTCCCACGGGTCGCCATAGAAACTAACCATGAGTGATATTGGCATTTGTCATACTCTAGCCTGAGCGGTGATTCCCCCCTCCCATTGTATCATATTTTCAACGTGACCCAAGCCACAGGGCAAACACAAGAATTTTACGTAAGTTTTATCGAAGGGACTGGCATCAATTTGTCGCAAGTTATTTTCGCAAATTATTTTGCATGTTTGCTCTGCTCTAAAGGTGCGTAAAAGGGTGTGTGGGGTTTTCGGTCATTTATAAAATAGACTGTTTCCATATCTTTCCATCAGTGTTTAGGCTAGAAATATTGAAGACCGCATTCAAAAATTGTTGTCTGCATCATTTTTAGTTGTTATACTCTTTTTACACAGTGAAAACAAGTATATTTGTTTTGTCCAAACTAGCAATATGTTATGGGGTCTGAATATATTTATAGAAACTCCAAATTTGGAATACATACATTTGCTTTAGCCTACAACAGATTGAGTCAAAGGACTTATAGGTCCTTAAACTGAAGACCCCTTTACAAAGTATTGAATATATATTCGTATATTCGCCTGCAAGTCACCCTCTGTGCAGGGTATTGCGCTGTCCGTTACGTCCAACTGGCACTCTTGTTCTTGTTTTCTATTTTATATTTGGCACAGCACAAGACACTGTGATTGAATTGCAGTTTATTTGGCATTTAGGCAATCGCAGGATATACATACTTGTGTGTGGGCAGACGCATTTTCCATGCCATGGCCTATCAAATTCCATTTTACGACTATCGCATACTCCCAAAGGCCACTAACAACGTGCCAAATGCCAACAACAAACGCCACAAAAACAACTGCCAGCAACAACAACAAGAACAACACTAAAGGAAACGGATATGAAACGAAAGATCATCAAGTCAGGGCGTGTAGTCAATGCCAAAAAGCTAAAGATTTGATACGTTATACCAGGCTTAAGCAAACATCAACCAATGCTCCCCACACCCCGCCCTCCTGCCGCACCTCTTTGTGCACCCCCTGGCAACCAGAACGATTCGTACGTGCCAGCTAAACAGCATCAATTCTCAGAACTTTGATATCAAGTATTGTTGTTCTTTTGTGGTTTAGGATGGGGCTTAATGCTGGTTGTGCGTGGCTGGCACCTCAATGTAGAGATGGGCGCGTGCCCAACACGAATCGGCACGATCACGCAGCACAATTGAACAACACGCGCGAGGGAAACATAGCACGAACGACTTTTGGACAATTTTTGTAAAAGAGAGAATATTGTTTTAAACAGCTTTTAAACATACTTACGTTTAATACTGACACGCGTTTTAAGCTTCACGCACGACTAAAGGCACAATTTTTAATATAAACTTTAACAATAACACAAATTAAATTTTACTTTTATTATAACTTGATATTTACTACAGTGCTTAAATTTTTTGAGTCGTGTTATCGTGCAACGAAGACGCACATATTAAATTTTATTTTTTAATAGCTTGATATTTATTCCATTGTCCTCATACAATTTAAGTCGTGTTCACATGCTCAATATGAAAATATGCACAATATTCAGTTCTAATGTGAGCACGAAGGCAAACACGCCCAATTGAACGCTTACTCATATGATACTTTAATATTAACACAATCAAAAAATGTTTATTAACCCAATATTTATCCGATAGTCTTCATCGCATTTGAGTCGTGTTAAGCTCAATGCAAACAAGCACGAAGTTCGATTTATCGTGCTATCGTGTACAATGAGAACACGCACGATATTCGAGGCGGACACGATCCAACTAATTGCAAATTTTTTAAATGAAGATTAATATATATTAAATTCCTTTTTTTAGCCTTATACTTATCCAATACTTCTCATCATTCTCATTCGACTCACTTGAGTCGTGTTAACGTGCTCAACGCGAACACGCACGATATGCGCGAGCACGAAGGCAAACACAACACTTATCAAACTTAGCTGCCCAACACTGGCCAACATGTTTGGCATCTCAAATTCGCATTCTTATTTTGCAACATAACAGGGCGTGTGCCCATGTATTTGCCAAAGTAAATTTGTATGTGTGTGTGCTTGCCACAGGCTGCTTACGTCTGGCAATTACAATGAAAACGAGGCGTGTGTTAATTAATTGAGCCTTGTGTATGTTGGCGACAAGTGTTAGCCAATTCAGAGAGCGATAAATAATTTCAATTGTCGCAGCTGCATTAAGCTCAGGTTTGCGGCGTCGCAAAAAAGTACGCAACTAATAATTTATAACTTAATTGCCGGCCACTACGTCCTTTCGTCCCCTATTGATAACGCGCATTTGAATTGCTAACTGGGCTCATGCATACAAATGGAATTGCGAGTTATTGCCTAGCCCCCCACCCCATCGAACCCCGCCACACGCAGGAATCGCAGACCCTTTGAGCACTCAGTACTCGGGTCGCCGGCTTCAATTGCCGCTTTGTAGTTGTATTTGTATGCAATTTATGCGTTATGACCGTGTGTGTGCGGTGTGTGTGTGCGCGTGTGTGTCGATATAAACAAAGACGTATTAGTAAATTTAAAATACAAAACAAAAAATAAGGGCGCATTTTATTTGCCCGTAAATTGAATGATACAGTCCCCGCTCCGTCTGTTCGGCCAGACAAGTTGAACGCATGGCAAAGTGATAGTAAATTTTTTTGATGGCATAAGGGACAGTAACATTTATTGTGCGGTTGCCAGGGTAACCAATTTTTGGCCATGTCTGCATATTATACGCTTATTTTCTTTCATTTTTTGTTGTTGTTGTTGTTTCTTTTCGGGCAGCGCATAAAAACTGATAAAGTTCATCGGCAACTATTCGAAAAGCCTTTGACTTTGATGTCACATACGATAAATGCTGGCAAATTTGATGAAAAGGTTTCTTTTTATATTTACGTCGGGCCAGACTAACTGAATATTGTGCCTGTTGTCGCCACTGGGCCATAAGGCATATGATTAGCATAGTAAAGTAAATCAGATACTTACTCAGCTCAATTGACAGCTACAAAATGCCAGCCTGGCCATTGACCAAGCTTCATTTTGTGACTCACTAAGTATACTTAATATTTGGTGTACGTAGCTTGTGGGCTGATAAGAATGTATGTAAACAAAAAATATCTTAAGTAGACCTTGAATAATACTGCGCACATGCGTGTCTCTCCTTTTACATGTCATGTAACATGTTTTGCATATTTACACCTGCGCCAGTTGGCAGCTATAAATGTCCTTTTAATTTGGCCAAATTTCGCTGTGTTGCGGCCATAGTCGCATCTAGTATCCTTATGCATATTTTACCAACCACTTTCTAACATATGCTGCACTTTATGAATTGCTAAACATTTATTTTGGCTCACACGCGGTTTTTGGTCTGTCTCTTAATTAATTTCGCTGACAATTAAAACTAAATGCGCCAAAAAGTGCACAGCTGGCACTCTAAATACCTGCACCAAAGCAGTAAAAGGGAATATTGGCAGGAATAATGACTTCATTTTCATCTAAAATGTGCCAGTTACAATCTCATCCAATTATATAATAGAAGTGAAACGCAAAATCTAAATAGGTACACAATCATAAAAATAATTTTGCTTTGGATCTCCGAGTTGATAGCAGGATCCCACGACGTTTAAAATGATTACACAAACTATAATGTTAAGTATATATCTGGAACTGATTGGAGCTCAAACAATCCTGTTAAGTCTTACATTGTTTTCTAAGCAATTGGTTTATTGTCTTAAGATAGTTTCCAAAAAAACTCTTAACATAACCTCAATTTGAAAATACAATAAAAATTGAGGTTAGGTTTAGATTTATTGTTATTGATATTTTGCATATATTTGTATATACTATATTATACTGCGGTTTTAAATATCAATACATATATATGTATATATAGCCCTAAATATCAATACATTTCAATTTAAATCTAATCTAACCTGAATCTTTATATATACATATATCACTTTTGTATATATATGCCATACTGCATTAAAAATTATTAACAAATTTCATAAATCCTCACTAATCTTAATCTTTACTGCGCATTTCAGAGTTGTGTTGTTACTTAACAAGTGCAGAGGCATAAAATATTCAGTAATCTGTCGCAATGCCTTAAATCTCCTCTCCCATACGTAGTATACATATATATGTATATGCTATACCCCTCTCGTAAGTGTTTACCTAAAGTTACAAAGTGAGCAGGAGAAAATCGAGGCTCTGGTTTTGCACATCATTCAAAAGCTCAAACAGTTTGAAAGTTTGCAGGTTAATCTGACGAACTTTTTTCATAAGCACCCATAATAAATTAGGATAATACTGAAAAGATTTTTGGAGTAAATTGTTTTAATTATAAATATTATTTTATTAGTATAGTTTGTAGTATGGTATAACATTTTAACTATCATTCTATGTTTTAAATAGCACATATTTTAATTGAAGTATAGTTTAACATTTTTGCCATCAATCTATCTTTTAAATAGTATATATTTTAACGACCTTCAGATAATGCTACACATAAAGTCAGGATTTGAACCTGGCACCGCGTGATTCAGTTAGCTTCGGGTAACCTCGGCTCGGAGTGGATCCAACTAGTCACAGATTTAACTCTGAATTTCTTGATCTTCTCATAATTCTATAATAAAGAATGTTACCTGAATACCTGAGTCATTTAGCCAACTGATATACTACGCACCGAGCTGGGGAATATTATTTATATATTGACTATTATATGCCAAGCGCAGCTCGAATCGAAGCTTGAACCATAAAAAAGTGCAAAGTGAAGTTCGTTAGCCAAACCTCAAACCTAGGCATTGGTTCATGCCAATAAGCTCTACGGTTTTTTGTTTAAGGCAATTAAATTAGCCATTTATTATTTTGGCTTTATGACTGGACAACTGCTTTAGACATTCAGCCAGTGGGTGTGCGGGTATATGGAAGTCGGTTGCTCGAACTGTTTGCCTAATTACTTGTAATTAGTCAAGGGCATGGACATGCACTCACACACGCCATTACACGCACACGCACACACACTCATACGCCATTTTAAAACGTCAGATTCACATTTTACAGCTGCCGTCTGCTAAGCCTCTCGAACAGTTTCCAGCGTCTAGACCAAAATGGAATTTATGCGGCCGATAGACATCTTAATTGCTGGGGGATTATGCTTCAGCGTGAGCTGCACTTAAAACTTGCATGGAATTCATTAGTCTGAGAACTTAATTTGGATGCGCGCCGAGAGATACGCGTGCCAGATATCAGATACGAGAGTTAAATTTGGCAGCTTTATTAACAGAAAGAGAGAGAGAGAGAAACACATTTGAGCGGATCAGAGTAATATAACGAGTACATGCGTTAAATATATGTATGTACAATATATGACTAAGTATTTGCTAGGAATATAGTTGGCTCTTAGTTGGCCACAAATTGGAATTGTTTGTTGTTGTTGTAGTTGTCCCGCTGCTGCTGCTGCTGCTGCTGCTGCTCTTATCACAGTTACGAGTACCTGCCCCCTGGCCCCAGCCCGGGCGCCGCGATCTCTGGAATGGACTGACCGAACGAGCTGAAGTGCCTTCAGTAAACGCCACTTGGTGTTGATGCCACACTTGACTGCGGCATTTGTTGCCCATCAGCGTTTTCGTTGGCGCTCTCCTTGTGCCTGCCACGCCAATTCAATTTGGCCCTGAGACCCTTGAGCGCATTTGAGCGTTTAGCCTTTGCCTTGCGCACTTTGCCACTGCCCGTTGACTTTGCCACTGCTGTTGTGGCTGATGTGGCTGCTGTTGCCGCTGGCTCGGTGGCAAGTGCTGCTCCACTTGTCTGCATTTGTGGCTGCCGCGTGATGCGAGTCAGCTTCAGACGCGCACGAGATAGACCAGCCGCAGCGGCGCCGCCCACCACACTCGATTGACAGCTGAGCTCATCGATGGCGCCCATCGCTGCAGGCGGACACTTGTGCCGTGCCGCCAGCTCGTAGTGCTCCTCGGGCCACTGCAGCTCCGCTTCGAGCAGCGAGTGGGCATCGCCCACGGAGGACAGTTGAGAAATTTGTGTTTGCAGCGTTCGGTGTGGCTGCGAATGTGTTGCAGCAGCTGCTGCTGCTCCTGCTGTTGTTGTTGCTGCTGCTGCTGCTGCTGCTGCTGCTGCTGCATCAGCTGCTGCAACACGTGTCGCAAACAGATCCTGTCTGCTGCGACTCTGCGTGCTCAGCAATGTGGCATGCGAGCTGCTCAGCGAGCCACGCTGCAAGCGCTGAGAGCTGCGACAACCGCCAATTGCGGCCCCATTGCTGCTGCCATTCAACGTGGTCAACGTTGTGGTGGTGCGCACACTGTCCTGCAGGGTTAAAATTAAATACAATTGGTTTGGTTTCAGCAAAAGGCAGTGCATTTTAGCATGTGTTTACCGTATGCAGGCGCAGTGAGCCCGTCTGATTGCGTCGCAGCGCGCTGTAGTTGTGCGGCAGGCCCTGACCCTGATGCTTGCCCGAGAGCCGAAATTGACGAGCCAAAGTGACCTGCAAGGGTCAAAGTCTTAGAGCAGCCGCCGACAGGCCCATTAACCACATGGACTCACCTTGAAGGCCTCACGAAACTTGTGGCTCATAATGTTATACAGCAGCGGATTGATGCAGGTGGACAGAAAGTAGAGCACACCCGATGTGTAGTTCAATATATTGAAGACGTCGTTGAACCACTGTGACTCAATGCCAAACGTGGAGCCGTAGACCGCCATCAGGCGCTGTGCATGAAATGGCGCCCAGCAAATGAAGAAGGCAACTGCCACAGCGACTGCACATGCCAACAGAATGTAAGTATTATTGCTGAGATGTCAGCGCCTTTTGCCGGCTGATCCTCAACTCACCCAACATCCGGATGACGCGCGTCTGGGCGCTGATGCCGCGATTAACGTCGTAGCTGCGACGCGGCAGCGCCTGCAACAGACGGCTCCGCTTCAGCTTGATCCCAATAAGCACGTAGAGCACGCAGATGGCCGTCATCGGGCCGCCAAAGAATAGAAAGCCGGATACGGCGAACACATGTGCAAAGAAGTCGTTATTCATCTGTCAAAAATAATACGAATATAATGCGATGCGCGAATACGTCTAAGCTTAACGAATATACTATACTCTAACAGACGAAGCGATATATAAGTGGAAGGGAACATGCACATTCGGTGTGCCGAATACTGAATACCCTTGCAGCCAGATAGCAGGCGTGCAGTATATATTTATCTAAGCTTTGCCATATAACGAAAACCTCATTTTCCGGCGATTGGGCGATTTAAAAACTATATGTTATAATGTGCCGATATGGCTTATATATTCGGTATTCAAATGTTTTCATATCGAACTCATCGATTTTACCCTATCATATATTCTCCTAAGTTTACAAGACTTTTCACATTATAGTAGGACTTGTAATTCCCAAGTGAAGATAAATTATCTTTAAAAAAAAACAAACAAAATCGTTGCAAAAAAACGCAATTTTCAACCGATCGTTTATGTGACTGATATGTGATTCTATTTTGGATTCTATTTTGTTCATATACCAGGATTATTGATGAGCCCGATATTGCGGAATATGTGCAAGATATTATGGAAAATATAAACTTGTGCGCCCCAAGTAATGTTAAGATGCCTTGAAAGACAAAGTGAAGTCATTTTGAGAACAAATGTCGTAAAAATATATCTTCCGACCGATCGTTCTTATGACAGCGATGTGATATATCTCTATAAAACTGGGAGACTAGCATTGAAACGAACTGTTCGGCTCTAAAACTGTTCAAAAAATATATAAAATAATTACAGTGAAAACTCTCCTGGGTGGACAGCGACCGTAGAGTATTTTTGGTCAACTTAAGAGAAGAGTCCGCCTAATAGATCGAAATTAAATAATGAGCAGGCATCACCCATTCCCCTTTCTATTTGTCAGACACTCCTCTTGGGCAAACAAAAATGAGTTTTCAATGTACCTGGAAATATCGCCTTGAACACGTAATACAGAAAACAAAAAAAGAAGAGAACAACCCTCTGCAATACAATGCATTCAGTTTCTGTTAGGGTATGTTGAAAGTCGTCTTTAAACAACATTTACCGTACATGATGAGCCAGCGCCCTGGGTTACCACGGAGAATTGTATGGCCTGGGGCAGGGCGAGCAACAGGGCGGCTATCCAAATGGCAAAGATGAACTTTATGGCACGCGACAGCTTGGACATGGTGTGCTGCCTAGTGGGAACTGACATCAATCAAGGCAATGGCAGGGCCAAGGCCAGCGACTGGCCACTCACCTGAACGGATGGCAAATGGCAATGTAGCGCTCCACGGTGAACGAGGTGATGGTCAGAACGGTGGCATTTGCCGCCGTCTCGGACAGCACGCTCTCCAGTATGCAAATGCCGTCTGAGAAGGGATAATTGTTGGGATGCCATAAGTTGTACAGATCCTGCGGCATGCCTGCGACTCAGAGGGTTAAGCAGCTAGTTAAGGATTACGACGTTGCAACCTACCCGAGCACAACAATATTAGATCCGAGATGGCCAAATTGAATAAATAGAAATTGGTCGCCGTGTGCATAAAATTGTTCCTCGAGATGACAATGCAGGTAATTAGATTGCCCAGCACGCCGGCCACAAAGATGAGGGCATAGCCGACGCTGAGCGTGGCCAGCAGGCCCATATGGGTGGTCATCGGACGCGGCGACTGCTCCAGCAGATCCTGTGGCTCAAGTCCTTGCAAAAGGCTGGTCAAATTGTCCGCCGATATGTTTAGCACTTGGGTTAAATTCAATAGGAATTTTTCACTGTGAAACACTTGCAGCTCAGACAGGGGGGGCGTGCCCTCGCCCAGGGCGGACACATTTGTGGCCAGCATCATGGCTGACATGTGTGTGTGTGTGTGTGTCTTCAATGTCGCATTCAAAATGTCATTTGATTATCCAATGGAAGAGACGGGCTATGCGAAATAAATATGCCAATTGATGTATTCCATTTTTTATACCAAATGATACATTCGTAAAACCAATTTCATCTAATTTTTAGAGTGGGTTTCTTATGTACACAAACATTTATATATACAAATATATATTTAAATGTATGCGACTCTTTAGCAATAATGTTTTTATAATGCGCAAAGTTTGCACATTAAATTTTCGTTAGGAGCGAAGAGCCAAGCAGCTGCAGCGTCATTTTTTTTGTACATAAATTAAATATTATCCGCAGGTAAACCAGTTAAAGAGGCTAGCTGCCAATTTAATGTCCTTGCTGGATCAACAATATCCTCGGAATTTTCATTTGAATCATTAAGTCACATTTAATTTAATTTCCTTTAAGCTAGCAACCGACTAGCAAAGTCGCACACAGATCCCTACTATAATGCCTATCATTTGTATATATATACAAATAAATATCTATATAGATAGATATATATATATATATGCGCGATTCATTCAGACTATCTATACGGCTAGTCGTAAAGTATATTTAACAAAGATTTTGATAACATTATTATTATTATTCTTAAACAAAAAAATGTATATGATATAATGTTATTTTTTATGTTATGCATATTTATGCAAAATGTGTACGTTGACTTTTATTCAAGAATGTTGTCGATTTGGATTTTATTTTGATATGAACCGAAACTGGTTTCGATTGTGTTAGCTTGGTATCGTTTTTATTAGCTATTATTATATTGTGTCGGCGTTTTTAGCCATTGGACATCGTGGCATGGCAATCGCCTCCAATGTGGGCAGCGCCATGTCGCATCGCGTATCGCATCCATAAGTTATGCATTGGCACTGGCCATAAAGTGTTTTTTTCTATCACTTGTTTTTTTGAATGTATGTTTTTTATTTTGTCTTCTTCCTTTTTGGAAAGTTTTTGCATATGAAATTTATTATATTTTATTTGTTCGTTTTTGCTATTTTTTCTTAATTTTGTCAAACTTTATGGCCTTGCCTTAAATGAGGATCGAGTTTGCACCGATTTGGTTTAATGAATGGCTGGCTCTACCGATCGCTAGATAACATTAGCTTCTGAAAGCCTCAACAAATCGTTAATAAATGTCAGACTTAGGCAAAAAAAAAAACAAACAATGAAAGAAAGAAGCGTGCTCTAGTCGAGAGTGCCCGGCTAAGAGATAGCCTAAGCCCAGCTTCAAGCAAACAAGCATTCTAGCTTACTTCTATGCTGCGCTTCTTCTACCCTCATGGCTCATGCTTTGGGAAATTACTTCTTGAAGAGGTTCCGTATTTATAATCCGATCCTTATATAAGGGCTTTGTTATGATCCCCAAAATTTGCGTATATACCAAAGCGCAAGCTTAAAAATTAGCTTGTTTGCTCCTCGTATGCTATACTAGCCCAGGGCAGCCCAGATCGGGGCGAGCATTCATAGAGACAGACAGACAGATCGACATGGCTGGATCGAGTCAACTTCACGGGATCGGAGAGGGTTCCTTCAGCCTGTTACATGACATTTGCAGAAAAATATAATACCCTCGTTAGCCGCTTTTAATGGTTTCAGGGTATACAAAAAGTAAGTGGAAATTTTAATTGGATTTGCATATCTTTCTAATGGCTCATTGAAACATTTTGTATATTCACTTAGAGCCAATTAATTATAATTTGTTTTTGTATTTGTTAATCAGCCAGTGCTGGAAATCGTTTGTGCATTTTAAACACGTTTAATTGAAATTTATTAAATGTTGCCTGCCACATTTTTATGCATTCGGTTTTTTTAACATTTTTTTGTTGGCCTTTTTATTATTTTTTATTGCTTTGAACTGCTTTTGATATTGTTTTGAGTTATTTTGCGAACGATGCACTTTACTTTTTGTTTGGGGATTTTTTTCACTGTTTTTGCACTTATTTTTGTTACATTATGGCCGGAACATATTAGTAACAATTTTCTAAAAACTTGATTATGAACATGTTAACAATGTTTATGCCCGTATTGTGATTATAATTTATATTTAAATTTTGGAATTTCTGTTGCGTGTTGCGGGCCACATTTTCGTGTATATAAGAGGAAAAAATGCGTATATTTATGATTACTTGTTTTGAAATATCGCGTATTTGACGAGTCTCGATTCGTATTCGCAGTCGGCCCACGAGCTGGTCGACAGCGACAACAACTGGCCGCAGCATCCGAATAACAGCAACTGAATTTCGGGCCAAAAATCTTGTATCAGTTGGCCCCGCGCACAATAACAGCGACGCAACAGACGCTGCCGATGCTGCTGTTGACGTCGGCAGCGCAGCAAGAACTACCGGTTGCTTTTGTCAGATTCTGCGACGGCGCTTTCTCTCTCTCCCTCTCTATCTCCCTCGCTTTCACGCTGTGGCAGTTAAATAAAAATGCAAATACTTAATATTGTGGCATGCACTTAATCTTATTTAGTGGCATCTTTAAGTGTTTGAGGCTGGCTGATTACGTGTATATTGGCCACAGCAAGGACCCTGCTAATGATGACCTTTAGCCACAGACAATATAAAAAGACATATACACTTCTTAGCATTTGTATTGTCTTCGCTTAGCCATCTAATGACCGCAATGTTTACCAGCTTGGCATAGGTTCAATTAACTTCATATACACTTCATATTATTCTCATAAATGTTTACCAGCTTGATGAATCAATTTTCAAAAGCAATTTCTATTTAAGTCAAGCTCTTAAGTTTCCAGTCAATGCCTTATACATACTTCAAACTCGCATATCTCGGCCAAAGCGAATTTGATTTTACGTTAAAGGCCATTTTGATGATCGTTTTTATACCCTTGTAGAGGGTATTAATATTTGGTCGTGTAATATGTAACGCATAGAAGGAGATGTCTCCGACCCCATAAAGTATATATATTCTTGATCAGTATCAACAGCCGAGTCGATATAGCAATGTCTGTCTGTCTGTTTCTATGCGAAGTAGTCTCTTAGTTTTAAAGCTATCGTTATGACACTTTGCAGAAGTCCCTCTTTCTGTTGCACGCAGTAAATATGTCGGAACCAACTGGATCGGACCACTATATACGATCGGTCGAAATTTAGGTTTTGTATGGAAAACTTTTTTGTTTTTAAAGATATCTTTACCATACTCGGCATTAACTATTTTCCCTGTGCTTCTTAGATACAGGCAAAGCACTATGAGCATTATGAAAAGGTTGGGCCTGCAAGGGTGTTAAATCTTCGGGGTGCCGAACATAGCCTTTCTCGTCTTTCTCGGTATTAATAGATTCTTCATCTAAAATGTTTGCATTTTAGAATATTTTTCTTTTTATTTTATTTTATTTATTTCATATATTTGTTTTCCGTTGCATTTTTCCGAAAAATATCCACGATATAATTTTAAGAAATTTTCTTTCATCAAATTTTATTAAATATATAATTTACATTAACATTTGGTCAAAAATCAAGTGACAAATATTTTAATATGTGAAGGGGTTGGCATTTAAATGATTATTCTAAATTTAAATACGTTCTCCATGCTTGAGGACACTTTGTTTATGGCCAAGATTCTGGTTTGAGTTTGCATGTAAAGCAAAAAGAGTTTATAAAATGACAATTAATATTCATAAATTTTGTTTTAAATATGCCTTACACTCCCAGTAGCACATTTGAAGAATATATATTATAGTATATATCAGATGATGTATTTCCTAACAATTGCAGATATCGAAATTGGTATAAAATGTTTGGCATGCGAGGAGTAAGTGGAATGTTGGCCAGTTAAATGGCCGACACGAATTGGCGCATGCCATTTTATGGCTTGTAGTCGGTAAGATTTTATGTGTCCGTTGGGCGTTTGTTGGCCGTCAGCTTTATGGCTGTGTGCGAGGGAATCTATCATAGCTTTACGGCTCATAAAAGCTAAGGCCTGGTCCCTATAAACGCATAAATGTTATTTGATGCGATTGAGAGAAAAGCGTGCGAATTGACAAGGGCAAATAAATCAAATTCGTAGCAGGCATTCAATTTCTCAATCTTTATGCAAATAATGCAAAACAATTTTTGGGCACTTAATCAAAACAAAGTCCTAAACAAACAGCGGGCGCTAGATATGTTCACTGGCACACGCCGACAAGCCGGCCAGATGCTCGCATACCCAGGACATGGCACATGTATCCTTTTCAATGCCAAGGCAAACACACACACACACACACACGCACACAGAGCACGTGCCAAGAGGCACACTCAAACCAGAAATCGCCTCTCTGTCCAAACTGTCAGCTGTCGCTTTTCAATTTTCAAGTTCTGCTGCTGCTGCTGCTGCTGCTGCTTGGCTTTTCTTTCTTTCACTTACGTTCAAGTCAAAGAATTCGGTTGTTTTCTTTATGAACAACAGGCATGACATCAGCAGGGCGTCTCGCCCGGGTTTTCGCATTGGTCTTTTCTGTCTTCTTTTTTTTTTTTGAAGTTTTCCCATTAACGCTGGGTAGTTGGTGTAGTTGGCGCTGTCAGCAGCTCAACTTGAGTTTTGTGCAAGTTTCCAATTCATTTAGTTTTATTGCAAGCCAAGCCAACTCGGGCCGAAAGTCATTTGCAGTTCGACCAACCCGTTGCCCAATGTTTTCCCTGGCCAAATGTTCTATATAATAACTTTCTCATCAGGCACGCAACGCACATGGCTAAGTTAAATTTCGGCTTAGAACATGCATGAATATATACAAATATTTATTTAATTTCTATACTCTCATTTGGGAAACAGCAGCTCTTGCCAATAAGTCGAAACTAATGTTAAAAAAGTTCTAAGAACTTGCCAGCAATTTATTCTTGGTAAATATTTTTTTTATTAAGATCTCAGCTGTTATTTATTTGGAAATAAAATATGTTTACCAATTTCTATCTACTTCTTAGAAATTTAATAATTTATATCAATATCTATATCTATCTACTAGTTCCTTTTATTTCAACTATAACGAATACATATTTTGGTTAGAGTATATCGCTTTTGGCGTGCTGCACTGTCATGACAGGCCATTTTAATTGAATTTCTTTTACTTTTTTTGTATATTATTTCGTTTTGTTGTTGTTTTCGATTTATTTGATGTGAGCACGCGGGCAACAAGTCATCGTCGGCCTTTTGTGAATTTCATTTTCTGGCTAATTGTGGTCTTCGATTAGCAATTGAGTCGAGCATTACTGGCACGGCCTTGCCCATAATTGAATTCCCGCAAAAAAGAAATTCTAAATTCTGACAGCGGCTTCATTTGATTAAAATCCCACCCGCCAAATGCCAAGAGTTCGCATTGACGCCGCGCAACGCGTCGTATGAGTAATGTAAAAAAAGAACCCTTTAATTTTCTGTGAAAAGTTCAATGAGCCTGCGAAGCCAACAGACTCTAGGACACATCTAGCCCTATTTCATTCAATTAAAAGCTACTTAAATTAGATGGCTCATTAAAGTGCGCTTAAAAACATTTCAAGCACTCACAATTGCGCCTAGCGTGGTTAAGTTATCGCTATCGTTATCATTATCGTTATCGTTATCGTTTAACACACTGCACTCGCAAATCAAGATAAGTGCCCCAGAGAACCCATCAGCTCTGCGGTCGACCCTTTTTGATTTAAGCCAAACAATTTAAGCAGCCACCCCCCGCCCTCCCTCTGCTGCCCACAGCGGGTGGTCCACATGTGCGCCCGCCAGCCAATTTATGCTAATCAGCTGCTATGTCCAAGCCGAGCGGACCACTGGCTCTGCTCAGCAATTACATTGTCAACAATTGAATTGTCAAGAGAAGCGCCAAGGTGGCGTATACGCAATTAAAGAGTGCCAAGAAGACTGAGTGTAGTACTCACATCAATTGTGTAGTAGTAGTAGTTGTGTGGGAGTGCTTACCCAGCTGTATCTTTATCTGCATATCTCATGAATAATCCATAGAATAGTAGAACTGATTATGGACTCTGACTATTTGCGCCATATTCAGTTAAGATGTCATTGAGATTAAATATTTACTAGAGCAGCGAAAATGGGCATGAAGATAGTTTGCAGAAACATTTGCTCTAGTTGTCTTAGATTTTTACCAAAGCTCGTTTTCGAATATTTAAAAAAATAATCATATGCTTAGAGATAAAATATATTTTTTATTTGTATACAAAATGCTCAGCGGAATATCAGAAAGTGAAATATATAGCAAAATTAATTTAAAAAAATTAAAAATAAATATATTCAACTGTTTTAGGTTCAGCGTTAATCAAATGTGAAATGCCGTCCAAATGCGAACTGGTTCGGTACGTTCGGTAAGTACATCTTGATAATTCAATAATTCCTATTTCAATTGTTGACATCTTTTTTAAGTTTCTGTTATTTTCTTTTAAGTATTCACTTACACAGAAAAGCGTAAAATTTGTATTTTGAAAATTTATGCTTACGCAATTTGGCTCAACCTACATTTGGCGCATAATTACGAGTCGCTGACAAACTGTTCATGGTATTGGCCCAAAGGCACAACCACAAACCATAACAAAAACAGCAGGAAAATCCGCTTTAAAGCCACAAGCGACATTTCCAGCGCTTTAACTGAAAGCCGCGAGTTTTAGAGCGGTCAAAACAAAAACCACAAATCTGCGGCTGGTCCATCCAAAGATTAATATGTGGTTTTGCTGCATTGACGGCGTTTGTCCTCCATGTCCTGCAAAACTGAAAAAAACAAAGGGCAAAGCAAAAGGAAAAAAGAAACATTTGTTTTGGTATTTTATGGGCATTCAACCGCTGTCAGACTAAGAAGAAGCTTTGATTTCGCGTGAGTTTTGATTGTTTCGCTTGCGATCCAGACTGTCTGGGAGCGAGAGGGAAACCAGTTGAACGTCAATAGGCGGCGCCTTGGCCAATAAATATTAAATGTAAGTGTCAGTGGCTCGGCCAATTTGACATTTCAATAAAACGCTAAATACGCTTGTCTAAGCTTGAATTCAATTCAATTTAATGAAATTGCCTACCATTTATAGCACCAGCTCTTTATTACGCATACGTCATGTTAGACACTGCCCGTGCCACTGTGTATGTGTGTGTATGTGTGTCTATGGGCCGACTCGACTAGCTCGTTGCCAAAGTCAAGGTAAAGTGCATGGATTTATGAATGAAATTATGCCCAAATGCTAACAGCCCGCTAATAAAGCGAGAGAGGAAGTACAAGTGCCGTTTAACAGGACGCGGCAATGCTGTTAGCTAACAGCTGTTAACCGTTAACAGGCACGGCGTCAAGTGCGCCCGAAACAGCCACACGGAAATTTAGTCTAACATTGACTGCGCTGCAGAACGGACGTGCGCGTGCCTAATATAAACGTTTAACAACTATCAAGCGCGACTTTTAATTTAACACCTTATTATCCTTGATGTAAATAAGAAAATTATAAAAAATTCCTAAATAAATTTAAATGGAATTCAGTGTTAATTTTCAATAAAAGTAGTGTAAAAAAAGATTTGAAATCGTTGGTAAATCTGTTTTAAAACTCTCACTCTTACTTAAAGTCATAAAGTGCTTAAGATATCATCGCAAAAGCTCCTTTGTGTGCCCATTGTCATGGCCGCTTTCAGTCGGAGCATAGCAACAATAACTATACAAAAGAGTGAGACTGAATAAAATTATAAAAATAATATCAACAATTCTTGTCCTTGTCCGCGAGTTCTCTTTTAACCAACCAAAGTGACAGCAAATCAAATAAAACGCTTGTACTCCTTAATGGCCTTTGTCATTTAGACGCATTTGGGTACGCGGAGTTTTCGTTTAAGCCAACTGACTGGGCTTAAAGAATCAGATCTCTTGACATTTTTACGGTACAGCAGTTAAAAGCGTTAAAGCGTTAAAGTTTAAGAATTGGCTTGACCTTCCACAATATATGCTCGGCATCTGACAAATTAAATTGTCAATCCAAAAACTTGGACAGGTTAGGTAATTCAGAGAATATTATCATTATTCAAATTGCAATATTTGGACAATTGATTGGCCTAAATTAGTAATAACAAGTGCTACAGTGAGTTGACTTGCTGCACATCTTGAGGTTTTCGGCTGGCCTTAAGATTTACGCCTGATTTGGCAACTTAATTATTCCAGCAATGAACACGGCCCGGATGTAGAACTGTTTTGCCCATTGGGTTTTCGTATTAATTTCTTGACAATCAACCAAGAATATAAAATTTCGAGAAACATTTAACTTACGAGGTTTTGGTGTGGACATGTGAAATGTCGAAATGTCAGATTCAAAATTCAAAATATGGACATATTTAATATTTAATAAAAGTCTTTCAAATATTTATTCATTGCCCCAATAAAAAATAATATCGAAAATTGTCATAGTTTCCGTTTACTCTTTTTACTTGGTAATCAAATATCAAATCAAATACTTCAAAAACAGGCAAAATTCGTTCATTTTAATAAAATTGCCCCAAAGCAAATTTTCTTTGAAATATTAAAAAGAAATTGGTATAAAAATTTTTAATTGACTTTTATTTTCTACATATAAGAAAAGTATTTCTGAATAGTGTGAAATTTCTAAAAGTAAAAAGTGAAGATATTACACGATAATAATCATTATTATTATTTATATTATATTTTTATTACTGTTATTTATATTTTCATTATTGTCATCGATATTTCTATTATTAATATTATTATTATTATAAGTAGTTTCATTATCTTTGTTATCCTTATAAATATTATAGTACGCTTACATTTTGGTGCAACATCAAAACTATTCCGCCTAAAGAATCTCATGGCTTAAGTTAAAGATCTAACAATTTCCACAAAAGTATCTTAACTAACCGCGCATTTAATTATAAGCAGAGCACATAATTGTTCCAGGAACAATTTCCTTTTAAGCCTCAACCATTTTGCCTAAAACCACGCATGTTAAATGCCATGATGCATGATAATCACATGTAAGCCTTGTGGTTGTTCACATTGTTCAATTTGACTGATGAACGCTTTAAGAAAATGCTGTCGGACGCAAAACATCTTCAAACGGTATTCAAAATTCAAGGTAGCCTAACTACACGAGCCGAAAATATGATTAATGCCAAGTGGCTGGCTGCTGTTGCCGTTCCACATGGCCTATGCGAAACGTGGCCAGGAGTCAAGCTAGGTTCAGGAGTTGGGCCTGGTGCCTGTGCCATTGGCAGCTGTAAGATTTACGTATGCATATTGTCAACGTGCCAACGAAATAATGAGTGAATTATGAGCTCAAAATGCCATTTATCAGAGATGTTCCAAATTGCGTGGCTTCACATTGAGCCATGGCTTAAACGTACAAAATATTTTAACTAAACCAACTCGTTTGCCCACTTGCCAAAGTTTTGTCCTGCGGCCATTATTTTGCTCAATTCGTTGACCAACTCTTCATGCCACACAAATATGGAAAAGTTTTCTGTTTTGTTTGGGGCAAGCAATCCAAAAGGAAACTATGCCAACTCGTGGCCAGGACTCAATGCAAGATGTTCTCTATTTATAGCCAAAAGATTTGCGATTAGACCATAAAATTTCCACTTGAAGTTCTTGTGCTTAAAGTGCCGCAAAAATTTTCCACAATCAGTTGCCCCAAATTGCGCAGTTGTGATTGTGGCAGCTGGCCTTAATGCCAGGTAGGAAGCCTCCTGTTGTAAACAGAATCTGAGGGAGAGGGCGGGTATGCTCGCATATCATAATGTAAGCCAGATGGGCGTATTCAGTGTATTTTGGGATACAATTTAAATTCATACTTGAGACTAATGACTTTTAATGTTGTTTGCTTTACAGACGAATGCACAATAATTGGGGCCCTGCTGACGGTCTGCCTCGCTTATCAGCCATGTGCACGGCTAGCACGACAAACCTTAGCACAAACAACAGCAGCTGGCGCTGCAGACTATATTAATAATAGTGATAAGGCCACGCCCACAAATTAATTGACAACTGGCAGCAGAATGATGCAAGGCGTTGACTTTGCTCTTGCCAGCGACAATGATGATGGCCTCAATCAATCATTCATGGCTCATACGTTGCCAAATGCGAGGCCAAGTCTCCGGCCGAGTACCAGTCGCAGTCCGAGCGACAGTTCAAGCCCGGAGCTGTTGTTGCTGCACAATGATAAATTCCTAACACATGTCGCTCAAATGCTGAACATGACGACCGAGAATCTAACAAATCTGCTTGCCGCAAACAGCACAAACGGCAGCTCAGCAACAGCAACAATAACGGCAACAACAACAATTACTAACATGGCCAACAGCTCGGAGGAATCGCCCACGCTGCTCATCATCCTAACCATTTGCTATGCCCTAATCTTTGTGGCAGGCGTGCTGGGCAATCTAATCACCTGTATTGTCATTTCGCGCAACAATTTTATGCACACGGCCACCAATTTCTATCTGTTCAATTTGGCAGTCTCTGATTTGATTTTGCTCGTCTCAGGTAAGCTGGCCAAAATCCACACGGGCTTACGTTGCGTTGCGTATGCTTAATTTGCGGCATCCGGTTTCCATCATTAGGCATACCGCAGGAGCTATACAATCTTTGGTGTCCCAACTCGTATCCCTTCACGGACGGCATATGCATTGTAGAGAGCGTCCTCTCCGAAATGGCCGCCAATGCGACGGTGTTAACCATAACGGCATTCACCGTGGAGCGTTACATAGCCATCTGCCATCCCTTCAGGTAAGTGTGCGTGTGTGCGTCTGTGCGTGTATGTGTTGACTTGAAGATAACAACTAATTAGTTACAACAGCACATGTCCATAAATTATCTCTATAAACATAATATTGGTACGCTTAATTAACCCCAAGTATATATTATTTATTGCTATTTACCACTTACAATATTACATTGGAATTTATTTGAGTTGTTTTATGTTGTTTGATAGGTTCATCCATGATATATGTAATTAATGCCAAATAATACACATAATTAAATGCATATTCAAGGCTTAAGGCTACAAATATGGGCGGATAGATAGTAAAATGTCAATTAAATAAACCGACCAAAAAGAGTTGCCATCATTTGTTGAAATATTCTTGAATAGCAACTGATTTTATTGCATCCCGCCAGTTGTCATAATTAAATGGAACAAACAAACAGAGAATCAATTCATTCAATTCGCAGAAATATTTCTGCTCCCATTGTTATTAATTTTTGTTTTGTTTTTTTATTTATTTATTGACTCTACCACTTTTGCGAGCCGTGGGCTTAAAAAACTGTTCATGTTTATACTCCACTGTTCAAATTGTCAACAACAATACGAAACGGTTATTATCCTTTAAAAATGAATAATAAACAAATGTTTATTACAAAGCAAATGGTATTTACGTTTTATGTCCATGCAAAGCATAAGCTTATATCTTTTAATCTGAACAACCTCGAGTCGCTTAGCGTCAAGCTTTGAAATTATTTTGAGTAATTCGTTCAAATATTTTGTTGCTGCCATGTCAAACTGTTTGACATAGACGACTTAACCAAATTCAATTGACTAAGAGTGCACTAGTCGAGGCTAGCCGAGAGAGATAGAACCTGTGATCTGTAAGTTATCGATAATTATCGATCGTAAGACAAATAGGTCAGCCGACAAAGATATAAACTTTTGTCTGTAAGTTATCGATAATTATTGATCGTAAGACAAAAGAGTAAGGATTACTTCGGCACGCCTAAGATTTAACACTCTTGAATAGGAAAGCTCGTAAGTGCTGAGAATATTTTGCCATGGAATAGCTCATTGTTAGGCCGAATCTTCCTATAGAACTATATAATATAGTAGCGCCGTCTTGATAAGACTTGACACGCAGCCTAGTTTAACTAGTTAATGACGGAGTTTGATCAATATATCATGATAAACACACAGGTTTTTCATATTCGACTGATCGTTCCAATGGCAGTTAAATGATATAGTCGCCGGATGTTGATAAGATTTTGCGAACATATGAGGAACATAGTGAAATTAATAAATGCCGAATTTGGTCACGATATTTTGAAAAAACAAAACAGTTTTTCATACAAGAATTTCATTTTCGACCGATATATCCTAAAGGGATCCGATGTTGCTGAAGTTTTGTATATATATGAGAAACATATTGATACAAGATCCTACTTTTCGACCGACTTCAATGGCAACCTTATGATATAGTGGTCCGAACCGGCTGTTCCGACATATGTTCTGCCTAGAATAGAAATACGGCCCTATGCAAGTTTCAAGAGGAAAACTCTAAAATTGAGAGACGAGTTCGCATAGAAAAAGACAAACGGACCAACAGACGGAAGTCAAGTCCGTCAGTATCAACTCAGCTGTTGTTGCTGATCTAGAATATATATGCTTTATGGGGTCGGAGATTCTTCTATGCGTTACACAATTCACCATAATATCCTATACAAGGGTATAAAAACTGGAAGTATAGCTGCAAGGGTATTTGGAGTGCAGCGGAAATAACTCAACATTTTAAATTGTTCCCTATTAATGACACATACACACACACACACACACACACACACATCCATTTGATGAGAGTGGCGAGTGATGGGCAATCCGTGTAACCGAAAAATAAAATGCAACATTTACAGGCAACACACCATGTCCAAGTTATCGCGGGCCATCAAATTCATCTTCGCCATTTGGCTGGCGGCTTTTCTGCTGGCGCTGCCGCAAGCGATGCAGTTCTCTGTGGTTAACCAGGATAATGGCTACTCCTGCACGGTGGGCACAGGCAGCAACTTGATTGCCCATTAATGCCAGTTTAAAGGAAATACTTTGATATTTTTTATAGATGGAGAACAACTTTTACGCGCATGTGTTTGCCGTCTCGGGCTTTATATTCTTCTGCGGACCCATGACGGCGATCTGTGTACTCTACGTGCTGATTGGCATGAAGCTAAAGCGGAGCCGGCTGCTCCAGTCACTGCCGCGACGCGCCTACGACGCGAATCGCGGCCTAAACGCGCAGAGTCGCGTCATCAGAATGCTGGGTAGGTGGATTTAGTAGGCGGTTTGATTGATTGAAATCAGCGGCCATCGAGCGTTAAGCACACTGTCAAACTTTGCCATGCACTCAGAGAAAATATGACATTTTTGGTAAAAACTGAACACAATTCACAAATTTTGAATTTTTTAAACTAAGGAGAAAAAACTCTTTAGCTAAAAAGCAAAAAAATGAGGCAAAAGAATTTACAGACTTCAAATAAGAGTTAAACCTACTCAGCTTCTTCATTTCTTCATTTAGTTTAAGAATTCGTCTTAATATAAAAATTCCGTATAGAGGATTTACAATTTCGACAATATTTGTATTTAATTTGAAGAAGCAGGTCAAGGTTTTTTCTCTAAGTGTCGAAGCGTTCAATTTGAGATTACACTTAATACACACACACACAGACTTTCACACAAACACACACACACTTTCATACATACACAGTGAACGCACGAGAAAAAGTATGCGGCGCACATTGAAAACTTTGCCCAATGATGCGCATACGCCATGTGGGCCGCAGCGCTAGCGGAACCCTCTTGGATATATATATATATATATTTATACACACCTAATGCACACACACACCTAATTCTAGGCATTTGGTAACCCGCTCCCCCCTCTTTGCAGTAGCTGTAGCCGTTGCGTTCTTTCTCTGCTGGGCTCCCTTTCACGCCCAACGTTTGATGGCTGTCTATGGCGTCTCGCTGATTAATGCCTGCCGCTGTCGAGATGCCTTTAACGATTATTTCCACATACTTGATTACACATCCGGTGTACTGTATTTTCTGTCCACCTGCATCAATCCGCTGCTGTACAACATTATGAGCCACAAGTTCCGTGAGGCCTTCAAGGTATGTAATAGTGCTGCCAATCTTGGTTTTTGTTGCTTTTCACTTAGTGAGCGTTGCAAACGCGTTGCAGATCACGTTGACACGTCAATTCGGTTTAGCCAGAAACCATCAGCAGCAGAGCCAATATCGTCAGCACAATTACAGCGCACTCATGCGGCTGCAGGGCTCGATGCGGCTGCAGCCCGTCAGCTGCAGCAACAATAATAATGCACTGGAGCCCTATGGATCCTATCGCGTGGTGCAATTTCGCTGTCGCGATGCCAACCATCAGCTGTCGCTGCAGGATAGCATACGTACCAATACCACAACCACAACCATTAATAGCAGCAGCCTGGCTGGAGCTGGTGCTGGTGGTGCTTCAGTTCCTGGTAGTGGTGGTGGTGGCGGTGTTGTCGGTGGTGGCAATGGTGGTGCTGGCGGCAGGCGCCAACGTAAACAGGAATTTTATGCCACAGCGCCGGGCAGCGCAGTGCCACATCGCTTGCTGCAGTCGCAGGTCTCCAGGCTAAGTGATGGCAATTCGCACTCTTTGCTGGACACGAATGTGGCTGATGTGGGTCGCCATTGTGCCGCTGGGCGTGCCAAGCGCACACTGCTGGCGACAAACAATGGCGCCCTGCTATTGGCAACGGCCCAGCCAGAGGACGCACAGCCCCCAACGCGCCTCAAGCTATCACGGGTGATAAGCCGTCGAGATGAGCCGGCTTACAGTGGCAGCAGCAGCCTGCCCGACCAGGAGACCAACAACGGCACCAACACCACGGACACAAATGGCGGCGAGCTGCGCAAGTTTCCATGGCGCAAGAAGCGCCAGAAGCAAAATGTGGCCAACAACAATGAAGCGGGCGGTGGCAGAAATGGCTATGCCACGCCCAAGTCGCTGTGATAAATGGTACGCTCCCGCAAGCTCTGCAACTTTTTAGCTAGCAAATAAACGTTTACAAATAGTTAGATTTACATACATATTCAGTGTTGAGTTAATGTTAACAAATAGTTAAATATATCTATGGACGAAAATGTTTTTGTATTTCGGCTTCTAGTCGGGTGCACGAAATCCGCTTTTCCGCCCCTATTTGCACAGATTTTCGCTTTCAGCTTTGTGTTGTTCCGCTTCTCCAGTCTTAAGCACAATAATTTAATTTAGTAAGAGGCGAGAACCGCAAGAATTTAAATTTTATCTAGTGAGTACTGAGCGACAAAAATACATTTTAAACCAATTAAATAGTTCAAATAGACGTTTGTTAATTATTACTTCAATAATAAATTTGTTTTTAAAATTACCCAAAATAAAAGTTAGGCACAAAACGTCGCAGTCAGCCGTCTCTGTATATTGCCACTATTTGTCTTCTCCACCACCCTCCCCCTAACACGACAACCCCTCAAGTAAATGTTGCGGAAGTTTCCAATTTCTTGTGAACTCAAGCAAAGATATGTACTGCTTTAAATGTATATATATAAATCCTCAATTTAGAAAAAAAAACTGTATTTATTTTTATTTCTTATATTTTTAGAAATATAAAATTAGAAAGTTGGATCATTTCGAGAAATAAAAATAATAATATATAATATAAATAAGCATTTAATAAAAAATATATATATTATTTAAAAAAAATATATTTATATATATTTAACATATATATTTTATTTACTATACATATTTTATTATATATATTTTTTTATTTGTTTTTAATAAGCTAAACGCCGGATATATAAATATATATATATTTATATATATATATTAAATCTATATTCAGCTGGCTCGAGATCTGACGTTTAGTCTATAAAAAAAGAAAAATTAAAATAATTTTTGTTTTTATTAATATTTTTCCAATAAATTTCGGGCGCCGTCGGCATCGGCAACCATCTTTAGACGAATACTTTACACGTCTGCGCTTCTTGAGGTTGAGATTGAAATATAAATATAAAATATTACACATTATTTATCGAAATTAGTCCATTTTTTAGTTTAGTATATCTAAAAAAGTTACGAATTTTTTTTAAAATACTTCAATATATATGAAAACATTTTGAGTCCAACCAGTTTTCGCTATTCCTTATACAAAAAATCCGTTTCAGAGTTAGCTTCATTGAAAATAAAAACCAAAGTTGGAATTTCTCGCTTAAGCCGATAATGTTAAGAAATGTTTAATCATTGCTTTACTTGTGGCTAGCAAATATCACAGGCTTTGTCAACTACATATACCCCCAACTACATATACCCCCCCCCACACACACACACACACACACACACACAAGTTGACTTACTTGTAGTACTAAGGTATCTAGATATATAAAGAGACTCTTCAAATAGGGTCAGAAAACTTGTTCGCATGGAAATTTATGGCCATATAAATGACAGCGGCTGCATTAGCTGGCCCAGACGATTTATGCCACGGCATAAAGCAAAGCCAATGTCGGCTGCAAGTGACGAACCGACTACGTCATGGACTTGCCACAACTCTAGTACTTAGGCGCCACACATAAATTAAGTGTTTAAGTGGCAACGAGTATATATATATAACAAATAAAGCTGTTCACATGCACCGAAACGAAAAACAACAAGTGAGAAGAGTTTTCTTCTTATTTTTCTATCATTTTTCTTACTTTCCTCGAATGCACTGCCAGCAACAGAATTCAATGGCATCTAAGGCCCACATCGAATTCGAATGGAAAAGGATATTTTTTTTTCGTGCCTTTCAGCAACTGCTCCTTGAAGGCAGCATCTGTTATTTTGCACTTGGCAGCCATTTTGTCAGCTACTTTTTGCCAAGTGCGCTTTGTCTGCCTGATGGAAGGGATTTGCACAGCTATGGCATAGGGCTTAGTCCTTGCACCTGCTAGCTGCCCAAGTGAAAGGCTCTTAAATGGCAAGTAGAACGTCAAGTAGGATTTAATTATTTTAAATTAAACTGATTATAAAATAAAAACATCCATGTCCTACCCAGATCAGTAAATGAATTTATATATACATATATATACTTATTTAAATGTTGTATACTATATAATTTGTATGCAAGGTATTTTCTTGTTCGTCTCTATCCTGTTTCATTTATTAACAATATTTGCCAAGGTAAGTCAAATTAAGTCATACTTCATACAAGCGCAATAATAAAGTTAATATTGTCCTGCTTTCTATTAAGGCAAGTTCAAATGTTTTTGTTTCTTAATAAATTTTCAAGTTGGAAAAAATCGTTAAAAAGCTAAGAAGTTAGCTCACGACAACGTCAAAGATAAAGTCGAAAAGTGACATAAAATATGAACTAAAAATTTATGGCAGGACATAGAAAGAAAATTGCTGAACATCAGGCCCTCGGCATGAACTCCATTTTACAGTTGATTAACTTTACATCAAATCGACTTTGAATATTGTTCATGAGCAAATCTTAAATTCTGCCCACACAAGCAGCTCACTGTGTTGACAACATGATTTCTCCATTAAACTTGCGTTTAACTTTTGACAGTCAGTCACATTTAGAAGCACGTTTATATGAGATGCATGCAAGCCCTTTGAACTGGATTTGACAACAGACTTATCCTTCACGTTTAGAACGTTAAACAGCTTTTCCGGATACTCATCACTGAGGTGTGTGTGTGTGGATGTGTGCCTGTGTGATCAATCAAAATGCGGGGTATTCGTAAGGATATCAGTTGAAAAGAGGTTATAGAAAATTGAAGTTCCATACACAAAAAGAACTTTACATTTTTAAAGGATATCTCGTTACATTTTCAATATATCCATAAATATCGATTTTGAGACTTGGTTTTCAAAGCATAGTTCGGCAACTATACCAAATATGGTATGTAGGCTCTCTTAGAATATACACATATTAGGACAATTTCACTTTATGTCCCCCTCAAAATTAAAACACAGTTCATTATCAAAGCTAGAGCCGAATGAGTACTAGAATTTACTTTGGAAATGGGAAGTTATTCAACACGAAATTTCCGGTTTGAAGACGAGTACAGGGAATTTTGTAGTTGAGCAGTCTCGACTACAGCGTTCTCGCTTGTTTGGAGCGTAGATTTGTGTGGTCTGTGTCAAGCATTATGCGCAGACAGTTTATTATGCACGTAACATGTGTGTGTAAAAAAACTCCCACACATTGTATTCTATTGTCGTCTGGGCAGCACACAAAAGTATAAAATTATGAGAGTTTTGTATCCCATAAGCTGACATGCTCAGGTCCAGATTTTAAGCCCACATCCTGTCATTTAGTTTTTAGCAACATTTTTTATTTTTTTGTGGCCATTGTCTGCGCTTAACGAGTAAGCGGCTAGCCGCAGGAAAGTCTCTAAATTGTTCATGAAACTCATTGAAGGACTACAGCAAAAGGACCACACACTTCTCCCTGTGCCAGTTTTAAGTGCTGAACCAACAAATTTCGAATTGCATAAGCACCTTCAATGGTTTGGCAATTAAAAATTTACACAGCACTTAATTTGCCGGAGCCCGAAAAAGGTATTTTCTCTGTGTGCGCGTGTGTGTGTGTTTGATGGCCAAAAAGCTGCTAAAAGCGAGCGAATATGCAGTCATGTGTATGGAGATATATAATGTGTATGAAACTATGCAAATATATATGCATATATGTATGTATTTATTGGTCAAGCTATTGTTTGTATGTACGAAATCTAACAAATAGTATCGATGAACCCAATTGATTTCCATTGCCGGCGCTGCGAGGTCAACTGCCTGCCTTGGCATTGTCTTGGAATTTATAGAAATCTATGATATAAAAAAAAGGGCAAATGTATCTAACAGGAAGAAGGAAATGTAAAGTATATATATTCATGGCCAGTATCAATAGTCGAGTCGATATAGCCATGTCCATCTGTCTGTCCTCCGTCCGTCCCAGCAGAACGAGTTTCTTTCAAATAATCGATAACTTGCTCCGTATGCAAAAAATCGATAAAAATTGATAACAGAATCCTGTTTATTGAGCAAATTAAATTGTACATGTTATATCTAGTATAAACAGTTCAAGTATCTTTTAGTTTACAATAAACATTTAAAATATATTAAATTATTTATTTGATAAGATAAATAATAACTGTCGCTTGACAACATTTTGTATAGCATACTTTGATGCGCTTCTGCAAAATATTAATTAAAATTCAATCGAAAAGTTTTCAACTGAGCGTGACAAAAGTGCATTTTAGTTTTCAATTTATTCTTTATTAATCCGCAAAGTGCATTGGAATTGAATTTTTGATTGTAATCAGTTGAAGTTGCCGTTATTTAGCGTCGGATCCATTGTTGATAGCGTGAAATTAAAATTTAATTGCTACATTTTTTCAACATAAACATTAATTCAAGTTTATTTGGTGGCATTGTGTTTATCTCATTATTTTACATAATTTTCCTTTGAGTGGAATACTTGGTAAGAGGGCAACACTTAATTGTGTCAGTTTAATGTTATTATTTAAAAGCCAACATATATTTAAAAGAACAAAAAAATTCAAAGTTTAAGCAAAATGTAGTCGCAGTCGCAAGTGCGGCAAGTGTGGCAAGCTAGCAGCTGGCAGCCGCATCAAATTTGCCCCGCAATTTTTGACAACAAATTAAACGCAGTGCCCCCCGGTCACAGTTCAACAAACTAAAATTGCTTGTTTTATGGCCTCCATGTACTCTGGCGTTCGTTTCAACACACACAAGAAGCTAGAATGGCAGAGGGCTGAGAAGAGAGCCAAAACTGGCAGCAGAGGAGGGCAAAACAAAAGGGCGAAATCGCAAAGCAGACAGCTAAAGATTAGCTGCAGCTTGCCGCCACACAAGTGTAGGGCCAAAAATAGCTCGAATTGCTTGTACAATTGCAGCCGTACAATAAAGACTCTTAGCCTTGACCAAGGACCCATGAACCAGCCCAACAGCCCAGCAGCCGAACAAGCCAGCAAGCCGACCAACCCACCAACCCACAGCCCCTCGAATCCAGTCAGCTAAATGTCCCTTTATATTCTTTTCTCTGTTGTATTTCCACAGCCACAGCATCTCATAATAATTACTTGGGTCTACAAATGCCGCCGAAACTTAAAGTTTGCCCTAAAAATTTAATCAGCGGCAATGGTTGGCATTGTCTGCGGAGCTCCACTGTTGCGGCCGATGCGTAGTAAATGCCAACTGCCCGATAACCGGGCAGGAACGTGTCTTTTGTAATCCGTTCCGGCTTTATTTAACCCCGGAGTTGCCAACGACTGAGCTCTCAGTTGGAATTTATTAAGCAAATGAACACGGACTCATTCAAATGGACGCAACTCGTGCGAAGCAGAAAATGTCACATTTTCTAATATTTAAGTAGCTGAAGCACTCACATTACATAGCTGCTAGTAACAGCTGGGTATCTGCTAGTCGAGCTGTTTGATATCACAAACACGCACGCGCTAACAATGCTCATTGCAGCGCAGAACTTTGGCAATCGTTCAGGGGGATTAATTAGAGGTTTGACAACAATTCCAATAATTTATTGGTGTATTAAAAGTTTATTAATTAACGCTGGTTTTTGGCACTTGCAAAGACTTTTCGTGCTCAACAATTGTAGCAAAGTGTCAGGCAAAGGGGCAAAAGCAATCGCAAATTGCCAATTGTCATGAAAAACAAACAAGCAAGCAAATGAAAAGAGTTTTTCCAACAGCTAAAGCTGCAAATAATACCCCACACGCAGCAAATGAAATAAATGAGATTATCTAAATATTAGTCTGTACACAGAACTAAGCGCTCAGCTCTCAGTTTATCACAGTTTTTAGAGTTCTTTATATACATAAATGCACATACATCTGGATGTACAAATAAATAAAGCTCCAATTGTGGAATTTAGTTGCACTTAAATTTCAATGTAAATTATACAAAACAATAAAAAGTATTTGTTTAAAATATTCATGCGCTTTAATAAGTTAAAAACTACCATAATTAGGTACAACATTTTAATTGATAATGTCAGTTAATATCAGCTAAATAATTAAATTGTTTTTTTATGTTGAACTTTTCATGTCAACCATATACGCCTGTCTGCCTGTCAGTTAATTTTAATGAGCTGCCGCGACAGAGAAATTTAAACAAATAAAAATATCTAACTTTTAATTCAAAATGTAATTTTTATTTGCATAGGCACAGACTCTAAAAGACTATATATACATATATGTATAAATAAATATATAACTAATAATAAAAAAGAAGGCAAATAAAGCTTTATAAAGAGGGCATAAAGAAATGGATAACTATAATTATAAATAAAACTATAAAAAATATATTTCAAATATGATATACTAGATGGTATTACCCGTTGCAAGGTTTGTGCTAAATATTGTGTATATTACCTTTTCACCCAGCTTCCGCTCGTGGACTATTTATTTCTGCCCGTACTATATTGAGGTCCACTTCTACTTAAAAATATGTTTACAGTCCATTGAATAAAGAACTAAATGTTCCACCCAGGTTAGTCTTGTAGTAAGAATCTTGAAGCCGAAAAATAGACTTTTGTTAATCAAACCTTAGACCCAAATTTTACATCAATTTTAACAAACATATCTTAAAATGAGTTTGTAGCCGATCGGATTGTAACCAAAAAACTTTCATTCAACTGCTTTTCCACGATTTTTCCACACTTGAAGGTGGAATTTCCAAAAACATAGTGTACTTCATATAAGATAACACTACAAATTTAAGCTTCTTAGCTCTTAAGGTTTGGGTTGTGCGTTCATCATTAATCAGTCAGTCAGTAAAGATAATCAGTTTTATATTTAGAGATAATAGTGCCAAATAATTAAATAAATATGACGAAGACAACTAAAGTATTAAAGATAAAGCAGAATGTACCACGTTTTCTCCACTAAACTTTCTCCACCCTTAATAAAATCGTTTGCTTTCAGGATACCTTCGGCAACTCACTGAACATACCCAGCTTTGAGTAAGCGCATAGCCTGCCGGACAGGCTTAAAATTACCCCCGACGAGTCAGGGGTAACTATCTCTTCACCCTATCTACCTAATATTCTATATAACTTGTTTCTACCTTTTATTCAGATTTATTAAATTTCTAATTTTTCCCTTATATCAATTTATGATTTTTCTAAAAAAAAAACCTATTTTATTATTATTTATTTTTAATTTTTACTTAAAAATATTTATTTGAGACTTACATATTCCTTCTTATCTATAGAAAATACTTGGATTGACACTCGTTTGTTCAACCTCTATTAAAAAAATAAATTAATATAACTTTGAAAGTAATTAAAATAAATAGAGCCTACCTCGAGCCAGCTAAAGTAAGATTTATAATGCACAATATTACTAAATAATTAAATAAATATGTCGAAGAACATTTAGATATAGACGAAGAAAAGATATATATAAAATATATATATATATGTATAATGTAATATATAGGATTTATGATATCGAACTTAAATAAACATCTACTTTTAATATATATACTATTATTATTATTATTATTATAATTATTATTATTATTATTATTATTATTATTATTATTATTATTATTATTATTATTATTATTATTATTATTATTATTATTATTATTATTATTATTATTATTATTATTATTATTATTATTATTATTATTATTATTATTATTATTATTATTATTATTATTATTATTATTATTATTATGAATTCCCATAAAAATAATAAAATACTATTCGCGACTGTTAGTTATTTAAAGAACTCTTTAACTGCTTTAAAAAAAATTAGTCCCAAGTCAGACCAAAACCAATAATATTTAAAAATGAAGTATTAATTAAAAATTAGCCTAGACCTAATAACAGATATCTTACAAGCTGTCTACTTCAATTGCATATTTTTTTATAACATTATTATATTTGACCAGAAATTCCAGTTCCCAGAACTTCCCGTCAAATGCAACACCAATTGCAGCAAAATATTTGAGTTATTTCGATAAAAGAAAATGTTAAAATGTAATGCGGGATACAGAGCCGTGAGCGCTTGTTAAAGCGACATGTGTCAGCATATCGCAGGACGTGTGAGGAGGGGTGGGTGGGGGGAGGGGCCACATCCGTTTTACAAATCGCACAACAAACAAATTGTAATACACGCAAAGGGAATTCTCAGCTGACTTCTGATGTGGCAGCTGTTGTTGTTGCTGTTGATGTTGTTGTTGCCGTCTATTATCCAATAGACGTATCTTACGGTCTGCTGGAGCAGCAAGAGCTCCATGGTAAGCGGAATAGTGGCCCTTTCGGCTATGCTTTTGTTGTACTGTAAGCCACATATATGTTAGTTACCAGTTAGCCCTGATATGAAGCCGCATGTGGCTCACATTTGCATGGGGCTAAGTCGACGCTAATTGAAATGATTTGGGTGCGCATCGAAGCTTGCTATAGCTCAGCTGTTGTCTGCGTGCTTGTGTGGCCAGTCGAGCGGCAGGCGAGGAGGAAGTGGAGCATGCCAAGACAATCCCACGCAGTGGTTGCTGCTGCTGCCAAAATTAGCAGTCAAGTGAAATGAAAGGCAATAAACGGAGAAACAAGAAACGCGACAGGACCCCGCACAAATAAGCAGCAAATGGCATTTAATTGAGGCCTGGCGCTGACGATATTTAAAAGCGATTCCTTGCTGTCTTGCACATGGACGTGTATATCACAACCTGAGGCGCCAGAGTTTAAGGTTCACATGAGTCAACGTGACCTTTGCCAGGTGCCAGGCGGCCACAAATCAAGCCCAGGCAAAAACAAGACACGCCCACAGCAGAAGAAAAAAAAGGACAATCACTCCCGGCATAAATCAATGCTAAAAAGGCCAAATAAAACTAAGCTAAACAGTCGCAAAAGCAAACGCCTCTAAGTGTGCTACACTTTCTGCGCATTATGCAATATTTACCGCACATAAATTTAAGTAACATGCAAAGTGGGCACAGGTAGCGTGCATAAATTTTATTAAACAAAACCAACATTGCCAAATTGCCAACAGAATATGAACATAACAAATAGACAACATCAACATTAAATCAGTTGAAAATACAAAATGTTTTCGCGCAATCCCAACTGGATTTACGCGCCGCAAAAGTCGCCGCGACATCAAATCGCCCGCCGTTGTATTTGTTCCCTTTCTAGAATTCGCTTTGCTCAGCACTTTCTCCAATTACATTAAGAACTACATCATTTAAGAGGTTGAGCCTGATTTACACTTGAAAAAAAAATTTACTTTCATTATTTCTTTTCTTTTGCATTCGCATTTAATGGCATGCATGCCACTTTACTCTTTAGCTTCCATTATTCCTGTTTACCATGAGGAGGACGTATATGTAGGATATTTCGCGACACTCTGACTTAATTTATGCTACACAAAATTTTAAGGACCTGGAAGCTTACGAAATATTTAGGGATTTTTAGGGTTCGACAAAAAAATTTCAGTTGGTTCCATTGGCCCACATTGGCCAAAAGAAAATTATCCTATCATATATAAAATATTCCCATTCCTGCAAGAAATATTACATATTTGGATACAACAACTATTTTCTATCGGGCCTATTTTTGTAAGGACCAGATCTATTAAGAACACTTAAATCGCACTGATAATTTGCAGGATACGAAGGATTTTTTGCTGTTGAAATGGTTCTTACCGCCTACAAAAAATATTGCTTAATCGTGTGGTCCACGTTTAAACATGCACGGACTTTTGTTTTATAAGATATAGATACTTCATTTAATACAGGACATCTGGAGTTATTGAGTAAATTTCATTGGAAAACATCTATTGACAGAATAGCTTATCGCCACTCTAATGAGCTTGGTGGCATGGCATGGCTGGCTCTCGTTGAGTCTTCATTAATCCAGGAAAGCCCTGAGTGGCCAGTTAAGCGGATGACTTCTCTTGAGTCGGCGGGTTGTCCAGCAGATTTCGTGTTGAAACAACCGAAGGGCAGGGTAATTTAGTTACCTTATGTACATTGTGTATGCGTGTGTGTATGCATGTATCTGTATGTATGTATCTGTATGTGAGTATCTGTATGTATGTCTGTATGCATGTATGTATGTATGTAGGTATGTATGTATGTATGTATGTAGTATGTATGTATGTATGTAGGTATGTTTGTATGTATGTATGTATATATATGTATGTATGCACGTATGTGTGTGTATATGCATGCGTGTATGTATATGTGTCTTTTAGTGATATTTGTACGAATATATGTTTTAGCATGTGTATGTGCGTATGCATATATATATATATATATATCAGTGTGTGTATGCGTGTATCTATGTAAGTATGTTTGTGTATAATAATTTATCTATGTTTGCATGTATATATAGTATCATGTAGACATTTATATATGTAAATGAATGTATGCATATGTTTATATGCTAGACTAAGTTTACCCTAGCTGCTAAAAAAAAAAGTCCTAACTAATTCCCTTCTACGCGATTCTCATAAATTCAAGTAAATCGCATAGACTACAACTACTATAGCCGGCTGATTATTATTGGAGGAGGCGACAGCTTGAATAATAGCGGATACGGCAACTTGAACAAAGGAGGAGGCGACGGCTTGAACAAAGGAGGATGCGACAGCTTGAGCAAAGAAGGAGGCGGCGGTTTTAATATTGGAGGAGACGACAACTAAGACAAAGGAGGAGGCGGCGGCTTGAATAATAGAGGAGACGGCGGCTTTAACATTCAAGGAGACGACAACTTGAGCAAAGGAGGAGGCGGCGGCTTTAATATTGGAGGAGGTGTCAGCTTGAACAATGGATGAGACGGCGACCTCAACTATGAAGGAAGCGGCGGCTTGAAAAAAGAAGCAAGTTAATAAACATTATCTCTGCAATTCTCTTCTTTCAGTGATTTCTATAAATAAAACTGTTTGTCCTGATTCAAAGACTAACTGATTTGTGACCAACGCACAGCCCAAACCGTAGGTTCTTATGTGATGGGGGTGCACACTAAGATGGGGTTTTGCGAAATTCTACCAGCAAGTGTGGAAAAATCTCATTTGTATACAACTTTTTGATGAATACGCGTTTCAGCGATATTTGCAATTTCAACCTATGTACCGATCGGCTGAAAAATCATTTCTAGAGATCGCTGTAAAAAATTATTTAATGCGTGTTTCACACATTTCGCAAAATCCGCCGCTCTTGGGTGAGAAAAAAGGGTGAAAGGTTATAAGGGCGATGTTCTTAGTTTCGACACATCGCCCTAAAACTTGTTTTCAAATCAAAACATAAAAACTAAATGTGTAGGTGTCTCTGCGATTTTGGATATTCCACCGACAACTGTGGAAATTTAACGTAATAATGTTGCATGGAACATTTTTGCTTACCATCGCATCGGTTTCAAATTAATTGCAGGGATATTTATGAAAATTTATGTCGGGAAATCCATCGCTCTTAGAATGAATAACGGATCAAGGCTTAATAAATGAAAGATTATTTTTCTGTTTCACTTTTAATAAATATTACACATTATATGTTTTACTTTCATAAGTGAAAAGGTAGATATTAAGAAATGTTGCAATAATTTTTGGGCTAAATTATTTGGACTGTTTTTGAATATTGTTTGGTTTGTGGGCATTTCAACGTTAGCTTTAAAGTGACAAAACTGAACGGAGTGTCATCTTGAAGCCGTTTCGAATTGGCTGTATTATAAATATTTTTCGCAAGTGCACATACGGAGTTGAATTTGAGAAGAAAGCGAAATCTAGAATTATATTGCTTGGGCAGTCAGATAATTAAATCATTTGCAGGTGAGCGCGTGCTCTGATTTAATTACGCCTCCAAGCTTCAGCTCAAGAGCTGTAGACGCTGCCGTCAGTTAGTCTATTCATGTCGCATTTCAGCGGCAGTTTTGACGCCCAGACAGACGGCACAAACTTGCACACCCACCCACACACACACACACACACACACACACAGACATATAGAAACAATGCATCATTTGTGCTGTGCACAGTTCGTAAATTAGACGTCTAAGTTAGCGCAACGAGACGCGGCGAGTTCCCAAGAAACGCGTGTGCCAATTGAGTAAGAGTTAGCAAAAGTTGCCGACGAAGAGCAGGGAGGAGTTTGTGGAAGAGGAGGAATGCTGCAACCGCAGTCTGATGAATGGCGCAACTTGGCTTCCCGTTGCCATTGCCAGCTCGTGCATTGTCTATGGCTAGCCAGGACTCGAGTTGGAAATTGGAATAAAGCTATGCGTACCCTTTTGTACATATATTTATGTGAATATATTGCAACTGCTGCCATTTGTGGCATCCACAAAATTAACTGTCGACTAACTACGTTTAGCTGTACACGACTCGCAGCTATTCCCAAGGCTGCGAGGTTGACTTCATAAGTAATAAATCACAGCCTAAAATGTAGAAATTGATAAAAATCATTATTATTAAATTAACCAGAAGGAACAGTTATGCAAGCCATAATACTATTCCTTGGGACCTCCCAAGGAAACATTCGTTTAAAAATTGTAATTTTTTGAATAAAAGCACATCAAACTTTTGCAAAAATTGTTTTTCTTGGAAAAATGTAAAAGGTAGCAGTGTTTAACACAAATAATCACATTTGTTCCTTCATTACAATCCCGATTTTACTGATATATATATTAAACAAAAAATGTATTAATAGAAAACTTCTAATGTAAGCAGTTTTTTCTTCTTTTACCAAATTTTTTCCTAGAACCTATATAATTTAGTATTCCGATTTAATTAAATATACATTGAAAAAATTTAGTTGTTCTTAGAAAAATTCAAATTCAATTTTTAAGCGATTCTTAGATGTATTTTAATGTAGTATTCCAATTTTACGGAAATATATAATAAAAAAAAGTAGTTTAAGTAATTTAAACAACAAAAAAACAATTATTAAGCGACGCTTTCCTTAGAAGCTATACTATATATATTCGGATTTAATTTGCATAGCCAACTCTTTTCTTAGAAGCTATATAATATAGAAAAACAGTTATTCTTATTTTTTAATAATTCTTTATATATGAATTATTTCTTAATTCAATTTGTTTTCTTGTGCTCTAGGATCGATCAGTATCTGATCTGATTTCTACCAAGCGACAGACCTTGAATGTGGAGTGTGGTTACAAGGTTCTCTAACCTATAGGGTATAAACAATAAAAGGGTATTTACAATAAGTTATTTACATTGATGTTGTTGTGAGCATAGAGACATTCGAGCTTGTTGAACCTTCCGAGGCATTTGACAGTTTGCTGTGAAAGCATGCAAAGTTTCATCAAGTTAGCTGTACGACAGACACAAGAGAGGAACGCGGCCTTATCGCCATGTATGTTTATTCTGATGAAGAATACATAAATCTCTTTTATGATGTAAGCTGAATTGTTCAATGTGCTACACATTTCGCGCCAAAATACACGATGCAAGGCTATAGAGAGGTATTATAGGCGGATGGGAACTTCAAAGGCTACAAAGAAGTTTTATAAGGCGGTCAGCAACTTCGAAGAAGCTATGTAACAAAGCCTTCTAAATCGAAGGATTTTATTTCGCACAATTGATTTTTATATTCAAAGATGTTTTATTTTTTTAATTACATCAGCAGATTTTACTTAAACAATTTAAAGTAGATTTTATAATAATTCAAAATTCCTGAAAAGCGGTTTACAATAATAGGTATAACTCGAGGATCAACCCTTGTATAATTTCAACTCAATTTATAGCATTGTTCTTTACAGCGTTAACATTGCAAGCCATTAGCGATGCTTTGGTGGGAAACTCCCCCCTTCCCCTTCATGTACCCTCCACACCCCACTTTACCGCCTTAGAAACCGACACACCTCACAACTTAGAAAGTTTACTTTTTATGGCAACAGTATGTAAACTTTGGCAGTTCAACAATTTTGGTCGCCGGGTAACTCCAGCAGATCCAACAGCTCCAGCAGCTCCAGTTACAGCACATCCGTGCGGCGGGCCCGAGGCGGAGCAGAGACCAGCAAAGGGTCTTTGGCATCCCACACACAATTTGCATGATTTTGTGTTAATTGCAAAAGTTGCCCGGCCACAAAATCAAATCTATGGACTTGGGCTAAGCGACAAGTAAGTGAAACTCAAGCTGCTTAATATACGACTGCAAATGCTCTGATTAATTGCGTAATTGAGCCACAAAAAGTTATTTTTGTGGCTGGCCACGTGGCTTGCCGAGCTGAGACGCGCGCTGGCCCCCAAGCATCTGGCAGCACATTTCAGTTATGTCTTGCGAACTGGACAAATTTAAGCTATCCGCGTGTTTATGCTGGGCGCGTGAAAAGATAGCAAGAAAATATTCAAAAAAGTGGTGAGTGCCTCGTGCTCGTGTCGAGCCGTGCTTGAAGATTTCCACACGTAACTATCTCATTTGTGTGTGCGAGTGTGTTTGTGTTTGGATGGAAGCGCTCGATGGAGCATGTCGAGGCGCTGGTCTCATATTTCATGTGGCTCGACAATAATAACTCCAGATACAAAAACACCAACAACAAGAGAAATATAAAAAACAACAACAATACACAATTTGCTTTGCAGTTACATTTTGGCGGCACATTTTGTATAATTTGATGATTTCATTAAATAAATTGCCAAGGGAGGCATTTGCTTTCTTAGCTGTTGTTGTTGTGTGTGTGTGTGTTTGTGTGTGTGGCTCGTGTTGCCACTTTGACATTGGCCTAATGAAGAACGCTGCAAGAAATAATTAAAATTAGCCCAAACAAGCGAACAGCTTGTGGCCTGTGGCCAATACAACCTGACGACCTTCCTCAACACGAGCCCTGGCGACGCACTCGTGACTGGCATAGAAATTTCTATGGCATCTGAGAAGAGCGCTGATTCAGTTTTTCCAGTTTGGGCAGGCCCACCTGCTGCCGCTTTGGCTTTAATCTCCTTTAATGCTCTCTATTAACAATGGTTATGGCTGCGGCTGCCTAAAAGCCATGGAAAGCCGACGGCAGGAAGTGAGAGAAAGAAATGCGTTTCAGTGCTGCTGGCAAAAAGACAACAACAGTAACTTGTAAGGGGTTTCCAACTACGAGATTCCCTGAAATTTTATTTTTTCTCTTAACTACTTATAATTATGTACATACTTGTGGCGATCTGGCAGGACAAGAACTGATACATTTTAAGTTTTTTCTCTTTGATAAGTTTGGTTACACTAACTTTGAATTTCACCATATTGCAAAAAAGCACGTACAACCTTTTTCTAGCTCGAGCTCTCTAACTTTCAGCTTATACGCATCTACATAAATATTAACTCTTTTTGGTATATAATAAATAAAGCACTATTGCTAAATCGAGATATTTTACTTGTGTTAACGGATGTAGAATTTGACTATTAAGTTCCACCGAAATAACCAAATTGGTGACCCCCGACAATAACCAAAGTGTGCGCAACTCAGAAGAGACGGAGCACCTACTTAAATTGCAATCATCACCAGCAGGCATACTTCAAGATCATACTAAAGTTTTCGCCAATTCAATTTAGAATTATAAGCTAATTGACACACTCATATACATAGCTTTGCTGCGACATACTCACACAAAGATAGACATTTTGCGCAGTTCCACGAAATACATGACGCTTAAAATACAAAATGGAGGACGAGAATAATGCTCACATTGAGAACAGCAATGCAGAAGCTGCAAACAATGTAAATTCTGTTTTCGTCAAGAAGGAACACGAAAAGTACGCAGCCGTCATCACATATGCGGATCCCAAATACTTAGATCAAGTTCACGATCTTGTTCAAAATGAGCCTCAAACAAATCCATACACTACACTCAAACAAGCCATCCTGGCAAAGTTCGCTGAGTCAGAGATGACACGCCTCGACAAACTTGCCACTGGCATTCAACTTGGTGATGGACGTCCAAGCCATCTCCTCAGCCAACTACAGCAAACCAACGCTACTAACGACGAATCAGTTGTACGTCGTTATTGGATTAAACGCCTACCTCCTGCAGCTCGCGCTGTCAGCGCAGGTATTCTTGAGACTTCCCCGAATACAACACTATCGCAACTTGCAACAGCCGCTGACGCCGTAATGGATACACTAAGTTATACTTCATGTGATAACGTCGCAGTGCTTTCCCGTAACAACACTGCAACTGAGCATCAAATGGACAACCGCATCAGTACGATAGAAAAACGTCTGGATGCCCAGGACATAATGTTTCAAAACATCAATACAAAACTTGGTCAGCTGCTCAACAGCAATAAAAACGACGGAAATCGACGCACTCGCAGTCGCAATCGATCACAAACCAACCGCAGCAATGCACCGAACGCACAGGCCGATTCAAACCAAAATTGCTGGTATCATAACAAGTATGGCTGCAGTGCCCAACACTGCATTGCACCATGTTCCTTTAATCGAAAAAACACCAACAACCAAAAAAACTAGCAAACACCGTCGAAGAAAATAAAATTGGCCACTTCGACGGCCAATCTGTTCATGCCATAAAAAAGTTTTCCAAGCTTAGTATAAACGTTCACAGTATAACAACCTCTAATCGACTATTTATTCCAGATACAAAGTCTGGTAAAAAGTTCCTTATCGACACTGGCGCTGATGTGTCAGTCATACCTTCTGCAGCCATAAACCGACGTTTCTTAGCCACCAGCGAAAACCCTCTTTTTGCTGCTAACGGCACTACCATTAAAACATATGGCTCAACCCGTCTCACTCTCGATCTTGGGTTACGTCGTCCATACACATGGAATTTTATCATTGCTGACACAAAATTTCCAATCATTAGATCAGATTTCCTACAGCACTATAACCTTCTTGTCAATATCAAAGATGGTAAATTAATCGACGCTCAAACTTTGATAGCACGTCAAGGTGTCTGCAGTCTTCGATCTATAACAACGTTAAAAACGTTTAACGCATCCTGTGAGTTCGCCCGGCTGCTGGAGGAATTCAAGGACATCACACAACTCAATGCCTTATCACCGAAGCACACAACATCTAGTGTAACTCACTGCATTGAGACAAAAGGCCCACCAACATTCGCAAGACCTCGTCGACTCACTCCGGACAAATTTAGGGCTGCCAAAATGGAATTCGAGTTCTTGCAAGCCAACAGGCGAATGGCGGCCATGTGGTGATTACCGCGCCCTCAACGCACAAACTGTTCCGGATAGGTATCCACTTTCACACATACAAGACTGTACACATATAAAATATTCTCAAAAATTGATCTTAACCGTGCATATCACCAGATCCCCATCGAACCAGGCGACATCCCAAAGACTGCAATAACCACACCATTTGGATTATTTGAGTTTACACACATGACATTTGGATTGTGCAACGCTGCACAAACCTTCCAAAGGTACATGCATTCCGCACTGAGGGATTTAGACTTTGTTTTCGTCTATATAGATGATATCGCCGTTGCATCAGACAATATGGAGCAACACCAAATCCATCTTCGGCAAGTTTTTGAACGACTTCGACGTTTTCATCTCAAAATCAACACTAGCAAATGTCGTTTCGGTCAAACATCAATCGAGTTTCTTGGGCATTTGATCGATCATAGTGGCATCAAACCATTACCAGACAAAGTGAAAACCATCATCGAATTTCCCTTGCCCACAGTCGCAAAAGAACTGAAACGTTTTTTGGCAATGATTAACTTTTATCGAAGATTCCTGCCAAAAGCAATCACGCATCAAGCACCACTGGTACAATTAATACCGGGTAACAAAAAAAACGACTCAACTCCAATAACTTGGACATGTGACACGCTGAAACATTTTGAGGAATGCAAGCGTTCTCTAGCTGCAGCAACACTTTTGGTACATCCTGCTCCAGATGCTCAGTTATCGCTCAGCACGGACGCAAGCGATACAGCCGTTGGCGCTGTACTGCATCAAATCGTCAACAATGAACCTCAGCCAATGGGATTTTTCAGCGTTAAACTTACTGACGCACAACGCAAGTACAGCACTTATGATCGAGAGCTTCTTGCAATTTACCTTAGTATCAAGCATTTCCGCTACATGCTCGAAGGAAAAATTTTTGATGTCCACACTGACCATAAACCATTGGTATACGCTTTTACGCAAAAATCTGAAAAAGCTTCTCCACGGCAGCTTCGACAGCTAGATTTTATCGGACAGTTCACGACATCTATTCTACACATTGCAGGTGTCGATAACATTACTGCTGATACACTCTCTCGCATCGAAACCATTGAAGCCAACATCATCGACTACAATAAGATTGCTGTTGCACAAGCAAGTTGTCCAGAGCTAAAAAAGCTACTTAATGACAACACAACTTCACTTCAAATCAAATCTATCAACTTACCGCAATCAAGTACTCCAATCTTATGCGATTTTTCTACTTCTACAGTGCGACCATTCATACCGCAGCCACATCGAAAAAATATTATCAGCAAGATACATGGCATTGCCCATGGAGGAGTTGGTTCAACAATTAAACTCATCAAACAGCGCTTCGTTTGGCCTTGTATGCATAAAGATATAGCTCACTTCGTCAAACACTGCATCCCTTGCCAAAAATCTAAAGTCACACGTCACGTTCATTCACCGCTCCAACAATACACTCTGCCTTCACGCAGATTTGAACACATCAATGTAGACCTCATTGGACCACTTCCTCAATCTGGTCAATTTAGATATTGTCTCACGATTATCGATCGCTATACCAGATGGCCAGATGCAGTCGCCATCGAGGATATCCAAGCTGAAACAGTAGCCGCAGCACTCATCAATACATGGATTTCTCGCTTTGGAGTTCCAGCACGCATTACCACGGACCAAGGCAGACAATTTGAATCCAGGTTATTTAACGAGCTATCGCGCCTCCTCGGCATTGACCATTTACGAACAACCGCCTACCATCCACAGGCAAACGGAATCATCGAACGTTGGCACCGCACGATTAAGGCAGCTATAATGTGTCACAACAGGATCGGCTGGCCATCCAAACTGCCAATGATTCTCCTCGGCCTACGCTCAGCATATAAGCCCGACATCCAAACAACAGCAGCACAGCTTGTTTACGGTACAACTCTTCGTCTTCCTGGAGAATTTTTCAATAACTCCAGTCAATTTCAACCACAAACTGATTTCGCCAAGGATCTAACAGAGATGATGCGCGAAATCCGACCAATTCAAACATCCAACCACGACTCATCAAAGCCTTTCATCTTCAAGCAATTAGCTGATTCAACTCATGTTTTTCTGCGTAACGACACGGTACGTGGATCGCTTCAGACGCCCTACGACGGACCATTTGAAGTAAAATCAAAACATACCAAATATTTCAACATACTTATCAATGGTCACGATACCAAAGTATCAATTGATCGCCTCAAACCTGCTTTCATGGAAACACAGCAACAATCAACGACAACCAACGCAGAAACAACATCGCCATTAGGTCAACAACAGGTCGCATCCAAGGATACTCCCAACACACCTATACCGCTTCAACAATCTACAAGGCCTCGCCGCACAATTAGACTCCCCGTTCGTTTCACAACTTGAAGTCTAGAAGGGGGTACTGTGGCGATCTGGCAGCACAGGAACTGATACATTTTAAGTTTTTTCTCTTTGATAAGTTTGGTTACACTAACTTTGAATTTCACCATATTGCAAAAAAGCACGTACAACCTTTTTCTAGCTCGAGCTCTCTAACCTTCAGCTTATACGCATCTACATAAATATTAACTCTTTTTGGTATATAATAAATAAAGCACTATTGCTAAATCGAGATATTTTACTTGTGTTAACGGATGTAGAATTTGACTATTAAGTTCCATCCAAATAACCAAATACTTAAGAAACGAAACATTCTCATCAGAGAAAATTCAAACCTTTTTTGATAACTTATTGTTATTTACCAAACCGATAAATATCTATTTGCAAGCCCAAGTTTCAGATAAATATATCGAAAATTAAATACGCAAGAAGGTATGTTTTTTTTTGTAAGTGATAGACGTCTACAGGTTTTTATTCGATTCCACCAAATACTATTCCACTAAATATCGATTTGCAGTCCCAAGTTTCAGGAATATATCGGATATTAATGTAGCCAGAGGCACAACAGTTGGTATGTTTTTCTCAGAGTTGGACGCGTATAGAGACAGTCAGTAAGTTCCATTTCACCAAACCGAGTAATATCGCTTTACATTCCCAAGCTTAAGATGATTATATCAGATATTAAAGAAGACAGAGGCACAACATTTGGTATGTTTTATTCGGATGAACGCGTACATCGATAATCGGAAAGTCAGATGTACATCATGACTCATTCCATTCCGCCAAACCGATAAATATCGCTTTACATTCGCAAGCTTAAGATGAATATATCGGAGGGTAAAGGCGCCAAAGTCATCACATTTGATATATGTATGTTTTTTTTTCAGAGATGGAGCATACATGGACATTCAGAAAGTCAGACGGAGAACATAAAACATAAATATCGATTTGCAGTTCCAAGCTACAGATGCATACATTGAAGATTAAAGGAGCTAGAGGCACAGCATTTGGTATGCTTTTTAAAGAGATGGACGCGTACTCATTCCAATCCACCAAAGCAATAAATATCGATAAGCAGTCCCAATTTTTATATGCACACATCGAAGACTACAGAAACTTGAGGACAACAAGAACGAATTGTCATATTAAACCACAATATTGCATAGTACTTAAATTTATTTTTTCTTCTAAGTTTCCTAAATATGCCCTTTTTCAGGCATTTTCAATGGATACAGGGTATAGCAATACATGGCTGCTGACAGTAAAATTTACGTTGAGTTTATTGATATATGTGTGTGAGTGGGCGTTGCTTTGGCTGTCAGCCAGTGTTTACTTCTGGCCACATATGTTGATGTTGATGTCCTGTTGCCCTTTGCACCTCGACAGGCCCCTGCCATTACTCGCTTTTCGCACAACTTTCAATTTGCCGCCCACATTTCAGCGCCTCGAGCTGTGCGCAACATTTACTGAAATGCCAAAGTTTTTAGCAAAATTACAGCCATAAACTTGGCTAGCGGTGTCAGCAGAAGCCAAATTAGCAGCTCGCTAAGTTGCAGAATTTTAGAGAAATAGGAGCGAGAGTGAAAGAGAGAGAGAGTTGGAGAGAGGGAGAGAGAGAGGAATGTCAATCTGAGCTCTACACAAGCGTAATTAAACGCATTTGTTGGCGCACAATTTGCACTGGGCCATTGGGGCAAACCCAAATGCAAATCCTTGGGTCAGCCATAACAATTCCGAGGAGGCAATCCAAACGCCTACCGAGCACCAAAAACTCGACACAACTTTTTAGTTATTTTCTGTGGCAGCTCGAGCCGCCACAAGCCAGGCAAGACAACCAACGGCTTGGCAGCGCAATTTAAGTAGAGCAACTTTCGGCAGCTAAAGTACTCGCAATTGCAATTAGGATTCAAATAAACTCTTTCGAGCTATCAAATTTCTACATTTTTCTCCTTTTAATTGCGAGCGCTTTATACTTATCTTGACGCCCACAATTGTATTCAAATAAAGTTTATAGTTTTTACAAAAGAGAAAAAATAAAAAAAAAAACCTTGTGCAAATCCAATCTGGAGCATCATTATGCTGAGAAGTGGTTGATTTTTGTTATTTATGGTTTGATTTTGTACAAAATATTTGAAGCCCTTAGCAAACAAATAAGCAAACCAAAAATTCTCATCTATTTTGGTTTGAATTTGTAGCCCTAACAAAGTTCAAGTTCTCAGAGTCAAAGAATATGATGTTAATTACGTTCTTCTCTTAAAATGAAAATAAAATTTGCCTAAATTACAGTTGTGAAATAAATATTATTGACATGGATAAATATAATTTATACCTCCAATGTAAATTGGAGCTTAAATAGAATTCATCCAGAACACTAATAACATAACTTTAGACTTTAGGCGCAATCTTGACGAAGTGCTCCATAACCAGAGTGTTTTATTTTATTACCCTTAATTAATCTTCTGAACACCTTCTTGATTGAAGCACACACACGCCCAGGTTGTTGCAACTGTGCCACCAATTGCTGCCACGTACGGTCGATATTGCGCCGCGCAAACAACAGGTATTACACACAGTGCAGTCAGACATTTCAGTGAGTGGATGCGGATGCTAATACAATAACTGGGGCGAGTATCAGTAACAGTAAATTCTATTCATAATATTCCAAACACATGCGGCACGTGTTGTTGCCATAGATTTGTCCTTGCCACTTGCCGTTTACTTTATGTGTGGCAACAATAATCAGACGGGAACGACGACGACGAGAAGCACAACAAAGCATCTACGCATCCGTACGACACTTGGGGCAAGCAATAAAAAGTATTCTGACAAATAAAGCAAATCGGGGGCATTTGCAGCATTTTAATGCAATTTGCTGCAAACGAGCGACAACAACATAAACGCGGCCATATTGTATTTCTTAGCACTTGCCAAAGGATATTACAAACTCATCACGATATGTGCAGAGGGACAGCTCCTAAGATATATGTTATATGCCCGATCCAACGATTAGTTGCGAGTTCTTGCCTGATAATCTATTTGGTTTTCTCAGATTAAATAGGCTTCAAATCAACTTACAACAAAATCTTATCAATATATAGTAGACAGCTAAAATATGGACTAAAGGACGTGGAGTTAGATTTTATATAAAAAACATCATTTTTGTTTTTCTCAATATATCTTAGGCACTAATATCTCTATTCACATGGCTCTCAAGGAAGAAAATAATCGTCCCTCAGTTCGCGAGAGCACTTGATCTTTGACATGCCAAATATAGCTGTTCAAACATGTTCTTCATTTGATGTCTTGAATTACGTGCCACTTTTGTCTATGGATATCGAAAAGCAAATTATGTCACAAACCTGGACAAGCGTTATGAGCTGAGTGGGCAGCATACACAGCTCAGGCTCAGGCTCAGGCGCGCGTGTGCCATATCCTGAAAGATTGAGGGGCCATTATGTGGAAATTTCATTACACCGGCATGCGTAGGTGCCAAACAGGAGCAGCACTTAACGTGAACTCGTTCGCCTGTCAGCCGAAACATGGCCCCGTTGCGACAGTTAACCAAAGCCGCGACTCCGCTGACAAAATTGTAAAGCACTTTGGGCCAAAAACTCGAGACCAAATCGAGTCGAAGAGAAAAAATGCTTATGATAGAAAAGTGCCGTTCAAGGTTGTCGCATCTGAATTGGAAAGCCATAAACTGCGAGGCGTTCGGGCGTCAAATGTTGCGTATACGTAACGTAATCAATTTAAATGTTTTTTCTCTTCTGCTTGGTTTATCAGCTGTGGCTCGTGCGATTACCAAATTGCAAAGCTCATACGAATTTCGAGTGTATCCAGAGAGAACTTAATTAGCAAAAAAAAAAATGTTCAAACCAGCAAATTCAATTTTAATTTGCCCGCGGAAAGTATTTGCGCAATGCTGTACAGCAGTGTGTGGCAAAATGTTAAATTCGTCGAGAAAACAGTTTCCTTAATTGTCCGGAACCGCAAAAAAAAAGAAAAGAAATGTGAAGATAAAAGCACGACACAACCAAATGCTCATTGGCTGCACTCAAATGTGACGAGCACTGCGTTGATATGACAATTGCACAAGTTTTCTTTTTCGTTTTCCAACTTTTATCTAACTCTATTTCTCACGGTCATTTGGGCTCTGCTTTGTCGAAACTCAAATGTTCATGTTTAATTTCTCAATTTTCACTTTTGCCTGTGCTCAGTTCTGTGTCGAATTCAATTAAACAATAAAATGCCAACTGGGCAAATGTACTTCCATCAAGCAATTTGGCCATCTGGCTGCGACTACCCCAAATGCATTAGCATTTTGGAGGAGTCTAAGCGAACCGACATTTTCGTCTTTAATCTTATCTCTGCTTCTGTTTAAATATTTCTTTATTTTTTCAATCAACACACTTTTCATAAGAATTCCACTTTATGCTAGTCTTTTCCACTTGTCATCCGTTGCTTTATTCATATTCTATTTTGCGGGCCCGCATTTGCGCAAAGTTCATTTCCTTTTAAATATAAAATGTCATGCTTTAGGCTTGAATTGCTTATGATGCCGAAAACGAAGCTTTAAAGCATTATCTTGCCCGTTGGCTTGAGCTAGTGAATTTAACAAGTCGAGTCTGTCTGACTATAAGATAGCCTCTGCAACACACATTTGCACCTTATTTTGTGCATACCCTAAAACACTTTCAGCTTGGTTTCACCTTGGCAAGGCTTTGCACTTTAGCAAAAACAAATTTTTAAATAATTTCTCAGTTTGACTCGAGGTTTAAAGATGACATTCAACACCTCTCCGAGCTTCTTTTTAGCTAGACCCCACAGGATATAAAAATTTCATATTCAAAAAACTTCTCTGTTTGTTGTGCGATTTAAATAAAGTTTTCAGAGCTTGAAGATAACATGAATACTTTATCTCTGACCCTTATAAATATGCTGATCTGTGTATGTCTTTTCGCTGCAAATGCCTTCCCCTGCCTGTTTCATGCCTATGTTTAACTTCATTATACCCAGTTTTGAGCAGTTTTCAATAGGCATTTAAAGGCAGGCACTTTAAAAGTCTACGCACGTACAACAGATATAGGGACCTGTGCATTTACATAAATACTCTCCAGCTCTTAAAGCGACATAAGGCCCATAAAGCAAATGAAGGGTAAACTTTAGACTCATGTGCTTGTGCCACGTAGTGCTGTTCATTTAATAATTTCGCCAACTCTTCTAGTCCTTCGTGTTGTTTTCATTACTTTAATATAATTTGAAATCCTTTTAAGCTGCAGCACTTCGAGCGGCAAATCAAATAAATAAACGCTGGCTGTAAGGAGCTAATGCAAAAACCTTTTAGCTGAACAGACTTTAAAGCGCAAATCGCGGCAGTTAAATAAATATTACGCATACGCCATGTTGCTGCGCCCGCAGAGAAATTATGAGTATGTGCGCCAAACAAGGGCGACACAATGGCGATATAAATCGACAGATGCGATGGAGTGGGAGGAGACTATCAACTGGCAGGCAGCGGAATAAAATCTTTAAAAAAAAGGCTGCTGTCTATGTGTGTGTGCATTTTTTTAAGAGCTGCGCAGCAAAATCTATTCAGCCTGGTCCATACTAATATGCCGTTATTATCAGTGATGAAAGGGTAGCCAGGCGAGTCGGTCTTATGGGGGCCAGCGCACATTTTTCGAGCCCATAGCTGAAAATAAATTATGGCTCGTTTTTTTTCTGCATGATGATGCCATTGTCACAGTCTGTATGAGTGTGTGTGTGTGTGTGTGTGTGTGTTTGTGTGGTGCATGTGATTGGGCGTAAATATTTTTCAGCTCGATGTATGCAACGAAATTGGCCGCACGCACATTAAATTGTCCACAACGCTGTCATTAACTTGGCTAGCCAGCCCACACAAATTGCTAAGCCTGCCGGCTACTGTTGGGCCCAATTTTTTGGCCTAATCAAAGGGATATTTTCTTGTGCTTTATCTGCGAGCAGGAGTTTATTACCATTACATAAACAAAAGTTGTTATTGGCTTTTGAAGTTGCTGAGAGACACACACATATATACATATATATATATATATGTATGTATTAGTCCATCTTCCGTTTGGTTAGCAGTCCACGTTTCCTTTTAAAAGGGGAAAATATTCTCACTTTAAGCATCCTTTTTGATCACGCACAAATAGTTTGCGGTTTACGTGTCCTTTGACTTTCAATTTAAACACTTAGCGAACGGTTGCGCAAAAGCCAACCATCTATGCAATTAATTAAGGCGTTTCCAGAGTTGCCAGATCCAGCTTGCTTGCCTTGCCTATCACTGACAGGGCGACATTGCCAGAAACTTCGTTAGCTGTTAGCGGTAAAAACAAAAAATGGTCCGAATTAAAAATGTTAAAAAATACAAAACGAAGCACTTTATGCATGGATCATTTAAGACGTTGAAAAAGGTTTGAATTACAAAAAAGTTTCGACTGCGTAAAAATGCTGATGCTGTGAATATTGAAAATTATCGTTATTCACAGAGCAGACACAACTTCATCAGTTTGTGGGGGCGTTTTGCTTAAATTCAATATTCTGTTTGCTTTCGATACACTGGTTACAAAGCGGAACAGAGTATATTAGCTGTTAAGTACGTTTGTCTATGTTCTTTTCGACAACTTGACTTTCACACAAATGATCACGTCCGAATTACAAAAAAACTGAAAAAAAAACCTCCCAAAGTCACAGTTTGAGAACCACCCTCTTCGATTTACAGTTTTGTTGTCACTCCGAAAACTCTTATTACTGAGAACAGAGTATTGCGCAGTCGTTGGCGTCCGTTTGCAACGCTTTCACTTGTTTCTCTTTCGCCTAAGTTTTAACATTGTCCCTTATCTTTGGTGACCGCTGCGTCCACAGGATATTTGAGCTCCGCCTTGGTTTACATTGCCGAAGCGCCGTAAAGTCATGACCAGACATGAATTCATCATTATGCGTCCGTCATTGGTGCTGGACTCCAGCTGGCGTGACGTCAACAGATGCCAAAGCAAAGAAGACAACGCAATTAGAATGTACGAGAAAATAACAAACAGCAGATGTTATTGGCACATGACATTCGATAGACGTTGACAAGCCAAACGGACAAGGATCGTGTGCAAGGAGCAACAGATTTCACAAGTACACCAAGACGATGGGTTTAGGTATATCAAAATGGCTTTAATAAATTCCATACAAAAGTGTAGCAATGCGAATTTTAACTTAAACTTTGACGCCGATTTCGCCTGGATTGAAGATCTTGACATTGCGATCGTTGACCTTGTAGAGCACCTCCTTGCGGGACTGCTCGCACGCATAGCTTCCCTCGTCCAGGACACGCTCAATTAGTAGCCTGCCATCGACCTCGCGGAAGACGCCGCTCTTGAGCCGCAGCACCTGGATGCGCACATGTCCCAATTTGGCCACATTATTGTCCGTCAGCTGATGAATGTCGCTGTTGCTCAGCTTGGTGATGACCGTCAGATTCTCATGCTCCTTGGCCAGGTCGGCCAGATCCAGGCAGAACTGTTGCACCTGCTGCTTACTGGCGCCCAAATTGAATAATATTGACAGATTGTCAATCAATATGGTGTAGCTGCTGCGATTGGGAAAGTTGTTGGCCAGTTGGTTGCGTATATCCTTCACCAGCTGCTCGGTAAGCGTTAGACCATCCGGGGAGCGCAGCCACTTGGAGCTGAGGCCGTGTCGCGCCATATCGCTGAGCACATCGATGACATTGAGCGTCTTGTCCAGAAAGATATTCGTATTGTAGCCGAGCCGCATGCCCGCATTGAAATAATGCTGATAATGATGCTGCAGACAGACGAGCAGCGTGCCCGCGTTAGAGATGCGCAAGCGTTGGCCCAATATGCAGCTAATCAGGAAGCTGCCATCCACGTTGGACTCCTCGCTGATGTGCACGAAACCGGGCAACTTCTGTTCATTCAACCCGCACGCGAGCAGCACTGAGGCAGCCATAATTCAGACAAATCGTGCGTTGTTTGGAGCTGTAATTGCAAAACAACAAAAGAACAACTCAAGTGAATATGTTTGGACAATTTGTAAATGGCATAAAATGTATTCAATTAATTAGCAGGGTCATATTTGGCGACGGGTCACGTGCCACGTGCCCCATGTTTGGGGCTACACAATTTGACCAGCGGCGGCGGCGGCGGCGACTTTCAGACTTTCTTTTTAATTTATTTACTCGGGCAAACATTTTCATTTTGTCACTTCATCATGGCTGTCAGCAGCACACGTAGCCAATAACCCGGCAATCAATGAAAATAAAGCACTCCAAGTAATTTATTAAATGTTGATATAAGAGAAAAATGAATATAAAATTACAAAAAAAATAAAGAAAAATAAAAAAGTGTCTTGGCCCATGAGGGGATCGAACCCGCGACCTTCGCGTTATTAGCACGACGCTCTAACCAACTGAGCTAATGGGCCATTGAACGATGCGCCGCCAAAAGCCCAGTTATACTGTGAACCACTCTAAAGCACCGTTGAATAAAAGCTTTTGCTAAAGCTTGCACGCGTTTTGTCTGCCTTTAATGCATGCGTAAATATTTTGAGCAAACTTTAATTCGGTAAATAAAATATTTGAATAGAACAGCTAAAAAGCTGTTAAAACGTGTTTCCGCCATTTTTTCAGCATGCAAATAATAAAATCGTTTTAAAAAAATATTGCATTTGCTTTTCGAATTATCTAGACTGATATTTCCCATTTCCAATCTCTGCCTTGGCAACACGTTGTGCCCAATGCAATCGCTTGCTTGTTTATCGAGCTCGAAACGCTGAAAACTTTTGTGTATTTTGTGCTGCAAATTAATTGCAAATAAACGTTCTAACTGAACCTTGACTCACAATACGAATTGCTGCTTAATGGAAATATGCCGTTTAAATTACAAGCATAATTAGTAAAAGCTATGAACGCATTAAATTGAAATGAATTGTTCATGTACATATATATATATATATATATATTTATAGTGGCGCCTAACAGCTGATCAATAATATTTTGTGTTTATTCTTGGCCTCCACATGGCCGATCGACGTTGATATTTTATTTCTTACATAAAGGGCATTTCAAATACATAATTTCAATAAGCCCAGCAAAAAATAAGGATGATGCGCGACTTAGGAATACCCTGCAGGCATGGTGGCGTTACTTAATTCGCGTGTGCATAAGGTAGTACTAAAATTTGTTAATATATAGAAAGTATATAAGCACACATATGTGAGATCTGGTTGCTTCCGCTCCTCTATATGTGTTAATATATACTAAACAAATTAGCATCATTTTAATTGCTTTCTGGTATTACGAAACACAAAATACAAAATACGAAATAAAGTTGACCTCCATTTCATCCTCAGATGAACTATTGAAAACGAACACACCTGTTATACTAATGCTCATCTGTTTCAATGCGCATCTATTATTATTTTTAAAAATAAAAACAAGACCAATTTTATCCATTTATTCTAATTTCTATTAGTTTTAATTTGCAGCTACCGTACATACAATATTCATACCGATTTGATTACATTCAGACACAGGGTATTAGAAACAAAAAAACTTAGGAGCGATAATGAGCGGTCAGCCGATGAACGATTTGGACGACGACATGAAAACTTTTAACACACATACAAACGAATGTATACAAATGTATGAAACTACTGTTTACACAAAATGTAGGCAAACTTTGTCGGGCGTAGAGCAAATTCTACCGTTCACTGCGCTTACATTGCATATAATGTACACTAACATTTACTGTATCACTGTACAATTGTGGATGGAAACTCACACATACACACAAACTAACAAAGTGCGAGCAAGCGAAGGTTATGACAAAAAAATAAATAAATAAAAAAGCTCTCACCAATTTATGTTTAACGCACGCAGCACTCTCTTTCGCTCTCCCAATTCTTACGCTCTCACCCTATAGCTGGGTGGATTTGAATTTGATTGTGGCTGCCGGAGCGTCTGACAACTGACTAACTTAAGCCGAACCCGCCACACTTCTGGAAACATTTCCAAAGTGCCCGCCTTGACCGCGCTGTCACTTAAACGGCGATAAAACAAATCCAAAGCCAAACAATTTAACGACTGAGACAGAGATAGAGAGAAAAAGAGAGAGTGGCATAGTTTTGGACCGCCGACGCCGGCTAACGCTGGCCGAAGCTTTGTCTGACGTTCAGTCCACACACTGCTGACAGCTACGATCAGTACGTATTCAGTGCTCAAGCGACGACGACGTCGTGTGGTGCGCGCCTCCAGCAGACGAGAGAGTAGGAAAAGCTGGGCAAAGAACGATTCATATTATCCAGACCAGTTTTTCGCCGTCAATTGTGGTAATGAAGCGCTGAAGTTCTTGCTCTCGCGCGTGGTGTCTGTTCGTGTGTGTGCTTTTGTGTGTGTGTGTGTGTGTGTATATCGGTGTTGCCAAAAATATAGAACTTGTTAAAACATTTTATAACGGTAAACAACACGCGCCACAACATTTATTTCTCAATTTCAAGGAAAACTTTCAATTGGGTGAATCGTCAATTCGATATCAAATGCAGCAATTGCCGTGATTTACAGTAAATTACAATTTACACACATACATATATGTACACACCTGCATATATGCATGTATGTAATTAAATTAAGCTTGTGTGCGCGGCAAACATGACTTACCAATATTTATACAGACATCATTTTGATAGCAACAGTGAGAGAAATAATGGAACTATCACGCAACGTTTCGTGATCTACGGCTACGGAAAAATGTGATAATCAGCTGTTCCATAGCAGTAGACATATATGCATGTACGCACATACATACATATGTACATGAGTATTTTCTAGTGGGGGCGCGGCAGCTTTAGCACTTTATATAAATCTATAAGCATGTTTTTCTTATTGGATCATGTGATATTTGCTGTTTTTTAGATACGTTTTAATTACTTGACCTTTGCTCATGGAACATTCAGTTATATGGTCCGATAAAAACAAAAAACAAGCAAAATTAAGCGAATAAAAGTTGGTTCTTGTTTCTATCGACTTATCAATACCCTAAAACTGTTATCTGTTGCATGTTGTAAATTCTCAAAAAAATATTTACTTGTAATAAGCAAACAATTTTCTAAAAAATATTTATTTGCAACAGCTTTCGGGCATTTGTAAAAAAGATAATTTTTTAATTTCTAACCATATAAGCCCCGGTTATCAGAAGCATATTCGAAACAAGAGATAAAATATATTGTTTTAACCAAAATCCATTAGTATTTGGGCCAAACAGCAGAGACATCGTGTGATTTATAGACCAATTGGTGCACGTGGCGTGGTTCACACGAAATGTCTTTATATTAAATAAACGACAACATCAGAAACACGAATTATAGCTACATATTTTTTTGCGATTTGCTTTTATGAAATTTGTTATCACTAGGCAAGCGGGCAACAAATTGAAAGTCGATTAGCTCAAGCCCGAACCGGCACATAGGGTCACATTTTGTTTTATGACTAAACACAAAATAATGTTAGCTAATAGGTTGTCTAGAGATAAAAGGCAGCTAATAAACTAAATATGTAACTACTTTAATACTACATCAAAGAAGGTTCTGAGTCGAAAAAATTAGAATTTCCAATTGGGTCTACGATAACAGAACACGCAAGTGAATCGAAATCCAATAAAATTGGATACAGTAGTCTCTCGCAAATTAGAATTTACAGAATTTAGTATTGACTCGTGATTGGAATCGACACTTTTAACACTTAAAATGTGAATTTTTTGTTTTTAAACTGGCTTTAAAACTAGAATGTGTTAATCTCCAAGCATTTGGCACATATAAATCATTTAATTAATTAATTAAATTTTTTTAATTTGAATTTTCCAACTTAATAAAATCGAATCATCAAATATAAAACATCACAAATATGCTATAAGTAAATAAATTAATATAATACTATTAATTTATCAGATCTGGCAAGCCCTTAGAAACGGTTCCGTATAAATATTAATATTTAGATATTTTGCTGCAAGCATTTATTTTAATATTTTGCACAGAAATCAAGAAGTGCAAGAAAATATTCACAAATTATAGTCAGAACCGAAAGGTTCTTATTTGCGAGCGACCACTGTACTTACATCAATAGGGTGGCATGTCTATGTGTGCAAAAACGGATATGATTAAAAAAAAGTACATATGCATCTAAACAAAATCTCGAATGAATATTCACGTTCACACACAAATACATTGTTCTCACCTAAAATCCAGGTGTGCAAATTGCTTATCATAAAAATACAAAAAATGAAATCACGCAACTCTCTAAGTCGAAATAAAAACAAACAAATATGCATACATACATACATATGCATATGTGTGTATTTTGGTTGGCTTCGACCACGTGTAGCTCAATGTCAATGCCGAAATAAAAAGCCGCACATAATGCAGCCGCTCGCAGTAACATGAGACGCATGCAAAATTAACAAATTGCTCGGCAACTTTATAGCAGAGGCTGACGCGTCCTAATGCACGCTAAGTGCTTAACAAGTAAACAGTAAATAAATAAATAAATAAATATTTATGCAATGTACTCACAAATTGAATGACACATATACTACCACCGCTCAGTGTTATGGATTTCCTGGCGGCTTTCGACAAAAATACTTTGTAATTTTACACAAAACAACTAGCGAACACAAACGAACTCTGAATGGCTACATTTGGCAGTCAGCTGTGCGAGCAGTGCTGCCACTTGGCAGCGGCTATTGTGACTAGTCATCTTACGTTTCTAGTTGATGTGGCAAGGCTTACAGCAGTGTTGAGCAGTGCCTGTTATCAAAGGCGCGGGTAACAACGCAAGCTGTGCTGCTAGTCGTCAACGTCATGGCTCAGCTGTTGTTAACTTTTATTATCCTTAGCTTTTCATAAATTCAGGCGTAACCACGATGATGTAACCTTTCGGCCACTGCATCGTGCAAAAATGTTGCGCGAACGGATTATTTAAATGAAGAAGTATCATTTTTTGATAACCGGAGTATAGAAAAATTGTGCGACATTTCTACAAAAAAATTAACAAAACGATTATGGTTGCTTATATTTTATCTTTTGGTTTACAGTCGGGTCAATAAGCTTCACAAAATGACCACCGCCGAGAAACACGCACGTTGGTACTTCGGTGGCATTGCCAGCGTCGGCGCGGCATGTACAACACATCCTTTGGACTTGCTGAAGGTTACACTACAAACACAACAGGGCAAATTGTCTATAATAAAGCTGGTGCAAAAAGTCATACGGGAGCAGGGCGTGCTGGCATTCTACAATGGTCTATCCGCCTCGATATTACGCCAGCTTACCTATTCAACGACGAGATTTGGCGCATACGAGTTGGGCAAAGATTATATCAACACGGACACGTTTGGCGGCAAAATAGCATTGGCCGGACTATCCGGTATGATTGGTGGTATCTTTGGCACTCCCGCCGATATGATAAACGTGCGCATGCAAAACGATGTCAAGCTGCCCCCGGAGCTGCGAAGAAAGTAAGAGATAACAAAGATCCTGTCTTGCTACAATCTTATAATTCTTTCTGTGTGCCAACAGCTACCGCTGCGGATCGGATGGCATTGTTAAGGTGTACCGAACGGAAGGCTTTAGGAAACTTTTCGCTGGCGGCAGCACAGCAACGCTTCGCGGCATTTTCATGACCATCGGCCAGATTGCATTTTATGATCAGATTAAGTCATCTCTGCTGGCGACGCCCTATTTCCACGACAATCTGATCACACACTTCACGGCCTCACTGATGGCTGGCACAATTGCCACAACGCTAACACAGCCCATGGATGTGCTGAAGACGCGTTCGATGAACGCCAAGCCGGGCGAGTACAAGGGCCTATGGGATATTGTGCTCCACACCGCCAAATTGGGCCCACTTGGCTTCTTCAAGGGCTATGTGCCGGCATTTGTGCGACTTGGGCCGCAAACGATACTGACATTTATGTTCCTAGAGCAGCTGCGATTAAATTTTGGCTACGAGAAGAAAAGCACAATACGTCCAGTCAGTAGTGCTAACATTCCAGCTGCAACTCGTCCAACAATGTGAAGCGAGCACGACGTAGTTTTAGACAATGCTAATTTAAAAATTTGCTGCTGTGGCGATTTTACTAAAATTCACATATCTCATATTTTTTAAATGTGAGGGGTTATCTAAATTTTGATCGTATTATGAACAAAATTAAAAGTTGTTTTGCCTGTGTGGAAAATACTCCGCAACAGATTAATTTAAAAAAAATGTTTCTAGTTTTAACACCACAAAAACATGTCCCAGCTTCCGTTTCCTGTTTGGATAACATCGGCTAACGTGGCGAATGCGCAATATTCGTGCATTTATCACATATAAACCCAATGAGCTAAGCGATTGCCAAATCATTTTCCATTGCAATGTCGGCGTATTCTGTGCATCTGGGCCTTCTGCTCCTCACCAGCTTTGTCCTGGTTCGTGCTGAAAGCAATCGCATTGTCAAGCTGCGCAAATTTAAAAAGGTTCACGAGGACGAAAACTCTTTCCAAAGCAGCGTGGAGCTCGGGGAACCCGATGATGAGGGCCACATTAAGCTAAGTGGCGAGATAGCAACCCAAGTGACCCTCGATAACGATTGGAAGGTAAGTCAAATATATTTATAAGAGGCGGCTTTAGCCGGCTTTGCCCGGATCCTTTTTCTATAAGCGAAAAACGAGTGGAAAAACTTGACCACATTGCCCTAAATTGTATTTTATCCGTTTGAAATTAGATTATCCATACATCTTTGGATTTAATATATAAAAATCGAATCCAAAAAATGTTGAACATATTTTCCGAATGTGTGATTACATTTTTAAAAATCGATCTGGAAACCGATTGATTGGAAACTTTAATTTTTCTTCTTGATATACATTTTTACACCGATCTGGGAAATCGGATGAAAATGAAAATGTTTTGATCAACAATTCTGCGCAATGATCAAAATTTTATTAAAATCGTACATATTTTTTAATGTCCTGTTTATTTATTTATTAAAGTATTTCTCAAAAAGCTTAAAACAAGTCTAAAAATAAATTTTCGCATATATGGAAATTATTGAATGTGATAAAATTAAATGCTCTCCGACAATTATTCACACTTGCCGGAGGAATTTCCCGATTTATTGTGGACACAAAACAAAAGTGAACTTCTGCATAATAACCATTATTTTGCCTGGTCCACGTTTCTTTTCTCGAATTTCAAAAATTATTTTCCACCAATTTGCTGCACGTGGAACATTTAAATCTACTCCTACCTTTTACATAAATTATTGAATCCCATTCAGTACCAAAAGTTGGAATCAACATTTTTCGCCCAATTTTGCCCGGTTGTGCGAAGCCTGCAGACGAAAAACAAACATTCGTTCATGCAAACTTTGACCTGCACTTTCCATCCACGTGAAAAGATGATCTTTCACTGATATCTTTGAAAATGATATCGTTTCCCGCCAATTTTCCACAGTTGCGAGTGGAATAAAAATCGGAAAAAACATATAAATCGAGTCCTTATCTAGAATTTTGAAAATACGTTTGAAGGCGATCGGATAAAATTTGAAACACTGCAACAGTACCTTTGATGTCCATTTTCCATACAGGAACATGAATTTCCCAAAAAGTGTAAATCGCGTTTCAAATGAATTTTCACAAAGATCTTTGCAAATGGGCCGAAATTTCGCCCATACAACCGGACGCCCACTCTTTATATTACATTGGCGTGGAATTTGCGAAAAGCGTGAAACATACTAACTCACTCATTGCTCAGTTATTTCCATCAAGGAGTTGTGATTTTTGAAAAAGAGCGTGAAACACGTCTTAAATGAAAAGATCCTTTGAAAGTTAGTTTGTTTGCTTAATAGAATGGTAATAAAAATATATTTATGCGAAATTTTCCCCAATTTTCCATACTTGCGGGTGGAATTCTTCAAACACTCCGTCTTAGCTGCACATTAATCACACAGGGTAGCTAGAGTACAAATTTCTTCCTATCTCTTACGTCAGTCGGTCGAATCAAACATTCCTATATAGGTATATTATATGTCTTAAAACACAATTAACTATTGTTATCGTAGGTGAATATTACGCTTTATCGAAAGGCAAGCGAAGACGATAAGTATGGCACATTTATGGACTTGCCTGTCATTGGGTCTTGCGATCTGATGAGCACCTATTATAAGGACTTCTTCTATGAGAAGCTGAAGGACTACTCGAATGCGCCCCATCCCGACGACTGTCCCCTGGCGCCGCAAAAGTTTCATCTCAAGGATTACCCTATAAATTCCTCGCAATTGGGAAAATTTCTGCAAGCTGGCGACTATCGCGTTGTTGGCCAACTGGTCAAGGACGAGGAGCTCAAGCTAGAGTATCTGGCGGAATTTCAAGTGGAGTAAAATATGCTCAGTTGTTGCTCGAATTTATTGTGCAGGTCCAAAATAAATAAAGAGCTCATTCGTAGTTGGACATCTGGCTGAGGATCTCATCGTAAACGTATTTCTTGGCCTCGGTGCCCCAAATGAAATCCAAATGTGCCCATTTCTCGAACGGCACCAGATAGTCGAGTGCCATGTTGGGCAGGCTATCGCGCAGTTTCCGGACATCGCTCAGATCGCACATCCAGTCGTTGGCACCATAGTAGAGCAGGACAGGAGCCTTGGCGTTCTTTAGCTTGTACTCGGGGGGATAGTAGCTGCCGTACTCGTAGGGATTGCGAATGACGGAATAGTCGAACTTGCGGAACTTGCCGGAGTTGTGCTCCTGGCAGTAGTGCAGATTCTGATTAACCGAGGCGCCGGCCGGCGAAGTAGCCTTAATATGCTCCAGCAGATCCTACAGAAAATCAAACACTAGCATTTATAGGCATTCATCTAGTTATTGGAGGTGATGCATCACTTACATAGTCCAGTTGCTCGGAGTCGTAGCCGCCAATGAGGAAGATCTCGTTGGCGCACATCTCGGCATAGGGTGAGGTGGCCTGGCACATTTCGATGCCCATATCCTGCTTGAACTTGTTGCTGGGCATGAACTCCATGGAGCCGCAGAGCTCAACGATGGCATTGGGCACGCCCAATATCGGGGCAAAGGCACGGGTCAGAGGGCTCTTCATGTTGCCCATATAGGCGGCAGGTCCCAGCAGATGGGCGGACTTTATTTTGTCATTGTAGGCGGGCTTCTCGGACATCATGACCAGGTAGACAGTGGTGCCCTGAGAGTGTCCAACATATTGCACCTGCTTCTCGCCGGTCACATCGAGAGCGTAGTCAATCATGGCGGGCACATCGTAGATGCCAATCTCGTTCCAGCTGAAGTTCCAGAAGATTTGCCAGAATGTGGGCCAATATTTGTGCGCCTTCGAGTACGTATTGCCACGGGCATTGCCCATCCAGACATCGTAGCCGGCATCAGATAGAATGTAGGCCAGCGCCTTGCCCGGACCCATCAGGACCCAATCAGAGCTGGAACTCAACATGCCGTGCATGAGGAAGGCAACCGGTCGCTGGCCAGTGAAGCCCGTCTTCGGGGAGTAGGGTATGCGATGCATGGTTAAAATGTAGTTGTCCTCGGTGACAACCGTGTGCCGCTCCATGGGATAGCCATCGTCCTCAATGCGTTCGCCCTGCACACAATTTATGGCTGGAATTTACAGTTTTAACAGCTGACCAGAGACTTACGCAATCGGAGATGGGTCTTTGGCCAGCCAGGGCCAGGCCCAGGACGCCCAACAGCATGGACGCGCAGATGATGTACTTTCTCATGGTCTCTTCTTGATCTATGTATGAACTGCGAAGTCCATTGCCTTATATAGGGTATCTGTTATCGGCCATAGAATATCTGAGATAGTAGTCAGTGCTATCTATTGATAGTATTCCTTCCCAGGCATGGGTCTGAGTCAAAGAAGTGTGCACTTTGTTAACCCCCGCGAATTGTACGCTATGCGCAGCTGGGCCCTAATCAGTTTTTATTTTTGATTTTAGACACTTCTGTGTCTAATTTACAATGGCCCGATCCTACTGATACTTCAGCACATGTCTAACTTTATCGTCATTATTATTATTATTTTTTTTTTTTATATTTTATTTATTGTTTTTTTTGCAGAATTCTTTCTATCGTGCTTATATTATAGTCTGGTACTATAAATAAATAGCCAGATAAGTGCAATCTTACGATCGCAATAACCTTTGGTTAAATTAAAATCATGTTAGTTTTCATTGTTTTATTTATTTTTACTATTTTGAAGAAATATTTTTTTTGGGAAAATCATCATGGTGTACGCATTGATTTCTATTCCTACAGGTTATGGGTCTAATAAATCGATTCCCATAAACATAATCGATACACGTTTGCATTTAAAATATTATTTAATTCAATTAAAATCAAGAACTATTAAACCATTAAGCCCTGCAAATGTATGGAACTGGCAGAAAAGAGCATCTCCGTCTCCATAACGTATATATATTTCTTAATCAGCATCGATAGTAGAGTAGATCTAGCCAAGGATCTGTCCGTCTGTCCGTATAAATGCAAGTTCTGTGAACCTATAAAACTTTGGACTTAGGATATTCTAGTGCTCACGTAGTATTGTTTCCGATAATCGATAACTTGCCGCGTTTTCAAGCTATCGACTAAAATCGATTTCGAAATTCTCTTTTCTTGAGCAATTCTCTTGGGTTTTAAGAGCTAGAGTCATCAAATTTGACACGTAGCTTCTAGAATAGTACATGCAGATCAAGTATCATTCAGCTTATAGCTACCGAGTTCAAGTTCGACTCCGGCTGAGGGAACAGACTTTTTTATAAGCTATTTTTAATAATGCTTAAGGAATCAAGCGCTTAGCTCGAGCTGCATTTGGTGTTGCTTGAGTGAGGTTCAGGGCATACCCTAGTTGGGCACTCATGACTAGATCACTCTAACTTGTTTTGATTTGATTTGTTCTGAAGTAATATTCGGGATCCAAACATATGCATCTACAATACTTTTGCTAAGAGTCCCGATCAACTATTCCCATAATCTCAATCGTTTTGTCAAAATCATCAAACGTTTGCAGCCAAAATAATTTGTAATTCAAAATAATCAATATTATTTTATCTGTTCTGACTTGGAGCAAAATATTTTTGGGAATATCATCATGGATCTCTTCTTTGGGTCAACGCTTCACATAAACCTAATCGAGCCATGAAAATATGCATCTAAATTATTGTTTAATTACCTTAAAATCAAGTTTTATAATATATATTTCATCTGTTTTTATTTTCGGGAACATCAATTAAATATTCTATTGATTTCTATGCTTTCAGACCGTCTACTATCTATGTCAACGCTTCACATAAACATAATCGATATCTAAACATATTCATCTAAAATTAAAGCCATATATTGATTTATTCCTTTATATTATTATCTATTCTGCTATTTCGGGAACATGACCTGCTATTGATTTCTGTACCTTCAGATCGTCTGCTTTGGGTCCACGTCACAGGTCGTTTTACATAAACCTAATCGAGACAAACATATGCATCCACAATAATATTTAATTAAATTAATATCAAGACTGTTTCTCTTTTATTATTAAAAACATAATCGAGACATAAACATACGGATCCTGAGATATATTTCCTTTTTTATCTATGCTGTTATTTCGGGAACACAATGATTGACCTGTTATTGATTTTTTATATCCTCAGACCACCTGCTGCGGGTCTAGGTCAACGCTTCGCACATATCATCGAGACACGTATGCAACCGGAATATTATTATATTGATTTTCAGAGATTCCATATGTATATGTCACATATTTGACACGGATCCATGACGACGCGGCCACAACATTCAAAATTGTTCCTCAAGCAGACCGAAAATTAGACATATGACAATTTAATAGATACTGTTGCGTTGGCGTGAAAGGATTCAATTGGAATCGAACATCAAAATGAAGCATCAGCAAGTTGTTGTGGACTATTGGACCATGTTGAAGACGTCTGCACTCTGCATATTATTGGCCATAACGGGCTATATATTCCTCAGGTTAGCCAATTCCAATCATATATGGTAGTAAGACTTTTGGACTGAAAGACGAACATTTGAAATCTTTCAGAATGGTGCAAACGATATTTTGGCTGCCCAAGCGTTTCAAGCAGAACCAGGAGCGACTGGAAGCCATAGCCAAGCAATATGGCAAGGACATGGATCCGGAGGAGCGTGCCGAAATTGAAAAGATCTTCGACAGCAACGAGCCCCTAACAGAGGAGCAGATAAATAAGCTGCTGGATGGCTCGAGGCCCGCAGACGCAGAGCCCAAGAAGCAACAGTAGTTACTGACTATAAAGTTAGCACTAATACTAATAATAATTAAGTATATCATAAAAAAAGAGTTTGATTTGTTTTTAAACAATATACAGCACATATATATTATTAGAATGTATATTTGAAACAATAATTCTTTTGTTTGTTTCTTCTACATACACACATACACGATTTACGTTTGAACAATTAAATTAATTGGCCAAAAAAAGGTAATTCAACAAATAATTAATCAATTCTCAATCAATAAGCAACTTGTTAGCTATGTATTTCTTCGATAGGGTACATATATATCTGGGGACTTACGATAGGGAACAAAAAAGTATATATATATATATGGGTATGTATATAAGCAGTTCTATTTGCTACTGATATATGCGGACTTAAAGCCCTTTCCTGCTTCATTTTAAGTATTTAAGGGGGAGCAAAAAACGATGCCTCAACTAACAAAGAATATTATCATCAACTTCAACCTCTTAAGTGTTGCCAACTAACTCATATCAAATATAAGCAAGCATACCAATATTCTACAAATACATATACATATATATTTATATATATTCGATTTTTATATAGCTTCAAATAGCGCAAGTCTCTCTTTTGTTTGCTTGATTTTCACATGCTCCGTTTCTTTCCTTGCTTTCAAACATTTTGCATATAAGTATTTTGAATATAAAAATCTTGCTTTATCTCGCACTTTCTAACCTGCCAAAAATATCACGAGAGTTTTTTGCTATTTTACAATTGATAAGAGCGAAATTAAATTGTGTTTTTTCATTTTTATAGAAATTTAGATTTTTGACCAATTCCGAGAGAGCGCATTTCTGTCTATGCTAAACAAATTGGAACAGAATAAGTATATGGATCTGTTCAGTGTATCTGCTAATAACTTAGTTAATATTTAATATAGATTATTAGTGTATATATATGTATATACTTTCTGATAACGCTTACAAACTCCGATCGAAACGCTCTATTGGCTGGGAGTATGCATTGGAAGCCTGAAAAATGGATTGGCCAAGTTAACACGCGCAGCTGGCAATAGCTCCGGATGTTCGGTCAGAGTGTCCGACAATGCGGTGAGCAGCACACCTGGAGCATAAGTCTTGATTAAATGCAAATTCATTTTCTTAATATTATTAACATTTAACTCACGTAAAACTTTCTTTTGCAAATCAACAGGAATAACACCCAGATTGCCTTCACGCTCCAGGAACTCGGTTAGCTTCTGCAACTCCTGTTGAGCCTCATCGGAACCATGTGCCAGGGACTGGGCAAACATTACCTTGAGGATAAAAGTTACCATGTACTATGCGTTCCGGCAGCTAAGTTCGTTTGGCAACTTACCTTGGCTAATTTATACAGTATTTCTTCTAAGCTGTACTCATTGTACAAATACTCAACGATTTTGGCGCGACCCATGGTATCATCATAATCCGTAAGATCTGCAAAATATATTTGGTATCAATTCAGATGTTGACTGTTTTCAATTTCCGCTAACCTTGAGGACTCTCATTCTCAAGCGCCTTGAGCTTGCTCCAGAAGGTGAAGCTGTCCAGCGATTTGCCTCGGCCTATCTCAGGTGTTACCCCCTCCGAATCGATGTCCAGGTGAACGAATGGCTTCTCCGTGGTCGTGCTAGTTGTGGTTGTTGTGGTCGATGTGGTTGTACTGCTGGGCAAGCTATTGCGCTTCAAATGATTCTGACGCAGCTCCTCGGGAAAAATGCGATTGGCATAGGAGCGCTGCAAGAACTCAATTCCCAGACGTATATCACGCAAAAACTTCAGAGCGCTCTCCCTGGTAATCTGCAAAAGGTGCAAAGATTATATAGATAAGCTTTGGATATAAATATATGATACTATATAAGATATATAGCCTGATATATAGCTGCCTTCCAAAATATTCTAGCTTCCTTCCAAACACAAAAACACGCACACACACACACACACACACACACACACACACACACACGCACTGGCTGTGCTTCTTATTCCCTTAGCCCCGCACTACGGATAATGCTTTCCTGATTAACTAACGTGTTTATTGTTCGATCCTTATGCCATTTCAGGGCATATTTACATATACCATTCAAATATCTGTAAATATTATAGTTTTAAAATTTTTTGGGTAACGGGGTGAGTTACCCAGGAAGTAAACTGTTCTGGATCTGTGTATACTATAAGCTCCGGGATATGCTAATAAAGCAGGATTTCGATATCGATTCTTATTGATTTCATGCAAACGGGTCGAGCTATCGATAATTTAAACACAACTCGAACTGCCTCAAATTTCTCTAGCACATATTGAATCCCCAGACAATGCCTGTAAAAATACGTAATACAATTTTATGGGTAACGGGGTAAGTTACCCAGGAAGTGAACTATTTTTAATCTGTGTACACTATACGAGTGTGAACATATCAGCTTTGGTGTCTCCAGCTCTTATAAGCTCCGGTATATGCTTATATATCGATTCTTATCGATTTTATGCAAACGAGTTGAGCTATCGATAATTTAAACTCAACTCGAACAGCCTCTCATTTCTCTAGCATATCTCCAGCTCCTATTGTGATTACAGTCCTTCTGTCTTTTATTTAGATTTACACAAAATCAATATTTTAACCTATTCTCGATAGTATATCTATTATTTAACAGGGAGTTGTCTTGTTTTAAAATGGGTAAGATAATTAGTGTGAAAATTAATGTGGAAGTCCAGACATTGGTTTGCTTGCCGGACTTATAGATATTATAGATACAAAGAGTGTTAAAACCTACCAAATTCTCATTGATAAATTCCTCGACTGCCCTGGCAACGCCCGTCTCATCGCCAGTCCAGAAGACATATTGGGCCATATCGAAGGAGGAGTATTGGCCATTCGGATTGCGCAACAGACTCTGAGCGGTCTAAGAAAGAGAGAGAGAGAGAGGGAGAGAAAGAAAGAAGAAGAAGCCGTGTCAGGGAATATTCAAAGTAGTTAAAGAGGTGTACACAAAAGTGCGGGTTGTTTTGAATAGACACATGAATTTAGTTGGGTTAGCCAATTCGTTGCCGATCTGTATGGATTAGTTGAGTAGTCATAAGAACCTTGGCCGTCATATGGGGCATGCCGGAGCGCCGTTCGGTGGTCTTGGCCACCGTCTCTAGCTGATCGATCAATATGTCGCCAATGGTCTCCTTGTTGACATCGTGATTATGCTGAGACCCAGGCAATTTATCAGCCGTGGCCGCTGTTGCCTCTGTCTCTGCGGCATTCTCGGCTGGCTCGCCAGCCAAATCCTCGACAGGTTGGGCATCGCGTTCGACTGATGCCGCTTCTGCTCCGAAAGCTGGCGTTGCAGTTGTTGTTGTTGGGCTTGTGCTTGTCGAAGTGGAAGTGGAAGTGGGCGTGGACGTGGACGTAGACGTAGACGTGGACGTTGTTGTGGACGTGGGAGATGTGGGCAACACCTCGGGATTTTGGCCAAACGCTAGACGCGCTGCACCGTAGAAAGCCTGTTGATTTTTGGGTGGTTTCGTGGATATACACTTGGATTTTCAAAAGACACATATTGGCATTTACAAGGCACAAGAATGGACATACATACATACATAAATTGGCAAATGGGAGAGGACTTAAGCATGGGCATGGGCTTTTACCTTGGCATGTGCGCCCGGCTCGGTCGCTGGCTTTCCAGCCGTTTTCGGCTCCTCTAGCTGTGAACGCTCGCCGTCATCCTTGAAGGCCGCCGTAGTCGTGGTGGCCGATGTGCTTGTGGTGGTTGTGGTCGACATTGACATCAACGGCGTGGCCACCTCCAGTTGTCGCTCCAGGTCGGGCATCAGATGCAAGCTATGATCCTTGCTGCCCGCCTCCGGAGGGGCAATCACCTTCTCAATGCTCTCCTTTGTGGTGGTTGTTGTGCGCACCGTGCTGCCATCATGCTGCCGCTTGCCCACGACAGGCTGAGGCTCCTGCCGCAGCTGATCCAGCTCGACCACATCGTCCTCGATCAGCGGAAAGGCTGCATCGCCGCGCTTCGAAGGAGCTAAGCATACAGATATATATTTGTATATTATATATGTAGATACTTGTAGCCTACTTACTGTAGATATATGGCAAGAGCGCTGGATAGGCCTGAGCTAGGCTGCAGCTGACCACCAAGACGGCCGCCACGAATCTATTGCCGAGCATAACGTAAGCGCGAGCTGAAAATTACATTCGACGTAATCCATTTTATTAGCTGCCAAAAATTTGATTACATATACATACATATGTGCAAAGTGTGTCTCTGCCTGTGTGTGTGTGTGTGTGTGTGTGTGTGTGTGCCGAAAAGAGAGCAGAGCACAAATACACGCACAAAAATGCAAATAAATAATGCTAAAAATAACACAAGAAATCGATAAAACAGCGGCAGTAAAAACGGCGAAACCAAAGCTAAACCAAACAACAAAAAATTACAAGAAATAACAGTTATTTTTTTAATGCCGAATATTAAATACCCTTGCTGGCATACATATATCAGGCACAGCCAGATACAATTGTCGAGTGATCGATATAAGAGCTATACATTAGTACCCCAATATGGATAAAAGCAGAAAAGCGAAGCAAAGAGAATTTCAAGTTTGGTCAAGAGTTAAGCAGATAGTTCCAATGGCAGCTTCTATATCAAGACGTTTAGAATAAAGCAGTAAAGTAAAGCTAGTAAGTGCCAAGTTTGGTCTAGATTTAAAAAGATAATTCCAATGATATAGAAGTTGTGATTAAATGCATACAGCTCATATTTCTTATGTTTGGTTAACGGCGCTTTTTGCTTATAATTCCAATATCAGCTATATCCGAATATATACAATATCCTAACCACAACAAAAATATATACATATGTAAGCCAACTTTAATCACGGTAATTGAAATTCTAGTTTACATAGAAAGTCACATGCCGACAGAGGCTATATCGACTTGGCTTACTTATACATACATGTATATAATATGTATACTTTATAAAGTGTGACAAAATAAGTATGCCCTTTGCAAGGGTATAACAACAAGGGGCCGCAACAACAAGCTTGGGGCTTGTCAATGGGGGCGACAAGGCTTGAAAAAGCGAAACACGCCAACTTTGATGTAAAGTGAACTTTATGCTGTGGTCCGCAACTAAACCACCCAACCACCCACAATCACACACACACACACATACACACACACACACACACAAACAGACTCACACTCTTACGCAGTTAATTTAGTGGATTGGCCGCAAAAGCGTATTATCGATGCATTCGGGAGCACTTAAGCACGTTCGAGCCTTAGAAACCACTTGGTTTTATAGTAGGGCAGCAAAAATGATACCACTGCCAAAATTATGTTACAAATGCAGCACAAGCATGCACATATACGTACATACATGTACACACACACACACACATGCACTAAGTACATGTACATGTACAAAGGCGTTGCGAAAAAAAACGATAAGGCAACGCTTAAAAGAGTGCTATATTTTCTTACAACATAAATAACATTTTAACATAACAATATGTTTTCACAGCGCAAAATGTAGAAAATTTACAGCTTAGTTTTACACTTTTACCTTAGTACCGTATAATTCTATAAAACGCGTCCTAACCGCACGAAAGCAGACAAGACTCTGACCCGAGAGCTACTTGCATATTGTTTGGCCAAAAAATTGAAAGCTCGCTCTTGCCGCTAAAGCGTTATAACCCTCTAAAGCCAGTGGGTTAAAATCCGTACGCTGCAAGGACAAAAGCTCAGTTGAAAGCTTGAGTCTCCGATAAATGTGCTTACAAATGTTTATCGAGCGCTCGTTTCTTAACTATGTTTTATTATCATTTATAAACAAATGCACAAAATTGATAATCGATAACATTTAACTGCAGCCCGGAAAGGGATCCACCCGATTTTTCCGCAGCACAAATTGAATTTTCCGATTCATGTCCTCGTTGTAGATGGCTTTGCACTTTTCAAAATTTACACGACGGCGCACCTGTAAAATGGAAAATGTTAGCAAATGTTTAAAAACTTCACATTGATTGTGTACGCACCTGGTAGGGCTTCTCGTAGAAACGCGTGCGCCGAAATTGATCAAAGATTTCCTCCTTGCCGAGAATGCGGTTTAGCAACCGGCACGCCTCCTCCACGTTGTTGTTATGCACGAACACTGTGCGTGCCAAAAATTGAGCATGTCTCATTTTGATTTTTATTTAGACTTTAGTTTTTAATTGGCTGTTTACTTCGTCCGAGTTAAATAACCAGGTCGCAATAGACAGCTGTTGTAAGAAGTGTGACCGTACCGTTAAAAGCTCATGGGGCTGCCAGACTGCGCGTTTTTAGCAGGGCTGCATCTGCAGATAAATGACTCGTTACTATGACAGTATTATTACCTATAAATATTGTTTTATTTCCCACCCCTAATATATTCTCGATCTTTCATACAACAAGCGTGGCGGATTCATATAGCGATAGCAGGCTGCTGAAAAAGTATTCGAAATAGATTAAAAATTGTAGTAAAAGTGTAATTCTTAAAGCGTACTGAAAAACGGTATACATATATATATATATATAACTATTAGAACAAATACTCGAATACTCGGCGAACTACTGCTATAAAAGGTGAGAGCCACTAAGCAATGAACTAATTATTTCCGCAGGCATTTGCATTGTGTGTGTATTTGGTACTACATTTTTGCCCACTCTTTGTTAAGTAATCATAGGTAATTGCAATTTTTTCCTACGCAAGCAGTAGGTGAACTTTGGTGCGTCGATGCACTGCTGCACATTTTGCAAAATCGATTCAAGTCGTTGACGATAGCTGAATTTTCTTTGTCTCTACCCCAATTACTTTCCTCTGACGCAGCGTCCTGCGCGGCACATGTTTCAGCTTGTGCACACATACAAACGCGTAAGTATGTACATGCATGTGTCTGCCAGGGCGCTGCAGCTTGCACAATTGACAAGGGACCTACGAAAATCGCACATAAATCAATAGAAAATTGTACAGCGTTTTCTTTTTTTTTTGCACGTTGCTTTTCACCTCGTCATTGTGTTGGTGTACTTTTTTCACATTGTCATGCGTTTGCTTTGTGCCGCTGTTCGCGCAGGGGCAACGGTTACGGTGACCAGGGCTGCGTAATGCTGACGAAATTTTCTAGAAGCTTATGTACATATATACTTATGCTCGTGTGTGTTGGTGTTTTTGCGTCAATATAATTGTGCGCCAATGAGTAGTGTGAGTGCTCGAGAGAGGGGCAGAGTCAGCTGTGTGGCGTCGAAGTGGTATCCAAAAAACGAACATAAAAGCGAATTGAAATAGAAAATTTCTAGAAAACGTGGTGCTTTGCCAGCGCATTATCTACTGACCTTGATTTTTTTTTATTTTTTTTTTTTGCATGCCGGAAGCACCAGTTACACGCACAACCAAAAATTTATAAATATATGGCAACCTGAGTAATCGAAATTTTGTAATCGTTTGTGCTTGCAGTTAAAGTTTAAAAAGCAACAGCTAAAATGGTCAAAGAAACGGGCTATTACGATCTGCTGGGCGTGAAGCCCAACGCAACACCTGATGAGCTGAAGAAGGCCTACAGAAAATTGGCGCTGAAATACCACCCGGACAAGAATCCTAATGAGGGTGAGAAATTCAAAGCAATCTCGCAGGCGTACGAGGTGCTCTCCGATGCGGACAAGCGTCAGGTGTACGATGAGGGCGGTGAGGCGGCCATCAAGAAGGGTGGCGCCGATTCCGGTGATTTCCGCAATCCCATGGACTTCTTTGAGAAGTTCTTTGGCGCCGGTTTTGGCGGTAGCGGCGGCGGTCGTCGTCGTGAACGACGCGGCAAGGATGTGGTTCACCAGATGTCCGTGCAGCTCGAGGAGCTGTACAATGGGGCAACGCGCAAACTGCAGTTGCAGAAGAATGTGATTTGTGACAAGTGCGAGGGTCGCGGAGGCAAGAAGGGCAGCATCGAGAAGTGTGTCCAGTGCCGCGGCAACGGTGTCGAGACACGCGTGCAACAGATCGCGCCCGGCATTGTGCAACACATCGAGCAGGTGTGCCGAAAGTGTTCCGGCACCGGTGAGACCATACAGGAGAAGGATCGCTGCAAGAACTGTAACGGACGTAAAACTGTGCGGGAGCGCAAGGTGTTGGAAGTGCACATCGAGAAAGGCATGCGGGATGGTCAGAAGATTGTATTTACAGGCGAGGGCGATCACGAGCCCGAATCTCAACCGGGTGATATCATAATATTGTTGGACGAAAAGGAGCATACAACGTTTGTACATGCCGGCACGGATCTGATGATGAAAATGCCACTCCAGCTGGTCGAGGCGTTGTGTGGGTTCCAGCGCATTGTCAAGACGCTGGATGATCGCGATCTGCTCGTGGCCACGCAACCTGGCGAAGTTATACGACATGAAATGACTAAGTGTATCGCAGAGGAGGGCATGCCCATATTCAAGAATCCCATGGAGAAGGGCACGCTAATCATTCAGTTTGAGGTCATTTTCCCCGATGTGATCAACCCATCAGTTATACCGACGCTCAAGCAGTGCTTGCCACCGGCGCCAGAGATTGACATTCCAGTTGATGCAGAGCATACAGTTTTGGTAAGTCAAACAGAGCTCTTTTACCGGGTAGCATAACTAATGTAATCTTTCTCTACTAATTTGCAGGAGGACTTTGATCCCAAACAACGTCGCCAGCAACACCAGCGCATGGCCTACGACGAGGATGAGGGTGGCTATCAAGATGGACCGCGCGTTCAACAGTGCACATCCAGTTAAGCGGCCTACACTTAAAACTACAACACAAAAAGTAAACAAAATCTAAAAAAAAAAAAAAAAAAAAAACATGTCTATATCCAATCCAAGCGATATGGAGTGTATACGCTCGCCCTGCGTTCTATTGTAACCTAAATCAAGACGTCTTAACACCCTGAATCTAAACCAGTTGCTGCCCCCTGAACACAGGCGCCTAACAGAACAACACCTGGCACCACCACCTCCAACAACACCAACCACTATAGCACCGGTACCACCATTCGAGTGGCATTCGCATTCATTGTAATATCCCAAGCAAAATACACTCGCAAACATTTAACATAAAGAAGCCGAAATTTAAGAAACAAATTTGAAGTTATATGGCTTAGGATCAGAGATATGCTCTTCAGACTACGAGATATGCTAATTACGATATTTAGGTATAAAAACAAAACAAACAAAAATACTTATCAAAATATGCACATTTTTAACGCGTGGTTCGAAAACTATATATATATAAAACTATAAGTATATTGTTTTATTCCGTTTATATTGAGTTGGATATGAGTTGACAATAGGAGCCCCAAAACAAAAAAACATGAAAAACAAAAATAAACCTTAAATCAGTCGCCACTAGAACCGCATATTAAAAGTCCGCGCACGATCGCGTCTAGGAACAAGTTTAAGTTATTTAATTCCAGCATAAATAAATAAAAGCGTTAGATTAAACGGATATAACAAATAAAATAATTAATACACAATTTCAACCTAAAACTGTGTGCATCCAATTTCTAATTTCAGTTTGTTTTTTGTGTGTTGGGAAATAACTTAATACAGCGGACGCTCAGCTTCCGAGTTAATCTCATATGCAAAAATTCGGATAATTCATTAGAAACTGAAAACTAATTTTAGTTGGATTTCAAAAGTATTTTTTAATGAGAAAATTAATGAAATGGAATATTCTACATTCTTTATTTTCCTGATCGAAATTCTAAATAATTTTAAAATCAAATTTCCGAGCTGTATATATTACAGCGGTATTTTTCCAGATTACGTACAATATTACTTTTAATAAATATGTATACTATCCTGGCTGATCGACAGGTGCGCTAACTGTAAACTGAAGTTTTATCAGGGGTTAATATTTGTTTTGTTTTGAATATTGAAATTTAGGTAAAACTGTCTGAAAATGTATATTTTTAAAGACCTTTTAGCTGATATATTTTAATTTACTTATAAAACTCAACTAGCCCAGAATATTGAAGTCCGATTTAACAAATATATACCTCCATAGCCTCGTGAATCTGTATAGAATAATTTCAGTTGAAAAATTGGCGATTCCGCTAAATAAAATGCTTTACTAAAGAAGCTTTAAATTGTTATTCTAGATACACTTTACAGTACATCTACTAAGTTACGACTTATCTTAAGTTAACAAATTTCTCAACGCTTATTTTTAAATGCGAGTCCATAGTCCTGATCCGCACAAGTCCAAAAATGTATGTCATTGGACCAGCTGACTTGAATTATCTAGAAAATATATGATCCCGCATTCTGATCTATTTGTTGATGACCTTATGTGACTCTCATCTAATACACCATAGTTTAGTTTTTAAAATGTGTTACCAATTTATTTACAAACATGGTAAAAAGTAATTAGAGCAATAATAATAGTTCAAACTAATGCGCAAAGTTACGCAGTGCTGCGACGACGCCTGTGCCGTAGATCAGTTTGCTCTCGATGCGCTCCCAGGCCAACTGTTGCACCTGCGAGACGCTCCGCAGGGGCTTGACGAGCTCTGGTGATTCAGTTAGACTGAGGCCGTGGGAGCGCAGATAAACGCTTAGATAGGATTGCGCCAGTTCAAAGTCTTGATGCGTGCCAAACATGAACTCGATCAGCTTGAGGAACTGCCGCATGGCGAGCATAGTACCGCCAGCGTCGGGATGCAGCGATTTAATCTCAAAGTCCACCATTGACGGACCCAGTTGAGTGATGTGCTGCACGGCGGGATCAAAATCGTTGCTTGTGGCAGTTGCCTCTAGCAGCTTGCCAAAGGCGGTTAGATTATTGAAGGAGGAGGCCTGCAGCACTCGGGAGCCATCGTTGGTTGCAGGTGCGTTGCTAACATCAAAGCGCATCTCCAGGCCTGACACCGTCGGCAGAAAGAAGGGCGCTTGTTTGGGCCCTTTGGGTGGTGCCTTCGGTTTGTTTCGCTGCTTAATCAGCTCCAGGTCGAGCAGATTCTGCCAGCGAGAGGCAGCCAGGCCTGACAGTGTAATCAGTTCAGGCGATAGCTGCTTGGGCGTTTCGTATTTGGCATCAATCTCCTCGCCTAGCTCCACATTATCCTCATCATTATCAATGCCCAGCTCCTGCATGGCGTCCTCCAGTTCCATGGCATCGCAAATATTTGTGGGCAGACCCACATATGGTGCAGGCTCGTTTGGATCAATGGAACGCAGCGAAATCTGATTGAACAGCGTCTTATTTGCCCACAGGTAAATACCCAGCAGGTTGACATGCGCCGTGGCCAGAAAATCGCCACTGGGCGACATGCTCAGCGAGATACAGGGACGCTCCACACGAAAGTGATCAATCATATAGGACGAAGGTATATCCCACACTTTGATAGTAGAGTCCATGGAGGCGGTGATAAGCCAACGACTGTCTGGACTAAAGGTCATATCGTTGAGCTTTGCTGTGTGGCCAATAAACTTGCGCACAATTACACGCGTATCCATGTCTACCACATAGATCTTAAATGTTTCCAGGCCAATGGCCAGCATGCAGCTTTCGCGATGATGCCGCATCAGAGCAACGCCGTCCGCCAAACGCAGCATGGCAGTCGGCTTTTGAGCTGCGGAATAAACAAAGGCTTGAGTTCGTTGGTCAAGAATTCAGTTTCAGCACACACTCACAATTGCCCTTGAATGGCCAGAATTTGACTAGGCCTTTGGAACAGCCAGAAACCACATACTGATTCAAGTTGTCGCAAGCCAAGCCACGTACAGCTGCCTCATGCGCCGGATGGAATCCGCCATAGCTTAAGCGATGGAAACCGGACTGAATGTTGAACCGCTCCACATCGCCGCTGCTGTAGCCAATGATGACAAAATTGCCGCAATTGGTGGATATGATGCATGTGGTCTCGGTTTGGAAATTGACGCGATTTTTATTTTGAAATTGTTTCGGCACCAGGCGATGCTCGCCCAAACGACTCTTGTGAAATGTCCAGGTGGTCGTCTGTATAATGCCCGCATGTATGGCGGCAATGTTGTCCCATTCCTTTTCGCGAGCCACATCTGAGGTGAACTCCAGAATTGGCGGCATGCTGTGCTTATCGTACTGAAAGCGATCTGTGAATTGTAAGTGAATTAGCAGTTAATTAGGAACAGAGAGAATTCCGATTGATTAAATTACTTTTCTTCTTGGTCGCCTTGGGATTGTAAGTGGCTCTGCCCATGCTCTTGTTCAGCGACTCCGAGATGGTAGAGAATACACGTAGGGTACTATCCTCACCGGCGGACAATATGGAAACGCCGGTGCCGCCATGATAGCGTATGCAAAGCGGTGGCTTTGTGTGACCCTCGCGTATGCGCAACTGCCGTGCGCCACCGTCGGACATGTCGAATATGAAGAGCTTCATGGAATTGTCCGGCGATGTGGTAAAGACCACCGGTTCGCTGGGCAGGCATATAGCCGTGGTCACCTGCTCCTCGTGCGCCTGCAATTGACCAGCCAATTTGTGCTCCTCCAAGTTCCAGAAGGCCATATAACCGTTGCTGCAGGCGGATACCAATATGGGCGGACCATCTGTACGAAAAGCCAGCTGGGTGACTAAGCCCCACTCCTGCTTGAAGGCCATCAGCACTGTATCGAATTTCAGATTCAAAACAATAATTGTGCCATCAGCATGTCCAACGCCCACCACATCCAGTGCTGGCGCCGGTTCAATACAAGTCACCCGATTGGGATGGCGACTGAGCGTGCACACAATGCTGTTTTTACTGATGTTCATGATCTTCAGCTGGCCCTGCTGTGAGCCCAGCACAATTTTATTGACGTAAGTGGGCGGATGAGCCAGAGCCGTTATCAGGAACTCGTCCTCCTTGAAGGGCACATCTAAATAGACATCGTCTGTGGGTATGTTCCACACTTTGAGCACATTGCTACGATCCACGGCAATCAGGTTTCTACCAAAGGGCAGCAACAGATGCACATCACGCTCATGACCCCGATACACGTGCCGTATGTGCTTGCCCGCGCGCCAGGCATAGATACACTTGTTGCTGGCCGTGTACGTGTGCAGTCTGTCCGTGGCCAAGGCAGTTATATCGTCGGGGTGCAGTCCGCTGACGTGCAGCAGACGCAAATGGCTGGCCGTGTACACCTGAAAGGAGCGGCCGATGCATGTAATCAGCAACGTGTCTCGACGGCGTTGCACATAGCGCGTCACGGCCGGCACTTGGTTGCTGACATAGCCGAGCGCGCGATTCCGTCGGAATATCTGGCTGCTCTCCCTAATAACTCCTCGGGATTCTTTCTCCTCCGCTACCGAGCTGTCCTCTGCACGCAGATGCGTCATTTTTAATTAAACTCAAGTCTTTTTCTTTTATATTTTAATAATCTTTCGCGATTCTCATGTTTACCCGCAACATCAGAGCACGTGTGTTAAGACCAATATTTCCAAACCCTGAAAGCAGTACATTCAAAACTGTAAATCAATGTTAACATAACAGAGCAATGCTATCAAAACTGTTAGTCGGTTAGTTTAAAAACTACAATACTTGTTGTCAAAGAAATGTATAAGTTTACTTCAAGAACTTAAAAAAATGTATCAAACACTCAACAAGCCGTGATATTTATAATATGTGTACTAAAATACTTTTGTTTGAATGCGAGTGTTAAACTAAAATTTTTTTCATTCGGGAAGATTAAACAGCTGTTGAAGCTATCGATAACAATCGAAGTGTGTACATTTGTACATAAAAATATCGAGATATCGACTCCTTGTCGTCGAACATGACAGTTTAATTTAAATGCCCAAAAATAGTTCTGCAGACAAGAACTAATTTAAATAAATTAAACGCTCAATTTAAATATTTTTCAATTTTGAATTTCATTTTATTAAATAACTCGCGTACTCGTAAACATAGATTCAATAAAAACTCTTGTGACCATTTAAAGTTTTTGGTTATTTTGAAATAAAATTTGTAATAAGTAATACTACCAACTACATATGTATGTGTATAGTCTTTCGATTGTTTCATACAAAAGTTAATAAAAGCAATAAAAAACATTTGCCATAGCATTTTCTTGTATTTTATTGAAAACGTTTTTGTTCATTTTTTTTGTACACCGAAATTTTTACCAGCCCTTAAAAATTTCAGTTAATTTTCAACTTTCACAGTTTATGCAATTAGCAATAATTTCTTGCTCTATGTGTAGACACCTATGAAACAATTTTAATTAACATTAATAAGTAGTTGATAATGTTGTTGTTGTTGCTGTGTAAGTTGTTGTTGCAGTTTGGGAAAGTGATTCATTTGGTTCAATTGATGCTGAAGTTAATGCCAAGTTGGATTTTGAGCTTAGTTGAGCGCGTTCAGCGCAACTTCGCGGTTAAAACTTTCGCCGGAACTCGAAAGCGGGTAATCCAGCTCACCTAGGCGAGGTACTGGTCGATGCGGGCGGTTAAACTGTAAGGAGAGAAAATGATATGCACTAAGATATTTGTCATGCTATGAATTTAGGTGTTTATTAACCCACCCACGACTTCATTATCTTGTAGAGCACTTGACGCGACGGATAATCGTCGAACTCCGGTTCGGGCACAGCGGGCGCCTGTTCATTTGCTGCCAGCATTGGCAGCAGACCATTTGGACGCACAAACTCCTGGTCCAGGCCAACGGCATTGGCAGACGCAGCACTGCCGGCCCTGGTGCCCGCCGCACTCAAGGACCGCTTCCCATGTCCGCCGTAACAGACGTGCCCATAGGCCTGACAGCCTTCTGTAAAATGCGAAATGCAAAATCGCAAAATGAATTAGCTAGCATCTACTTTGGCAAGAGATTGCTTCAAGCAAAAACTGTAATCGATATAACTTCCACACACGTACGCACACACACACACGCACGCACACACACACGCACACACACACACACGCACACACACTCGCACACATACGCACACTCTGAAACACTTTATTAACTGCGACTAGGGCTGGCTCGAAAAGTTTAAACCCGATGCGTGGCTGCAATACCCAGGAGAGGGGCAAAGTTTGTACCATTATGTGAAAATTCGATGAACAAACATTAACTGTGCCCAGGTCTGTGGGACTGGAAATCTTTAATCGCTTGCCAATGCTCTGGAGAGACATCTTTTGATAAGCATTTGACCTGCGTGACAAGGCGTATGTGATATTTTATTCGGAGTATGGTTTTATTTGTATTTATTTTTGTATTTTATTTTTTGCTTGTCTGAGTTTATTTTGACTGTTGACTCGATGCTATTTTTGAGCTTCCGCTCGCACACAGCACTTTATTAAGGGAGCTGCACGAGGGAGTTGGCGCTTTTTCTTGTCATTTGAACTTTGTTTTGGGCTTAATGTGCTCGCTGCCAGTCGCTGCGGGAGCATTAACAACTTCTTGTTAACATATTTTGAATGTCACTTGCCGAATCGAAGGCTGGCAATGAAAGAGTCTGACTTAATTGTTCTGATTATATTGGATTTATAACGATTTACTGCAAATAAGCACAACAAAATCCTAGAAGAAGCAGGATCGACAGACGGACGGACGGACGGACATGGCTAGTACGACTCGGCTATTGATGCTGATCAAGAATATATATACTTAATGGGGTCGGAGATGCTTCCTTCTGCCTGTTTACATACAGTTTACATTATATCCTTTTTACCCATTTTCAATGGGTTAATATTTCCGATTTTGGAACTCTGAAATCGTACTTGAAATAAGATTAAACTTTTTAACTTGTGGACTTTATCCTAAGATATAAATTTAATTTTATTTAATGGCTTTTAAGTTGCAAATACTTGATGTTTTTCTTGTTGTGCATTTTGTATCAGTTGCCTCTGGATTCCTGGCTAAATTATGATAAGAAAGTAAGTGCAGCCAATTATATGCAGTCCACCTTTTATGCATAATAAAGTTGTGCTGCGTGTGGCAATTGCACGCCCCCTCCCCTCGCTTCACTCGACCCCTTTTGATGAGGTAGCAGCTGCATAAACAAAGCCACAAAGGAGCAATGTCAATGGCGACAACGATGTCAACGCGAGGTCGAAGCTTCTGTTTGTTTTCCGTTAAATGTAAACTGTAACAATTGAAGCTGCCAGCAGTAACGTGTGTGTGTGTGTGTTTGTGACTTCCGCTTGTCAGGCATTTATAGGTTTGTTTTTTGCGCTTAAATTCAATGCGCATTGGAATAACAACTTAAGTGGCATGTGGCAAGCAATATAAGTCAATGTTTGAATACATTTCGAATAGCCTCCGCATGCATAACAAATACTCACTTTTGGCCTGGCTCTGTTGGGCGGCCAGGACGACGGTGCAGATGACAACCAGCAGCAGCGAAATTGTGGATTTCATATTAACTGCAAGGAGAACAGAATAAACGGCAGGCAATTATAGCTAGCATACTTGTACAGGTGTATGTGTGTGTGTGTGTGTGTGTGTGTAAGTGGGCGTGGTGGCGCCCACCTGTTGTTGAGTTGCTGACAATGGGCTGGCTGCCCCTGCGGATATGCTACACTAATTAGAAAAGCACGGCACACACATCCAATCCTCAAGTCACATGCATTTAAGTAGTTAATCCTGGGCGCAAAACTTTTGAACTTTGATTTATGTTTCACCCACATACAGGCAATTAGTGTGCGTGTGTGTACGCGTGTGTGTGGCACAACTTAAGCAAATGTGCGTTTATTACGTGCTTTGAATTTCTTAAGCAAGCTGCTTGCAACTATTTTACAAAGGACTATGCATAGACAAAAGCTAATTCATTTTGGATTTCTCACGAATTAAATGTATGTATGTGAAAAGCGTTACCAATGTCTTCTGGTATGTGCCATCAATCATACGACATGTGTGCCAAGCGAATTCTATTGTTCTTTTAAAACGCAGCAGGTCGCGTGTCCAGGTGCAGTACGTTCGCAATAGGCAATGAGAAACTCACCTCAGCTTTAACTGATCAGTTGATATTTTTATTGGCTTATATACAGCTAACAAGTCAAATAAAACATAACAAAAAAAAAAAAATAACACTTCAAGTTGCTTTGTTTATCAGCGCAGCACAATAATTAATATTCAATTTAATTGCTATATTAAATATATACTAAATATTTGTATGTGTGTATGTATATATTGCTTGCTGGGGAACTTTGTACGTTTTGTAAATGTATATATATAAATATATATAATCACAGATAGAGTTGGGTTTTTTACAGGATTTTCTATAGAATTTGACTTGTTTCTTTTTATTGTAAATTATTATTTTTGTATTTAAGCACAACGACGGCAACACCAAACTTTGCCTTCTAGCTGCCCACGAATTCGAGTCGACGTTTTCACATTTTCAAGCGCTGCCCGGCGACTGAACGACTGTGCGACTGTTCATCAGCGCCAGAGACAGAACGCTTTATAATCCATATAAAACTCTCGACTCTGGGCTGGTTGATAAGACACAAATCACGACGCGTTAATCGCAATTGAAATCGTGTCACGCGTTGCGATTCCAGACATTGCAAATTGCAGACTCTTCAGACTTGACTAAAAATATGCCAACTCTGAAGCTCTGTCGCAGATGGGATTTATTTTCAGGCCCAAGCTGAACTAAATATAAGCACAGATAAGTGCAGTCTTTGCGTGTGTGTGTGTGTGTGTGTGTGTGTGAGTGTGTGTGGGTGTGTGGGTGTGTGTGCGTGCTGCTACTGCAAAGTAGTAATAAAAATCAACAATGCCCACCTACACGCTGAAAAAACAATAATATTATTGTTATTACTTTGTTTATCAATCTGCCCGCGGACAGCGGCGCCATGTGTCAACTTCAATGGGCAGCAGGAATGGGGCTCTACGCCTGCCGCCCGCGGCTTATCAATTTTCCCAGCGCAGAGTGTCAGCTAATAACGATTTAATGAGCTGCTGCTGCCAATCTATATCTATAAACATTTATGCATAATACATATACTAATATCCGTTTCTCTGGCTGCTGGCCCACATAAATCAATTTCGAAAAACTTTCCAGCAGGTGCTGTTGCTTTTCAGCCCATTCCCTTACCCAATCCCGGCCGCATCGCAACGAATATCCGCGATCAACATCTGCCCAGGCAAAGTTCAGGTACATGCACCCTTATGTATTCCGTGTGAAATTTTTCTAATCAGCAGCAAGCTGATAATGCAAATATAAACATCACCTCTACATATACTATATGTGAGCGTATATATTTGAATAATGGGCATCTTAATAATACCCGCGCAGTTTTTGAAAGTGTGCCTGCGGCATGCGTTACGGCTGCGGCTCACTGGCCCGGCGGGTGGCCGATCGGTGTTGATCGGTGTTGATCGGTACAGATCGCATTCCATTTAGTTCAGGCCGTGCTGATAGTCGAATTAAGAGCGACAAGCCGGGCGCTGATTGGGGAGCTACATTTTGTGCCTTACTTCAGCAAGTGGAAAAACAAATGTCAGCTAATTAAATGCCTGCTCAAAACATTTGCGTTTTAAATTTGCTGCAGTCTCTTGTAGTTTTTAGTTGTCGAACAACTTTGGAACAGTTAACACTAATTGTAAATTAAGTTAAACTGCAATTTAATAAAAGCATACAATTTTGATGTGACCCCAGTTTTTATTCAGTTATGGTATTTTAGTCTGTAATTTTTTTTTCTCGTATGCTTATATTTTTTAATAGCGCCCTACTACGCGATTCTCATGAGATCAAGTAAGACTTACAGATTCTTATAATTTGCTGATGAGTTTTATATTATCAGGTTGTGCAGGCGATCCAATAAAGAGTATCTTTTGTATACTCTTTCTCTCTTTCCATAGCTTTTTTCTTTCTCCAAATATATCTGTATCTCCTTCATAAAGATTTACAGATTTGTATGCTTTGGTGATAAGTGTTATATTATCGAGTTGTGCTGGCGATCTAATTGTACTGTATCGTTGTACCCATTTCCGTTTCTCTTTCTGTCTCTCTCCCTCACTCTCAAAATATATATATATTTCTCTATCTCTCTTTTGCTCTTACTGCAATTTAAAATAAGCATACAATCTTTTTGAGAATCTCACTATTTATTCAGATATGGTAATCTAGTTTGTAATTTTATAACATTTTTTTGTATGTATGTATTATTTATTAGCGCCCTACTATGCGATTCTCATGAGTTCAAGTAAGGCTTACAGGCAATAATAAACGTCTGATAAGTCTTATATTATCAAGTTGTACCCTCTCTATTTTTCTTACTCTTCCTTGTTCTAACTTTAACCCGCTATATATTTATAATGATTCTGATTTATTACTTTTTATATAATATTATATTATTTTGTTCTCTAATTCAAATGTATATTTAATAATAATTACAAATAATAAAATAATCGTGGGTGTGCATATGTAAATTTTTAGTATACATATAACCATGTATACATGGGTACAAATAAAAAATGTATAAAGGCAATTCAGAGCAAATAGGAATAAAATGATTTATTTTAATATTTTTACCAAACCCAATTTGAAGCCTTAAGAGTTATTTTATTTGCTAATAAAAAGCGTATACTTACATAACCATTATTAATATTATTATTATTATTTGTATGGAATGCAGTTAAGTATCACGAGTTAACTATGTGCCTTCCGGATAAGTCAATGCTTCCTCCAGATAACTAGCCTGAGGTTTGAAGTGTATCTTCTTTGTTCATTTGCCCTCAGATAACACGTCTAGTTGGGTCTGAGAGGACTCGCTTCTTTAAAATGCTTTCATTTTAAAATGCAGCTTATTATCAATTACCAAATAAACGCTTAAAGGCTCTTGAAGCCGTTTTTGTGTTCTTGTATCGTTTACAATTTAATTTATGCCAGAGAATGTGTCTCGCATTTTAATACGTGTACAAGAAAAAGTCTAGTTGAAATAGCTCGACTAGGATATAAGTATACTGAAATAGGTCTATGGCTTGAAATTGTGCCAAAATAAACGAGAAGTGCCTGCACTCCAGCTAGTGCGTGTCCCAAATTTACAAATATCCCCTTCTACTTATTACTTTATAAGCTCTGTCTTTATCTGGTTTGCTAAGCTTAAATTCTCAAAATTGTAAATCAAGAATATATAAATCGTTTTCTGAGTATTTCAAAGAGATAAGATAAGAGAGCTGAGCTTATGTAGACCAAATTTCATTTTTATTCTTAAGATCTAGATTTTTGCCATTTAACTATTTTAGTACCCACTTGACTTGAGCCACTTGGTATAGAAGGAAATTAATATTTTACTACTTTTTACATTAGGAACCAATTTTTTTTTTGTGTAGAAGCAAATGTACAAGCAAATTTTAAGAATCAATTGAGTTATGCTTCATGCATCAGGTGCACTGATGGGGTTAGCAACAAGTTGCTTTCCCAAGGCAAGGTGAAAAGCGCAACTACAGCGAATTATAGTGTTTATTTTCTTATATTTTTTAAGTATTCGCCAGGATGCCAGGATTTATGCAGCTGGTGCGTAGGAGTTGTTTGCCTTCTAGTTTAATTTTGTGTTAGGCAAATGTGGGCGGCATTCACAACTTTCAACTTTGCGAGAGCAAGTGCAGCCCCTGGCGGCTTATAAAAAATTAATCAAAGCAACCAGGATGGCAAAGTTAAACGCAACATGATGATAACAAGGCTGAAACGCGCAATCAAAGCAAAGCTGAACTAAGCCAGCCACATCAAATGGCCACTAATCTAATTTGATTCAATTAAATTGAACAAATAAACATGGCCACAAAATATGACCGAAGGGGCAATTAAAATGGGCGTGCGTGAGTTTATGTGTGTGTGTGTGTGTGTGTGTGTGTGCGTGAGTTGGGGGCCAGAGGTTCTATGGGAAATGTGGGCTGCAACTTAAGCAAACAATCATTTTGCCAGCCTGAAGAAGCAATTGAAATTTGGACTTAAAATTGCAAATTAGAAAAGAAAATCTGTAAAGTCCGCCAAGGGACGGAAATCACTTACCAATTTGTTTTTTTTTTTAACTTATTTGTTGAGTATACGGTTGTGGTTCAGCCAAGCTAAAGTTGTTAACATAAAGTTGACACCTTGTTTTAGTTAGTTATAATCAGATCTGGTAGTTGCAAATCAATGCTGCCACACTGCACCTTAAAAAGTTGTAACTAATATTTTGAATCTTTTTCTGCGCGTTTGGTGTTGATGTCGCTCGAATGAAAGCCAAAATTCGTTTGAGGCCGTTAACAGCACACGGCTCAGCTTTATACAGCAGGACGACTGCGTGCGTGTGTGTGCGCGTGTGGGTGCATGCGTGTGTGGGTGTAGTTGTGACTGTTGCGCAGCCAATCAGAAGCGCGCGGCAAGCCGAATGATACCCGAAGCGTTGCCAACCGCCCGCCGCCTGGTTATATGCAATGGCCTTTTTGTGCCATTAATTTGCGTAGGTGCTGCAGCATTTGGACGCAAATGTTCCCGAAATCTGAGGCGGAGGCATCCGCTGTGAACCTTGGCACAACGCAGTCCGCTCCAGGCCCAAAGCACCCATTGCCATGCCCCGTGATAGACTAAAGGGCGGCCGCTTCAGCTGCTTCTGGGATGTCAAATTAGCGAGTTGCTCAGATTTATTTGGCCAGCAGTGCGTCATGTGAATAGATATGAGTTAATCAATGAATGGATTCAATTGGCATCTGCTGACGTCTGTGCCGTGGCCATCTTTGCCGCAAGCCAAGTCCAACTTTTCCGCTTGTCCTTTGCCCCGCCGTGTGGGAGGCTGCGTTGGCTTTTGATGTTAATCAAATATGTAATTTGCCTTTGATTTGCAATGCAGTTCGCACAATCGCATTGCATACATAGTTGGGTAGTCTGAGCAGACGGAACGCAAATTGATTTGCCAATGACTTGTTTACAACAATTATTTTCAATTGTTGCTAAAGCAGCAGCTTATCGCATCTAGAAAAATTACGTCGATAAGCAGCTGTTGCTGCCCCGAACTCACAGATCAAAATATTTGACATCAAACAGTAGCTACACCCCTACACAAAGCTCGTATCAATTTTATAACTATCTATATTAAACAGCTTGTTGTGCATTTCCGCAGGGCTGCCTCTTGACTTGGTAATTTTCTAAGCGAAATTTAATTACATATTAGGATCTAATGTGGAAATATTAAATTATATTTATTATTTAGGAGAGCTAAGAAAAAGTCACAAGCTACCAAGCCAACTTCTCAATAGCTAAAGATAATTCTGATCTTCCAGTTAAGACGGCATTATATTTATACACTATCCTAAACCTCAGACTCGGTTTGTCTGACTGAAATAAATTTGCAGATTCCCCACTGTTATTATTTTCGAATCTGTACGAAATACAACAATCTTTGAATTTTAAAGCTCTAATTTTATTTTGCTTCTATATTTGGACGGTATGGAATTCAGAATGAGTGTAAAACAGTTAGGCAATATACAAATTATAGAGATTCAAAGTGATTGCAAGGTAAAGCAATTATAAATTTGTCCCCAAAGGCTTAGTAAAGCTGGGCCCTTAGTAAAGCTGACGTATGAACCAGATGCCCAAGAGGGAGCTCAGAAGGGCGCTGGCACCAACCAGACCCGATGCGCCGTTGTGCTGGGCACAGATGCGTGGCTGGGGCGCCGAGACATATTTGCAGAGGGTACCGATGAAGTTGACCTGGGCGCGCTCATTGACCTGCTTGTCGTATTGCTGGAAAAGGCGAATAAGAATAAGCAACATGTTTAGCTTGTAAACAGATTGGGTTTACCTCATTGAACAGAATGGTGGGCACACTGGTCAGTGGCTCCTTCAGCCTCTGGGTGGTTTCGCCAGCCTTGCGCAACAGCACGCTGCCATCGGTGGTATTCGCACAAGTCTTGATGTTCTCCCAGTTGTTGACATGACTCTCTCCGGCGCAACGCTGGCCCGGATACACATTGTCCGGGAAGTTCTTGCCCGCCTTCATCAGGCAGTTGATAAAGTCCAGGGTAAGCGATTCGCGTGTGTAATCATTTTGATAGGAGTTGGCCTGAATGTGCTCGATGGCGCAGGCATGCACCTTGTTGCCGTAACACTCGTTGGGACCATGATGGCAGGTAAAGGTTACCTCAGAGCCTTGTGTTTGGAACTGCATGGAGTGCAAATGTGAATGTGTCACAAATGAGGCATTGTTGGGCCTAAAACGTTTCGTTCACTCACGTGGGATTTGCCAAAGGGCACAAATGTGAGTTCGACCGCTTCACTCAGCTCGCTCTTCATAGCCGGATACAGCTGCTCCGTAATGAACTTGGCGCTGTCCGGGCACAGGGATTCGTAGTAAATGGCAATGGGCACCTGGTAAACAATATAACAAAACATTTCAGTCTCTTTCATGCTAGCTGGGCTGGGACAGAAGAGGACAGAGGAATGGGCATAGCTGGCTGTTTTAGTATAATGCATTCTTCACATTGTGTTGCCATTTTCTGTGGCCGGCAAATGGGGCAATTTGCATTTTTACTGTACATGCAAATCAGTTTTAAGTGAGTGGACACACCCGAAAATTGTATTGCCCGATTTCAAGCAAGGCAGCAAGCCCCTGGGTTTTCATTTTCTAATTAGGAAGCCAAATATTCAAAATTAACAGAACATTTTTAAGTCTCAAAAACGTAAGGGTACCATAAATACTGGACCACAAAATATCCTCAATAGATAAAAAATTTAATTTTAATTATTTATCTTTTATGTACCTCAATTTATGCTTAATTAATTTTACAAGTCTAATTAAAACTAATATAAAAACCCATAATACTTTGAAATATAAAATACAAATATTGAGTTGACTTTAAAATCAAGTAAAACTGCACGCTCCGTTGACAGGTGTATAAAATATTCGTGCTGCCAGATCGTTAAAAATATCTCTGTTAAATAATGGTATTGTGTAAATATGATTTGATTTTTATTACGTAATCTGCTGATTATCAGCAGATGTATGCACAATCACATGCAAATGACTATTTATTTATTTATTATTTTATTAGCTTAAAGAGTGATTGTGTTGCGAAATGTGTTCCACATTGAATATTTTATTGAGCTGGGTAAATACCTTTATATATTCAAATCTGCGACTGCTAGTCTGGTAAGGGTATTAAATATCCGCCATATTGAAAATAATTTTACTTTGCATTTTTTTGTGTATTTTCCACATATGGCTTTTTATCTTTACAGTAAACAGTTGCCAACATATTCAAATAAAATGTATGTATGTATGTATCTGCAAGTTATTTAAAGAATAAAAGCGGCTTTTAAAATATTGACAAAAAAATCATTCATAAGTAAAAAAAAAAGGATCGTTAAAACTACATGTAAAAATAGACATACATACATAGATATGTACAAATTTATAATAAAAACTCAACAATTATATGTACATATGTATGCTCAAAACTACATTTGATTATATAGTTTATAAGTTGAGCTTTGCCGGTTTTCGTATTTTGCAATTTTCCGTGATCTTAATAACACATTTTTGCCAAACATTGTGCAAAAACTCGCTAAATAAATTATAACTCTCTCGTGACTAAGACGACAAATGATGCGCAATAGACAAAACGAGTATTAAATACAAAAAACGGCCAGCGCGAGTTACTGTTTATTTGCATTCATTTCTATACACGCATATATGTACATGCATACATATGTACATATTAATATACATCTCTTTTCAGCTAAATTTGCTTATTATTGTTTTTCCCCCCTATTTTTTGTTCAGTTGAAGGTCTCATCGACAGAATAGTCAGCGCTTTTTGTGTAGTGGAAACACATCAGTAGAACAGCTAAGAGTTCCATTCTTGCGCGTAGCAGCAACAGCACTAGCAGCAACAACAACAACAGGTTGGCCTGGAAGGGGCTTCCAAAGAGTGGCCGGCGACTACCACCGATTCCCACATGCATCACACATAACACAGCCAAATACAATGAAATGGAAACTGGTCGGCATTAAAAACTGGTTTTGGGTCTCAAAACAAAAACACAAAGCAAGATGTTGTCGGCAGCTAGCAGAGAAAACTGAATTCATACAATTAATTATGCATACACGAATATACATATATATGTATAAACTCACATACACATACATGCATATGTGCATACGCATGTATGTATATATGATAAATATTTTGAGCTGCGGCATTTTCCGACATGAGTTCATTCAACCCATTTTATAGGGCGCGCCACTTGTTGCTGCATTTGAAAAGGGCGCGAGGCGTATTTTAACTCACATTCTTCTTCAGACTCTGCCAACCCTGACCCACTGCATGAGGCCAAACCACACTCGTGATTTTGATATTGCTTATCCTTTGATACTATGTAAACGCGTATTTCAAAGGCACCCACCTCATATTCCTTGCATTTTAAATTGATTTTTTCTTAGATTTGTTGTGATTTTGCAAACTTACCTTTGCGGCACTGCACACAGAGACGGCCAGACAGGCCAAAAGTACAAATTTGTGACTCATGCTATTGGTTTTGTTTTTGTTTTCGGCTCTATATGATATGCTGACACGGACTGAATTAAGCGCTAGTTGTTGTGAACGTGCTGACGTCTAAGCGTGAACTGTTTTGTTCGTAGCATCGACTTTTGGTTTGGGCAGCAGAAGCAGCGGCTCTACCGTTTTCCAGTCTGAGCGTGAGAGAGAACGCTAACGTAACTTGGGTTGGGCTTGGTCTTAAAGAAGTATGCGTACATGTGTGTGTGTGCATATTCCAGTGCACAGATCGTCTGTAGCAAATGCCCATGCCGAAACATAGCAGTGGAGCCCAGAAGTACAATTGGAAAAAACCGATGCGCTTTATGTTAAAGTACAGCTTTAACAGCGCGTTGCTCTTGGGGCTCTCTAAGGTGCATGTTAATCAGCAGCACAGCTTATTGGATCGTGTAACGCTTGATTCCAATGGGAATTTGGCGCTTTGAATAATGTTAATTCTAATTGAAAAAGTTTTGCATGCATCTGAATGTTGAACAAATCTCAGGGGAACACAGTTATTTTTACATACACATTTTTTCTTTATATTTAATGGAATTACAAATTAAAATATATGTTTTGCAAGTATATACATGAACAAGACTGTCTAATTAAAAGCACTTTCTGTGGCATCAGTCGCGAAACTTGAATCCCTTTGCAATCAGATCTTTGCGAGCCTCCAATATCTCCGCCTGCAATTCCTTAGCTGCTTCGGGGCAGTCGTTAAACGTAAATGTACGATACAGCACAGTCCACACGGAATAAATCTATAACCATATAGCAGGTATATTGTTGAAATAGTTCATTATAGTAATAATTCCTTAGGAAACTTACCCCAAACAGAACTAACAGCAGCAGTGGCAGCAGTTGAATATGAAAAAAGTATTTTGTTGTTAACGCCGTTTGCACTGTGCCCAGCACAATGGCTAAATAAGGCACAGCGAAGAGCGTAGCATAGAATAGCCAACGTTGTAGATTTGTCATGTTCAGTGTTTATACCTTTAATTAAAATATAGAATTTTTAAATTAATAAAAATACTTGTACTGCAACACGTAAACAAGCGGCCGGCCTAGGGATGGCCGATAGTTTGACGCAGATAGCCATTTCGATAAGCGAAAATCGACTATTCGATAAGCACAATCAGCTGACTGCGTGTCATGTCAAGCAGCTTTCGCGCGCTATCAAAAGTGGTTACATTTTAAAATGTAATTTTTAATCAGAAAGCAAAAGTTATTTTTCTTAAGTTTTAAACTAATATTAATAATCGGATCTTAAATTATAATTGCATGGCATGCACTGTGCACGGCGTATTGGCTAACAAGTCAGCTGTGCGACAGCCAATTATTTGAAATTTAATCTCATTCGCTTTCAAGGTGCCGCCCACGAAGAGATTCGGTTCACTGCTCAGCGCCCAAAGCTCATTCTCTCCCTTTGAGTTTCGATTGATCTTGAGGCCAGTAACAAATTTCAGCTGTTGCGGATTGTAGGCAACGGCGCGTATAGCATCTGCAGTGTAATTGGAATGCTCGCTCCAACTTATTAAAGCGCCCAGGCTGATGAGACTACAGTAGAGATTGCCGCCGCTGTCCATGACCTCCGATTCGCACTGGGTGCCACGCGTACCCAGAATACGAAAGTGTTTGCTGACCGCCTCGCTTGAGCCCTGCCGCCAGATGCTCGCATTGTTGACCAGGTGAAGTGGAATTGCAATCTCAAAAAAGCTATTCAGCGTATGGAAGTACAAAAAGCGCTCTGAAATTCAACAGAATCTATGCAATATGCGCGTAAAGTGGCCACATTATCAATGGAATTACCTGCTGCCAGACTGGGACTCAGGCTGACAGTAAATATGCCAGCATGGGCGCTGCCAAAGCGACGCACGCCCAACGACGGCTGCATGGACTCATGCTCGATGCGCCAGGATTTGCCGGTGAGCGCATCAAACACAATTAAGCCATAGCCCCAAGCATCCGCAATGTAGGCCATGCCGCCCAAGCATTTGCTGGGCGCACTGCTCTCCAAGAGATCCACGACCATGGCCGTAAAAATCGATATGCTGGGCGTGTACATGTGTGGGGGCAGCGCGGACCGCTGCACCAGCTCATCCTTGACCAGGTCGAATATCAAAATTTGTGGCGCGCACAGCTGCATGGAGTTGACTTGACCCGAATCCACCACCCAAAGACGCCAGCACTCATCAATCTGCAGACAAAGGGAGAGTTCTGTGCGTTGGAATTTTCGTAGATGAGGCTGCACTCACATGGGTTCTGATGGCAGATGTAATGCCGGAGCAGTTGTTGGCTGGCAGATGCCAGGCCATGCTGGGATAGGCTTCCAGGCGTGGATTCTCCAGCAGCCCATTATCAGCCGCCGCCACTGTGGCCAGTGTGTAGGGTGTGCCAGTGCTCAACCGGGGTATGGTTAGAAATGTCCGGTGACGTCCCTCATCACCATACTCAATGTCTATGTCCACGGGCAGAAATTGGCTGTTGCTCGCCTGGCTCTGGCCCAAAACACCAAAGCTGAGATTGCTCCACTTGTGCAGCGTGTGCAGCTGCTTAATGCGCAACTTCTGGGCACAGGCGCTGGCCAAGAGCAGACAAACAGCAGGCAACAGGATGCATTTGGTCTGAAACATTTTCGTTCTTTTTTATGTTGACCCGACAGCATAGAAAAGAAATCCCGTCTTAACCGTTCAGGCGACGCGTGAAAACTGATCTGCCGCAGCAGCAGCAGCAGCAGGTAGGGACCATGCCGCAGCGACTGCGACGTTAAGGTGTTTGCCCAACCGGTGCTAACAAACCCTAATTGACCAAATGGACAGTCGAGCTGTCGACTCGAGAGCCCAGACAAAAAAGGCACTCGCGGCACAGGTACGCGCTGGCCCTCTGACAGAGTTTAGTGCCGTTTAATACTTGTTAGATTTATGGCCACCTTTTCTCTGGATGCTGCAAGTTGATTTACATAGACCATAGAACATGCACATGCGCCATGCCTCCTGCGACCTGCCCCTGCCACCCTGCCTCCCGCCTCGTCGCAGCGTGTCAACAGCGAACGCGATAATTGATCTCTCGGCGGTTGAGTCTGCCGGAAAATGCTGTCGGCCGCTCGCCAGTGGACATGAGCGCTGTTGCGGGCCAAAACTTTAATGTCAACGAGAAACCGGCAACGGGCTGCAGTTAGTCTTCCAGTTTTAGGATCGCCAGTGAAATTTTTTTCAACGGGGCGGACTTTGTCGTCGAAACTGAACGTTCAATATTTATGTATTTATGTTAGTGCACATGTCCATCGTGTTTAATGGCATGTCTTTATGGCGTTTACATTCCATTTGCATTTATTTTAATATTTGTGTATACCCTGTAAGCATCGAAAGTGGATAGTGGGTATATTAAACAGCACGACGAGAGGCACTCGTCTTGACAGACATCAATCCAGTTACACCACGAGTATTTAAACAGATAAACAAATCGATAAATATCGATTTCTCTCCTCGGCTTGAGGCTTATAAGCGCCTAATGCGTCAAATTTTACCAAGAAGAATCTCAGGAATACCTAAAACATTTCGAGAACTCATTCAGTTATTATAGGCTTTTAAGGCTGACTCTAAAACAGCTAGATTCTTTCTAAAAAAACAGCTAGAAATAGCTTTGACAAAATACTTAATAATGCTTTTTAAAAAATGCTAATTTTTGCTAAAAATTGTTTTATTAGAATTATAGTAGCTTTGTTTAAAACTAAGATTTAAACCCATTTGCACCGGCTTACATCTCCGGCATCTTTGCACTCTAAAAACGTACCCAAAATGTTGACAGTAATATTTTAGTTGGAGTCAGTAATATTTTCCCATTTGACCAAATGGATTTTGCCGTAACTCAAAATTTAACTGCTCAACTTTTAAATTCGTAGTCTAAATATATATAATGAGCATCAACCATATCTTCAAAAATCTTTGTTAAATAGTTTTTATTCACATTGGGTGGAATGAATTAAGCATTTGGAGAGTTTAGCGACAGATAAATTACCTATGCTTACTCTGTAATATTTTATCTTAAGTTTTCATTTCTGCTTTAGCCAAAAGAAAATGACGATACAAATTCCCTTCGATAGGAAAGCTATGAAATCAAATGATTTTGTAAAATAGACAGATTTTATATCTTAACGTTCACGTTCTCAAATTTTCTGGCAGTTGCATAACCAAAGTCGTTTATTCTAGCTATAAAACAGCTAAGCTGACAACACCCTTGGAAAAGCAGCAGCTATTATATAGCTGAATATTAATATTTTAAATTGTAATCGAAAGTGAAAGTGAATTTTTTAGATTGCATTTATTTGTGTATATACATTGTAAAAGTATGGAATATTATTTCAATTTAGCCCGTACGACGCCTGTTCCTGTTGGCGACCGTGCTCCTGGTGACGATCCTGTTGCCGGTCCTGTTCGTGTTGACGACCCTTCTCCTGTTTGCGGCCCTGGTCGAGTTCCTGGGTACGCGCACAACTCTACGCCCTCTGGCAGCTCGACGTATGGCGGCCAATTCCTTTCTCCTTGCGGCCCTCTGGCGCTCTTGCCTTTTCAGACGCCGGATCTGGCGCCTGAGCCGTTTCAAAGCTTTCGCGCAGCTGGAGCTGGAGCTGGAGCTTGTGCTTGAGCTGCTGCTGGAGGTTGTTGTTGTGTCAGACGAGCTAGCCGCTGTGGTCGTATCAGAAGTGGCCGATGCCACTGTGGTCGTATCGGAAGATGTTGCCGTTGTTGTCGTATCGGAAGATGTTGCCGTTGTTGTCGTATCGGAAGATGTTGCCGTTGTTGTGGAATCATCACCCTCGCTGTATGGAAGCCAGCAAGTGGCCAGAATGGCGCAGCCCAGGAGCACAGTTTGGATTCTCATCTCAAGGCAAGTAGATTACTTGGAATGTTGGCTGAAAACCAAGACACTTGTTTATATAGCAAATTTTTAGACATATTTAACTGCGCCGTTTGGGCAGCTGTGAACATATATTTGATGTGTAAAGTTTCAAAATTCCCTTGTTTGTTTAGTTGATTTTCTGTCTACGAGGTTCAAGTTAAAACTTTCCTTTCTAATTACCTATGCAAGAGCCTGTGCGCATTCATTCTGTGTATTCAGCTGTTTAAAGGTAACACTTGTTTTATTATTAGAGAACTAAACCCACAAACGCGTTCAAACAATAAAGTCTAGAGTCTAAGAGGCCCGATGAGATTTTGACAACAACAACAACTTTTTATTATGTAATTTTGTGCACTAAACTGTTTTATTCAAAATACAAGTTTAAATAAATTATTTTTATTTTGTTATATTAATAGATTATTTATTATCTAGCGAGTATAACTCGGCATTGCCCGTGGCGCGTACATAATACATTTTCTTAAGAAGCTTTGAAAATGACTTTTAAACTGATCGAACGGTAAACAAATAACAAATAACTTTCATACAATCGTTTTCCGCCAATTTACCACCACCTGAAGCTGAAGCACGTATTCATTAAGTTCTTATGTAGAGCTTTGAAAATAAGTTTGAAGCAAATCGGACACAACTTAAAACTTCGCACAAAAAATCGTTGAATCACACTTTCCACCGAGGATGCTTTGATTTTGCGAAAAATGTGAGGCATTTAAATCTTTGGAAATGAATTTCAGCGCGAAACGTCACCCACCAAATGTTTGATCTCCATTTCCACCAAGGAGAAATGCATTTTTCGAACAGTGTGAAATGCCCTTCAAACGAATTTGAACAAAGATATTTAAAAATGAGTTTGAGGCCGATCGGATGGTAAATAAAAAAGTTTCATACAAACGTTTTCGCGATTTTTCCACACTTGCGGTTGGATTTCCCGAAACCCCGTCTTAACGTGCACCTACATCACATAAGGTAGCTACAGTGAAAGTTTTAGCTTCCCTAGCTCTTACGGTTTGGTCTGTGCGTTGATCACCAATCAGTCAGTCAGTCAGTCAGTCAGTCAGTCAGTCCGTCAGTCAGTCAGTCAGTCAGTCAGTCATTCAGTCAGTCAGTCAGGACAAACAGTTTTATATAAAGAGATAGTAGACAAATCGAGTGTCAACCTATGTATTTAATACGTAAGAATATAAAAATGAAAAGCTTAAATCCAATTCAGAACACAAATATTTCTAAAAGCATCACCGAAAATGCCATTGAAAATGAGAAAAAGAAGGGTATACCGTTTTGAGCAAACATTAATATCAAGACGAGCAAACCATAAAGAATCGAAATAGTCATGTCTGTCTGTCCATCTGTCCGTCCGTCTGTCCGACTGTCTTTCTACTAAAGCTAGAGATTTGACATATAAAAGGCGTATATTCTCTTCAACCAAACGCAGCGCGAGTCTAACACTTTTGTTTCTATATCTTCTCCCAGTTTCATATTATCTATAAAAATCGATTTCGGGACTTGGTTCTTAAAGCATAACTCGAAAGTTAGGACATTTAGGGACGACAAATTTGGTATTTAGGCTATCGTATAATATATACAGATTGGGACTTATTCATTTTCTTGATACCTTTCTCATTCCCTGGATATTCCCTGGATATTTTATAATGAGTGGATTATGAAAATCGAAACTATTTCCCATTCCCCAAAATTGAAGTTAGATTCATTTAACAATTTCATAAAGATCGGACTATAAGCACCGACGCGATTCAAGAGCAAATTTCCGATAGAGTGGAGCAAAGTGAAAAGTGTATGGAAGGATGTAAGAGAGAAGGAGGAGAAGCTAGAATTGTAGAATTGTAGTAAACGTTACTCGCACAGGGTTCAGGGTATCTCGTAGTCAGGCAAGCGCACTCTTTGGGTCTGCTGCCATGCAGAAAAAATTAATTATCATTAGGTTTGCAAACAGCTTTTCGAAACTATTAAAAATATTGAGCACTCGGCCAATCATTTCCGAATAAGCTGCAGTTGTTCGCGTTTAATTTTATCATTAAAGCCAGCAGAGACTAAATGAAACTTGAGTTCAGGTGAACCAAGCAGAACGCAGCCACAGCCCAGAAAAAAACTCCATGAGTTGGCCAAGAAATAAAAAAAATTAATTTTTATTAGAACTGGTTAAGCCGTCATTTTATGGCTCATTAATGTCAGCTTTAAGTGCGGCAGAGCTCAACACGTCAAAATTGTAATTTAATTATCTAGTTAAATTTGTTTAATCAATTTATTATAGCTTCAATTGGCGACTACAATTTAGATTTAAGATAGGTCAAAAAAAATCAAATTTTATATTAGTTAAAAACTCGCAAGTATTTCGAGTGTATGTACTTTATAAATACATAGTAAGCCCGGTCAATTTTTTTTTTATTTTGGGTAAATGAACTTTAATCGTTTCACATTTCCACCCGTTTCCCAAACGTGAGCTAAAGGAAATTTGTCTGTACTCATATAAGTCCCATTTCCACCCTGTGAAGTGAATTTTCGGGGAAGTGTGAAACACGTTTGAAGGGAATTTTTACAAAGATCTATAAAACGTAGACTAAGTCCGATCGGTATACCATAATGTTTTACACCCCCACTTTGCATATCCCATTTTCACAGCTACGGGTGGAATTAGCAGTGAGAAACTCAGTCCGTCAATCGGTTGCAAAGTGAAAATAAACGGTTATGTATATAAGTATACATCAATATGTGTATGTATATTTAAAAGATTTCTTTTTTTGATGTGAAAAGTTCATGTTTGGACAGAAAACCAATTATTTAAAAACAACTTTAAATATTTACAAGGAAAATAAATTAACAAAAAATATTTACACATAAGAATAAAGAGCATGAAATGTAATAGAAAAGCTGATTTCTGTTTTTTAAACATTTATAAATACGTTTTTAATGATAGTAGTAACCACTGTGGCGGCTGGAGTAGGGCGTGGGCGCAGCTGGTGCTGTTGCTGCCGCCGTAGTCACGGGGGGACCCACGAGGGTGTCCAGATAGGAACGCTGATAGTTGTCCCGTGTAGCCTTGGTGGGCGGAAAGGCCTCACCTTGATTGAGCGCTGTGAATGGATTGCGCAGTCCATAGTTGACAATGCCCGCGTTCTCGAATTTGTAGGGTGTCTTGGTGGTGAGGGGCGTGGTTAGCGCCGGACTCGTAAAGTACGTTTGCAGCGCATTTGTGGAGCTCTGGGCGTGCACGTGAGTATTGTACAAATTGTAGTGCAGCAAACTGTTGTGGGCTGGAGCCGTGGTCAGCGTCAGCGGATGCCCCAGCAGGGGGCTCTTGAGGCCGCCGGGCTTGGCGTGCGGCAGCTCCAGGCGCACTATGCGGTTGTTGTACTCATTGGGATTCAGATTCTTCAAGAAGAAGCGATGAAACTTGGAGGATATGGCATAGATGACACCCGGCTCTGCGCGGGTTGTCGTCATGTCCGCCACGAACTGCAGCTTGTCGCGATCGTGGGCCAGCACGGATTGCTGATTGTTGCTTGGATTCCAGGAGGCAATGGCCGTCTCGCTGAGCGGACTAAAGATCAGGCTGCCGTCGAACGGTGACACCGCCAAGCCAATGCCCTGCGAGGACTTCTTGCCCACCAGCTTGACATCCAGCATCTGGCCACTCGGCAGCGGACCGCCGCGTAGCACATTCTTGTGAACCGAAAAGACTCTGCCGGATATGCGTTGCAGGATTAGCTGCTAAAGACCATATATATTTGGCTCTGTTATACTCACCGATCTGTGGCCAGTGGCTGGAAGTAGACCACGCCCTTGCGCTCATCAAAGGTCAAGCCCACAACGCCATCCATCAGCACAAAGCGATCGTTGTGAATCTCGGACTGCGCAAAATCCGGATCGGGATACATGGCTGTGCGGGAGATATGCAAATAAATAAAAAGGAAATTTATTGGACCTACTTAAATATATAATACCTGGATGGGAGTGACGCCATGTGACATCCTTGCCGCTGTCATATACAATAATGCCCGGCTCCACGGTATCCGTGATGTACACAAAGACATCGTCACAGCTCTTGGCCGTGGTCTCATCAATGACCATGTTGGTGAACAGCGTCTCACCACGCAACACCTCGGGCGGGAAATCAATGCGACGCACGACACGATCCGTGTTTAGATCGACCACAAGTATCTTGGGCGGGCAGGTGATCTCGTAGTCCTCCAGTGAGCGCGAGATGCCCGCATCGAGCAGCCACAGGCGATTGCAGGAGTCGATGCGCAGGCGATAGACCGAAGTCAATATCAGATCGCTGCAATTGAAATTGGAGCGCGCTGTGTTGGAGAAGGACCAGTCGGGATATGCCTGCAGCGTGGGCGAGTCGCCAATCTGTGCCTTGGACACCCAATTCACAGTGGAGGAGACGCCCGAAAAGAGCTTGGGCGTGGCAATAAAAATGCGATCCTCTGTGACGGCAATGCCCGTGATGAGCACATTCTCTGGATTATAAAAGTCCGGATTTCTGGCCCGTGCATTTGACTCAAAGTTGTAGCCAAGCAGCTTCCAATGCTTCACCACCTGCAATCCAGGCGCTTGGGCGTCAACAGGCAGCCGCCCATCCGACCAGAGCAGCAGGCAAAGGGCTGTGGCGAGAATGCTGTGCATGGCGAGAGTTGGCTAAATGAGTGAAGAATCAAACAGACAATAACGTTTATATAAACTGAAATTATGGGCCACGAGGCAATTAAAAAATCATTCAAATTAAATACAGATGCATTTAATTTGATTTTATGTAGGCAATAAACAACTTAACGATTCATTGTCAGGTTTTCTGTAAATCATTTCAATAAAAGCCACTAACAATTCACGTTAATTACTTGTGAAATGTCTTTGCAATGAGAAAAGGTACATTTTTCTGAATAAAAAATACTTTTTTTTATAAAAAATAATAATAAATTAAATTCAATTATTTGAGTAGAAGGATAATAGAAAAATTAAATAAGTCATTGAGTTTTCTGCAATATATAAAACAAACTATTAAAATCCATGATTTATTAATTTGAGTAAAAAAAATTCTCTCAGGTGGAATATATTTTCTTTTGAGTAAACATTTCAATCAAATATTTTTCTACAATATATAAAAGAAACTATTTATAAATTAAATTCAACAAGTTGGGTAAGCCTTTCTACAGGTAATAAAAAATGCTATCAGTTTGAATCAATTTTCAGAGATATTAATAAATAAATAAAAATGTTCTATAATATAAAAATAACCTATTAATAAACTTAAAGCAACCAATTGGGTAAACAGCTCTACAGACAATAGAAATTTCTTTCAGATGGAATATAATTACTTTGTCATGAGTAAAGTAAACAGTTCTCTACCATAAAGAAAACAAACTATTAATAAATTAAATTAAACAAATTAAGTGAACATTTCTACAGATAACAGTGAAACATTTCAGGTGAAATCAATTTTCTATGATTTGAATAAATAAAATAGTTTTCTACAATGAGGTGAAACTAGTTTTTAATGATAAATATTGAAATATGAATAATTTGTCAAGCTCTTCCGATTGTAGAGTAAAATTAATTGATTTATAAAAGAAAGGAATCGATTCCTTAACAAATTATTCCTATAGTTTTGTTTAGGTAAATATTCGCGTTAATTCATTTCTTTTCAGTGCATTTCTTTGTACTTTGTTTTTATAAATCTGTATACAGCCTCTCAAATTCTATGAAATGTTGAATATATCTTTAATTCGATCTAAAGCTTATTAACATTTCTGTACAAATATTTTAGTATAAGTTTCTGTTATGCAGCAAAAATCGTTTCTTAATTCAAGCTAAATGCCAAGTCGCTAGGTCATTCCCTTGTTTACTCTGTGATTTAATGAATAATGTTCGGAAGTATATTTGCATTTTTGAGCGCTTAGTATTCAAGTATATATATATATCAATATATTTTTTTTCCCACATCTATTCAAGCACGGGGCCCTTTTCTAATACTAATAATTCTATTATATGGTTATAATGTATAAATATATAGCTATTATTGAGCCAATTCCATGGATTGCAGATTACAATTGAAATTGTCATGGCATTGTATTCAAATGAAGTTGGCTATTGCCAATGCTTAGCCTTGTTAATATCTGGTCTCGCACGGCTGCCGTCAGCGTGTGCACCAATTGACAGCAGCTGTGACAGCGGCTAAGACGGGGTCGGGTCTGTGATTAAGATTGAGCAGTTGTATCTAAAGGAGAAACACACATTTGTGGGTCTGTGGGGCTCGTTTTCACACACTCTGTGCTCCATTTCATATTGAAATGCCATATTGCTACGAGGGCTGCCTGTTAAATTGTGCGTCCCAGTTTTACTTTTGCACGAGGCACTTTTCATCAAACGACTTGGTAAATACAAATTAGAAATGCACTTCAAATATTTTACTAAACCACGATTGCAATTACTTCATCTCTCGGCTTTCGACGCCTTGAGTTGTAAATGAAAATAAATATTAACAATTCACTTCTAATATTTTTATATGTATACCTACGCGTCACAGCCTTGACCCAATTTTTTGATAATTTTGCTAGCTTCGCGCGTGGTTAGAAGCTTAAAAAATTGTTATAAAAAATTAACATATTTTTGTGTCAATTAACAATAACTGCAAATATTTGCTAAAATATCCTGTTTTGTTTAAGCAACAGTGAAAACAAACAAAAGCAGATAGCAAGGCAAGGTAGAACAACAAATTATGATGCCCTTAAAGAGAAGGTGTTTTTAGGAATTTCCACTTTAGTTAAATCTTGTTGAGTGCGTAAGCCATAAAATTATTGTTTGGAATGCGAAACGTTTGTGGTTTACGCTAAGTCTATAGTTTGTCAACATATATTTATATATTAAAATTTGTATTGTTTATGTCTTATGCTTTGTTTTTGGACAAATTTCTTGATGTGCTTAATTCTTTGATCTTTTGTGATCGATATATCAAACTGCAAGCTCCAGCTTTTAAGAGACCAATACCATTATCATTAATATATAGTGATCGAACTAATATATCATATAGCTGTCATCGTGGCAATATTCTATCCCGCCTACTGTACGAAAACACTGATGGGACTCAGGAACACATTCACCTGCTTGAGGTCTGGGCTCGCAGGTTGAACATCAAGCTCAATGTGCCAGGCGGTCTGGATGAAGGGCAGCCACCCGCTCAGAGGCGCAGTGCCGCCTGAGGTCAACTGGCTACTCAATTCCAACAGCCCATTGCCCACTTTGCGAAGATCGTTTAACGACCTTCTCCAGCTACGACAGAGGAGACGCTCCAGAGTCCCCCGACAGCATACGTGACTAAAAGTTAGCAAAGCTACCAGAGCTCATGACTGAGCAATAAGTTGTCAGCACTTACCAAAGGAAATATTTATTATATATTTGTACTGTTATGTATATTAAAGGCAGCCCTCGCAGCAGGTGCACAGCATGTGCTGCAGTTCTTTAAAATGAGCTGACAGTTCGTTTAGCCAGCAGCTCTTTGACTTGGCAACTAAATAAATGCGCGACTCTATCAAAGTGGCAAACTAAATGTTTGTTTTTAGTTTTTATTTCGGCTTGTTTAATCAATTGCATATGATTTACAATAAGTTGTTGTTGTACACACGCACACACACACACACACACACGCGTGTAACTTGGTCATTTCTAATTTCATTTTTGTTTCACTTTCTTTTGGTAATTGCCACACGCCTGGCCTGATCTCAAGATAAGCTGCCAGGTTAATTGAGTTTGTGGCTCGTACGAGTTTGATAAATTACATAAATGACAAATGTCAAGTGGCACATAAAAAATGTAAATATGAGTTTCTACACATTTTGATATAATTAAGAATTATGCAATGCCAAGCGGAAATGCGAACAATTTGTATAATTTTTATTTTGATCCCAAAAAATAATAAAAATCATAATAACTGTCTGACTGTCGTCTGACATTGGCCAGCGAATTAGGCCTGCTGTCAATTAATTTACGAAGCGCGGCCTTCAATGCGTTTGCGATGACAGCCGTCGGCCGGGCTCAAAATTAATGCCACAAAAGCGAAAGGGCGTAGCTCTTCTGCTCCCCGTTTTCTAACACAATAAACGTTATAATTCATGTCGCCTTTTTTTTCAGACACAAATAAAATGTATGTAAATATATGTAAATGTTTGACAGCTAAAAATAAAATAATGCAAACTTGTTTGTTGAACTCGTAACTGGCAGCAGCTATAATCTTGTATAAGCCAGCAAAGCAAAGGCCACAAAGCGCTCAAATATTGCATTTACTTTCAATAATGCACACAAACACAATTTGTTTGGTGCCGGAACTATCCATGGGCTTTAGTCATGGCAGAACTGAATAGCTGGATTTTGGTTCCCTGGCGAATTGAACTACTTGTTAGCCACACACAAATTGAGTCCAACTATGTTTTTGTGCGCTTGCAGCAAAGACAGCTAACAGGCAGGCGCCACAGCTGGTAACTAGATCTCTCTCCGTTGGAGCCTTATCTGCGGCACTTTGTGCCGCCTCCTACCCGCACCCCCTTCCGATGCAACACTCCTGTACGTGTTCTCACGCGTGGCACAATGAACAGACACGCAGACAGACAAACGGCCCGCAATAGAGGCCCAAAGCAACAATGTGGCAAAAGGTTTAATTGCGACATCTGGAGCATTCTATATATGTGTGAGTGTGTGTGGGTGTGTGAAAATATAAATTTGATTATTAAATATTTTTGTTTTGCTGATCTAATATAGGGTCGCACGGAAGAGCAGCTCTTGCCACATTAGCACATGAATGCAAATTATTGCCAATGGCCAACAAAATAAGAAAATTGCAACTGCCACAAAGTTGAGCGCCAAACGTCAGGCCAAACGTGATGATGTGTTGCTTCCTTATAATGAAATGCGAGAGATTAGCGTAGTCCGAGGTAAATACCCTATATCACATGTGCGTTACAGTCGGAGTATATCTGGCAACACAATCGTTTGCTTTCGCTATGGCAGCAGTGTGATATATGAGAGACTAAACAGGCTCAGCTCTTTTTAAATTAAAAAAAAAAATAAAGTTTTCATGCGGTATATCTTTTGAACCTCAGATTAAACAATAAATAAATCAATTAAAGTAAATAAGTCCGATCTTGATAAGACTTTGCTCAGAGGCACAATAAAGTTCAACATATCTCAATTTGGTTCACATATATTTAAAAAAAAGAAGATGTATTTCGTACTTGAAATCAGTTTTAATTTGAACTGGCAATTTTACGTTCTAATGGTTCAAGCCGGCCAACTTTGACATATTTACTGGATTGATCTTTAAAACTAAGACAATAGTTTGCATAGAAAAAGATAAATTATATCGATTCAGCTCGTCGTAATTATCAAGCATATAAATACACTTGAAAGATGACTTGAAAGATATTTTCTTCCACGCATAACACAAGTCGCGTCAAAATTTGAACAAAATCTGCAAAGGTTTAATAAGTCACACACACATACACGTCCAAGTTTGGATGCCAGCACGAACCGATTCGCACTTTTTGGTCGCGATCGATGTTAGTTGTTAGAAAAGAAACAACAACAACAACAACACACGCGTTGCAAGCCAACTTAATTAACACAGTTCTTTGTTTTGGGCACGCAAGAAGTGCAACAAGTCAACAAGCACGGCGACCGACAAGGCTATTGGCCAACTGCATACCCTTGGTTACGGATAGCTTAATTGGATATAAGTATATATGTATATATGTTTTTGTTGTTGTTGCAATCGATTTTGTGCTCTTGCATTAACGAGCAGAATGCATGCGGATATGGTGAGAGTCGCATTCGGGCGGCGGCGCACTGGAACATTGGTTATGCCTTAAAAACCGAACCGCGCACTGCACCAAACCGATCCGAATCCAATAGCGCACCGCACTTTAATATAATGCATGGCAATTGCCACTTTAACCGTTAAAAATCACAGTGGTGACGGCGGCAGCGACGGCGACGACGTGCCCCGTGCCAAACAGACTAATGCATTCGCGTTCGTTGCCTAAGTCTTTTGTTTTGCTCGTTGCGCTCGCCGCTGCGCGCTGGCCAATTTGTTAGCGGTTAGCTCTTTTAGAGGCTTTCATCTGACATTAGCTTACTTTGAGGCACATTCAGCTTGCTGTTCCAAGCGTATTCGTGTTCGTTTTCTTAATTTGTTGCTGCTCGCGACACGTCCAAGCGTTGCGGTTGCCGTTTTGCGACTGCGCTCGTATCACAGCCACACCGAATTTTATAAGAGCTTTTTTTTAACACATATCAAATAGTAAAGTTGCATGCAAAAGCGTTAGAGTTCAAGCATACCCTATATAAAAAGCGGGCATTTATAAATTAATGATTTATTTTTATTTGCTTTATTTATTTGTATATTTTTGATTGCATTAATAATTAATTTAAGACCAGAATATAAATCCATTTAAATCTTGGAAATAAATGAAATTTGTTTTAATTTACCAACTAAAATGGATGAAATTAAATGCTTTAGAGAATATGCAATAATTTGTATCCTATAAAAAAGTAAACGTTAATGTTTATTTATTAAATATATTTTAAGTTAATAGCCACACTTTTTGCAGAAATATTCAATTTGAAATGTGGAAATAAAATAAGTTTCTTTAAGAATTCATAGATTAAACTTTCGCCAATTTGTTGTATATTTCGAATAATTATATTTTTTATTAAATAGTAACTTAATACTTTTATAAACTTTTTTATTTGAATACTTATTGCCATATTGTTATTGCCATTCAATTTTAAATTAGGGAATAACTTAAAATATATCGCTTCTAATCGGGCAATATATAAAATATATATTTAATATTTATATGTATTTAAAACATTTTTTCAATTGATGTTTTTCATGCATTCTTTGTATAATATAATCCAATTATTTGTATTATTATTACATATATATTATAATATATGTTATATATATATATATATATATATAACAGCAGCTGTGCATGTTTATTTATTAAATATATTTTATGTAAACATCCATTTTAATATACGTTATTCAATTTAAAACGGGAAAATAAATGAAGTTTCTTTATTATTAACTTAAGTTCCGGCATTCTTTTTAATTAAATTCTGTTCATTGCTAAAATAGATATGAATATAAGCCAAAAATATTTGTATATACTTATTTATCTGAATATATATTATCGTAATTTTTTAATTTAAATGTAGAAAACAAATCAAATTTGAAACACTTTAAATCTGTTTACTAAATATATTTTGTGTAAATGGCCATGGTATGTTGCAGAAATTTTCAATTTAAAACGAGGAATGAATTTAGTTTCATTAAAAGACCAATAATATTGGTATGTACTTTTTATTAACTTTATTTTACATACTTATTGCCATCATAATCAATTTAAGTATAGGAAATAAATCAAATATAAATCAAGACATAAAAATAAAATAAATATTAAAATAAAATAAATTGAAACATCAAAACTGCATATATATTTATTATTTATGTTATATATTAATTGCCAATTGTGTGTTATTCAATTTAAAACGTGGAAATAAATTAAGTTTCTTTAAAAATTAAAAAATTTAACTTGCTTGGCCTCTCTACAGGGTATATTTTTAGATAAACGGCGAGAAAATGTCTGGCGCCATAAAATCGGTCGCAGCTCCAAACTGTTGCAGTGGCAATTTGGCGCTCTTATACGTGTTGACGCGGCGATTATTCATACGCTCCGTTGGCCAGAGTTGAAAATTGCAGCGACTTCTGCTCCAACTGGGCTTTTGGCTGGCGGCACATCTTCCGCGAATTTGCATTAAACTGTTTGCGAGTGAGTGATTGTTTTTGCGACATGTAATTGGCTTTTACAAGTTCATTATCGCAATTTCATGATAATAAATTTAAACAAAATTCTGACGTACATAAATTAACCTTTACAGTAGCGTGCATGTCGATTATGTGCGCGTGGCTGGCTGCATTTCAATAATTTGCAAACGAATTGAATAAATTGTACACAAGACAAACAAGCTTAACCAAATTGTAACGTTTATTTCGGTTTCGGTTTTTGATGAAATATAGGTGGAATGCGCCGCATCTCGTCCACGGGAAGAGACATAAATATTTAAACCTGTTTATCTGCAATTAAGAATTCTTATGCAAATCCGTCCAGAATCGCTTGAGTCTGTTGGCTTTTGTTAACCAATCAACTTGTTGGGCACGTAATAAACATATAATTAGTTTCATACAATACAATTTTAAGCGAGTAATCAACCGGAACCAGTTATTTTGGTATGAAAAACAAAAACATCTTCGAATATGTTGTAAATATTATTTATTTATTAACAATCTGACTTTAAGAGACAAAAGAGAGATCATTTATTTTGCACTAAATTATTTATAAATGTATATTAAAGATTTCCTGTTGATTAATAAGCAAAAAAAAAATAGTATAAAAGGCTGACAGCAGGGTATCTACAGGACGTGCACTCTCGACAAGCGCATTCCCAGCTATTTAAGGCTTTTACTTGTTTATGTACATGCAGCATATTAGTCAAGAAAACATATATCTTACTGTTAACCACACTCTTCTCTAAATTGGGGAATTAAAAAAGATATATAGCACATACATTTAGCTGGTGTTAATATGACTAATTAGTTAATTAATTAAACACATTGTTATGACACAAGACAGAACAGATTAAAAAGCATTTCATTATACGCTGTCAAAACATTTTGCTTTATGCAAATGCAAATTCTTAAATTATTTTCTAGCTTGATAAACGCCTTTATTTAAAATTATATCAACTGTCTTCCCAACTGTCTTGAAGGTTACTCGAATCATGCTACAATTTTGTTGATGCCCTCTTCAAGGCTATAAAAATGAAAACATAAACAACTTTGAAGCTGATTTACACAAGTAAAATAAATATATTTTAAAAGTAAATAAACCTGACTGCTGTACCCTTTGTCTAAATGTTTAAGATACAAATCCAAAACAGGTGCTCGTTGGATGTACTGCAACTGGATTTCATAAGACTTGCGGGGCATATGCGCTCAACTGGCCACATGGTGGCCAGCACTTTTGGAGAATGGTGAAAGCCCAGCCAGAGCCTGGCTCTAGAGCAACAACTTGTTTGCCCATAGCCAGCGCTCGACCAAATTGACAGCCGAAAACAAAAATTGTTATCGAATTGAAAAGTAAAGCACACACACATATGAAATCCAGGTCTCGAATCGAATTTAATTGCGACTTTTGTTAGATTCTGTGGCAAAATGTCATCAAAATAACTGCAGCTAATCCGCAAAGGGGTTATGCAAAAAAAAAAAAAATTATAAATAAAAAGCAATTGTTGCGGCCACAAAAATAACAACAAGAGCAACGACAACGACAACGACATTTAAACTGGTTTGTGCCGCCAGAATTAGCCAACTTGCCGCGGATTTTGGGTACTTGTAGGCATGTGGCATGTTAGCTTCGGTTGCATGAATCACACACCGCCACACTGTGTGGCTTGGCAATGTCTAGTCTCTAGACATTCCCGAAAAGTTCATCCGGCGTGAGTTTAATTGGCCAAATACGACAAGCCCAGAGACATTCACTTCGTTTTAATCGCTCATAGATAGCTGAGCGACTAATTATGCGGAGCTTATATGTATATATAGTATTAAGTACCTAATGATTGCCGATTCTAAGCACACACACACACACCCCGAACACAGGCCAAAGTCAAGGTCAGTTTACCAGGCTGGGCGCGGTATTTGCATATGTTAATTGGCCACATGTGATATAACCGCTACTCAAGCTGCATGAAATTTACCTGCACTTGACCATAACACGCTTAAGATTACGATTACGACATCCGAGCCGAAGCCGGAGCTGTAGCTGAGAGCTGAGAGCTCAAGCCGGCCAATTTATTGTAGATTGTAGGTGGCATCGCCCCTCATTTTTCCTTTCACAACGACAACAGCAATGCCCTCAAAAGTCGCTCATTAACTGTTGGGTATTTCGAAAGTGAACAAAATTTATAGAGAAACCAAATCTGTGCAAAGCAATGCGCTCTAGGCCTGCGCCCAAGCCCAATCTCTCATAATGTGGCGATTGGATTCCACATTTGTACATGCGAGTGGACCCGCTTATAACTAGCGTATCTGTTGCTCTGACATTACGAAATGAACTTTTAGTATGCCAATGATTTTATTATGTACTCATTCACAATGGCTAAAAAAGGGTATCATGGTTTTGGCCAAATGCATGTAACTGGCAATAGAAGACATTTCCAATCAAATTCAAACTAACGATAACTCGCCCAGTTTCTGTGATATCGATATGTATAGATTTATGGACGAGTGCTTATCGTGATCTACAACAGATTTCCTGGGCATTCACTCGTTTACTGTAGATCAAGCACATTTCAGTTTTCCACTACCTTATCCAGTTTCCCCTAAAATTGATTTCAAATGTGCATGACTACGAAAATCCCTGTAAACTTCAGTCAATATAATATTTTGTTTGTTAGCACCACGCTTTCATTTATTCAAATTTTAAAATATGGTCCAATATGAATTCCAGAAAAATTTTGCAAGTCCCCATAGCTGCATTTTATGCACAACTCACAAACTCATCTGAGGCCAACTTATGCAGCGGCTCTGCTTCTTCCGCCTGCTCCTTAATATTAGAAATTAAATGTTGAATAACTTCAATGGTTGTTGTTCGATAATCATGAACTTGGAAAACAATAAATATGGCATCTTAATGTGTGTGCATATATAAACTCACAAAGTTCTAGCTTTTCGTTTCTCCATTTTGTGAATAATGGGGGAGTTCTCGATGAAATGAAATATTCATAATCTGTGTATACGAGAGTCCTATACAATATTTGATGTATCTACCTCTTATTGTTTCTGAGTAATGCTATAATTTTATCAATAATTAGTGTTTTTCCAAATTAGTTTTGGTTAGGTGTAGGAAAATATAATTCATACAGATAGACGGAGAGACGGAGGACTTGGCTAAATGGACTCTGATCGTTGTCATGAAGAAGCTTATATATACTTATACTTTAAGATTATATATATAGTTATACTTATTGGGGTCCGATAAACCCCCTTCTGCCTGTAACATACATTTACACAAAACATGTTCACCCTTTCATCAATCATTCTCAATGAGAATGGGGTATAAAAAGTACTCATTTTAAGAGGTATATTAAAGTCTATTGTTTTTCGTTTGCATAGAAGAAAGTTGGAATATAGCTAACAGCAGCTCGAAATTGGGTATAGCCGAGTCGGATACTCTCGAGTTGAGCCCTAGGACTTGATTTGTACTCGTTGCGTTGGGCTATTCGAGTGCCCGTCCAAGCAACACATACGCATACCTTGCCATCATTATCACCTCATCAGCATTGTCATTGCTTTATTTTGTGCAACTGACTGAATTTTAATGGCCAATCCGATCCGTTGCGGCCACCCATTTGTGGCCAGTTTCATTAATGGTTTCGGTGTGTTGACAAGGTCTTGAATTTGCCGAGCACTTCAAGCATTTTGGCTTTTGTTATTTTTGTTTGGCTTCTGTTAGCCTGGCGCTTGAACAATTCTAAATGCCAAATTCGGCATAAAACTCAATTAACTAATATGCAACACATGAGCCGTGGTGTTGAACGCCCCTAATGCGCGCCTCAAGAGTGCGCGCCTCAAGATCTCTATAAAAGTAGCCCATTTAACCAATTAGAGCTGTCTGCGGCTTTGAAAGACTCCACCTCCACAGTTGAGGCGCGCCAACAGCCGGTTTTCCAACATCGTCGTCGCATTGTACTTTCAGTTTCAGCTCATTTCCCGTACAAGACCAGGCCAGATTATCGATAGCACATATATATATATTTATATATGTATATACCTCGATATATACCTCGAGTAGCCAACGGGCCATGAGTTTCAAATACGAACACAATACGAGTCTTATTCGGGTCTTATTTTTTTGTCTTTCTTCTTTTTTTAGCTGCGGTCAGTTTGCCATTGTATGCACTCCTTCTGACAGCCATAAATCAGAGCATGGACAAACCAACATATATATTTATATTTCTATTCTCTTGAGTGAAGGCCAGCACCACGGCAAAGCCACAGCACCACTGACGCTGCTGGCCCACACACCAGGAGGTGTGCATGGTGGTGCAAAGTGAAGTGGATATGCAAGTTGCATTTTTCTATTGAATGTCAAACGTTAAAGCCTGCACAGAAGCCCGAACACACTAACGAAACACTTAAGAAAAAATTAAATAGATATTTAATAATGCAAAAAAAGTAATTAAATTCCATATAGTTATATCATATAACACGTTTGTAATATATAAGTTTGCGCATCAGCCCACACAAAGTGAAAGTCATTTCCTTTTATTATATATAATACATATATATTTTTTTGTTTATCATATCAGTTTTTATGTTAAATTTGCCATAGCATAAAAGGCTTGATGACAGCATAATAAACCCGGAATTGAATAGAGCTCCAGTTGCCATTTGTACAAAGAGACTGTTGCAATGTATATACCCTTACGGTTAGTGTACACACAATATTTAACATATTTTGTAGCTCATTGCAAACCGGCTGCACTTTTACCATCGACGAAAAGGCGAATTGTAAATTTGACATTAAGTTTTATCTGTTGACGATTAATTTAAATTGTGCGTAGCTCCATAACAAATGCAATTTAAAAACGAATGGACCTTGCTGCAGTTGAACTCAATTTTATCATTCAGATAAACTTCACTTCCCTCGTGATATCAAAAGTTTGTTTGAGCAACTTGTTTACATATGACCCATATATATACGAGCATATCCTGGACTGGTTTATAAAGTACGTGCACAAACATGTTAGTCTTAATGTTATACCCGCTCTTGGCAGTTGCGGGACTATAAGAAATATTTATAGCTGATGAGTATTAATTGTCTTGGATGCGTCTTGAAAGAGCTCAAAGATTCGAGACTGTCAAATAGATTTGTATGAGCATGTGAATATGTCATATAAATCTTTAAATATATAAATATATCCTTAAACATATAAATATATAAATATGCAAATATATAAATATATGAATATACAAATATATATTCTAGTGCAAATTAAGGAAAAAAAAATTATATATTGCCCTACTATGCGATTCTCATAAATACAAGGCTTGCAGGTTTTTCTATCTGGATTACAAATATATTTGTTTAACATATGTTGGCACTTTTCTCTCTCTCTCTCTCTCTAACTCTCTATCCCCTTTTATATCTTTCTCAATTGGTTCCCCTATATTTATTCTGCTCTTTGTTCTTTAAGCGATTTATACATATTAAAGCATGCCTCTTTTGTACTGTTAGACTTAAATATATAATAACGTGAATATGCAGGTAAATTCAATCGTTTATTTGAATATATATTTATGTAAGCTTAATATATGATAGAGCAAATCAGACCTGAGCGCTGGCTGTCTGCCAGCAGATAATACGAGAGTATAAGCCGAAAGAAAAGGTTTATGTTAACTAAAAACTATTGTATACATGCTCTGTGAAGTTAAAAGTAAAATCAAAATTTTGTATAATTTTCTGCAAGTGCCCATATAGGGTAACTGTTAGTCGTGCATGTCTGGCTCGTGAATGACTTCTCGTTTTGTACGCACTTGCAAAAAACCCCTTTTCTTATGCGAGATGTCGCAATAAGTACATAAATTTTGCGTATATGAATGCTGTCAGACTTCACGTCGTTTTTTGGGGCACGCAATTTTATTTGTTTCTTAGACACTTTTTCACTTATGTGTAGTAGAATATCCAGTTTCTTTTACGCACCTTTTCTATGCCAGCTAGTGAACGTAAAAGTCTGGGTGTGGCAGGAATAATATCGTACACTAAATACAGCCTACACTTAATGTTGTGTTTGTTGATTTATGCGACTGACTTTTATCTTTGTGGAGCAGCAGGGCTCCGGCAGGCTACCAATCTAAGCAGCTCCATAACTAAGCAAACAGCAGAGGTAATCATGATCTTGGCTGGGCAGATTGTTGCCGTGGGCCAGTTCATGAATTGAAAATTAGCATAGGTAATTGGTTAATAATAACTATGGGGAGGCCCGGGGCTCCCTTGTGACTCAGAGTACGTCGCAAGGCGGCGTGCCCCACTCGGGGCGTGTCACAGTCAGTTGTCGTTCGCATGTCCACGACACAATTACGGAACTCGAGTGTTGGCCACATTTTTGTGGCCCTGCTGCTGCTGCTGCAGCTGCAAGCGCGCACAGCTGTGGCGCAAGGATTCGGGCTCAATTTGATGCAGGTGCCCAGCGAGGACAAGTCTCAGGCCGCATGCAGCATGGCGCTGCTTCAAAAATATTTCCATTCCGGCGATGCGTTGTCCGGAGCCGTGCTCTGCGTGAGTGTCACACAGAATACTCCCGATGTGCTGGATCAGCTGATGCGGGCCTTTGATCTGGACCAGAGTTACACGTGGAGCATACTGGTTACAAGCCCGCGGGAGAAACAAGAGTCCAAATCCAATATGCAGGTCATGCAGGAGAAGCCGCAATGTTATTTTCTCATTGTGGAGGATCTGGACGATGAGGATCTGGAGGAGACATTCGGCCATTGGCGGCGCATGCTCAACTGGAATCCCTTGGCACAGTTTGTGGTCTATTTGGCATCTATAGAGGAAACAGATGAGGAGATGACCGACCTGATGGTAGAGATACTTTTGACCTTTATGAGCAACAAGCTCTACAACGTGAATGTGTTTGGCCAGAGCGAAGAGAACAGCTTCTACTATGGCAAGACGGTATTTCCATACCATCCTGATAATAATTGCGGCAATCGTGTGATTGCCATAGATCTCTTGGATGCCTGTAGCTATGTGGATGCGGAAGAATCTGACAACGGCAGTGACGACTATGACGACGAGGAGACAAGCTCCGAGGAGGAGAATGAAGCTGGAGCAAATGATGAAAATCAAAGTGTTGAAAAAATGCCAACAGACAATGTGAATGATACTGAAACAACCGAAGATGAACAAGAGGGATTCAATGCAACAGCAATCCCCGATTTGGAATCTTATGCTGCCGCTGAGGCATCCATGGAGTCATCGACAATGGATAATAGCACTGAGAGGGACAACGTCAATGGATCAGCGAACACAAATGGCACTCAGCCCGAGACAACAGTCGAGGAATATTTGCGCGCTCGCTTTGAGGATAAGTTTCCAAGTGATCTGAGCGGTTGTCCCATCAGAGCTGCCTACCGTGGTCCTTGGGAGCCCTACATATTTACCATTGCGGAGACCAATGCACCGGAGACGGCATACTACGAGGAGGGTGATCCAGCTAACGCAACCGAAATAAGCTACGACGAGGGCATTGATGTGGAAGACTATACCATTGAGAATGCCAATTCCGGCGCCCATGACACCGATGAAACCTTGGGTTTCACCAAGTTGACTGGCATCGAGTATCAGCTGGTGCAGACCATAGCCCAGCGACTGCACATAAGCATCGATTTCAAGACGAAGAGCACCAATGTGTTTCATCTGTTCCAGCAGCTGATTGAGGGGTAAGTGAAGCTGTCTTCAATTCAAACAAATTAACTGCATATAAACCCAAAATTTTTTATCTAAATACTCTTTTTCTTAGTCAAATCGAAATGATTGTCGGCGGCATCGATGAGGATCCCAGCATTAGCCAGTTTGTGTCCAGCTCTACATCGTATCATCAGGATGAGCTCACCTGGTGCGTGGCCAAGGCGAAGCGCGAGCACAGTTTATTCAATTTTCTGGCCAGCTTTGATACCAGTGCTTGGCTCTTGCTGCTGCTGTTCATCATTGTCAGCTCTTTGGCTGTGCAGGTGGCACAGCATGTTTCCGCTTTTAAGCTCAACAATCAGCACAATTATCTGACCATCTGCCTGCGCATGCTGGGCATACTGCTAACCCAGGCTATTAATGTGAATACCCGAACTTTGTCGTTGGCGCTGCGATTGCTCTTCTTCACTGCCTTCATTTTGGCCTTCTTCTTTAGCAACACCTATCAGAGTTTCTTGATAAGCACACTCACAACTCCGACCACCCAGGCTCAAATAAGCGAACTGGAAGAGATCTATGGCAAACGCATGACCATTATGGTCAGCTCCGAAAATGTGCGGCATCTGAACAAGGAAGGCGAGGTGAGTGACAAATATTTCATAATCAATAAAATCAATCAATTGAAATGAGCTTCTTTTCAATATTAATCGATGCATTTTTCATATATAACATACAAAAGGGGGCTTCTCCAAACCTTTCAAGCATATATATTCTTGATCAGCATAAACATATGGCCATGTCTGTCTGCTCCATTATATAAATGCTTCAATCTCGGGAATTTTAGGAGCTAGAGACTACATTTTTGTAGTAGGTTGTATGTTCACTTTAAGAGCATGCTTATTTAAAATTATCAACAATTGTCAGAACTCCTCCAAAATCGAAAAAATCAAAAAAAATCGAAAAAACAAAATAGAAGACATGCTTATTGTGCGTATCTCAAAGATATTAAGGGGTAGAGATGCCAAATATGGCATTTAAACTCATATAGTATATATATATAATATAACTTAATTCGTTTACGTTTTGGACACGTTTGTAAAGAGTATCTGCTAGTCGAGCTTTTTCGACCGGAGCACTTGATACTCTCTGTAAAATTGCTATGATTTTGTTCAGTCCTGATCTCTTCCCTGCTTTCTTTCTCTCTGTCCTTATCTTCTCTTCTCTCTACCTCAATCTCTTTCTCACTTTTCGGTTTGGGGTGTGCGTAGTGTTAGTCATTTATTTATTTATTTATTTATTTATTAATTGTCGACAAAACGAGTGTATTCCTAATTGTTCAATACTTTATATATACAATTATGAAAATTAAATGCTAAAAGCCTAGTTAGAGAACACAATTTTCTAATAGCATCACCGACCGATGGAGGCGTTTTATTTTCCAGTCCGGCCAGCTGTGCCCCTTTTCACAGCTAATTTTGTTAGTGACGCTATTCGAGCCTATATCTAAGAAGAAGGGTGTAAGTAGGGAAAAAGTGTTCTTAAGTAAAATTAAAAATAATCTTAATTTGCTATATTATTTAAGAAAATACCATAAATAGGAGAAAAGAAAGTAAGAAGATTGTTGATAAAGAATAGAATTGTATGCTAGATATATAGAGTGCTAAGTAGATAGGATAAAGAGATAGTATTGGGGAAGTAATGGGAAATCACCGACCCGGTGGGTGGCAAGCTATGCCCCTGCTCATAGCTGGGAATGGTCAGTGACCCGAAGGTATCCTGAAAGCAACGATTTTATTAGGGGTAGAGAAAGTTCGGTTGAGTCAGTCATTGAGTCAGGACAAACAGTTTTATATATAGAGATATACTATATATATTTCTCTTTTCTCTCTCTCTCTCTCTCTCTCTCTCTCTCTCTCTCTCTCTCTCTCTCTCTTGTAGACCTTCAAGTACATACGCGAAAAGTTCCAGATCTGCTATAACATTGTGGAGTGCCTCAATTACGCTGCCGACAACGAGCACATCGCCGTGGTTGTGTCCCGGCAGCACGCGTTCTACAATGCTCACATACAACGGAATAGGCTCTACTGTTTCGATCGCCGGGAATCCTTGTATGTGTACCCAGTGGCCATGCTGCTGCCCAAGAAGTTTCATTTGCTGCACCACATCAATGCGGTGATACAGCACGTTATCGAGTCGGGTCATATGCAGAAGTGGGCACGGGATCTGGACATGGTGCGCATGATACAGGAGAAGATCGCCCGCGTGCAGGAGGATGCCTTCAAGGCGCTGACACTTGCCGCCTTTCACGGCGCCATTCTCTTCGCCAGTCTTCTGCTGCTGCTGGCCAGCGGCGTCTTTGTCCTGGAGTGCCTGGTCTACTGCCTGGTGGTTAGGTGGCGCACGCGCCTCCGGCTACTGCGCTGCCTGCACCGCCGACTGACTTACGGCAGGACGTAGGCGGCGTGCTTGTATTGAGCGTATAACGCAGCCACGCCAAGTGGATGCGTTGACAGGGGAAAACGTTGCGGATTGAAATATACAAATTGCAAAAAATTCTTTCTCAAATTTATATATATATATATATATAGTACATATATGTACTTATATATATTTCATATTTTCTTGGCACATTATTCAATTTAAAAATACAGAACTGCATTCTGCCGTGGAATGCACGGCAGCGTTGCCGTTGCGGCTGCTTGTCATAATCCCAGAAGTTGTCGACGTTCCACAGTGGCTTCTAAGCGTAAAATAAGGGGCACATAGCTGAAACAAATTAGCTATAAATTTAAAAAACTTGGAATGCATTTTATAATAGACAGCTTAATATCATCTTGGGGAACTCTTAAATTTTTTATATACAATTTTAGCAATTTATTATATATAATGTTAGCATTTCTTAGAAACTTCAAAAGTATTGTTTATTTTATTTTATTGTCATTTATTATTTTTTTTAAATTATTAAAATTGTTTTTGGTTATTTATTTCATCAAAACTATAAGTGAATTGTGAGCAGAAACTGTTGATTATTTTTACACATCCCAAATAATTTATATTCGTTGGCAAGCTTTTATTTATTTTTATTAACAGATTAACAAATTGCCCCACTGTGCTTGGTCGTCGTCACCTCCTTTGCTGGCGCATCCTTAAAAGGTGGTGGCCTACTGCGCCGGCTGCGCCCGTACACAAATATAATACACATATATCTAGATATACTTAATATATGCTCATAATTTTTTATAACAAACATATTTTTAGACTAACACATTTGTTGTGGTATCATCAAATTGGCATCTTTTTGTTGTTGCTGGCCAACACAATTCAATCAGCTGCTTGTGTATAGAGCCAAACGGTCGAGCGATCCGCTTGACTGAATGAGTTTTTCGCCATGTTCATTGAATACTATTATACTGTTATTTTCGAATTAGAATGAATGTATATTGATCAATTAGTTCTCTTATATATATATATATATATACATGTACTACATACCAATATCAAAACACGAAACTTTAGGAAGACCTTGGAAGAACAAGTTTCCAATTCGTTAAAAATATTTTTATTAAATTCAGTATCTGTATAATTAGGCAATTAAACTATTATAGTTTATTAAATATGCATAGCTAATTAAACATTATGGTCAAATCAGCTGATAAAATCATAAAACAAATAAGTAATAAAAATAACATCGATTCGATTGTGCTCAACCTTAAGATGTCCCCCACTAAAAACAATATCAAATGTTTTAAGAAATATACCACAAATAAATAAATACATCTCTTCTGATATAGCTTATAAGTCAATTTCCTTTTCAACTAACGAGCAGCATTTAATCACAGATTTGAAACTACAATAAATTGAGGTAGGGTCGAGTAATATCATGCAGCATAGGGTATTAGCAAGCCGTTAACGGCCCGCACAGTGTTTGCACCTGTATTATCTGGCCAAACACATACCCAAATAAAATATATACTATATATATATACAACATTTTCAAAATCTGTTCATATAAATAGATTTCCATTCGTATCTGCGCGTCAGCGTCAAAAAATCTTATGCAAAAACGTGAGAGCGCACGATATTTGAAATTTGTTGTTATTGTTGTTATTCTTTTTTTTATTTTCTTTAAAAAGAAGAACAACAATAAAGGCAAAAGTTCTTGTGTAAACAACAAACAAATATTTATTGTTATTGCTTTCGAGTTGATATTGAGCAAAGGCGAAAACTAGCTGAAACAATCTTCCCAATTATTGACTCAGTTCTCAGGCATTTCCACATAATTGATTATGTGCAGCTTGTTTGATCTATAAATGCAATAATTTTCAGCTTGTAAGATCTATAAATGCAATGTGCGATCTATTAACAATTTTCGACTTGTGTTTATGGTGCCGAAACCTCCACCTCCACATCCATTCCCTCCAACCTCTTCCATACCATCTACCTTCTATCATCCACCACCCACATTCACGCCCAACGAATTGTAGCACAGAATATTTTCGATACTTAAATTTTTGTTTTGCTTAAGAATTCTTTTATTTTTTCTAATTACGAGTGCGCTCTTTGCCCAGAGACAGAGAGAGCGAGAGAGAGAGAGAGAGAGTGTGTGTGCTCCAAGCATCCCCATGTATGGATTGGACCAACGTGCAAATGTTGATTAAAAATTAGACAAAACAAAAAGAAAAGAACGATATATTCACACACGCACACACGAAAAAACGCCTACGACGCCTCCACGGAGGATCGACTGTGTGTGTACATATATTGCTCATGTGTGACTGTGTGCGTGTGTGTGAACAATTTTTGTTTACCCTATGCTCAGCGACGGCTGTTTTGCTCGCTCGGAAAAAAATATGAAAGAAACAAATTATTTTTAAAGATATTCAAAATTTCCCCTTTAGCGAAATGTGCATCCATGTGCTGCATATGTCTTTTTGTATCTGTGTCCGTGTCCGTGTCTGTGTCTGTGGCAGTGGCTGTGTACGCGTATGTGTGCCTCTGTTTTTGTATTTGTGTGGAAAATCTGTTTGACTGAGGGTCGCCCGAATGGTATAAATATTAGCTCATTACAGTCCAGCAGCCACTCGCAGTTCTACAGCGAAAGTGTTGCTATACAAGTTTACAGTTTTTCCTTCTTAACAGAACGGTTAGTAAAAATCACCATTAAAAAAAAAACATAAATCAATCAAAATAGAGTGAATTTCAGATCGAATTTGTTTAGGATTCACTCGTCATTCGTTTCCCAAAAATCTTGTAGTTCATTCAAATTGTTTATTCGTAGTTTATTTTACACTGTTGTCTCGAGAAGTCTCGTTTCGAATTTCCAATAACCGACCAACATCTAAGTGTATGTAATTGCCGTCTTTTGCAGTAAAACAGATCAGTCGCCAGGATGTGTGATGATGAAGTTGCCGCATTGGTCGTGGACAATGGTTCCGGTATGTGCAAGGCTGGCTTTGCCGGCGATGATGCGCCCCGTGCCGTCTTCCCATCGATTGTAGGTCGTCCACGCCATCAGGGTGTTATGGTGGGCATGGGCCAGAAGGATTCCTATGTGGGCGATGAGGCGCAGTCCAAGAGAGGTATCCTCACACTGAAATATCCCATTGAGCATGGCATCATCACCAACTGGGATGACATGGAGAAGATCTGGCATCACACTTTCTACAATGAATTGCGTGTCGCACCCGAGGAGCACCCGGTGCTGCTCACTGAGGCCCCACTCAATCCCAAGGCGAACCGTGAAAAGATGACTCAGATCATGTTTGAAACATTCAACGCACCCGCCATGTATGTGGCCATCCAGGCTGTGCTCTCCCTGTACGCCTCCGGTCGTACCACCGGTATTGTGCTTGACTCCGGCGATGGTGTTTCCCACACCGTGCCCATCTATGAAGGTTATGCCCTGCCCCATGCCATACTGCGTCTGGATTTGGCTGGTCGCGATTTGACCGACTATCTGATGAAGATCTTGACCGAGCGTGGCTACTCGTTCACCACCACCGCTGAGCGTGAAATTGTGCGCGACATCAAGGAGAAGCTGTGCTATGTTGCCCTGGACTTTGAGCAGGAAATGGCCACCGCTGCTGCGTCCACATCGCTGGAGAAGTCCTATGAGTTGCCTGATGGTCAGGTCATTACCATTGGCAATGAGCGCTTCCGTTGCCCAGAGTCCCTGTTCCAGCCCTCGTTCTTGGGCATGGAATCCTGCGGCATTCATGAGACCGTCTACAACTCGATCATGAAGTGCGACGTGGATATCCGTAAGGATCTGTATGCCAACATTGTCATGTCCGGTGGCACCACCATGTATCCAGGTATTGCCGATCGTATGCAAAAGGAAATCACTGCCCTGGCGCCATCCACCATCAAGATTAAGATCATTGCACCACCTGAGCGCAAATACTCCGTCTGGATCGGTGGCTCCATTTTGGCCTCCCTCTCCACCTTCCAGCAGATGTGGATCTCCAAGCAGGAGTACGACGAATCCGGCCCAGGCATTGTCCACCGCAAGTGCTTCTAAGCACACACATGCACACAGCAAACGCACACACACACACACAACAAACAACTGGCGTCGCTGACCTGGCGCCTAGAGCTTAATAATGATTAATTTTAAGTCAAAACCTCTTGCTGCCCTGCCAACCAGACGGACATAGAAGCCATTTATCGACCAATCAGACAGCAATGGAATGTATTATATTTATATTAATATTTATTGGAAGTGTCGCAGATGACGAATGGAGAAATTGAGAAAAAACAAACAACATATAAAAAAAAAACAAAAACAAACAATCGAAATTTTACAGTCTTACAAATAAATAGCATCCATTTTAAAGTATTTGCCGATTTCCTTTTTTGAATTTGCTTAGTACTTATTATTTTTAGCCCACGCAGGAAATTACGGTAATTTCGCAGACCCACCCCCACCTAATGCTAAGGTGTAGCTGACGCCCAGCAAGTGCACATTGCACGCACACACACTCTGGCCATAGGTGTACCTATCTATACACCAGGCATGTAAATAAGTATATTCGCGTTGCTTTCCAAAAATGTTCATATTTCAGCCAAGAACTCGCAACAGATGCAGCTACATACATATTTCCCCCCCTAGTCGAGAAGGCTAAAAATAACATTCTATGAAAATAACAACACGATGCGAGGCATACAACAAAATGTTTTTCTTGAAAATAAAATTCATACATGACCACACACCAGTGCAGACATTTGGCGTCGACGACTTTTGGAAACAACATTAAACACTAAACAGTGCCTGCCGGCTGTCTTCTAATTGCAGTGCCGCAATGCGACCCTCGGCTGCTGCGAAAATATCTTGGAATTTCAAGTACACACATGTGTGTGCGTGTGTACTTGAACATAGCAGGTCATATGGCAGCTGGTGACTCTTCCTGGAATGGGCCGCCTAATTGAAAAAACAAGCCCAAAAATTATTTCCATATATGCACTTTTATTTTACATTTAATTATAGAAATGCATTTGTTTTTTTAAAGTTGTATACAAAAATTGGAAATGCTCGCTTTGCACTTAACAATTGATATATAGTATATATGTATATGTTTGTATATGAGTAGTTGTTCAGTTAGCTGTCATTTAGCCGGCATGAGCTTGACTCCAGATTTAAAATTGAATGCAACAATATAAATATAAAAAATTCAATTTAAAATCTGCGACAATATCGTTGTTCATTTTGTTTAATTTTTGTTTTTTGACTTTTTTTTTCATTCTCTGTTAATTGGAATACTGCAATTTTAAAAAATATATATTCATTTGTCACATTTTCTTAGCTATAATATAGAGCGTTGTATATTAAGCAGAAAGACATCACTTTGCTTGGTTAAAAATCCAGTCTATACACTTATTATTTAATTGAATACATTATGTAAGATTTAAGTACACTGTTTCGTTAAGCACACTTTTCACGCTGACGAGTACACATAACGTACATGTAGTTAATATAATTTAAGGCACATTTAATGGACAGATAACATATTCAGTTTCGATATAGTTTTATGTTTACATTTTGATTGGACCTGCTCTCTCATTGTCTTTAATGTTGCTGCCATGTGGAATGCTTAAAAGAATGTTGTCTAAGGTTGTCATAGCTATATTCTTATGTATATAAATAGTCTTATCAAATAAAAAAGTTTTAAATTTAAACAATAATTACAACTGTGTTGTAATAACGGATTTGCGTATTATGGTCGGCTCCCGTCCCTTGGGCGCTGAAACAATTTCCGAGGAGACCAGCCAGGGTGAGACCATATCCCTGTTGCTAGTGGCTGGAATGCGATTGTTGTCCTGCAGATTGCTGCTTTGCTTCTGTGGATAATTAAGAGTTTTAGAATTGTATATAATACATAAAGAAAATTTGTTATAGACATGGTTAATAGTAGGTGCATATTGAAATGAAAACAAATGTTAGTTTGCAAGGCTATTTAAAGAACAGATGCTGTTTCCCAACTCTGTTTGGGCCAAACCTTTTCGATTTGCGGCGCATCGACTTCGCTCTGGTTGGGCTGCTGATTCGCCTTCTGCGCCTCCAAGCGCTCCTGTTCGCTGAGCGTGGAAAAGAGCAGCGTGCCAGCGCTGGGCGTTGATGTGGTTGAGGATTTTGTTTTTGTCTCTGATTTGTTGTTGCCGCCGTTACTGGCCGTCGCATTATTGTTTATGATATTGTTAATGAAAATTTCATTAATGAGTATTTCGGCTGCCGAGGCATTGCTCAGCAAGGAGCTGCCAGTCCCACTGGTAGCACCGGCCAGTTCCGTGGCAGTGCTGCTGCTGCCGCTACTGCTGGCAGTAGCATTAACGCCGGCAGCTGTACTGGTCGGCGTGTTAATGCTTGTCACACTGGTGGCCATGCTGCTGCTGTTGGTATTGTTTATTGTCGCTGGCAGCGATGAAGGCGGCGTTGGTGGCCCACTGAAGGCAGATACAAAGGTGGCATTGCTGAAGGGTGAGGGTGAGTTGCTGCTGGCCCGGGCATTAGCATGGCTATTGATGGTGCTCGAGCTGCTGCTGCCACTGCCGTTGCCACTGCTCGGCTTCTGTTCCGGTATGCTGAGCGTCAGCTTATCGCCGCCCTGTTTTTATTTTGTGTGTTTTAAGCGTTTACAAAGCCAAGCAAACATTAAACACATCGAAAACAACCACACAACAGCACGCGCACAGACAAACACATACACAAAACACAAAGTGCACACAACGAATGTAAATAAAACAAAAAAAAAAATAAATTTACAGAAAAAGCATGAAAAAGTGCAAGGCATGGGGCTAACTGGTTTGCTATCCAACTCACCACTGATATGTAGGTGGCATTCAGGGAATCCGGTCCATCGCTGTGTGAATGATTGCTGCTGCTGATGTTATTATTGTTCGCGTGCATGTTGCTGCTGCTGTTGCCGGAGTGGGCGGCGGGCACAAACATTTGATTGGTCAGCTTAGCATTGCCGCTGCTAGCGCCCATCTCTTCCTCCACGCGCGCTACGAAAACAAACCAATTTTCAGAAATAATCCAATAAAAAGTGCACATTCAACCTTACCTTTTAGTATATTGCACTTGATATTGCCCGGTGGAAGGGAAGTGGCGCCCACATTGGCCATCTTCACTTGATTGTTGGGCTTCTCATTTGTATTTGAGAGCCGCTTCAAAGTCTCCGTATTATGATCCATGTCAAAGGTCTTGTTAATGGTTACCCTAGAAGCACAGAGATATGCAAATTTAATATTATAAATTACAAATGTTTAACTTATGATAATTTATGTATATTATTTACGCTACCTGATACTGTTAGCATCATTAATGGCTTCATTTGCAAGCACTGATGGGGATGGATCTTTAACAATGGACTTAAGTAATGAATCTAGCTCTCTATCTTTATCCGATAAGCCGCTCCTAACACTGCACAATGATATACACAGAATACAGAACATAACACAAAAATGCGTGAGAAATACAAAACAATGCGTATTAGTCAAAAGAAAATAGAGAAGCAATACAAGTGGCATGGCAAGGCAATAGACAATTCCGGCACACACCTGAGCTGGCCTGAGCTAATTGAGGCCTTGCCAAAGCTGCCATGATGCGATGTGGCCGCACTTCTAAATGGATTCGTCTCGTCAAAGTTCTTGGTGGCATTCGGTGAGTAGGGTGGCGTGTACTCCGGCTCCAACCTAAGAAAATAAAACAAGCATAAGTACGCTTGGCAACTTTAAGCAACTTAATTTGCATACTTCACTGAAAGACCCGCCGCCTTGCCAATGGATCCAATTTTACTGTAGGCCGGATCATCATTGCTAAAGTTGGATTTGAGGGAATTGCGACCCAGTGAGGGGCAGGTGGCAGCTGCTTGAGTGGAAGAGCTAATGGAAGCACTGCACGCCGCGTCCGGCTCAATAATGGCCGAATTTTGTATAACAGTCAGCACGGAGGGTGAGGGGGTAACGGTAATAAACGGATCGGCGGAGATGAGCGAATCGAATGTTTCGTTATTGTTCTCATTGCTGGAAACGGAAGGAACAACAGATGACGCTGACGACACTTGAGCTGCGGCTGCTGCAGCTGCAGCGGCAGCTGCACGTGCATTGACCGTGGCAACGGCAGAGGCTGCCGATTCCTGCGAAGCCTTCTGACGCTCGCGCAACAAATGCGACTGGCGACTGGCGAATCTCTGCGAGGGCCGACGCTCAAATTGCACGGTGCGCCGGGCCCGGCTCTGCTGCGTGGTCTGGAATTCAGTGCGGCCAGAGTAACGGAAGCGCGAACCCATGCGGAAGAAGTTTTGACGAGCCGACGGTCCCTTGACAGGTGCTCGCAGACGGAAGAATGTGTGATGCTCCACGGCGCACTTCCACAGATGCTTGCAGGCCTTCTCATTGTACAGTCGAAAAACGAAGGTGTGTTCCTGCTCGCGACCCTCGTCATCGTCTTCAATAACAATCAGCGTAAGTTTCTTCTTCTTAAAATCCAATTTGCTTATCTTGGGCCAGAAGAAGAGGCCAATCTTTTGATCACGCTCAAACACCAGAATGCCAGTAGGCGTTAGGCCCAGATGATACTCGCAACTATCTTTGCCCAGCACTGTATGCATATCCACGCCGTACATATCCAACCACTTGGCCTTGTTCAGAAAAGCCGTTTCCGCTTGCGCCGGCGTTAGACCACGGCATGTCTTATACTCTTCCAATATGGCGATTTCCAGATCCTCCGTTTGTTCCGGCACAAAACGAAACTCCGAGACGGTAGCTGCCGAATGCACCTGATCATCGAAGTCGCCCAACTCCGCTGTGGATGCAAGACTGAGTGTTATTTTCATACAAAATTAAAGAATACACAGTTATAAAAAATGCGCACAAGCAACCCATTAACCCGTTGCTGATCTAGCCCAACCTTTGCGTCTACAAAGGTCACAGCAAAGGTGGCCATTCAACTTTTTGAGCGTACATTGTATATAACTTTATATTCTTTTACAATTGCCAACTCAGTGGGAATCACGTACACTGCAAGGCCAGCGCGCAGAGCTCAGCAGATTTGTCATCCGGACAGTCTAGACGCCCCTCTAGCAAGTCTTGTTTCAGTTGCAAGAAGAACAAATAACGCGTTAGCTCCTCGCGCAACGTATTCGGCTCCGAAGAGTAGAACTTGACCTTCAAACGAAATGTGTACGGTGGTCCAACTATAATTTAAATAAAACATTAAAAACAAAGCGCAGGTGCAAAAATCGTTGCGCACTCACTTTTCACTTGCTTCTTGATGGGCTTGGTGGGGTCTAGCCAGTGCTTCACATGATTAGCATCCATAAACTGCAGGCCAAAGTAATCCTTTTCAATAATGTCCAAGGCATAGAATACCTGTTCATAGAGGAAGCTGCCGAGCGCTTTTTTCTGCAAAGAATGAAACCAAATTAAAATTTATGAATGTTCGCAAATGACATGCACAGTAGAGATGGCACGTGACTGGAAATCGGGGTGAAAAACCTATTCTATAAAGTGCAACACGAAACGGACGATATATATATATATATATATATATATATTAGCTGTCAAGTCCTTATTTACTTAGAAAACAAATAATTAATCAAGATTTACGGCCTGTAATCGTTCGGCATTCTCTAAAATTTAATAAATATTTAAGTTTTCTTTGTTTCACTGGATTTTTATAAGCTCCTCAAATTTCTTTACACAGTTTCGTGCGGGCTTATGTCATGAAAGATAACACGACACGCGCCCATCTCTAAGGCAAAGTATCAAGTGTGGCCCTGAACTAATCACGTTTGTTTTTGTTTTTTTGGGGAGTTCTTAAATAATGTGCCCGATCAGCAGTAAATTTTGTGTTTATCACACGTACACACACATGCACACACACAGATACAAGCATGCAATCACGGAATGTTTGTACTCCACCTTAATCAAACAGACACAAGACACCCCCTACAACGCGAAAACCCCTTTTCCGAATCATGCATGTCCCTGTAGATAAGCAAAGTGTAATTCTATACTCACCGATAATTCGATGGAAAGGTCAGTATTGTCCAGCAGTATAACACGGCAGTCGATTTTATTTTTGTTAACCACGATGCGTTGGGGTTTTATCTGCGACCCGCTGCTGCTTGCGATGACACCGCCGCCTCCACCACCTCCTCCGCCGCCGCCACCACGCACGTTGCTCGCATTATCCGCGTAGTTGTTGCGCACCTTGCGCCGACTTAGAAAACGCAGCATTTTTTGCAGTCCGTCGTTCTACCCAAATGTCGTTTTGTCGTCGTCTTTTGTTGGTAGCTTTGGCTTTGTTGCCAACACAGCGTATTGCACCAATAATTCACCTGTGTGCTCGCGTCTCCGTCGTCTGGGAAAAAGCGCAGACATCAAGACCACAGCGCTAACACACACACACACAGACGTACACACGCACGCACACCTGCAGAGCACAAGCGAACTGAAGACACCAATACACAGACAAGCGCATACAAGTGCGCTGCAACTTGTTCTTGTACGGAACAGATATACACACAGATACACGCACGCCCCCCCGTTTACTTGGCCATCCACTGATAAATCGGGTTGAGCTGGGGCTGGCTTGGCGCTCCTGTAGCCGCGCGGCTATTTTTCCCCAAAACACAGTTAGTTGCAGCGGCGTCCCCTTTTCCGCACTGGCATAAAAAACAAGTCCGCCCAAAACACGTTCCGTTCCTTTCGTTCCTGCCAGAGAACACGACGACGGCTGCGGTATTCCTTTCTCCACAGTCGAATGTTTTTAGCGCGTCGTTTTATAGCATTAGTAGGCGTGAGTCGTAAAATGTTAATGTGTAAATATATTTGATATTGTGCCGTAAATTGTACATTTGCTGTACTTTCAACCAAACTTTTATGCGATGATGGTAAACTGCGTAGTGTGACCGAGCCACGTTAAGCCGAAAATGTTTCTTGTTCTTTTATGTATCGATAAGCAACGCAAATTTTCGATGTCACAGTATTTTCACACTGTTTTACAGCTGGTCACATCTTTGTTTGAACTCTTAAACCTTTTTTAAAATAGCTTAAGTAAATGCTAAGTGTTTATAAAAATTGTTAGCAATAGATCATCTAAATTTCGTTATCTATTGGTTGTGGCAGACTTCTGCTATGGTCGCGTTACTATTTGCGTGTTCACCAACACTTGTTCGATTGTCAATTAATCGATTATTGCTATCATATTCAAAAAGCAGCGCGCTTTATAAAATCAAAACAAAAACAATTCAGAAAACACATTGTCATTTAGAGTGACTTATGCCAAATAAATCAAAATCAAATGGATTAAGAGTAATAGAGTAATAAAAATAATAATAACCCCCAGCGATATAAAATAAAGACAAAGTTTGTCTACATTTTATGATTAATATAACTAACTTTGGTTTGAACCAAAAGAAAACTATCAGTTAACTTACAGTTACAAGAGTCCCACCACAGCTGTAAATACGTAGCACAAGGGGGTTTTGTAGTTGCAGCCGGCATTTGAAAATCCTTTTTATGGGCAATTTATTCCTTTATTTGTTAGTGGATTTAGGGCTGGAAGTGTAACTGTAAGCGACGCAGTCAGCCAGCACACACAACCCCCATCGGTCGCAGTATTTCGAGTTTAAAGGTAAATGGGAGATTTATCGCCGACAATTTCCGTATGCTCATGTGTGTGTGTGTGTGTGTGTGTGTGTGTGTGTGTGTGTGTGGGTGTACTGTTTTCTTCCTTCTTAACTGTTGGTTCATATTTATATCGAGCTTATAGTGGACCCCCGAGATGTAGGATTGGGTTTGTTGGCTCGGCTTTCGTTTATAACATTTGCTAAAAGCGTAAACTATTCATGCGCAATAGCATGATTAATCTACGTTTATTGGCTATCAATTTTCACTCAGCCCCAGCAGATATGCATTTACACTTAGATGTAATGCATTTCAGAGATATGACAGCATAATTACAGAACGGCCGTTATAGCATGTGCATGATTAATCACTGGCTAATAAGGAAACCCGATCTGTGGCCAACTTGACTGGTATCTTCAGACTTATTCGTAATTACAAAGCGAGCGAGCGAGTGAGCGACTTGAAGACGGCTTGATGTTCCAGCCAACAAGCAGAGCTGGCCATGAAACTGGCCGGGCCAACATGCGTAGGCCGTAATTATGACAGGCAGCTAAATGGTTTGCTTTGATGGGTGTGGTCACAATTAGGAAATGGCCAATGTTGCCTTTTGCCTGAAATAGACGTGTTTACAAAGGGTTTTACTTGGCCCACCCCACCCCCCTCCAGTTTGTATTTGTAAAATTTTATCGATAATGGCAAGGCGTGCGTATTCTTGGCATGACAGTGTCTCTGTGGGGGTGTTCCGGTATATAAATGTATTATTGTACTTTTTGGTGTTGCGCGCGTAAAGTTGTGCATTTTATCTGCAGTTGAGTGCAAAATAAATTCCTTTTAATTAAAACCGCAGCTCGTGATTTAAATTGCTACGGCTGAGGCGTCGTCGCAATTTATTGGTGGCCATCCATAAATCAGTCTGCCAGCGTCGCCTCGGGCAACCGAAAAGGTAAATTCATTTTAATTAAATAGAAAAATGTTTTGCTATTTACTCGCTGTGTACGCTAACAAACTCGCCAAAAGGCCAGAATGCCAGCGAAGGAGTGATATCCATAGCAAGGAATTCGAACTTTCCAGTAATTGGCTACTTAAGTTCTCGATTGGTACGCGTCGACGTCGACGAGGGACATGGCCCCGATGCTGACGCTGGTGTGGCTGAGGGTGCCAGAACGAGCGCCAGTCATTGCAATAAAAAACATCCTCGTGTTGTAAAATTTTATGTGTGATTGTATGTCGCTTTACGATATCCTGCCTGCCGCTGCGCTCGGTCTCGACACTCGGCTCGTTATTGTCGGCCAGGAGACAAGCACAGGATGCGATGGCGTCCGGGCTGCCTTCAGCAAAAGAAATGAAGGGGAGGGGGGGACATTGAGTTTGGACTGCGGCACAACAACATTTGTTGTCTCAGCAAATTCTCGGCCAACTAAGCGATTCCCGTTACCTGCGCTCACCTACGCCCTGGGGGAATAATTCACGGCTATTTGGCAAGTCAACAGCTTGTTTTATTCTGGCCTGTAATTTTCGATGAGCACTTTTTTATGATGAGCGGCGACAAAAGCCAAAATCAATTGAAAATCAATGTTGCAAATGTTTTGCCACACTTTGTTGACTGCAAAATAATTAGTTTAAGCGAGGGCGGGCCTTTTTTTTCTCCCCCGCAATTGGGGAGGAGGAGGAGGAGGGTTTGGTTTGCAAAAAATCTACAAAATTATGCACAATTTATTTTATTTCACATACAATTTAAAATGTGTCAACTTTTTTTTAACGCTGCGACCTTTCCATAAAAAGAAAACATATGAAATGTATAAAAAGTTATTTATGCCCTGGGGCAGCTTTTGTTGCAACGCCATTTGGGGCGTTGGCGCTTAGTGACCACAGCCCCAAACCGCTTCTCCGCCAAACGCCATTCCACTGTGGTGTCACCGAAAAACGAGTGAGAGAGGGAAAGCAGCGGCTTTTTTAGCAACTCTTTTGGCCTGACAGCGGCTTTAAGCCAGAACGGGAACAGCGAGCAGGTCCGGTCGGGCAGCTAGGTCTAAAACTTTTCGCAGCATTGCAACAATTAAAAGTGGCACAAGGGTCATTGAAACAATTGGCCATTGTTATTTAGCCAGGGGATTTAATTTATGCCACTAATTACTTTAAGAGCTTTGTAGCTGCAATCAAGCTGACTGCGTTGTGCCCCAAGCCCCCGCCCCAGCCCCAGCTCCAGCCCCAGCCCAAGAGCTGGGCGCTTCAAGCGCCTGCTTCAGCTCTAGGGCACTCGGCCGAAACTTGCTTTGAACTTAAAGTGTGGTTGGAAGCTGGTTTCTTATAACACGATGGCCAAACAATATGCAAATGAGTATTACATATATTCAAATATTTTTTCTATGCCACTAGGTAGAAACTAAGGCAAAACTTTTGCCCAGGACTCGGCTCTCTTTTTTTTTATACTCTGCAACAGTTTCGCTTTGCTTGACTGTCTGCGGCTTTTTCGGGTGACTGCGACTCTGAAATGACTTCAAATGACTTTTGCCCAAAACCAAAGAAGTTGAAAGGTTTTCTGGCTATTTACACTTGATTCGGACATATGTACGCACACACAGATATGTACATATATATATATATATATATATATATAGTATGTATATAGGTTTGGCACTGGCAGCAAACAGCAAAAACTGTTTGGCATTAGTTGCTTGCCCCAAGATTCCACCCCTGGGATGTGGCAACAATAAAACTATCAACTTTAAATTGTAGTTTATATTATTGATGTGTGTTTTTGCTTGGCAACGCAAACTGACTTTTCCATAATAATAGCACAATGAGCATATTTTTGGGTTGCCTTTCAGATAAGTTTAAGGCAGTTCTGCAAGCGGAAATTTTATTTTTTATATTATTTATAACTATTATTTTTTTTATATTATTTTTTTATTTGTTATTATATTATATTATTTTTATGATCTAAAGCTTAAGCTGAATAAAATTAACTAAATTCTATTTTTTAATTTGATACTTATTTCGCTCGCATTTTCAATCATATTATATTATTGCATTTCTTTTTTAGTTTTTGACAAGTATATATGTATAAATTATAAATTGAATTCAATTTTTTGGCTTAAATGTCAGGACGCGAGTTCAAGGATGTGTGAGACCAAAACTTGCGTTTAGCTCTGCAGGCAGGGCGGACACGCAACAGCACGCAACAACACATGCCACATGCCACTTGCCACAGCCACATTGTTCCAGCTAGCTGGCGAGAAGCAGCTCATCATCAATGTGCAATATTTTGCTTATCATGCAGTTTGCCTGGCCATCATCTAACGAGTAGCACTAGAATGGCTCGAGAGAGCAGAAAAAGTAGTTCATTGAGCAGCACAATTTGCTGATTGTTGGAATTTTTGGGGATAGGAAATGAAAACCGAAACTGAAACTCATTTAAATCAATATTTTGTTGGGCACGTATGCAGCAGCAATAACAGCAGCAGCAGCAGTGGCAGTGGCAGCAGCCGTCTTTGGCCAGCTGAGGCAGTTGGGGATTGTCTGTGTATTTAAGTCGGTGGTGACCAATGCTCGACATCAGCACAATTGTCAAATGCTTGGTTGTTGTCTTTCTGGCCATACGCTTACCACAAATACCCCAAAAGCCCAAACCCCCGACCAGATGGCGCCTGCATGCAAATGTCTTGTAACATTGTGCAGAAAATAGCCCACAATGGCCCGGCCCATCGAGCGCCATCCAACAACCACCATTGCACCCACACACACGCAATTATATTTGCCTTAGGTCTGCATTAGTACGCTGAATGGTTTGGCTTTACGTCCGGCTATCGGTTGCGGCCAGAACTGCTCCTAAGAGTCATTTCCGTTTTTCCCCTACACTCTAGTTAGGCTCAAAACCACACACCCCCTCGCACACACACTCACCCACACCCACACCCACACACACCCCTAAGGTGACAGAATCAGTTTTTCATGTGTTTGATGTGTGCGGTTCTTGCGGCAATCGCTGTGATTTGTGCAATTCCATTTCGTAACAGAAATATGTATATAAGATCAGCAGTTTAATAAACTAAGCACTCAAAAAAAAATTGTATAAATTAACTTTTTGTTTTTGTTAAAGCAAAGATTTTAATAACAAAGTTTTGCAAGCGCGCACTGGAGTACCTGCTGCAATAAATATGAAAAAGTTAAAAAAAAAAAAACATTTTAATTGACTTTTTGTTTATAGTTTAGAAGCCATCATAACAAAATGCTTTGATATTGACCACAAAGGAAATTAATGTTGTGCTTTTACAAAGCCCTAGAGCTGTAACTGTAATTAACAGATGTTAAGCTTAACATATAAATAATGTTAAAGGCGCGCAACGAGTGATAAGTGATATTGATAGGTAACAGCTATTTATGAATGTTAATGTATATACATACTTGCTTGATTATTTTACTACTGTGGTGTGCAATGAATGTAAATAACGGCGTCAACCATAGCATAAAAACTTTAAAATCACAACAATTGCATACAATTTTACTTTATTGGTGTATTAAGATGTTAAGCCTAGCATAGAAACGTTAAAGGCACATAAGAATTGCTTAAAATTCTATTTTCATATAAACATTTGCAATATAAATGTAATCAACATATGTTAAACTTAACAGAAACAAAAATAAAAGCTCGCATTAACTGAAAAGTAGTGCAATATATATAAGAAACAGCTCTTTATGAATGTTTATGAAAACTGGTTTAGCCTAATATATAGTTTATTATATATATTTATTGTGATGTTTTTCTTAACAGAACTGAATGTTATTAAAAGATGATAAACTCAGCATAGAAATAAGGTTAAGAGCGCCTAAAAATTGTTATGGGATGAAATTTAGACAAATAACTGCTATTAATGTTAATGAAAAGGTTAGTAAAAAGTCGTGATACTTTGTTCCATTATTTGTGTGTTTCTTAACAGATCTAAATGTTATTAACAGAGGTAAAGCTCAGCATAGAAATAAGAGTAAGAGGACACAAAAAATGATATAAATGATATTTATATTATTGACTTAATAGATTAAATATAAATATGGATAAAAGCGCGCAACAACTGCTAAATGATGCAATATACATAATTAACAGCCATTTATGAATGTTAATAAAAACATGTTTAGCTTAACATAGAAAAATTAGTAAAAGTCGTGATACTTACATTAATATGTGTTATTATTGATGTTTTTCTTAACATAGAAATGTTAAAGCCACGTAACAATTGCTCAAAATACAATTTTTTATTTTAACAAAAGCAATTTTGTTTTCTCTGATCCATTTCTAAGAGCAACAAGCAGATATTAAAATGAAAGGGTAAAAGCGAGAAAAAACTAATATATGTTTAAATATATACATGTTAAAGCTTTCTATGAATGCTTAAGAAAATAGTTAGTAAAAAGTTGTGAAAAGTTTATTGGTGTTTCTTAACAGCGCTTCATGCGATTAACATCTGTTAAGCTTAACATAGAAACTTGTAACAGATGTAAGCCCAAGCATGGATATGTTGGTAAAAGCGCGTTACATTTGCTGTCAATTAGTTATATTTTACACCAATGCTTGGCTTATTTGTAATAGCTTATATTGATAAGAAATTTAAACGAAAAAAAATTTTTAAATTTGTACTGCTCGCATTAAAATTAAAGAGAACGTCTTAGACAAATGCTAGCTTGTTGTAGCGTTTGGTTCTTTGCAATTGTAACAAGATAAATTGAAACTTTTTATATCTTGCCAAGAGCTCATATCCAGGAATTTAATGTTGTTACCACGCATTTATCTCATCTTTTTACTTCGCATAGAATTTTGACTGGCAATTAGCCGCGTTGCCAATGACGGCAAGATACTGACTTCTTCTTTTTTGCCAGCTAACGTCTGGCTGGGGTCCCTTTCCTCTCTCCTTCTGTCCTTTCTTGCCTTGTCGTTCTGTTTTGCTTTTATGACAGTTTTTTCTTTTTATTGAGCGTCAGAGTTTTCTATGGCATTTTTGACGCTTACGATTTTAACATTGTCTTAATTGCTGCTTTATGATGTGTGCGCTCAAATGACACGCAGTATTTGTTGGCCATGATTATGATTTAGTTCCAGTTTGAATTGGGATTTTGGGTTCAGATTCGGATTCGGTTTCGGGTTCGGGTTCGGTCCTAAGCGCCATAAAGATTAAACAGCGATGAAGTAACCATTTGTCTTTCTCCCAGGCAGCAGCAGCATCAGCAGCATCAGCAGCCATAAAACACGCTCACATATCATCTTGTAAAGTTCTTTAAATATTTGTTACTTACGATTGTACATAAAAATGTTTACAACGCACTCATGTGTGGCAATTGAGGCTGACAGCAGTCGCGGCAGTTGTACAAATCTTTGCTGGTAAATCACACAAAACTTCAACTCCAACTACGAAATTTGTGTATAGCGCACGTATTTGCTAATCGCTATTTTAATTGTGCAGCAAAATGTTTAAAGATTGGTATCTTTATTAAATACTATATTATTGTCTGTAAGTATTCTCTCTTTAGTTTCGCAGTTCTTTTTTTGTTAAACGCCCGTCACACTGACTGACACTTCTTAACACTAATGCTTAACATAATTATTTAACTCGCTGCCAGTGTGACCGTGTATACTTCTGTGAATACAAGCCATCGATAATGTGACGTCACTAGCCTCCTAAAATAACAAATTTCTGCTGAACTAATGGAAAATGCAGCAGGACTTAACTTATTTCAGTCAATTGCCTCGGCCCAAGTGGCCAAATCGTAAGCCAGCAAAGCCAAAGCCTACAAGATATGGCAATGCAATATATGGCACAGCTGTACCACATAGATATAAATTATTTAATGTGTGTTGGCCAAATTTATAGAGCAAACAGCTGAGCTAAAAGTTGCCAGGTGAGGTACACGACTAAAGGATATCCTGCGTAGCAGAAAAAACAGCGCAGCGAATATCATATTTATTCACTCTTATTATTTTACCTTAATTGTTTTATTCCATTTTTATTTCTGTAAAACTGATATTCCCAGAGGTCTGCAACTATTCGAATTTCTTGTTAATTAATTTGATTTTTATATTTTCATACAAACTGCATTGCGAATAAATATGATTTTTAAATAAAAATATTTAATTTCTTATTGCGCAACAATGCGTATCCGATTTATCCTTTGTGCCCCCTGTACGTATAGGGTATGAAAATGTATTAAAAATTTGCATTTCAACATTAAATTATTACTGGAAGATTTTTATGACAAATTATGGGAGCGTAAATTATGTTGGGTTATACGTGGGGCCATCCCCCGCTGTCTGCTTATATATCAAAAGAGATCCACCAATAAACAAGCAAACACACACACACCGATGGGGGCAGCCATGTGTGTGTGTGTGTGTGTTGCCAAAAAGGCAATAAAAATATTTCGCTGCAGATCTTTTCTGCTTTATTTCGCCATTTTTATTTGTTTCTTCTTCAAGTTACGAGTGTGTGTGTGTGTGTGTGTGTGACTGTCTCTTTCCATGTCTGTGTGTGTGTGTGGGATTGGTTTGTTTGTATACAGCGTACACCTTGCTGCGTCGCATTTGCAAACGAAAACCTCTTTTATATGTATCTTTACGCTTGCCTGGCGCTTATCCTTGTTTGGGTGCTGCCTTCTCCTGCGCCTGTTGTACTGGCTGCTTGGCTGTTGTCCTCGCTGGCTCTCGCTGGCTTCACCCTACGATTTGTTTTTAAAAGCCGCTCAGCTGTGGCTGAAATAACTTTCTGTTTGTTACCTGTGTTAAAACAATAAAATTATTATTATTGCTCCACATGCTGGAATTTGAGGACTTAAATTGTTGCTCCGCTCTACCCTACCTCTCCCCCCCCCCCCCCCTTTCTCTCTCTTCCTTGGTGAGGTCCTGCTAGCATTCAGACAGCGTGCGCTCTGCCTGCCTCTCATATAATCATCGTCCATCATTTCTTGGCATCCTTATTCGACTTCGACTTCGACTTGCGGACCAGCGACCCTCGACAGGAATTTGTCATGCAATTTATTTTTTCTCTGGTGTAATTTTTTTCCCATTTTTCCATTTTTTCCACTTTTTTGTTCTTGCGTCGTTCAGCTAAAATTTTATGTCATTTGTTGATTGTATAAATTTCGCTGTTTAGCAGTTGCATTCGTCCTGCTCTGTCGAATGGCCCTTGGCTTTTGGGCTGAGCTGCGGCTCCGGCTCCGGCTGCGGCCTGGCCATTTTAAAGGTGCTAAAGGATTTTATGTTCGGCCTAACCGTGGCTTATTTGCGTTGTTAGTAGCCCCAGCTACTCGTGCTTTGTCGCTGCGAACTGGCTACATAAAAAATGATTTACTATATGGCGGGCTCTCCCTTTATGACAAGTCGTAAATTGCATTTTATGTCGCATCTTTGGTCGAGCTACACTTTTTCGCCTCTTTCCGTATATATATTTTTTCTTTTTATTTTCTTGTATATTTGTTAATTAAGATTGAGCATGATGTGCGGCAACTGCACACAGAAATGGCCAATTATGCAACGTGTTGCCAACTGCAGCCGAATGCCGAATCTCTGACTGCATATAGGGTAAACAGGCAGTCGGCACACCCATACACCCATACACCCATACTGGAAAACTATCTAACGTCGACCTTTTGCAGCGTTCATGCTTATTTTAATTAGACTCGAGCTGGCGACGACGCAGCTCTGTTGCCTGAGCCGGTGGTTCGGGCACAAAAGGCAAACTCAAATGTGTTGCCTTCCGTTGCGGAAATAGCTTGTACTTGAGCTTGTAATGCACTCTGACGTTGCCCCTCAACACACTCACACTCACACACACACACCCATACAGACACGCACAGAGGCAGTCATATATACAGGTGTACTTAGCTGCAGGTTAGCGTTAGCATCTGTATCTGTATCTGCTGCTCGGCTGCGGCATCTTGGCAGTCACAGCTGCACATCTTCTAGTGCAATGTATGTTGTTGCCTGCTTATGGAAAATTGCGAAAAAGGCTTTGCCAGCCAACCCGAGCAGGCAGCCAACCCAGCCAAGAGATTACGAAACGTGTCACAAGTGCAGTCTGCACCTTTTGAAGTTATGTTTAGAATGGCAACGGCGACAGCGCCGACTAATGAGTGGAATTAGAATTCAAAATATGGCAAAAAAGTCACGTTTTCTCAAATTAATGATTTGGGGCGACCACAGCAACAACAACACACACAAATACACACGGATACAGTCACATCATCATCATCGCCATCAGCTCAATCATCATCATGGCCAGACACTTGTCTTGTGGTCGATTGCTTCAAGTTTGGTATTTTTCTTAACCAAATGCGCATTGCCATCGCATTTCTAGAGAAAAATGTGGGCAATATTTGGGCCATGCACGAGCTCATCGCATGTTTTTCAATTTGTTGAATTTCCAAGTATTTACATTTGGCGTAGGAAGACGTTTAGAAAGAAGTAAGGATCTTGATATAAGGATATAAGAAATGAATAGTGACAAAAAATAAATGAGAGCCTTTCTTAACTTATTTTAAATTAACATTTTTGTTTTCTAGTTACTGACTTTTTGTCAAAAAAAAAAGGTGAGCAGATTGTCAGTAGATCTATTTCAAGAGCCTGCCTGGTTCCATCATCAACATCACTTGCCAACAACTTCAAACTATAATAGCATACACCTTACTTTCAGTTCCGAGCTTAAACGTGTTGCGAATTATAGCGTACAAAGCGATAAAAAGCAAACAACAAAGCGAAAGCTTTTTTTTGTGTTTTGTTTCTTTGTTTATAAAATTCCTAAATATAAAGCAAAGTAAGTGCCATAGTCTTGTAAAATGTTCTTTTGGTTTTATACCCTTGAAGAGCGTAATATTGTTATTAGTATTGAAGTGTAACGTATAAGCCCATAAGGCTTATATATTTTAGATCAGAATCAACGAGGAGTTGATCTAGTCTGTCTGTTTCTCTGCGAACTATTCTCTCTATTCTGCATAGGCTTTTCTTTCTGTTGCCGGCAGTATATATGTTGGAAATGCCCGGATTGGACAACAATATTATATGGCTGCGATAGTAACGATCGCTAGAAAATCAGGCTCTTGTATAAAAAACATTTTGATTATGAAGATATGTTGTTGGTCCGGTATTTATTATAAATTTGTTACATATTTTTTGAATCCGAGCAAATGCAGTGAATGCTGCCATAGCCGAAGACTCGCCGTCGCTATGTATTTACAGATTTATGGCAGTTGGTTGCCATATAATAATATTATTTGTATTATGATTCATATGAGCTGCCTGTAATTTGCCAATAAAACCTACTAAACAAATTTGTTTTTACAAGCCATATTCAAAGTTATAAATAGATAGATAGATAGACTGATAGAGTTAATAACATACTAGGTTTCATAATTAGCAAATTATAATGAATATCAGCCTCAAGACTTAAGGCATGAATTTGTACATTTGTTGTCGAAAGGGGAAACACAAATCTCTTTCGCATCATCAGAAATATTCATTAGCAATTGGTAAAAATTCTAACTAAAAATGTAATACAATTCCAGTTTTCCAGCATCATTGCTTGTGTTCGCTTATGGGAGATGCCTAATCCATGTCCGTTTATGGGAATGCAGTTTGTATAGAAAAAATTATGAAAAGCTTGTGTCTACAAAATATGTCCGGTTATAGGAGCTATCTGTAATCAGAGCTTTAGCTGTGTTAAGTATGTTTAATATATGATAAAATTTTGTTTAAGGCTTTTCTCTGAAAAGGACATATGTGAAACAAAGAAAAACCAAAATCAAACATTGCTTGGAGAATAGGTCAACAAAAGTGCTTAAAAGAGCCTCACCTGAGATTAAGCCATGATCAGAACTCTAACAGCCCATTGGGCTTGTGTGTGGGAGCGGGTTGGGGCTTAGAAAGGTGACAGATAGCATCGATGTGTGTCCCAAGTTGAGCTGAGCTGCATAAATATGTATCTGAAACTGCTTAATATCCAAATATATATTTAAATGCGCGGCAATTCCAGCGAACTTTTGTGTTTTGATTAAAATTGTGTGTTTCCGATAGATACACACGTAAATGTATCTATGCGATGCTCGTGCCAAACAATACACACGCACACCTCACGGAATAAAGAATTATGGGTATGCAAATAAGCTTAAAGCGCACAATCACAATCAAGAAACAACAACAACAACAACCATAATAACAACAACAGCAACAACAACTAGCGTAGCGGTAAAGTGTTTAGACACGCAATGTCAATAAAGTATCTTATCTGGGCACACACATTCGGCGGGCGATGGCCACGGATACGGATACTCATGGCAGCGCTCTTATATGGCATATATTATATATAAATACATATATATATATATACATATTCTTTCGGGGCTTATTCAATAATGCGTGCCTTTGAATTCTGATTATACATGTGTATAAAATGTATCTAAATGTGCGGCTGGGCTTGAGAGCCAGCAACCAGATACATGTCAAAGGGTTTGGTTAGCTCTGGGTCAGCTGTGTGTGTGGAAATGATCTTTGCATGTTTGGAAAACATTTTAGCACGCTGGGCGTGGCGAGTGCGTAACGGTTGCCCAGACCATGCGATATAAGCACACGCAAATAAACAGACAGACGGACAGACAGACTGACAGACGGACAAACGGACAGAGAGAAAGAAGAGCGACAGACGCTCCGAATTGCAAATTGAAATGTTAACATTTAAGCACGTATTAAGCACGTGGCTCTGCCTGCCTGCCTGCCTGAGTGTAAGTGTGTAAGTGTGTAAGTGTGTGTGTGAGTTCAACGATAAATCGATGAGCATATAGATTTGAGAGGCACCCACAGACATGCCCATGACCAGGCCAGAATCATTGTTCCCCCATCCGATTCGAATAAAAACCGAAACGAACTCACGTTAATGGCCTAAAGCACGCCATTTGCGAGTAGATGGCTAAAATATTGTGTAAAAAACGACATATTTTGCCATTCATATGCAAATTGTTGTCTTGGCCAAATTATCAAATACATATCTCAGTCTCGATTCATTGTAAATTTAATAAATTTGTTAAGTTCTTTGTGCTTCCATTTGGAAGTTGTCATTAAGGCATCAATAGCCGATGCTGTGTCTAATTTGACAGCCAGCTGCCATTAATTGCTGTTTGACAAGCAATTCATTAAAAAAAACCTAGAAAACATAATATATGTCCTATGCAAATTGCACAGGCATAGCCACAGCCATAGATACATTTACAGATACAGATACTGATACATCTGTGACGAGGCACTCCTTTTGGCGTTGTGCATAATAAATGTTCGTGCTGAGTGGAACACATGTAACGCATGTAGAAATGAGCTTTTAAACGCTACACCACCAGCAGCCTCAGTTTTGCATAGATACATTTGTATCTCGCAGATACATGCCGAAAATGTTACTGTTGATGGCCCTAACAAAATGCAAATGATTACAAAGCACAATCGTCTCGGGTTCCCATTCGTATAAGCCTGGACACGCGATCGGAGCATTTCATACAGATGCAGATACACCCACAGCTACGGCTGCAGCTGCAGATACATTTCATGCGGTGCATTTTCTTTTGTTTACATACGCATGCCATTGACGCAGCTATTTTTACACTGCAACACACAGCATGCAACTGCTTTCAGCTCTAAACATTGTCTTCCTTTTTGTTTCTGTATTTTTCTAGCTAATTTGCTAGTCGCTCTTCTTTTTATTGAAGCAGCCAAAGAATATTTATTGATGATATGACCACACCTATTTTATGAGCTCGCCCAGCCAGCAGAATGCCCAAAAATAAACCACAAATCCCCAGTGTTAAGTCCGAGATGCTGCAGTCCCGCCTGGGACTGCGTCTGCGGCAGCTGAGTGCACGGCCAGCTCACTTGAGAATTCTCACACCTCGTGCCTCTGTCGCTCGTGCCTGGGCTTTTGATCTGCTTTGCATTCCATGGCACATCAGAAAGTCGTAACTATTGACAAGATCTGCCCCCCGTCCCTGGCTCTTTGGGAATGGGGATGGGGATGGGAATGGGAAACAATAAACGAAGAATTGTTGGAAGCACTCGTGTATTTGTTTGCATTAATTTGTATATGTTACTTTAACGATTTAATGCACCCGTTTCGATTGTGGACCAGGTGATTGCACTCCGACATTTTTATATATATATATATATGGGTGGTCATAATGTACTCTAAAGTGCATATGCCATACGCACTTAGAGAAAAAGTGCTCACTAATTTTGGGGCTAAGTCCTTAACGTTGCCTGAATTGAAGTTTCTATTGCTGTGTAACTAATATTAAGTAATTCTTATTTAATTAACGCTAGATAATGCTAGATTAACTTATTAACTTATTTAATTCTTCTTTTATAAGCTTTTATCTTGTGCTAGATTAACCAATCTTAAGTAGCTATATTTTAATTTCCTTCAAGCTAATGCGAAATTAAATTATCTTAAGTATTTATTTAAAAATTAACTCTCATCTAATCTTTAATTAACTTTTATTCAATGCTAGATTAATGCGAAATTCTCATTGTTGCAAAGATTGAAGTTTCTTATGCTGTAAACTTTTATCAAATGCTAGATTAACTAATCTTAGGTACTTCTTCTTTAAATAACTTTTATCGAATTTTAGATAAACTAATTTTAGGTAATTCTTAAAGAAGAATCCACAAAAGTTGAGTTTTATATTATGCTAGATTAAAAAATCTTCAGCAATTCTTCTTTTATTAACTTTTATAGAGTGCTAAATTAACTACTATTAAGTAATTCTTCCTTAATTAACTTTATCTAATTCTAGTTTAACTATATTTAAATAATTCTTCCAAATATAATTAACTTTTATCTAATGCTTAATAAAACGATCTTTAGTATTTCTGCTTTAAATAACTTTTTTTTAATGATAAATAAACTAAGCTAAAGTCTATTAATCTATGGAATTTTATGCTGCCATTTCAGACTTAATTCAAGTACAAAAACTCTTGTAAAAATGTGTTAAGTTCTTTTTGTATAATAAACCTTCGAGCTTTTATACCAAAGATGGTTCATTCTTAATAAAAATAATATTCATATTACAAAGATGGTTCATTAAAATTTATAAATTCTACAATTTCGAGTGTATAAGCAAATATACGACATATATGTAAGATGCTGTGTTTTGTAATCGTAAATTCTTAATTTAAGAATATTCATTTTGCATTTTCCAACTTAGTTTTTCTCTAAGTGTACAAGTATATAAACTTATATATATTTGAAGCTATGCTTGTATTCGTAAATTCCTAAATAAGGAACATTTAAATTACAACTTCGAACAGCTTTTTTCTCTGATTGCAGGACACTTTGAAAATTAAAGCATATTAATGTAACAATCTCGAACATCGTCTTTCTCTGAGTGTATAAGCATATATATGTACATATACAAGCCGCTTTGTTTGTACTTGTTAATTTCTTAATTAAGGCATATTCATTTTACAATTTCGTTCATCGTTTTTTTCTCAGTGTGCATATGTAAGACGCTGTGTTTGTACTCGTAAATTGCTTGAGCATCTTTACTACTTCCTTTCCGATATCGCCATCGAATCGTGTGAATATGGCGCATCAATCACACGATAAGGCACAACAAAGCCACATGATGAATAACATCTGGCCATATAAAAGTGAATTGTTTTCTGCAAAATAATAAAGACAGAGAGTGAGATAGAGGGAGAGAGAGCACACAGAAAATAAAATTATGGAAATCTACTTCTCCTTCAGAGGCTGAAGAATTTATTTATAAAAGCAGCTCAACATATTGATTGATACCAAATTATATACGCTGCCGATCAAACGGATTTATTTGGAACTTGTTCTGTTTGCCAACAATTTTGTGGCTTCAATAATTTCTCAGCTCTTGCCAGAAATGTCAATAATGTGTCTGTTCTCACTGCCGTCTATCCAAAACCTGTCGATTCGAGTTATTAGGCCTAATATTTGGCAAGTCATCTTTTAATTAAGACCAGACCAGCCAACGTTGCATCTACTTATGCTAATGTGCATGTGATAATTAATTAATTAATTGATTAAATATAGTAGATACATATGGGCAGAAACATATTATTTGATGCTCAAATAACTTCAGGCACTTGAGCAGTGATAATTAGCTTTCTCTGTTATGATATTATAAAAACAAACAACAATGCTCAATTGAAAACCGTTTCAATATAAATTCAGCATTTTATTTAATCAATTTGGTTTATTGAAAACAAATTCAGTATTTAATTAGCACCAACTCCAAAACCAATTAAAAACTTGTCGAATATGGTCGCCGATGGCATATAATCTTTTTATGTATTTTCGACGATAAAACACTTCATAAATGGTTCTAAGCTGATTTAAACCTGTTTTGGTATATAGTACAAATTTTAAAAGTATTTAATTATGAATTTTTATACATCTTATTTTAATACAGATTTCTTTTAATTGCAACCACAAGAGTTGCCAAAGAAGTATTTATTAATAAAATTCTCATTCGCAGTATGTACGATTGAAAAACATACACAGTTTTTGTGTCGAATGAAGACTGTTTTTTAATAAATATTACAGTAAATATTTCAATATTGTTACACAGGACTTCCCACTAAAGACTTTTTCGAGCTCTAACAGCCGCATGTTAGGCACAGCGACCGTTATCAAGCATCTACGATATTCAATAATGTTAACATACAACTCGAATATCGCCAAGTTACACGCTTTACCTCTCTTCAGCTGTGCTGTGGCTAATGTTAGGCGCTCTTTTTCGAGCTTCGAAAAATCAAAGCAGTGGCTGAAGCATGCTCGTTTAACAGAAGAGCGCAGTCTGATAGCATGTTATGCTATTAGCTTAATTTTTCCTATTACTGTTATTGAATTAGATGCCGCTTTACGATCGAGCTCAGACTTATCAATAAGATACACAAGTATCTGTGAGATGCTAATACGTATGTGTAAGGTATTGTTTAAAAATTGAATAAAGCTTATTGAAGGTGCCAAAGTGTAGCATCTAAGAGCTAGTATATAATTGTTCATACTTAAATATGCCAGAGAGTTTTTTAAAACTTGGTCAGTTTTACCTAAATTCTTTGATAAATGCATGCCCGCCACAAATAAAATCAAAGGCAAGTCCATATTCACAAAAATATAGTTAAATGTTACTGTTTTTTGTCCGTATATTAAAAGCATCCCAGAGCCAGTATCTATTAGCAAAGTAAATAACATTTAAAGTCATATACAAATTTATTTGTATGCAAAAAAGAAATTTAAAAAGTTTGATACATTTTTCCATAATTTCTTTGATAAATGCATGCTGCCACAAATAAAATCAAAGGCACGTCCAAGTAGCTCGAAATTGCTGAGCTCTTTAGCTGCCGTCTCGGCTGCTTGGGCTGCTGTTGTACACAGTTCGATTTTCTCTTTAGAGCGCGAACTCGAATTTCGAAAAATCAAAGCAGAGTCGCAGCGACGCGACGACAGCACGAGACCAGCGCAGCGACGACTGCGAAGTCGTGTATCCAGTTGATACGCGAAGCTATAACGGTACACATGTTGCACACGGACTCTGCGCTCGTACGCTGAAATGTAGCCCAATACGTTCGCTTTAGGGTATCCGTTTAAAGCGCAGACCAAGCACACTCACACACCCACACGTTCGTACACTCACACACACACACAGGCAAACTCAAACGCACGCACAAATGTTAAATTTTATTGCATCTGTGTCTGTGTGTGTGTAAAGACTGTTAAGGTATTTGTGATATTTTAGTGACTTCGCCTTGCCTAAGTGCTTAACCAAAAACCCAAAAAAAATGTAATGAGTGCAATTGATTCAATATTGTCCTGCATATAATTTGTATTGACCCCTTCACTAGTGCTCGGGCAATTCCAATTTAAATTTCAGTTACAGTGCTCCGCAGTTCACAATACAAATTGCATTACCTGATGGCACACAACAAGGATTACCAAAATTTAAATATATTGATGAAAACGAAACAAAACAGTGACTAAAATAGCAGCAGCAGCAGCAGCAACAACAACAACAACAACAAGAATAACATTATTCCGGGTTCGTGCGCCGCGTGCCGGGTTCTGACTTTGAAAAACGCTCCACTTCACATAGCTCGACTCGTCTCGTCTCGCCTCACCTCACCTTGCCCCGACTCGACTCGAGTCGACTCGAGGCCGGCTTTTGCTCCTGTTGGCTCTTTGCGGGGCTAGTTGGCGCTGTTGCCGCCGTGCTGCGACTTCGTCGATAATTGGAATTTACGACTGTGGCATAAAAACAGGCGAATACAGACACAAGGATAAGCCCAAGCACGGCCCGTGAACGTGGTCCTAGCCGTTCCTTTGGCTCGTTTCTCGTTGCTCGTCAACGTTTTTGTCGCCCTTCTCCCTCGCCTCCTACCCAAACCCGTACCCGTTCCCCTGTCGCTGCGGGAATTGTTTGGTGACGCTGTAACTGTAACGGTAACGTTAACAGTGACTGGTTGGCGTTGGCGGTTTGTCGACTACTACCTAAGCTGTGCCTGCCACCCCCCGCGACACCCCGCGTAATCCCCTCCCCCCCTCGATAGTGTGCCGTGTAAATATCTTTTTTTGTACATTGTCGTTGTTGTCGCCGTTTTTTTGCAGTTGTTCCGGCTGTTTGCTGCTGGGCTGTGCACTTCAATTGGCCTGTCAGAGCCAGGCGCGCTGATTTGTTATGGTAATAGTTGTCAAAACGAGAGAGATTCGAGAGATCTTTAGTGGCACTTGATTACACTTGGCAGCGCCGACAACGACAACAACAACAACACAACAATATGAGAAATGTATTTTTATTGTGCTCCTGCGTGGGTCTAGTGCTAAATGATATGGCCAAAAGTGTGAACCTAAATCTTGGCCAATTAAGTGCGTGCGCTCGTTAGGCAGTGTCTTATTAAAGCAGACACATGCATATACCCTAACCTCTATATAAGTATATACTTAAATATATTTTTAATTTCAAACTCAGCTCAGACGGCGTGTCGCGCATTGATCTTATAAACTGATCAGCTGGTATTAAAAAAAAAACCTTTTAACAAAAATAGAAACAATAACAAAACAGTTGAAGCATTAAGCTCAGCTAAAACACAATAAGAAGACAAAAAAAACTAAATAAAATAAAATAAAAACAACATGGAATATTGAATGAACCGATTTCGAGTATGCACATATATTAAACTGGTGAGTTATCAGGCAGCTAATACAATTCTTGAAAATGTATGCTCATATCTGCATAATCGCAAATTAAGCTACATAATTAATAAGCCAAAAAGGCCCTTACCTTGCTGTCAGTTGTTGATAGAGCACCTTAATATGCCCATCAACTGGCTGCCGCTGCCGCTGTCGCCGCCGCCGCTGCTGCTGCTGGGCAGCACTCATAAAACTTTACAAAGCTAAGGCAGGAACACACACACACACACACAAGCACACACTATACTATATACTATATAGCTGTGTACCTGTATACTACCTGCTTACTATGTATCCGTATCTGTATCTGTATTTGTACGTGCCACTGCGTACCGTAAAGTATCAATGTCTGTAATCTTAATTAGCAACACCAGAGCGTTCGAGCCACAGCGCCAGCACTCGGCCCAAACATCTTTTAGCATTTTAAAGCGTCGTGTACAATTTTTTTTTTGTTAAATCAAAAGGCAAAAATATAAAGAAAAAAACTTGTGAAGAAAAATAGGGAAACCGGTTTGTATTATAAGTATTTTGTATTGGAGCTGAAGGTGTTTTTGTTGAAAATGGCCAGCAAATAAACAACGGGCGATTTGAACAAACCGCACTCAAAGCGGCCGACACGCCTGCCTTTATAACCGGCTGCCCATCAAGCAGTTAACAAACTTAACCGCTCATATATTAAATATGTAAAAGATATATGCACCAAGTATCTGAGCAAACACAGGCGCTCCCAAAGGAGCCTGCTAAATGACAAGCTGCACTTGTAAGTATACCCTTGCGCTGGGTATTGTAAGTGTGTCACCCATTGTGCTACGCATAAAACCAATAGCTATAGATATATACATTAATAGTCAGTCTCAACAGGTGGGTTCATCACGCCTATCCCGCCTTGCCCCCCCACCTGTCCATCTTATTCTAGGCAAACAAAGCGCTCAGCTTGAGTTAAGCTTGCTGAAACATGGCAAAGTCTTCTCTTCTTTTCAATTAATTTCTGTCCATAAACCGAAGAGAGATAGAAATAGTTGCTAATTTAATAGGAAAAACTTCCTTTATATTTCTCAAAAGCGAAAAGCAGTTAAAGGGTATTTAAACTTCGGCAACACAAAGAGAACTTCCATTTCTTGTTGTTGCCGCTGTTGTTCTTTGTGAAGCGTATGTTGGCACCTTTGGCTGCGTTTAATATGCAAATATCTTTTGATCTGCTCTCATGCTGAAAAACAAATTCGCACCTTGGATGCGAGATGTGGCAATGGGCAACGCCCCATTCCCCAAACCCTCAACCTCCCCTCCTAAGAACCAGCCAACCCCTTTGCCAGCCAGCCCCCCGCCAGACATACATGTGCACCGCACTTAAAATGATTTTTTATGGCGGGAAGCGTTTTAATTGCCGCCATTAGAAAACGCTTAGCACTATTTAAGATGCCCGTTTTGCAGCAGCGAAATATTTAATTGTAAATGCGTGTAAGTTGAGTGTTTTTCAATTTACATAAATTCCCTTCAATTCAGCCATTGCCCAACGCGCAAATATCAAAGTTCAGCTGTGATTCATTTGTAACTCATTTGTCTGATTGTGCAAAAAGCAAATGGCTAATGAATTAAATTGGGAAATTGCCATTTAAATTGTTTAAAACCACATTAAAATAATTTACGAAATTTGTTAAAGCAAAAAATTAATAAATCAGCGCATCTATTGTTCATTATTATTATTATTATTTATTTCGTTTTTTACTTTTTGTGGCCACAGAAAAACAGATAAAACCTAATGAATTTACAATGAGCAAGAATTCAAGTTCATTGATGTATGTTTCGCATTAGCCAGAACCGGTTCAGTACAAATCGTTGGCATTTAAAACAAATAATCGAGCTGAAAGGCTGAAAAGCTGGCCCATAGGCCCATTGTCGGAGTTGGCCGCAACAAAAACAATCAGAAATCATATTCATAGTCAAATTGTGAATGCCATGCCATACATATTTACGGACAGCATTATATCTTTTGCTTTTGTTTTGCCTTGTCTAGAATATCGTAATAATTAATTAAGTTATAATATTAAATGTCCATAAAGGGGCATTATGGCCATAACTTTGAGTGCTTGTGGATATACGATCATGAGCCATGCTTGATTGGCCACGACATCTTCAAAAGTTTGTGAAAACCCATAACTCTCCTCTCCGTTATCAGCCAAGAGATCTAATACCTTTATAAGGCAGTCGAGAGCGTAAGAGACACACACATATGCACATACCCATATGGCCTAATCCAGAGTAGCCTCTGATTTTGCTCTTTGACTATGTGTGTGTGTGTGTGTGTGTGTCACATTCCATAGCCACAATTTATGGTCGAGATGAGCGAGAGTTGGATTGGGGAATGGGAATGTGCAGTTGGAGGAAGCTAACCAATCATGCTTACTTTCGTCATAACCTCTGAGTAACAAAGTTATTTTGTGTGAGCTGTTGTCAGTGTTTTTTTTCTGTTTTTTCTTTGCTTTTTTGGCAATGCGGACCATGTGCCAAATAAATGACTCTACATTTTTAAAGATATTATGCTGACAGTTGAGCTTGAGCTGGAGCGATTCAGAGCACCTGGCAACGTAGCAGCAAGAGCAAGAATTTCACCAATATTTGTACATATATATATATTGAACGATTGACCGCAATAACGTCATGAATTCATTTTCATGCCCATGAGCTCATCTATCAAAAACAAAGATTTCGAACAGAACTCATATGACATTTGCTTTTGCTCTGGCAAGCATTGCTCACAATTGTTGTTGACTGTTCAATTTGAGAATTGTACGCCCGAAAGGATTGGCAAGCCACAAAATGCATGTTATCAACAATCTTATATAAAATTATAACATTTTGACCAATCGTAAAACAAATTTGTTGATTGCTGAAAAAAGCTTTGCACTTGATTTCATTTTTGGTGTCGCTTCAAGATTTTTCATCATTCATACTCAGCTGTCATAGAAATGTTCGAAAGTGGATTTTTCCTAGTATTGTACAGAAACTTGTGTCCTACACATATATAAAACTGTTCGTCCTGACAGCCCGAAGCTTAAGAGCTGAAATTTTTACTCCATATTATCCTATATGATGAAGCTGCGAGCTAAGGCGGAGTTTTGGGTAATTCCAGCCACAAGTGTGCAAAAATCGTGGAAATTGGCTGCATGAAACTTTGCTTGTTTACAATCCGTGCACACTCAAACTTATTCTTAGGGGATCCTTGTTCAACTCCATCTAAAAGTTGTTTCACACTTTTCGCAAATTTCACCCCCAATTGGTGGAAATGAGTATTAAAGATTTAAGTGTAAAAATTCGCGTTTAAATGAATTGCCAAGAATCTGTATTCAAATTCATTTGGGACTTGTTGTACACTTTTACACTTGTACACTACAAAGATTTGCTGGGCGACGCTTCGGGCTCAAACTTACGTCCGAATATCTCTTTGAGAATTCTTCTGAGACGTCTTTCAAACTTTTTTGTTGTATACAACTTTTATTTGTCCTCCGATTGGCTTCTAATTGATGTTAAAAGATTTTTGTTCAAATCAATTTTTAAACTGTTTCGTGGAATCCACCATCCAATCAGCTTCTTATTCATTTTCAAAGATCTTTGTTGATAGTTTTTTCACAGTTTTCAGAAATTTCACCCCTTTTTGGGGGGAATGAAGTTTAAAGAATTGGGTGTGAAGTTGCGGATTAAAATATACTGCCAAAATCTTTAAGAAAATTTATTCAAGACGTGTTTCACGCTTTTCGCAAAATCCTAACTTCCTGCGTGAAAAGTATTAACTAATGTTAATTTTCGACTTCAAGAATCTCACCAAGAGACGGAATGGGCGGCAAGTTTTAGATGATGCCAACTTTTAGTTCTTTATTTGCTCTACTTCAAACTCATTTATATGCTTGTATCTATATAAGATATAGCTTAGAAAGTGCAGTTCAAGATAGTTTTGGTAGATTTAGGTTGCCCATTGCGATATTTTGAATGTTTTGTTGTGGATACAACCACAGCAACTTCTTGCATACACGGATAATTGCAGCAAAATCGCTAATTGCAATTTACAATCAGCTTTAGATACAACTACATCTATAGACTGCGCTCCATAAACTCAGTAACTGAGAGCGGAGCAAATGTGAACTTTATTGTATAACAAATTGTCTCTTCCCCAGAATTTGATAACAATTCAGCTAATCCACATATAAAAGAGGTAATATTTCAGGCTTACAATTGGCACTGGGATCGGATTACCTTTTGCTAAACTGCCTGAAACTGAAATTCAATAAAAGTATTTAAACTTAAAGATAGTTTTCCTCCGGTATTTCTGTCAATAATATAATTAATTTTTCCTTTGAAATGCAAATAGTTTGACCATGTGTGTTTGAAGCATTTCATTAAGTGTTGCCACAAACACATTTCATTTATATATATGTGCTTTGAATGCATTTACGCTTTACCCACAGAAAGAGAAGCAACCCCCTCGTAACCGAGCCCAAGATGGCCAACAACTTGACACGGGCACTTAATCTCCACTTGAAGGCTTAAAGGAGTACGAGTGAAATATATATAAATGAATTAATAGGCAAAGGAAAGCAAGCAGAGAAATGCATTCTGAGCTCAACAACGATTACAATTGCAATTGCCGGCAGGAGCAGGAGCAGGAGCTGGATCAGCAACAGATCCAACAGAACGTCAGCTGTCAACGATACCCGCTGCGTAAGAATGAAAAGATGGCATCGGTGCATTTAGTTGTCCTGCTGCTGATAGCCAGTTGCTGGAGTCAGACGGCGTGCTCCTATCTGGAGCCGGACGAGCTCATACACGAGCTGGACAGACCGGTGCCGTTGACATCGGTGCAGGGTGTCCTGGGCAGGCAGGCAATGCTGCCGTGTGATATAACGCCGCTGGAACGCGACGATGCCGTCTATATGGTGCTCTGGTTTCGCGAGGGCGATGGCGAGCCCATCTACAAGTGAGTCGTGCGGAGTTTTTAATTAGCAACTTGGCCCATTTGCAGCGGCATGCGTCCAAACTCTATATTTGCAGCTTTGATGTGCGCGGTCGTCAATTCGGGCAGGCGCGTCTCTGGTCCTCGCCGCTGGCCTTCGGGACGCGGGCCCACTTCAGCAGCACCTCGCATCCAGCGCAGCTGAAAATCGACAATGTGCGGATTGAGGATGAGGGCGCCTATCGGTGTCGTGTGGACTTTCGTAACTCGCCCACCCGCAATCTGAAGATAAACCTGACTGTTATTGTGCCACCGGATAGACCCATTATCTATGAGCCCAACAGGCATGACAAGACCAGCAATGTGGAGTCCTTCAACGAAGGCAACGATATTGTGCTGGCCTGCGAGGTATCCGGCGGTAAGGGTCAACTTCCTCCCCCTCCTACAGCGCCCGGGTGCCGTGCATCTAATTGATTTATTAAATGGTTTATAGGTCGGCCGCGCCCCAATGTTACCTGGTACTTGGATAACACGGTCATCGATGAGTCATTTGATCAGCGCGCCGATGGCAAAACCATAAACCATTTATCCTATCCCAATATTGGCCGACAGCATCTGAATGCGCGACTTGTGTGCGTAGCCAGCAATACGAATCTGACGCCGCCAAACAACAAGGTCGTCATATTGGATGTCAACTGTGGGTCTAACAGCTGGATTAATGTCTGGCTTAGATGCTCATCCATTGCTTTTATTGTCCACAGTGAAACCTGTTGCCGTGCATATCCTGACCAAGGATCGCTTTGTCTCCGCGGATCGTACCTATGACATTGAGTGCAAAAGTTCCGGCTCTAAGCCGCCGGCTTTAATCACCTGGTGGAAGGGCAACAAGCAGCTAAAGAAACTCACCAAGAATGTAAGTATTTCAACCACCCCGCCCTTCAAAATAAATAAACGCTTCCCATTCAATATGTACAACTACACGCGCTCATTAATATTAAGAAAACACAATAATTAATATAATGGTGTACTTACACACACATATGTGTGTATGTGTATTGGTTAGTTTAGATCAATAACTAATTAGCCCATTTACAAGAAAGAAAACAAAATTGATTCAAATTAAATAAATTTATTAACATTTTATGGGTTTACTCTAGAAGTTACAGAAAGGTTTTTGTATTTTGCTTTTATTTTATATTCCATGTTTATATTTTATATATTGTATGTATGTATGTGTAAGTGGGATCTTATCTTATCGAGAAGTTAGGTTTTTAATTCTCTTTGTAATTTAAATTTATTTTTTTTTTAAATATATTTATGTTAGTTTAAGTATATGAAAAGTACTTAATTAACTAACTAAATAACCCACTTAAGCAAACTCTTAAGAGTATTAATAATAACCGAATTGATTCTAATTAGGTTAAATTACGAGCATTTTTGGGTTCACTTCCAAAATGCCATTTTATTGATTTAGGAAAGAACAGAGGGCTTAACATGTTTTGCGCGTACTAATTACGTTGATGTAAGTAGATAAATGCGACCCTCAACATTAACATAATAATTATATATACATGTATATATATATATATATATATATATATATTATTTATTAAATTATAAAACATTTAAATTATCAAAATTAATTCAAATTTATGGGCTTGCTTTCCAAAAATTTCAGAGTCTTAAATATATTTAAAAATATAATAATTATAAATAAATAAATATATAAAAAATATATGTATATATATGAAATCAATAAATAACTTAATAACTTAATAACTTAAATAATATATAAATATATAAAATTAAGAAGTTCATAAAATTCATAAAGCATTAACCAAGCATTAACCATTTATACCTCAGTTATAAACCAAATTGTTTGTTTGATTTAATTAATTTATTAAAATCAAAAATGAAAAGAATCTTGATTTAATATATTTCTTATCCTTTCGATATATAAGCTAATTATATTTATAATTATTATAGGTATATTTTTATTATATTATTGTACGTTAATCTATATTATTATATATTAAAATTTATTGCATTAGATATGTATAATTATATTAAATAAACATCCGAACAATTAATATATATCATCAAATCGCACCAAACTTTCCATCATAAATGAAGTCTGCTTTTTATCGCAAGCCTGCTAAGAACTAGAGTAAGGGTATTCAAGCTTCGGCACTTCGAAGTTATTTAAAAGATAACAGAAAACTCTATTGATTTAAAGTTAAGGTCGATAAATAATGAATACTACGAGCAGCTATGCTCCTTAATAATTTAAGAAAACAAAACTTTACCTCGGCTCAACGGAATAAATAATAAACTGCGAGTAAAGTTTTAGTTTTGTGATGTTGCTAAATTTGGATAATTTGTTTCGTTAGTAAATATGTAAGCTCATTACGTATTGATCGGCCCTCGGGGCGTTAAGTGTACTTATAATTGCAGCTATTTTCATTTAGAGTTACGGTCAAGCTTTCGCTTTCAGTTTCTGTGTCTGTATCTGTTTCTGTTACACTTGGGCTTTTGCTCTCGCCTCAGCTTTCTTTTTCATTATTCATTTCGTAATGGACTCTGTTTGCGCTTCTTTTTTAGTTTAATGAGCCAGACAATCAATCCCTAAGTATACTGACGTTCACGCCCACCCGGGAGGACGATGGCAAATATTTAACATGTCGGGCAGAAAATCAATTCATCGATGGCAGCTCCATCGAGGACAAATGGCGGCTCATTGTGCACTGTAAGTGGCTGGTTAGGTATTTAAGGACGAAGCTGCCTGTTGGGGATGTGGGCGCTGTGGGCGGTGTGGGCGGTGTGGGCCACCTGCAGCGATTTCTAATTACTCAGAGATCCTGGCTGTGATAGAAGACAATGAGAAATTCTGTTTGCATTTTGCAGACCAGCCCACAACGCTGCTGAAGATGGGCTCCTCGCTGAATCCGGACGATATTAAGGAGGGCGATGATGCCTACTTCGAGTGCATCGTGCAATCGAACCCGAAGCCCTACAAGATGTCTTGGTTTCACAATGTAAGCTATAATTATAATGTTTGGCAATGATAAAGCAACTCACGCAACCATCAACAACGTTGCACAGGGCAAGGAGCTGCAGCACAACATCTCTGTGGGCATCATCCTGTCGGATCAATCCCTGGTGCTGCAGAGCGTCTCGCGCGCCTCCGCCGGTGACTACACCTGTCTGGCTGTCAACTCGGAGGGCAAAGGCCTCAGTAATCCGGTCACATTGCGCATACGCTGTAAGTAAATGCCCGGACAATCTGTGAACTGGGAACTGTTGGGAACCGAGTTGGGTTGGGTGCCACGGCAATTTGGCATTGGCCAACGTCTCTATGTAATTTACAATTTAATCCTTGAGCTTGAATGTCTTTTAATGCATTTACGTAAGGGGTTTTCATTGCCGGCTTGGCCGCAGTCCAAATGCCGTCGCACCAAAGTTGAGTGGGCGTGGGCGTAACTGAGTGTAAGCTCCATGCCCCACGCCCCATGCCCCAAACCAGCCCCCATACACCACGTTAATGACCAAGATTATGGCGCAATGAATGCATGGCCTGCCTTGGCACCAGCCACGGCTCTGTCCCTGGCTCTGCCTCTGGCTCCAGCGCGAATGGGCTCATGTATCCCAAATGAGAGCGGGCAACAACTGCAGTCCCCAATTAATTCATAGAAGTTTTAAAGACCGCAGCCCATATTTGTGCGGTTTATTTAAGCCACTTTCGGCTGGGCATTAAATATTTCAATAAAATGCTTTAATTATTTATTTCGCCCATAGACGCGCCCATCTGTGCCATCGACCACGAGGAGCTGTTGGGCGCCCTCAAGCACGAGACGTTGCCATTGAAGTGCGAAGTGGACGCCTCCCCGCCCGCCGACTCCTTCCACTGGACCTTCAACTCATCCGGGGAGCAAACGGAGCTGCCCGCCCGCCTGCACTCCAGCGAGGTGAGACCCCATTCAGCCCCTCCTCCCCCTAACTGTAAGATGTTTCAAATGATTGAGGTGCTTAAGAGCTTAAGAGCCAAAGCATTTCAAGTTACGGATTTTAGTTAATTTGATCATCTTGGCACACAAGTGTTGGTCTCTTAGGTCAACCAAATACTATAGCAAATTGTCCTTGCAGACGGGCATGTCACGCTTGAATTATACGCCCAGCTCGGACCTGGACTACGGCACCATTTCCTGTTGGGGCAAGAACTCCATTGGCCTGCAGAAGAGTCCCTGTGTCTTTCAAATTGTCGCAGCGGGTAGGTCCCGGCCATTATCGAAACATATACATATATACGATATATCTATAATGTGATATGATCTGATCTATCTTCAGGGCGTCCGTTTCCACTGCAAAACTGTACGGTGAGCAATCAGTCGGTGGATTCGCTGCAGGTGGATTGTGTCGAGGGATTCGATGGTGGCTTGCCACAGAGCTTTATGCTCGAATTGGTCGAGTTGCAGTCGCTGCGCCTGGCCAGAAATATAACAATAAACGTAAGTATATTAAATGTTAAATATATATAGAATATATATTTACTTTAGATGTGGCCGCTTTCACTGCGTAGCGCATGCAATTTTACACAAAATTCTTAATATAATTTATTTCCACATAAATTTCAATAAATACTTTTCATTGCTTAATGCTCAATAATTCAAGACTTTACTCGCAATGCCAAAGAAATTTGTAAAGAAATAAATTATTTGATTCATTTATTTATCTTTTCTTCAGAACTTAATTAAATAGAAAACTTTTGACTTTATTAGCTAGATATTAGTTTCTAGGGGTTGGCGTCGCTTAAGCCTGCATTTTTCTTGTATTTATGTAATTCATAAAAGTTAATACAATTTCTAACTAGTTAGTTAATTAGCTAGTTCGTATTTCGTGTCGTCTTTTGAAATTCCCTAGCATAATATAATATAATAATATATTAATTACCCCTTATTTCTATATGCCCAAATGTAGCACACACCTGTGACATTTGTGATCGAGAACCTGGATCAGGCAGCCACCTATCGCATGATCATATTTGCTGTGAATGTCAAGGGTCGCTCGGAGCCGATCATTATAGACGACATCAACTTTAAGGGCGTGGCGAAACTAACCGGTCAGTTCGAAAACTGAAACTAGCGTATGCCTTGAAACTGAACCTCATAATCATGATTTATAACTTTTGCAGGCAGCTCCACGGGGCTAAGTGTGCCGCTGTCGCCATTCCTGGCTGGCCTGACGCTCGTCTGTGGCCTGCTGTTTGCCATATCCTGCATCATACTGGCCGCCATATATAGAAGATTCTCAAATCGGTATGTTTAATTGCACGGCTTAATGGGCAACCAGTTTGCCTAATGCACAAATTTGAATTGCAGCCGCAACGATAATAATCTGAAGGCCGTAAAGCACACACAATTGGCCATACCGACTGACTGCCAGCTGGACCCGCTGCATCCCAACCCCCACACAAATGGCCATGGCCAGCCGCAAGGACAGGCACAGCACGAGCAGTCCAATCACCAGTCGCACCACAGTCTCCTTCCAATTAATTGTGATAATCGGAATGCGGTCGAACGTGGCACACTGAGCGAGGTAAGCATAGACAGTGGCACGAGAACATCGCCAAGTGGCCAGGGCTTGGCCATCTCCATGGGCGGCGATACGATGCGCTCCACGGCGCGCACTCGGGCTAATGCACAAGTGCTCAGCGATCAGGCTGAGATAGATGACACCGATCCAGATGTTATACCCAATCAGTATGGTACGTGCTCCAATGGGAATTCCCCAAGTCCTTGCAACCAACTGTTCCTCCATTCCATTATTATTATTTTCCCACAGAGAAACGCCCACTAAAAGCCTTGGGCGCATCACCGGGCTTTGCCAGTCCCGCGACGCGGCTTACGCATCGCGATTATTGTGGTGGGCGGGACGCGGAGCTGCTCAAGAGCAATGCGGACAGCGTGGGTGTGGTGGCAGGTCTGGTTGGCACGGATGCCAATACCATTGGCCTGTTGAGCAATTCAGGCAACGAGGTGCTGCACTATACGTTCCGGCCAAGTAAACAAATTGTAAGTAACTAAAATCGAAATCGGCGTACATTACATGATAATACAAATGCTAGCCGGCACTCAAATATACCCCCTCTATCGCTACCGCCCACAGAGCTATGCTACACTCAATAAGAAGGGCATAACCACGTGTAGCCCGCCGCTGGGTGCGTTGACATATAATATAAGTACATCGACGCCCTCATCATCATATCATCTAACACCGCAGCCAATGGAAGTCAGTCTGCTCAGTCCGAATAATGCATCGGTGACCTCGTCATTAAGTGAATATCGTTTTCGGCCCGAGGTAGTCACCACTTCGAATCGCATACAGGAAAGTTGTATATAAGCTTCATACATGCATTAAAGCTACATATCTGCATACAATAATTATACATATACATATATATATATATATATATATATATATACTTTATATATATATAGAGATCAATGTAGTTGTGTGTGAGTGTAAAAACAAATGCAATTGTATTAATACATAAATATCGTAATACCCTAGCAGCTGGACATATACACCTATATACATATGTATATAGATATTTACTCGCATGGTTTGAGGCAAGACTTCTTTAACTTTAAGCATTTCTGTGTAATTGTTGCATTATTTATTTAGGTAACAATGCCAAATGTGTAATTGCAATCCACTCGTTTTGTAAATACTTAACTCGCTGTCATTTGTTGTAATTAAGACCTAATACTCTAAACGTTAACGTTGAACGAATACCTAATGATGCAGCATATATATGTACATGCATATCTGTTGTTTAATTTATCATATTCTTTTTTGTTTATTTTTTTCGATGCAATCCATACATATTTACATTTACATACTTACATATCCCGGACAAACCCAGAAACTGCAAATCATATCTAACGTTTTTGCTTGAATCAGAATAATGCTTATCCCTGAGATGTGGTTAATGTGAGCCCTACCTAAAAAATATAAAAGAATATCAATGAAAAATCGTTTTCAGAAAAGAAACAATTCCAATTAATTTATGCCCTGCTATCAAATTTATCTAAACAGGAGCTGCACTCTGCCAGACCCAACAGAGTTCTGCGGGAGTCACATTTCTGAGATATCATACATATATATATATTGATATATATCCATGTACATAAGTATGTCCAATTCTCAAAGTCTATGAAAGTATTACCTATTGATTTTCGCCCTAGTTAACTACTTCTTATGTGTGTGTATTTATAACTAGACATATCTAACTAATAAGGCTTGTATATATAAACATTTAGTTTAGTCTTAAGTTAGTTTGTGTAACGAATGGTAAAAAGTCTTCGTACAGCATAAATGTTTTCCCGGAATTTATTTGTGTAATGCCTAAAACGCAATGATAATGTTAAATTATTTGTAAATAAATGAAATTCTATTATAATATATTGTTTTCGATGCTGTTGCATAAATAGTTTTAACTGTGGAAAGGTTACCCAAAACTAGAAAAGAAAACCAGAATAAAATGTTAAGTATTTAAGATATATATATGTATATATACATAATATATATATATATATATATATATATGCATATAGAACAATTAAAGGCTAACTGTGTTCTCAACTAAATTTGCATTGCGTAATGAATTAATTTATTAATGAATTGACATAAACAGACTTCCTAAACAAACATACATACATATATATATTTATATGTATATTTATATGTGTATATATATATGTATATATGTATATATATATATGTATGTATAGTCTTCGTATTCGAAGAAAACACTCTTGGCGACACAGTCTAGATAATTAGTACTAATGTATGTGTGTGTGCGTGTTTTAGACAATTTCTGCCCCAGAAATATGTTAATTTTAAGCTGAAAGCAAAAAATAAAATTAAACTGCAAAGATTAGTATAAATTGTCAACAAAAAATAGTATTTATAGCTATTCAAAAAAGTACTATTAAATCAATTAAAAGTAATAAAATGATAAAAGGAAAATAAAATAAAAAAAATAAAGTACATTTTTGATTGTTGCTGGTGGAAAACTCGTCGCTTTAATAAGCACTTGGGCAGCAGGAGGCATTGCGGACACAAACCTAACTCCTGCGGCACTAGTACTTAGGAAAGCGATATGTCCTGGACACAAACTAAAAGTAAGTTCTATGGAGTACTATATATACCAAATATAAGTCACACCATGTCCTAGCATCAATAGAGAGCGAGCCTTAATCCTTCCGCATTGAAGTGGGAGTTCGTCAACTTTTATTCTTCTCCAATGAGAGCGAATGTTCCTGCGTTTGGAGCGAGCTCTTCAACTTTAATTCTTCTGCAAATGGAGTGAGTTGTTAAGGTTAAACCCATATTACATATGAGCGAGTTTTTCAGCATTAATCGTTCTTCAATTGGAACGAAATCTTCAGCTCTGATCTTCCTATATTTGGAGCGAGTTCTTCAGCTAAAACAATCCTTTTGAAATAAAAGCGAGTTTTTCATCTTGAATCTTCTCGCATTTGGAGCAAGTTCTTCAACTTGAATCCTTCTGAAGTAAGAGCGAGTTCTTCAGCATGCATATACTTACACTTGAAGTGCGTTCTTCAGCTTAACTCCTTCTGCAATAAGAGAACAATTTTCAGCTTTAATCTTCCTGCATTTTGAGCGAGTTTTACAGCTTGCATCTTCCTTTACTTGAAGTGCCTTCCTCAGAATAAATTCTTCTTCAGGGAGAGTTTTTTAATTTTAATCTTCCTCTAATTAGAATAATTTATCTAGCTTTAATTCGCCATCGTTGAAAGTGAGTTCTTCAGCTTTAATTTCCCGCACTTAGAGCAAGTTCGTCAGCGCGAATCCATGTGAGAGTGAAAGAGCTATGCAAATGATATTAAAATGATGAGTTACATATGCGTATGTATGTATATGGTAGGTATTTACATACCACATGGCATCACACATCAAATATTTGTGCACCACCCCTGCCCCCACCCCCCCTCCCCCCACGCTCACTCCAATCCCTCTGAAATGACAGCTTAAGTAAGTGCTGCATATGCCATCGGCATAGTAATGTATTCTGAACTATGCACTTTATAATTTATATAGTTTGATGCTATTAATACATATATATATATATATATATATATGTATATATATGTGTGTATATATACTTAACCTTATGTGCAGCCCGCGTCTGAAATGTACTTAGATATATCAAGTCTTGTTTGCCACCCCCGAAAACCAAAAAAAAAAAAAAAGAAAATTAAATACAGAAACAGTTCTGGAATACTGCCTGCCTCTCTCTCTCTCCCTTTCTCTCTATCTCTCTCTCTATCCCCTGCTCTCTACCCATCTCTCGGTGTCTGTGTATCATAACAAGTCATATATGGCATATTGCTATGGCTAGTAACCTCTTGCACATAATACATAAGTTTATTAAATTTAAATTGGCTTAATTGACCCTCATTCGTTTTCCGTTGCGCCGCTCGGTGCGCTTCAACGACATCAACAACAACAACAACAGCAACAACAGCAACAACAATAGCAGCAATAGCAACAACGACGGCAACGTTGATTCTGGATCAGATCTGTCTCTGTTGTGTTTGGTTGTGCGTGTGTGCCTATGTGTGTGTCGCTTGTTTGCCTTCATTGTGGAGCATTCAAAGTCAATTGAATTTAAACGAATAAAACTACACACAATGTGTAGCAGGAATCTTATTGTTGTTGCTGTTGTTGCTGTTGTTGTTGCCACCACTTGCCTCCATTTGATTGAGTTTTCTGTTGAATGCGTCAAGTAGCAAAGCTTGTCCAAAAATATGCAGCAAATTGCCGTTGCAAGATGCGACAAACAATGTAGCACAATGGCTACAACAATATTAAATGACCAAACAGATAAATGCAAATTTCTTCATATATATATATATATATATATATGTATAACATTTGAAGTGAAAAACATGGATTAATACGTACAAGTATCAATTGATAGCACAACATATGACTAAGACGATTTCCTGTGCTGCTCCGCCTGCAATATTGATATGTCAAATGAGTAAAGAAAGGCTTTTAGTCATCAAGATACCCTGTAAGATTCATTATGTCAAATGTGCTTGCATAAATAATATATCTAGCCATCATATATGATTTGATTTGTCTTTTAATGTTGTTAAAATAGCGAAAAATATCGAAAAAGGTAAAAAAAAGACAATTTTATATGTGTATGTAATGCAACCAAGTTCGATATATCTAGCTTTTACAAACTCTGAGCTGAGCTATGAATTGATAATTATCGATTTGGTAAAAAAAAATTGGAATCCTATCGATATTTATAAGAAAGCTAAGCACAAGATACCCAATATATTTTCTCTACAAAAAGTTGAATCGCATCGACTTTTGTCTAATCTTATTTTTTTGTGCACATATTAAATGCAGGGTATTAAGAGTGTTCATCACACGAGAGCAACACAAACTTTTTTTTTTGCAGAAATTACTACATTAAATTTAATTCGTTAGTCTCTTGACAAACTTTTCTACTTATAAATTTCTTTTTCAAACTGAACTTTTAATTCTGAATATGCATCAAATTTATATCTACGATAAAACTTTTTTTAATATTTTTCACAACCTGACAAGCTTTTAAGAAAAGTGCAACAAATTGATACAAGTAAAAAACATAGTAAAAAACATCTTTAGATTTGAGTTCTTATTGCTTTAAATATCTACCACAAACCTTCAGGAAACTAGACCAAATTTGGTTATTCGATATTTTAATCTCCTTTTTTTGCTGTTTTCAGAACTGTTCAGTTGCAATATGTTAGAATCTTTGGAATAGCACAATCCCAAGTGTTGAACAGAGCAACCACGCGTCTGAGAACCTTAAGCGCACAACTGCACGGGGTCTGGGGACTGCGAGGGCTCACACAGTTTCCCCCCCAAGTTTGTCGGCGACAACACGATTGTGATTATCGCGCCTTTTGCGGGGTCTTAACCCCGCACGGAGAATTGACCAGTCGTCGTCGTAGGAGCAGCGGCTGCTCGTGCCTCTCTGTCGTTCTTCAATATATAATACATATAGATTATATATATTTTATTTTTGAAATACATATCATTATTATGCATGGAATATGTTTATATTTTCTGTTGCCCAGCAGAAGTTTGAAGCACAGTTTAATTTTAAATATTTTTTTAATGTAATATTTATTTTTACTCTGGTTGGGCACGATCTAAGTTCGAGTTCGGGTTTGAGTCTTACAACGCGCGACCGAGAACATTGTCGCTCGAGTGCGATTCTTCAACTGATTTGTGCAGCGATCGCTCGGACAGTCATTGGATTTTTGAAAATAACCATCAATTCAATACCGAGCCCCAGTCGTGTGTGTGTGTGTGAGATTGTGTAGATGTGTGTGTCCGACACGCCGCCCTCATATATACATACATATAGAAATGTATCTGATGATGTACGACATCAACTTCAATTCCGCAACACAAAAAGAACGAGCGACCGACCCGCCCGGCACAGCCGCAGTTGATTATTAACTAAGCCCGGCAAATGTCCCGCATTTATAGAAGTCGTCGAAAAGCAGCCCCCTTTTCATTAGAGATTATTTTATCTCAATGCAGCTTGTTACAGTTTATTTTTTCAATCTTAAATCGCCACCATTGCCGGCTTTTCACACAGCCAGCCAGAGAGACAGACAGACAGCCAGGCATACTCAGATTCAGATTTAGATTCTGAGTCTGATTCAAATACAGATTGCCTTGCGTATGCCACATTATAGCATAGGCTGGTCCCAAGTGCGAAATCCCCTATGTACACACACACATCAAATTGCTCCACACGTTTGGTCAATTGCTAACCAGCTGCTGGGCGTGTGCATTCTCTTGAATAATATGCACTCTGGCTAAGGGCATCATGAGGGTCAATCGGAAACACCCGAAAATGTATGGGTATACCGCACCAAGGGTCACTGCCATGGAGAAAGAAAATCTTAATTAAAGAAAATTAATATAATTAGCTCTGAATTGGTGTATAGGAAAATTAATAAAGTTAACAATTACAACTGTCTCAGAATGGCCAACTTTTTAGCCTTCTTTGGTTAGAGATGCTTTTCCCTTTAGAACACAAACGTCTAATTATAGCCATAAGCCGCGTGGGTTTGTTGAAAATACACAAAATTCGATAATGAACGAACTTAATTAAACAAAAAACTTTTTGCCCTTAGACAAGCAGACTCTTTAATTTAAGGAATATTCCAATTTAATTTGTCCTATCTAAAAGTTGCTTCGATAATAACTTATAATCTGAATATTGCATGAAATACTCCTTTTTCTTTATTTATATTTTCATTTATTTATATATTTACACATATATATATACATATATTAGCGGATATAACCCGGCCTTGCCCGTAGTACGTATAAAATAAAATTTTTCAAAAAGTTTTAAAAATGATATTGACACTGATCGGACAATAAACAAACAACAAATCATACAACCGTTTCCGCCAATTTACCACTGTTGCGGGTGAAATTTCCCAAATCGCTGAAACACGTATTCATTAAGTTTTTATGTAGAGCTTTGAATATAAGTTTGAAGCAAAACTTCATCAAAAAATGTTTGAATCGCACTTTCCACCGAGATTGCTTTGAGTTTGCGAAAAATGTGAAACACCCCTCAAATAAATTTGAACAAAGATCTACTCAAACGTTTTTCGCGATTTTTCCACACTTGCGGGTGGAATTTCCCGAAACCCCGACTTAACGTGCACCTTTATCACATAAGTTGATAGCAGTGAAAATTTCAGATTCCCAAATTCACCAATCAGTCACTCAGTCAGAACAAACAGTTTTATATATATAGATATATTATATTTTATATATATTTAGGTGTATTTTATATATTTAAAAATAAATAGAATCAATAAATAAATAATTATTTAAGCATACTTTTGACTAAATTGCTAATATGTTTTTTTCTATATAACCCTTACCCACAAGCGACAGTTTTAAAAGGCCGATAGAAGAGTGTGACCACATTTTCTTTTATAAAATATGTTAATTTTTGCAAGCAATTGTCAGCGCGTAAGTTCACAAAGTTTACATTAGTTTGTAAAGGCTGTTAAAGTCTTCTTGTGAAACAAGTTTTCAGTATACTTCGCCTCTGCTTATAAATTAAAAGTTATCAAAGCTTTTTGCCAGCCAATGGATATATCCTTATAACAAAATAGTCAAATAGTCCAGTTATTACCCATGATAATTCTTTAAAACTTTTCGACAATGTTGTCTCTAAACGTATGAAATGTAGTGTGAAATAAATGTATATTTAAATTTATTATATCTAATAACTGGCATATATTTGTAGTATATCTTGTATACTAGTATCTATGTATACCTAAAAACGTACGTTTTAACTTATGACAGACGTATTCATGTGTATTTTACATACAGTTGACTGAAGAATTTCAATTAATTCAATTGAAAGTTGGATGGGCAAGTACGTAAGTAAATAGTGGAGGGGCCAGATCGGGGACAGCACGACATTAATTTGGTCAGCGTTGCTCTCGCTCTAGTGTGAATCTGAATTTAAGATTCAGTATGTGCATTATACAAGATGCGGCTTCCTTATTACGGCGCATACATGATTTAATAGGCGAGTGTACACACACACGCACACACACACACAGGCGAGTACATGCGGCACGTAAGCGATTGTAAAACTCAGGGCCGGGGCAAGTCAACTTAAATAGCTCTTATAGCTAAGCCCACCCACTCACACACACACACACACACACACACACACTCGCACACACGCACAGAGAGTCCCACATAGACATAGGCATCTGCATCTACAAATACGAGTTTTAAACGTGGCGCTTTCACCGCAAACCTATAAAAGGGAACGACTTGGGCTAAACCCTTGCCGGGCAGCCGGGCAGCCGGGAGCATCAGCGGAAGGGCCAGACTCAGAACATAGAATCCACTCATTGGACTACTACAACGACTTTTCGCATACATTGTTGTCGACGGGTCGCCGCAAAGAGAGGAGCAGATTACGCAGGTGTGGGGTGGGGTGGGGTGCGGTGAGGAGGGGAGGGGAGGGAGGTACACAAAGATTAAGGTGAAATCCACAAATTTGGCGCAAATGAATTTTCTTTTTATGTTTTTTACACATCTTAAATTTTTTATTATTATGCCATCCTTTGTTGTACATTTTCGATCCTCATTCTATTACACTTAGGTTCGGTTTCAGTTCCACCCCCCCCCCTCCCCCTAACCGTACCCATTCCCGTACCCGCACCCGCACCCCATCCCTGTCACGGTCCCTGTTTCGCCTTTTGCCATGTATGCGAATTGGAGAAATTTGCGTGCGTGTTTTGAATGAGAATTTGTTGCATATTCGCCTGTGCCTGGTTGGTTGCCCTTTTTTTTTGGCCAAATGTAAAAAAATAGACGTGCTCACTAGGTGCCAGGAGCAGGGGCTGCCAGCTGTGTAGGTGGCAGCCAAAAACACACTCTCTCTCCCTCCCTCTCCCTCCCTCTCTCTCTCTCTCTCTCTCTCTCTCTCGGCTCTATCAGCAGTTATAGGTTGTATGTACGTAACTTCATATGTATGTTAAAATGAGAAGAAAGTAGAAAAAAAAAAGAGGGCCAACAGCAAATTCCCCTGTTGCGTATGAATTTTTTGGCTTCTCCGCTGAAGTAGAAAACATTTTCGCTTTGGGTAAATGTGATTTATATTGATTGTAATCGTGGGAGTGGGCGACCACCTGACTACAATGCCAGTACAGTATCAGAGAGCATCAGACAAACGGCAATGGGTTCGACAACGATGCCTCCGTTCGTAGCTATCCAAAAGCTACATAAACTCAAAAACCAATTTGTACTTGATAGATTGAAAGGTATATGTGCATACATATCAAGATATAGATATATACATATATAGATATAGATACATGGACAACGATTATGTGGATAAGTTCATGCTTTGTATAGAAGTTCTTATAACTATGTCAGGGTCTTTTGGCATGCATTCAGATATTGTCAGCACTTAAGAGCTTAATAGTTATACATCAGTTGCGCTATTTAAATATACTTTAAATATAGTATACAAGTTAACAATATAACAATGCCCTCTACTTCGTGAACCAGGTTGTTTATATTATACAGCCCAGGCTCCCAGGTTTAAATCTTGCTTAACCCCATTTTTATCCAATTCCATTTGAAACTAAAACATCTTTATTATTGAATATTTTAAATCAAAAAGTTGAATATTTTTCATTCTGGTAATTTGATTGAGGCTTTAAGCTGATGAGTTACTTGATTAGATAAGTTTACGAAATTCTTAGAGCTTTTATTATTTATGATTTGGCATACATGTTCTCTCTTTGACTGTTATTAAAATACAAATTAATATTGCAGGCTTAGAATTTAAATTTGCGTTAAATATTTTATGAGCCTAATAAGAAATTCGGGCTTAGACAAGCTCGATTAAATAACAATTTGCGGTCTTCATGCAATTATGTCTTTTATTTAAGTCTTGGCAAAATAAAGCACATATATTTAAATTATATTTACTTTAAGTTTCATTTTGTTATTTTATACACCTCAGCAGCCAGCACTTTATTTTTCTAGGGTTAAATTAAACTATTCTACACATAAATAAATAAGCAAACTACTTTGTTATTTAGATAAAACATACTTTTTTTGTGTACATATTATTTGTATCTGCAATCTGTCTTGTTAGGGCAATGAGCAAATCGCTTAATACTAAAATTAAAATGAATTACTTAATACCTATGGATCAGAATTAAAGTGAACTTAGGTGTATTAGTTAAGAGAGTAAGGAACAACAATGATATACATAGAAAGTTAATATAAATTTATTGATACTTTTCCTTGGCAGTTGCCCAAAATAGTTGTACAACAAGGAGTTTAACATACTCAATATTAATGCAAAGGTTTAATTAAGTTTAATTAAACTACTTTTTAAGCTGAGTAGCTCTGGATTAGAGTTGGTCATAACTCTGTAGTCGCGTGTGCTTGACTACCAAATACCCTGTGCGCCTCGGTCAATATAATTCTTTGGTTTTTAGCAAAATTTGAAATAGTCCGAATATGTTGAACTAAATTTAATAGTACACGAGCAGCTGCCTATTTCGTGTAACTACTTAGCTTTTATAGGTTTTGAGTTGTGCCTTAAAAACCAAGTTTCATAATCTATTTTTATCGATATTTTGAAATAGCTTTTATATATTTCCAGTTGCTCTGCTTGTCGTCCTGTCTTAGAATATATATACGTAATGGGATCGACTCCCTCCTTTTTGCAAAAGCAATATATCCTTTTTTAAACATTTTCAATAGGTACAGGGTATAACAGGTTAAATACACAAAAGCCACAACTGAGCAAGTATATCAAGAGACTTCTAGTGCCATCATCATTTGTTACCTTCTTTTCACTTGCAAGCCCTTTTCCTCGGTTTCAAGCTAGAACCACTTATGAATTATAAACAACAAAGGGGTGACAAGGCTAGCAAATCCGGCACACTAAGGGGGCCTTTTTGTTGTTAATGATTAAGTCTGAAAGGTGTTTTAGGTGTTTTTAGTTTTATTGTGTTAGATCTACTTATATCCAAAGGCTTGATTTGGTAGCTCAACGTATTGAGTCCTGCGAGCTCTCCATCGCTTTCATCTGCCTTCCCTACAGGTTATCAGGGTGAGCCGCGAGGTGGGCCACATAGCTTGTGTGGCCTGGCTAAAACCTTACTAACTTCAGTTTTTAGAATAAGATTTTTACATTGCCATAGCATAAATCAGTCTCTCTCTCTCTCTCTGTCTCTCTCTCGCCGTGGGTAATCGGCTGACTTGTAGTCCAAACCATATGCAATTAACGTCCTTTATTTAGAAATAGTAGGTACTTCTCGGGAAACACCTCTTGAATGGGAATTGTGTGCTGCATATGCAGGCGTATGTCCGCCTGGCTATGAAATTGCCTTGTGAAAGCCACATTAATGCAGCCCGCACATAAGAACAACGGAGCCGCAGGAAGCAACCACCCCAGACAGAATGTGGCATGCTGCATGCTGTATGCTGCATTCAGTATTCAGCTCGTTGTGGATGACACCAGCCACCCCCCCCCCTCCCCAACCCATCCCCCTATCCCTTCTCGTATTACTCAGATGTGAGTTACGTTCGTGCCTGAATGGTTTGAGTGGCATTTGGCTTTGGGCTGCCACGAATTTGACTTTGTGTGACGCATTAGATGAGTAGCTAGCGAGCCTGGCTAGGCATTTCGTGTCAAGGACTTGGACTCCATCTTTTTCTTTTTTTTTTTCTTTTTTTTTTATAATTTTAATTAGGTTGCAACACACGTTTGTACGTGCTAAAATTCACATACACATTACCATTTAGAGAAAGGAAAAGCTGTGCAGTGCTGTGGCAGCGCCTAATTACCTCTACCTTTAAGGTAGAAGGTTAATCTCAAACCCCAAAGTCATGCTCTCATATCCACATAAATCACGCACACACACACACACACAGAGAGAGAGAGGGTGGGAGCGGGAGAGGGAGAGGGAGGGGGAGAGAGTTCTTCTCAAACCCTCAGTCGTCGCAGTGAGCAATTTGTCAAATGTTGGATACCCCAGCCATCCCATCCTTTTGTGCGTGTGCCGTGATTAACATAAAGCCCAACCACAGTGGTGGCTACCAATGCCAATGCGAGCCAAATGCAAAGTTTGTTAATAATGTCTCTCCGCATCGGGCATCAATCTGTACACCTGCCCTGTCCGGGCTGTCTGTGCTGTCCGTTTTCGGCTCCTGATATCCTCTGTTATTGCAAAATGTGCTACCGTTGAAGATGACATATGATTTGACTTGTGACCAAAAGATAAAACTGTCTGAAAACAAATATATTTCCGCTTAGACATACGATTTGTGTGTCATAGCTGAGGAGCAGCAAGGCAGCAAGGGAATCGCAACGGCTTTGCTCTCTTTATTCAAGATTCTGGTTAGCTTCGCTTATTATGAGGCACAGCTTTCCTTCTGGCCAGGCGGATTCCTTGCGCCTGTAATTTGTACGCACATGCCGAGAAGCGTGTTAGCTCCAGGCCCACCCCCACCCCCCTGGACACACTCCAGCACGAGTGCGACACGAGCTACTGAGCTACTTATGCAAATAAACATAGGCTCTGCGAGTGGGCGCTGCCTTTGTGGGCGGGTTTAAGTCGTGTGGCCGCTGACAAACTGCGGCTGGTCCTCTTGACTTTGCCATGCCCGCTGTGGAGCATATGGAAATACGATATTGTTAATTAATTTACGCTTTTATTGGTATTCGTACCTTCCAGTGAGCAGTTTTTGCTGAACGGGCACCAGCACATGCATATGCTGCCCATGTCAAAGCGAGCTTATGTCAAGGGTCATGTGTAAAAAATAAGTAAATCAAATGCTCGTTAACACCTCGACGCCAACTAGCATAGGTTGACGTTAGATAAATGGAACGCATGCTGCCAACAATGTATTTTTATGTGGTATCAAAGCGAACGAAAGGGCTCGGCTATTATTGTGTTCAAAATGTATCTTATATTCTTCTTGGATTTTTAATAGTTCTATATATGCATTGTGGAGCTTTCGAGTGTGACTGATAGTTAAACTTAAGTAAGATTTACTTATTAAATATTTATTTTTACTATATATACTTTTTAACTGTCAATGCAGAAATAAAAGTGAAAATATAATTACTTTAACTCTTTAAACATATATTTGTAAATGTATTTATTAGTTCTCAATACAGAAAACATTTTAGTTAGTACGCCGATTTTCCCATTTTTTAAAATTCAAATTCAAATTAGACCAGTGCTGCCATCTAGGTTATCTGTGCTGCCAGACTATTTAAAGCTACTTAAAATAAGCTGGTTGTTATAAACAGAAAGTGCATTGCTCAAAAACTAGGCAAACAAAAGCTAAATAGCATGAATAGCAAAAGTTCTAAAAGTATGTAAATATCCTAATTGTCTAAAATGCATGTCGTAAAAAATGTCAAATATCGTAAGTTTCAAAAATACAGGTTTAAAGTTTTAGCGCACAATCTACTAAATGTACTTTAAGTACGATAAGGTAAATGTCTGCACTTACTTATAATACGATTACCCATTACGAGCACCACTTCTACCCACATACCTATAATACGATTTAGCATACAAGTTGGAGAGTTCCTCGTTTCCAAAATGTAGGTTGAGTACGATAAGGTTAGTGTCTACACTTACTTATAATACGATACCCCATTACCACCACCACTTCTACACACCTACCTATAATACGATTTAGCATTCAAGTTGGAGAGTTCCTCGTTTTCAAAATGTAAGTTGAGTACGATACCCATAATACGATTACCCATTACCACCACCACTTCTACCCACCTACCTACATTACGATTTAACATACAAGCTAGAGTTCCTTGTTTTCAAACAAATTTTATTTAAACTTTTGAATGCCGGTCGGAAGTGTCGTACAATGGTGCTGATACATTTGTAATAGAAATATCGTATCATCCAGTGTCATTTCAGCTTTAGACAAGGTCTTGATGCGATGTTTTACTTTCTTCAAAATTTCACATTCGGGCGGCGTAAATGTCTCAACAATCTACAATAAAAAACAATTAATGAACACATTTAAACACATTTTTAGTAGTGAAACGTAATACCTCAGCTATATATTCGTCCGATTCCCCGCGTTCCTTCATGGTCTCAACTATGCTGTCCAGTCTTTGAGACTTCTCAATCAAGCCTTTATGCTCGTTTTTCTCATAGTTGGACCGTCTTATTGTATTGTACAGGGACTTGAAGCAATTGTCCAACAACATTCGTACAGTCTACAATAGAAATCGGAAGATTATTAAAACTAATATTTCACTTGAGGCACAGTTTTCTCTTACATCCTTTTCTTTGATTTGGAAAAGATAAAAAGCCTTGGCCGGTCCACTGCCGCCCCCGCCAGGTTTCTTGATAACTTTAACATGTATGAATTGTTCCTGGAACAGATTATAAGCAAGAGATTTAGCCTCCTTTGCGGGTATCATAGCCTCCTTTTGCAAATCCTCCTGTTCGATGTACTTTTTAAAGCGTATCACGCGAAATATACGTGCCGCCTTCGAGCCAAAGCGTTCAGTTATAACAGACTCCACACAGGCAAGAGCCAGCGATTCGAATGCTTTCTCCATGTCCACCAAATACTGCCCACCACCCATATCGCCCACTTTGCGAAGAAAACCAAGTGAATCATCCGCTGTAAGGAGTTTTTCACTTTTAATAAAACTATTTTTATATCTATTTGAGGTTTGTTTACTTATCAAGCATATATATTGATCCAAGAATTTCATCAACTCCAGATTATTCGATTTGCGCTCAATTGCCTGTTTTATCTCCACGAATGTAATTTGATTAGAAGCTTTCTATAAAAGAATGAATATTTCATGTTAAGAGCCTTTTTAGACATCGAACGCATACCCGCTGCCACGGATCTGTGGTGTTATATATTAGGTTCAGAATGAAACTAAAGCATTCAGCGGCATTTTCCCCCAGCTTCCGCTCAATGGCGAGTTTCATGATGTCATCACGGAACTCCTGATGAAAACGATCGTAGTTTAGGCTCCAGACGATGGCCCCATCCAATGCCTTTGACAGTGTCGCTTCACCTTTGCGTATCTGGCCCAACAGATGCAGATCTATGTTGGGTGGCACAAAGAAATCGCATTCGTTTGTCTGAAACTTGGGTACAGCCTCTTCCGACTCGTCACCAGTCATTAGCTCCGGTATTTTTATGATATAATGATCGGCTATCATTTTTATAAATGTGTCCCTGTAAGTTTCAGCACTCTCCGCTTTGTTTTCACCATCAGACAAACATTTGAGCAGCAAACCGGTTGCCGTTTCCGATCCCGCATTCAGCAGCTCCTCCGCTATAGAAGCGCCAACATTGCCGTACTTGGTCTGTACAAGGTGTATGTAGCTAAAATATAAACATATGGTTATATTTCCCACAACAAATATATTTTACAATATAACTCCAGCTCACCGGGAGTATCGAAGCAGGCATATTACATCTTCCCGACGGAGAGAATATTCGGGCAGAAATGGATTGTTCTTGGATGGCTCAAAGTTGACCAGTCGAAATTTGATGAGTACTGCCAGAGCGAGCATCACTTCCTTTCGCGAGAAATGTGTGCTGCTCACAATTTGTGACAGTGTGCGCGTGGTGGCTGAAAACAGGCAATCCGCCACGGACTGCACCACTTTGCCAAAGCATTGCTCGAGAATAGATGAGCACAAGTGTGCGTAATCAGCAGACATATTAAGTCTACCAAACAATCACAATATACTTTTAACCAGCCAAAACAATAAACAACAAACCCACCGGCAATATAGAGCGCGAGATACCATGCGATATATCGATACATCGATAGTCATATTTTCGAGCTGTTTTAGTGTTATAAGCACTAACAAAATAAATGTTTACCACATATGGTACAATGTACAATTTTCGCATATAAAAGTACCTCTTGATGTGTTTTTTTAGTATTTAATTTTATAAAATAAAAACAAGTTTCAATTTTGTTCTCCATGACCTTTTTAGAAAATAAGCGTCTAAAAATACGAAAGCTTTCACATATTTCAAAGTTGAAAATATAACCAATTTGTACTTTGTACCATTGAATAAAAGAAGTACCACTTTTCGTACCACATGTTGCAAAACTCGTTGTATCAACAAAAGTATCGATACTAGTAAAGAAAAACATTGCGCAGCAAAATATTTATTCTATAAATATTCGGCTAGTGGGGCTTTTGTGCCAAATAATTCGACTGCCTGATATATTGTCCATGCAGCAGAAAACCACTTTAAAGTCCATGGGTAGCAAAACGTGTGGCCGTTATCAACAATACGCTCGCCCATTTATTATAGTGTCTAACGCTTTTGATTTTTACACGGATATATATATAAAGCTGGATCGAACGAGTTACTAAAAAACCAAATTGTAATTACAGGTTAGAAATTGCATTAGATAAGATAAGCGCCCATAACTCATGCACATTTCACCAGATATTTCCCCCTACTGGACAACTCAATGTCGGATAGCGGCTTGGGTATGGCCGACCCGGACACCTCATCCGATTATCAAAGCCGTGCGCTCGATGAATTCCGCGTGAACTGGCAGCGCGAGCTACAAGATCAAAACGAATCATCGCGTATGCCGGCCGAGGCGGGAGAGCAGCCGGCAGAAGCTAAGGCTCAGAGTTTATATCGCACTGCTGTTGAGCTGGAGCAGCGGGGCAAAGTGTATGACGCTCTGGCCTACTACCGCAAAGCCACCCAAATTGTACCTGATATTGAGTTTAAGTTTTATGAGCAGCAAAATTTGAATAACGATGTCAACAAATCGTACCACAATCTGCTCAGCAATTTTAGCAAGAATCTCGATCTGCACGAGACGGAGGCTAAAGAGGATGTCGTACCAATTGATGGTTTGTACGAGAAGTTCCAGCGCGATCTTTGCTGCGAGGAAATCTACGGTGGCAAAATCTTGATTAACAGTCGCGATACGAATGTTCTGACTTCGGGAAGCAACCTACATATATCCGATCTACCAGCCGAGATTCTACTACATATACTGCGCTGGGTGGTGTCTTCGCAGCTGGATATGCGCTCCCTGGAACAGTTTTCGGCCGTATGCAAAGGCTTCTATGTGTATGGACGTGACGAGGAGCTGTGGCGTTTGGCTTGCGTGAAGTGAGTTTCAAGGTTTTTAATCATATCAAAAGTTAAATAATTTATCTATCTGCCAGAGTGTGGGGTAGCAATGTGGGCAGTTTGAATGCCAAGGATGGAGGAGCATGCTACGAGACCTGGCGCGACATGTTTTTACGGCGTGAACGTGTGCTCTTCAATGGCTGCTACATAAGCAAAACAACCTACTTGCGCATGGGTGAAAATAGTTTTCAGGATCAGTTTTATAGACCACTACAGCTAGTTGAATATTATCGTTATATACGCTTTCTGCCCGATGGCAAGGTGCTCATGATGACCAATGCCGATGAGCCTGCACAGGGTGTTAATAAACTGAAACAAATATATCATACACGTCCTGATGTACTGCGCGGTCGTTATCGACTTTTTGGAAGCACTGTCACCCTGGTGCTGCAGAAAACACAGCAAGCGAGGGCCACAACACAGCGACATCGACGTGGTAGCCTTTTGCCCGGAGACGAGGAGGGGAACAATACGCAATATGTGATAGAGCTGCGTATCATGAACTCACCCAAGCGACGATTTGCCCAGTTGGTGTGGTCCAATTACACCTTGGTGCAGCAGCGTAATAAAGTGGAGACGAGCTCTGCGTTCGAATTAACTGCTGCCAAGTATCCGCCGCTGTGGTTCTCCGCCGTTAAGAGCTATCATCTGGATGCAGATGCGCCGCTGACTTAAATTTTTCTTTGACTTTCGACCACGTTAATAAAACAAATTGCATAGCGTTTCTCTAATTAAAAGTTTTTAGTGTGAATGGAAATAACGAGTCGTTAGCAACTATGCGATTATTCGGCATTAGCTGTCTAAAAGCGTACAACGTTCTTAACAACTAGAGCATAAAATCATCCTAGGATAAGTGAAGAAGCTTAGCTTTTCATTATCTAAGCTAATGCAATTTGCAATTGAAATAAATTGTTTTCGTTTTTGGACTGGCTGCGTAATTGATCTATGTTTCGGACTGCACCACTACGTGCTCATAGCGCATCTGATCGGGCGTATCCCAGCAGCTCTTGAGGCAAGTAAAAACTAACACATTGCCATATTCGATTGGCGCATTGCAGGAATTCTGTTGGAATCGCAGCTTTGGGATCAGCGTGGGCAGCAGCTGCACCTCACATATGGTTTCACCCTTGCAATTTTGACACTTTGGCAGCGGCTCGTTAAGCGGTGCCACCAACAGTGGATATGCGTCACGGGAATATCTGCAAAGGATTTAGTATATTTAGCAAACGCTTACTTTAAGCATTCCATACATACCTCAATATCTGGCCTGGATTCTGCTGTATAGTTGTGATAAAATTGTGAAACACCACATCACCATGGGCGGGCAGCGCCTTCTCGTACGCCTCCTGCTCTTCGCACGCCTCACTGCTGCCCGCAACTGATGCGACGTCGGCAATTGGCGAGCGCGCTGGATTCTCATCCTGCAGCTTGTACTCTTGATATAAATCGCGAATGTGATCCATTGAAAGTAAACCACCATAGTTCTCATACTCCTCCTGCTTCGCATTGGCCTCGACATCCACAGCAATGTAAATGGGCTTTAGCGTGAGGTCCTTGATCTGGGACAGGGGTCCCAGGGTGGCCGGCAACGAGGTATGCTTCAGCAGCGCAATAAGATCTCGTTCCGGTTTTTTCGGTGTATCGACTAACACAACATCCGTTTCGGGTCCCTCGATTTCCGCGCATATCAATGCCGTGGCACCTGCGCCTGCTACATCGCCACTCGCTGTAGCCACAACTGCAGCAGCACAATTGGCATTCGGATCCTCGCCAGCTTTCTCTGGTGAGTTCATATCTATTTGACCAAACCCGCAGACCAAATCATTTTCAAGAGAGGTACTCTCATCGTCATCATCATCTTCGCCCAACTTGGCTGCATCGTGCGCCCCAGTTCCTGAGATCTCGATATCATCATCGGCCTTCTCATATTGCAAGGCACTTGGCCGAACATTGCCATTTCGCTCGTTCTGCTCATCATCCGCCGTCTGATCCATGGCCTCGTCCACGATTTCCGGCTCGCCCCAGCCCCAGTCATCAGCTCCGCTACACCAGTTCACCTTTGGCGAGGCACTTGACTTGTTCTTCTTCTTGTTCAGCTTGCTGACCGACTTGGGCGACTGCTCGCTGATGACATCAAACTGATTATCCAAATGCTGAGTCCGCACGCACACCCAACTCCTTTGGTTCTGCGAACAAGCTGGGCTCACGCAGGCAAATACATAGAGATTGCGATGAAATTGCGAACGGTCCAGGGGCGCATACATCTGGACGATTAAAGGACGCACCATGCCGCACAGTGGGCAGGCGGGCACGGTAACTTCATGTCTCGGCCAATTCTATTGGTAAAAAATCAATTTTAATTATGTGCTGTCTCTGCATGTGCTTCACTACGTAAGTATGTATGTATGTATGTATGTATGTGCATGGTACTTATGTCTGTGTGCAAGATGAGCTTCATTTGCATAGCTGTGACAACCTACAAGGATTGCTAAGTGAGCAGCCACAGAATAATTATGGATTCAACTAAATGGGTCAAAATGAATGACCGGTGTAAATTATGTCCCATAACATAAATATACCACTATATACATACATACGTAAATATAGGTCCTTATTCACTCTCTTATATTTGTTAAAATCCTGTGAAAGGAACTACAAAATCGCTCATCGCTTGTACTTACGGGTTCTCCACCTATTTTATTTGTGCAGCTATTGAGTAACGCAACCTGCTTGGCCGTAATTTCTTCATCATCGTAGCCTAAATACACTGTTGATTTATTCTTTGCCATTTTTTCATGTTTTAAATCGTTTTTAGCTGGACACAAAAAATGTTACCCCTCTCAGCCATCATACTTGTCCAACGGTGTGGCTCCTATCGATACTTCGATGTTAGCAAATCATCGATAAGTGGTGGCACACTGACATCGATATATAAAACGGAAAAAATTGCGCTTAAACTCAACTTTAGCGACCGTTTTTAAACAATCATAAATTCCTTTTTTTTAATTGAGTCATTTTGTTATATTAAGTATTATTGTTTAATTCAATAACCGAAATTATTTATAACAATGCAACAGTTGTTTGGACATGACACTTGTCGAACTAAAGCTTTCACTGTTACTTATACACACACAAAGGATGTGGGGGAAAGCTTTCGAATCCTTTCACGTATATTTGCTACCGTGATTGCTATACGTGAGAAAATATTACAAATGCTCGAAGAGCCAGTGTAAAATTATTAGAAAATTTACTACAGTCGGTGCCGCACGACCCGTTGACGCGGAAAAAAATGTTTATATTAAACGAAATACATTATTTTAATTGTAAAAGTCCGATTTGAACTTGTAAAAATATTGTATTAATAGTGTACCTAGATTCTTATAAAAACGTAGTATTTGAAAACTAATTACAGTAATTGGTTAAATTTGAAAATTTATTATTGGTTGCTGTCATATAGAAATTGTCGAGCAAAACAGTCATTGTCCTGTGAAAAATCGATTGAATTTCTACCGTGGTACACTCTGTGCTGTCATTTCATGAGCTTTTCTAAATTAGTTCAATAGAAATCAAACGCGATTTTTGTATAAGCTACATATATGATTAAAGCATTCTAGAAATTAATTAAAAGGAAGCTTTAAATAACCACGATCTCACGCATGAACCAACATGATTGTTGCATCTGGTGTGGATAGCACTGCTTCATTGGGTAAGTTGTCAATGTCAATTTTCAGTTTTCATTTGTTATTTACTGGGTGACCGACGGAGTGGTATGGTGGGGTAGGTCTGTTGTGCGCACGTCGGCTTCCATTGGTTGCCTTTTGATGTGATAATGAATGTGGATTGTTTTTACTGGTTTGGTTTTCAAATAAATGTTTGTCTATTGTTGAAGGTACTGTTGAGGTCACAACTCTTTTGGGCGCATTTTTTGGCGTATTAGTGCTACTGCTCCTGCTGTTCCTCTATATAAGTCGCAGATGCTGCTTTCATCATCGCCATGGCATCAACTGCTGTGACGAGCGACACTTGGCGGCCAAATGTGTGCAGAAGATTAGTAAGTTCTTTAATGGAGGAGCACCATAGGATTAATAATTTAAAACAATTGCCTATTCAGCACGGAAACGTCGCTATGAGAACACCAGCTCCGACTCTGAGGAGGATATGCTGCGACGCCTTCGCTGGCATCAGCAGAATAATAACATTCTACCAAATGGCAAATTTGTCGGCTATGGCATGGGCATTGACCAAAGGAATCCATTGACAGGTCACAATTTCAATTATCATCAAGCTGACCTGCAAAGGGTCACAGTGACACGTGACCCTTTGGCAGTTGCTGAGCGGGGCAAGGTCGGCATTCCTTCATCGCACAGCGAGTGCAGCTCCAATGATTCCATCGAGGCGTCTGTTGACAGTCACACTGGCATTTTGACAGGCGAAAGCAGAGGTACAAATACGTGATTATAATTCAAGTGGATGCCCATACAATATACTTATTTATATATTCCATTCACAGCTGTTCCGGTAGCATCACTGAGAAACTCCTATGCCAAGTCACAGAAATATCAGCACAAAGTCGACGTGCTGCCACCGAAGCCCGAGAAAGAGAGGGATAGCGTGATGGTGGTTCCAATTGCTAGCTTAAGTAACAACAACAATAATAGCATTGCAAACAATAACTACAATCAGAGCTGCAACAACAACAACACCACCACAACCAGCAGCAGCAACAACAACAACGATGATGTAAGTTTAATATTATTGGAATGCCGAAGATTCAATACCCTTGCAGGGATATAGTAGTCATATAATAGACTTTTCATACCCGATTTTTCCCCTGTTTGGTTTGGCTCACATTTCTTAAAGAGACAAATGCTTTTCATACGAATGCTCTGCTTTCGACCAAAAGTTCCTTGGATTGCGATCCGTAGCGGTCGACTCCCATTAACATACACTAGTTTGCCTATAGACACTCAGACGGACAAAGCTGAACAATAATATATACTTTACAGGTTCGGAGATTTATCCTTAAATGTGTTAGACATTTTATGCAAAGTTGATAATAACCTCTTTGAGGGTATAACAATGATGTGTCGGAACTTAATTCTTAATTGTATAAAATTCTCTTTAAGGAACCTCTTTTCGATACCAGCGACTTGCGTTCCATCAAGTCCGATGATATCCTGATCAACGATCCGAAGAGCACAGCTCCGCGAGGACCCATTGAACTGGAGATGTCCTTGCTGTACGATGCGCCCATGCGTAAAATGACGGTGCACGTGATGCAGGCAAGATGCCTGCCACCATTGGGTAATGGCCAGCAGACGCACACCCAGGTGGGTAATTAATTCGGCTAAGAATCAAGTCAAAGTATCAAGTGTTTAATGTTTTCTAGGTGCGCCTTCTGATGCTGCCCAACAAGAAGCAAAAGCACAAGACTAAGATACGCAGTGGCGAGAACCCACAGTATATGGAAAGTTTTCTGCTGCATCGTGTAAATCCCGAGGATGTCAACAACATGGGCCTTCGGGTGCGTCTGTATGGATGTGAGCGGCTGCGTAAGGAGCGTCTCATAGGCGAGGCCTATGTGAGTTTTGCTACTGTCGATTTGGAACTAGAGACTAATCTGTGGCTGCCGCTGGAGCCACGCAACACAACATCGCTTTTGGGATCAACAAGCGACCTATTGAGCTTGGCCAGATCGGACAGTGCTGGTTCCACATCCTCCATGCAACATGGAGGTGTCTCGGAACTGCTTTTGGGTCTTAGCTACAACGGTGTGACGGGTCGACTTAGTGTGGAGATTATCAAGGGAAGCCAGTTTCGCAGCCTAATGCTAAACAAGGCGCCGGATACATATGTCAAGCTGTGTATGGTTAGCAGCATTGGTCAGGAGATTTCACGCGCCAAAACGTCCATACGAAGGGGGCCCAATCCGCTATTCAAGGAGACATTTGCGTTCCAAGTGGCGCTGTTCCAGCTGAATGATGTGACGCTCATGATCTCGGTGTATGCCAAAAGGCACATGAAGAAGAACGAGATGGTCGGCTGGTTTAGCTTGGGCCTAAACTCATCAGGACCGGAGGAGTGTGCGCATTGGGCAGATGTCTGCGAAATGCCCAAGGGAGAGATGCTGGCGCGTTGGCATGTACTGGTGGATTCCTGATTCGAGCAGTTGGGACAGTCCTCAGGACTCAGCAGTAAGGCGCTCAAAAAACTGGGCTTTGCTGCGTTCAAGGACAAGTCCAAGGATAAAGCGCGTAAGGAGATGGATGAGGTTCAATTCCCTGCAGACAATGCGGTTGCAGTCGACATTGAGCCCGGCTTGGAGCTTGATTTTGTCTAGAATTTGGTCAGTTCTAGTAACCGGTTGGTAACCTTAAACATTTTGATTGGGGTTTTTTTAAGTGGAGCATATTTTGATCGTTAACATTGGTAACATTGTGTTCCCCCGAAAACTACATATTGTAATTTTTGAAAAGTCTGGTTAGCAGCCAGATGTTAGTCCACGAAGGCTAAACAAATTTTTTGTAATTTGGAAACAAATCAAATTTGGCACACATTTCTTATAAAATGTGTGAAGATAAAAAGAAGCAACACAGATAAGCAAAAACAATTAATTAGAATACTAAAATTTTGTACGCAACTGCATATGCATAACTTATTACTAAAATTTAAACTTTATAATTGTTTGTGATAATCGATATGATATGAAAAAGACAAAATAACAGCGACATGTATTCGCATGTCAATTTTTTGTAATTACTATTTCTCTGCAACTTAACACAATATATCTAACCGCAAAGGTTTTGATGGTCCCAAAGGACTAGCACTTTTTTTATTACCATTATTAAGAAATCCATAAGAAAAGCAAAAACTAATTATATACAAACATACATACTAGCATTGTTAAACATGTGTGTTAGACAGAACATTTGGATGTGTGACAACGACAAAGAAATAGCTTTTAACATCTGGAATGGTTAGTGAAAGAAAATAAACAGAATAAACCAAATTGAAATAAACACAGCTATATAACTACTAATGTTTCGTCGTATTACACATTTCACAGTGTTCTGGCTAACGATCTGCAAATAAATAGCAAAACAGCCACAATTGTAGCCAACGCAAACCACATTACAAATGCAAAAAAAAAAACGAAATTCTTGAGATTTTTAACAAGAAAATCATTGCGTATTGTTCCAGTTTTTATATGGATATATTAAATACCAGTACCTTAGGATTCAAATTAAATACGCACAAAAATCTATTGTACATCCGAGTGAATGTTAAGAGGCAGATCAAGTTTATAAATATAATTGGAAAATCCAGCACCATTTAATCATATTTAATGCAGGTTGCTTGGAAAATATATGAAAAAATATAAACAAAATATTTATAAAAACAACATTAAATGTTGAAGTTAGCAAAGAACAAATTCTATGTACTATTAACCAAAGAGTTTAGTGAGGCATGTTTACTATCGGGCTGCTCGGAAGGCATTTACCTTGAGTACATGGGTCGAACCATGTAATTACAGATAGAAAATTGAAAGCTTTAATAAATGTCGGTACTAAATTGATTTTTTAATTGTCAAAGCAAGTATTAAACTATGTACAACAAATGCTCATATGCAACAACCTAAAAACCTTAAAAGATAGTTTAAATATTTTATTACATATATTTGTATCTTTTTAAAAATCTCTATGTTTTCGATGTCCAATATTTTATTATCACAAATTCAATATGAATATGTGTTCGTTGTTACTGAACTTTGCGATATTAAAAGTTAATCTAAATAATACATAGATAAGTTTGGAGGGCTAAGTACAGTTGAGGAAGAACCAATGAAGTTGGAACACATAAAGAATATTTAAATCTTGTCAAGTCATTTTTATAAAAACATATTTATTATACAAGCTTCTATGTGTGCATCTAACTTTAACCAATTATTATGATACATCAGTGGAAAGTCATGCAAATAAATTGAAGTTTATTTGTAAAGTACTTCAGCCTCTTTGTAGAAACTCCCTCCATAAAACAATGAATGACGTGATTGGATTTTCCTGGAATAGATTACAAATTTCTATTTTTCAATTTAAAGCAATTAAATTGTCATTGTTGATTATTAAAATAATAATTTTAATATTACATAATTGTGACTTAAAATAAAATGATAACATAACAACAGCTACTTGGAGCTTATGGCTCCATATTACTTTAACAATCTACTACTTTCTGCGTTTTCGCCGCGTCTTTTTTGAGTTTGCTGAACAATTATCATCATCGTCGCTGTCTGTGTTATACTCCTGAGAGTCTTTAAGGCTTGACGCTGCTTGTGGCTGTGAATGGTGCTGGGCATCCCACTCCTTACGCAGTTCGCTCAGCATGCCAGGTGTTAGTAGTCCCTGAGCTAACAGTCTTTCCGTTAGGCGCCCACGGGATGAGCTCGGCAAGCGCGGCTCCTTTATTTGTGTAACACGCCGCATAGTATAGTTGGGTATTTCGCCATCCTGTCCTGCTTCTGTGTTTTTCAACAGCCGAGTTATTTGAAAGACTCCCTGTTGTATGATCTCGTCCAGCTCTTTTTGAGCTTCGCGCACGTTTGCGGCCTCGGGAAACAGATCCATAAATCGATAGCTATAAGGAAATGTAAATAATTAGACAAGATCTTACAAACGAACAAATCTCCTTACCTTAACCACAGATATAAGTCCATAACATCGAACACGGATTCCAGATGGACCAGATCCAGTATAGTCTTTGGCAGCTTAAAGGGCCAGCCACAGTTTCTTTTGATAAAATCAAATGTAATCGGTTCGTTGCGGCTATATTGCCGAGCTATCTTCAGAAACATTGAACACACAAAAGGCATCTTACGGTTGATGGGCGCACAACAGAATACATAGCGTGCACGCAGTGGCAGAGGAACATGCTGTATCATCTCGGCAAGAAATTTAAAATCCTCGATATTGCACATAAAGTATAAAGAATCATCTACAGTGCAGAGATTCACAAAAATATCCATTAGATTGCTTAGCGTTGAGTTTGGCAGGTGGTAAGCGTAAAGCTCTATCTGATCAGCGGTGGGATGAAGGCCTGCCTGTTTCAAAGGCTCCGGCGTTTGATTAAGTATACGTTGAAGGGTTTGCAGATCTTCAGACTTAAAGGCTGTTACATAGCCGTGCTCCCATTGAGTGCGATAGCGACCAGCACGTCCCGCTATTTGGAGAGCTGAAGACACAGAAATTGTGTCGATTTCACGTTCGCCACGCTCATTCATCGTGGGCTTGACCAACGAGTAGAATATAATGCGCCGAATGCTCCTGTAAGTGTATACTTTAATATAACAGTAAAAAGTGTAAGAAATCCAACAAACTTACAGATTTAAGCCCATGCCAATAGCATCAGTGGCCACCATTACTTTACAACTATTCTCTGGATCATTGAACTTAGCAGCCTGAGCTAGTTTTGTGCCCGGTGGCAAACCACCATAGATAACAGCGACTTCTTTGCCTCTATAAATTCAATTCATATATTACGCAAATGGATAAGTAAAAAATGTTCTGCACATTTACCGCGCTTCAATTTCTCTCGAAACCGTATAGATATCATGTTTGCTGAAGCAAACAATACAATCTCCAGGCATAACATTGTCCAGGGAACCTAGCGCTGAACTTTCCACAGTTAGTTCCGTGAGGCGATCATAGCGACGCACCTCGACCGTTTCACCTGTGGTTTCGCAAATTTTTTCTAGCAACTCCAGAGCGCCCGCCTCACCACAGACATGTACCTCATCAGCAATCAGTCCCAGAAATGCTCGTGTCCAAGCCCAGCCGCGCTGTGGGTCACGCATCTGTTGTATCTCATCGATAACCGCCACCTCATCTATTTATATATCAAATGTTAGCTAGGTTTAAGGCGTTAAAGGCTTTCACTTACAAGGTGTATTCACGGAGGTCATTTCAACGGTGCATGCCACATGGTTTGCTGGTGAGTTCTCGCTGATGCCAAACTTACGTTCTTCACCAGTGACAAGATCACAGGGTGTGCCACGCTCATTGGCCTTGTTATATACCTCCGTGGCGAGCAGTTTTAGTGGTCCGCAATAGACACCCGTCTTGGCACCCAAATATCTCTCCATGGCATGATATGTCTTGCCAGAGTTTGTGGGTCCAGCATGGAAAACGATCTTACGTGTAATGGCACGTGCATTGGTATACCAATTGGCCGGCTGACGCAAATCTGATATCTTTTTCAAATCGTCCATACAGTCTAGATGAGGAAAAACAGTCTTGGCATGACGCAAGAAGTAGGGAAAGATGTCGTCTATGTGGCCAGCACCTTGCATTATGTCGCTGAAAATAATATGCACGTCGACTGGCAGATTTTCTGCCTCAATGCAGAAGCGACGAAATGAGCCAAACGCCTGTTGCTGTAGGTAGGCTGGAGGGGAGGCATTAAACACAATGGAACAATTGGATACTATCGGAAACAACTTACAATCCAACCCATTTTCACTACACAGGGCTTTGATTTCACGACGTTGCGCGAATTTGTTCAGAATCTTCAACAGCTCAGACTTTTCAAGCTTGCCAACCAGCTCGGATCCCACATCCTCGTCATCGATATTGGCCTGCACCTGGACCGGCTTAAATAGTGCAGAAACATTCGTTTCATGTTTTTTATTACGCGAGAAGTGAATTGCAGCACGATGGACGCAACGTTCTTCGGTGGCAGAACCAAAGCCGATCCTCAAGCGCACTGCGCAGAGCAGACGCCTGCCAGTTGATATTGCATAGTGCCTCGGGTTTTGCATCGAGCGCGTACCGTCTGGATTTTAATTGAAGAAATTCAAATAATAAACTTCTCGAGCGACCGACCGCTCCACGTTGTGTAAAGAACAGCTGTGACATAATGTACGCTGTACGCTGTTCACAACTCGCGGCTTTTTTTGTTTTGTTTTGTTGTACAAAATACCACCGTTGAAAAATACCACAATACCACACACATGAATCTATCGACATCGGAATATCTTTGTTTATTTATGCCGCCATTCAGCATTCTTTTTACCACTTTTATTTAAATTTAAGCTACATACCCAGTTATCGGCAAATCGTTGATCGCGAAATATATTATCGACTTTGACAGAAAATTTTTATCACATTGGTAGGGTGATTTATACAAAAAAATATGGCGTTAACTTGACAAGCAGAAGTTTAAAATTAATCCTATATCACATTGAACAAATTACCATTGACTTTATTGTCAACCTGAATTGAATTGGGATTGCATTAGTTTCTCATAACATCGCAATACGTGTTAGTGATTGATTGTTCCGGTTAAAATTGTGTTATTTTTTAATTTTTGATTGTGCATTTTTGTTTCTCAACATTAAAAATCAATTGAAAAATATACTGAAATCCATAGCGGTTGTTTCGCGCGTGGTAAAAAAAAAGAGACCGTCGATACAAACCGATATCGATATAATACAATTTCATCGGGACAGAAACGTGGTTTGTTGGAAGCAGCCGGAGAAGGTAGACGTTGCTCTGTAACTTGTGTAAATTTGTGAAAGAAAAATAATTGTTAAAAAAAAGAAAAACTAAGAAAGAACAGTTTAAGTACACAATTTATAAACGAAAAACGATGGAAAATCAAAGCAACGAAGCTCCCGTTGCCGCTGCCGCCGCCGCGGAGGTATCATCGACAAGTAAGTTTTCGGGGTGAGGGAAAGAATTTTCTGTTGGCGAGCATATCATTCCCATCTACATATAAATATATAGATGTGTATGTATTTAAGTACTTATTTGCCGGGCTGAATATTTATTTCAATATTATGATTTTCCCCTCTGAGCATTAAAATTGGATCAAGGGCAAAGACGCAGCGCTCCTGCATTTTCGTACAGCCATTTTTGTTATAGCAATGACATAAAGTTGTCAAATTGCCGCCATATTTCTTTCATATTTTTTTTTTCCTGATTGATTCTAGCGGTAAATGAGAGTTGACACAATGTCTGCCATTTCGCTGCTAGAAACTGTAAAACGTAAAGAAAACGAGCAAAGAATCTAAAAGAAGTACAGCAAAAAGAACAACAAATTACAAATGTGTATGTATGTGTGTGCATATGTGGGTATGTACATGCATACATATATATGTATATATATGAGCACTTATTTTGTTGCTCGACAATTCATTTTTGTGTTTTCTCCTAATAATTACGTCATCGCTGCGCGCAATTTTATGCTCAAAATGCTACAAGTGCTGCAATTACTAAGTTGAACTCCCAAATAGTACGCAGTGAATCATTTTGGTTACCATTTTGGTTGCTCTTGGCCCATATGAATGTTTTTCTTTTATTTTTTTCATTCTGCGCTCTTGCGTTAATGTCAGTCGAACTAAAAGTGTATGTAAGTATGTATGTTCACAGACCCCTGGCTCCTCCTGCAAACATCAACAAAACTATACTTTTGCATATACATATGTACATACATATTAATTGAAAAATTCGCGCGTCTTGATGCGCTCATCGCTGAGAAATGCTATTTGAGTTTGTGTGTGTTTAGGACTGAGCGCGCGCTTGTGTGTATGTGTGAGCTGTCGCAGCGTTGCCAACTTATTGGTCATACGTCAATATCGATATTTTTAATGTTTTGCCTATTAGATGTTTGAACACGCACACACATGGTGTTTGCTCTGCTCTGAATTTTTAATTACTGTCTTAATTTTGATATGTGTAAGTATGTACGCTACATGCATATAGTAACTCGGTCAAGTGGCAACTCTTTTTTTTTTGTAGTTATTCGGTGGCGATTCCAAATGTTATTTAAAAACGTTTTTTAGTTAAATTGTTGCCTTTGACTATAATTCTGTTTGTGTGTGCTAGTTAGTCTACGTCAAATATCTTTGCTGGGCGTGAAAACCGGTTTATCAGTTATACATAGAAATATTTTGTCCGACATGAACCTGGCGTGATAACATGCATGCGTTAATCACGGGTCAGCGATAAGAAAACAACTGCTGACAAATCAAAATGATTTTGTTGCCGGTAATGCGAGATCTTGTACTCACTCTCTCCATGTAATAGTCACTCGCTTAGCCGCCGCTCATTTTTTCTCTCTCTTGTCGCCAAAATTTCTAATCTACCGCGGCAGCCGCATTTGTTTGTGTTTATTTTTAGATCCCCTCATACACCATCCATGAACAACGAAAGCAACATGCTTGGGCACACAATTAATGCATATATAAATTTAGAATTTTCGATTCAATAAAACCTGTGAGATTGACCACCTTTGCATATTATAAGTTTGGAATCATTTTTGACTGTTCCGCTAGTTTCGTATACACCGAACTCTTGTAACTCTATTTAATGTTCTTGACTCAATCTTTTTTAAAAAAAAAAATGTGGCTTCCGTCAGGTGAACGTTGTTTTGGAGCTGAAAAGTCTTAACGGAAAATTTTATTTATTGTTTTTTTTTTTTTGAACCAAAACAGAATGTGTGTTCTTTGGAATATATAAACGTTTAGTATGAATGCAAATATGCTTTCTTTTGAAGTTGACCACCTAAGTAAATACGAAATAAATATGGATTTTGCATAACATTCTAATTATTGTATTAAAAAACTACCAATATGAAAAGTTAATAACTGGGCGTGTCTTTAACAGCTCAGCCCGCAGAGCCGACAAAGCGCTCGCTGCGCGTTCAAACTTGGAAGAAAATCCAGGAGGGCAAAGTTGGAATCGGCTTCAATGGCATATTCAACCGTATTCCTGCGTTCGTTGATGCCGATAAGGCCGCTGCATTGCTCATTGAGGAGGAGGAGTTCAAGAAAGCACGTAGGTTACGTTCTGCTCATGTGAAATTTCGCTTAACAATATATATTTAATGTGCTTTCGTTTTATAGAGCACATCAAAGTGAACATTGATCGCGCCTTGCATGATTTTAAGGAACAGTCAATGCTGGCCAATAAATCCGTATATTTGCCCAGCACACGGGACTCGCCCGCGCTTTGCCTTAAAGTCGATGTGCCGGCCGATGCCACCGATGAGCAAAAAAAAGAAGCATTGCGCGTCCAGGATATACAGAAGTTCCGTTCGGAAATTGGTCTGGACAGCCAATTGAAGCTTGATTTGGTTGTCATTGGTTCGGTGGTGGTATCACGTGATGGCTATCGCATTGGACGTGGCAACGGTTTTGCTGATTTGGACATTGGCTTGCTCATTGAGCTGGGCGTCATAACGCCGGAAACGGCCATTGTAACAATTGTGCATGATGTGCAGGTCGTTGACACGCTTCCCGTTAACTTGTTCCAAAAATACGATACACCAGTGGACATTATTGTAACACCCACCGAGGTGATACGTGTGGCTAAGCGTTTGCCGCGTCCAAATGGTGTTTTCTGGGAACTGTTGTCCGAGCGTCGCTTGAAGATTTTGCCTGTGCTGCAGCAACTCAAGGAGCAGCTGGAGAAAGCGGGTAAGAAGATAACCCTGAAGGAGGAGGATACCGATGTTGAGCAGCATCAGAACAGTAGACGCCGTCGTGGACCGTTGCGTCGTCGCTTCCAACGAGGAAACCCAGGACGCACCACCTCACAGACTGACAACGAACAACAAGGCGTATGTTTGGAAAATATATTTAAAAAATTTATTATAAACAAATGGAAATTTCTCTTGTTTAGGATAATGCGCAGAAGCGCACACCACGCCGCAAGGGTCGTTTCATCAACCGTCGCAGACGCACAAACAAGGTAAGCAACAGCCCGTGAATTCAGTAAGCCCTGGCTAACTATTCTTGTTTGCAGTCTGAGGGCGATCAGTCTGGAGTCGAGGTTGGTGTTAAGAGTGAAGATCGTAAATTTGATGAGGGTGGTGCGGGTGAACGTCGCCCGAAGAAGAAGAATCGCCCGCATCGTGATTTCTGTGTTAAATTGACAAACCTGACACGCGACATTCGCGTCAAGGACCTGAAGTCCGAGCTGCGTAAGCGCGAATGTAATCCATTGTCGATTACATGGAAGGGTACGTAGCCAAGTGGCATAACCCCACGCTGAATGTATTTAATTATTGAAGTATTTGATTTACAGGTCATTTTGGAAAGTGTTTCTTGCACTTTGGTAATCGCAATGGCGCTCCGAGCACCCAAGATGATGTTGACAAGGTGCTCAAGTCGCTGAACGATCTCTCGCTGACCATTACCACCGGTGGTGGCGACTCAGCACCAGCTGCTGGAGCCGCAGAAGAGCCGCCAGTTGAGAATGTGAATGCACCAGTGCAAACGAAAACCATTAATGTCAACGTAGAGTTACTTAACTTTGGCGCCAAAAAGAATGCCGGTGGCAATACCAGCGCTGGCGAGGGTGGCAATACTAATGTGAATGGTGAGGACGGCAATGCCGCTGCCGGTGAAGGAGCCGCTTCACGTATTGAGTCTGTGGACACAACCACAGTATAGTATGACCATGTCGGTAGTTCTGCCACAAAACGGCCAAGGCGGATGTCCGCCGCCAGCGCCACGTGTGGAGTTCAACGAAAAAGAGTAACATTTTGTTTAGACACAACAGAAAACTAACACAAACAAAACAAACACAAACTGAATTGAGCTCCAGCAACACAAAGAACTCACACACAAACACACATACAATCAAACTAAAAAAAAAAAAATAGAAAAACTCATACCCACACAATTTTACATAATTTTCAGCTTGTAGTTTCTTCTTCTCATTCTCTCGTTCTAACATACAAACAAGCGACAGCTAAATTTCGTTTTTCCAACAGAAAACTCTGACGCTTTTTTTAAACAATTGCATTTGTTTTTGCTAAAAAGAAAAACAAAAAAAATTCGTTAAATGAAATGAAAAAACAAAAATAATATTTATGGAATACTCGTTCTACATTTGCAAGTGGATCATCATTTCAAGCTAGGTTATTAACCCTACTTCACTAACTTGTCCTTTCTCAACGACAAGACCGAAAAAATATGTTACATATTTTACGATTTTCTATACATTTTTCTCCCAACCTTTGATACATGGCCCCAACCAGCAGCTGAATGCGTGCGTCCCCGAAAACAGTTGAGCTGCTATCGCTGGGAGCACGCACAGTTTATGGCTTGGAGATTAGTGTAACAAATGTTGATTATTCGTGAATTCTAAATAACCACAAAAACAAAAAATATATATATACAAAATTTAAAAAAAAAAAAACAAAAAAAAACGTGGATTGAAGAAATTGAATTAACAAACTATTAACATGTTGCATTTTTGCTGAATGAAACCAACATAGAAACGAACAATAAAATATTATTATTGTAATTTTGGTTAGTGTTTGCCCCCCTCCCACACACACACACACACACACACATAAACAACCAATACCAATACCCATACAATTATTATATATATTTTAACAAACATGAAGATCAACAAATTTGTGAAAAACAAAAAATTTATACATACAAACCGTAATTATTTACTCTTTTTTATACAAAGAAAACGCATTAAAGCAAATAAAAACTTATGTGAAACATGAATGAAATATAACTTGAAATAAAAATGGAAAACAAAAAAATCGAATTGGCCAAGCTTATTATTGTAATTAACTCATTTTTTTCGTCACCTTTGCAATAAAGATTTAACGAATTTTAACTTTTAATGCCAATGCCAATATATATATATGAAGATTCTTAACGCTTGTCTAGAGGACATTACCATTTATTTTGATTTTCGGCTAACATCTAAAAAATAGGTACATCAATATCGAAATACATTACATCAAATGTACAGTTGGAGCCAGGCGATCGCAATACTTATAAAATACTATAATATGTACATACAAAGGTGCAAACCGGCGTTGGTGTTAGTTTCATGTGGATTACAAAGTACTATATAAGGTTTTCTTTGCTCGAAAAATATTTGTTTAAATCCTTGTAGAAGGTTTTTGGTAGCTCAGATGTATATGTATTAATTTTTGTATCTTTTGGATTGACAGCAGGCTTTTTCCTTTTGCTATTCAAGCTATACGTGAGTGTTGGCCAAGAAACCTTGCGGCATTAAGTAGGACTAGTTTGTGCATTGGAGATCAAATATCGAATTTGGGTCTTTATTCCCGTACAGTGCTCGTCGCTTTGCAACAGAATCTGCGCGGCGTTGGCGTCATCTGAGCCGCCTGTGGAGACGGTGTGCGGTCTATAAATTCAATACTATCACTATCCTTGGTTTGTGCGGGGGGAGAGCTTGTGCATCGTGCACAAACATTTAAAGCAGTAGCTGTGGGCGCAACTGTTGTGGTAAGGGACGATGTTGGCTTCTCCTTTATGGGCGCTAGGCTGTTCACTATTGAATTGGCCATGGCCAGCTCCAGTTCGCGCTGCCAGTCACTCTCCTTTTTCTCCATGGCCTTGCGCTTGAGCTCCTTGAAGCGATTGTACACTATGAACTCCTTGACGAGCGCGGTTTCGGGATCGCTGTCCCGTTGCGCAGAACGCTGTTTGGCCAGGCGCTTCTTCTTTTTGTGCAGTGGTCGCGTCTCGACAATCATTTCCTCCAGCTCTAAGCAGGGATCGCAATTAAGATGATCTTCGGGTGGCTTAAATGCGGGCTTTATACTCTTCTCAAGCACCTGCTGGAAATCCGTAGGCCGCAACAGCGGCGTCTGATGTAGCTCCTGTTGTGAGCTTATCCGCGCGCCAGGATGCACGCAGAGCAGCTAAAGGAGAGATGCAAATAATTAGATATAATAGATGCTAGTTTTTTTTTGCCACCCACCTTTTGCAAAAGATCTATAAATTCGTGGCTCCAGTAATGCGGATAGTGCACCGAGGTGTTCAGCACGTTCTTAATCTCCACCAGCGGCGTGTGCGAGTGCAGGACAAATGGCCGTGTGTTCGACCTCATCTCGTAGGCCACAACACCCAGGGACCACCAATCCACTGGATAGCTATATCCAGCTGCAAATTAGATTACCAAAGACAGGAAACATTTAATTAAGCATCTTCTTTTTTGTTGTTGTTGCTACAGCATCAGTTCTAGCTTTAATTTGATTTGTCGTCCCGGAATAGATGACATACCCTCGTCCGTCCTGTGCTCACAATTTCAACTTACCAACTTCTTCCAAGGCGCACATAAAGACCTCTGGCGCCATATATGGCTTCGTACCAGACATGCTGCAGGCGAGGGAGTCCTTTTGCAACCGCGTTGCAATATTAAAATCAGTCAAATGAGCGTGTCCTGCAATTAAGCGCACGTAATTGGTTTCCAATTACCCATATACCAATATCAACAGTGTGTGTGAGGGTGTATGTATGTGTGTGTCTGTTAAGTGTGGGTATGTGTGACATTTTAAGTTAATTGAATTGGATATTTGTAATAGTTTCTCCTTTTCCAGTAATATATTGTGTGTGTATTTCATAAATCCTTTTTAAGCCCATTACAAATTAATGAAATTTATATTTAACAGGCAGAAGTTCATATCCGAACCTCATTTAATATCTCAAGACACATTTTTTGCAGAGTACATGCCAGCATACAGTCGAGTTCTCCTGATCAGCTCAATTTGACTTGCTTTTAATGATTTGCGTTAAGAGGAACAATTAATTATATGCATGTATATTGAACGTAAACATTAGTTTTCTTCAATATTGTGAAAAGCATAAATTAGGCATAAATACATATACATATATGGATATACATATGTATATATACATACATACACCTATTACAAGTTGACAAAAAAATGTCATGTTCAAATGAATCAGTTCGAATGCGAGCGAACTATTTTAAGGATTTTGTTGCTTTACTTTAGTGATGGAAATAAGTTTAAATTACTATCATAGGGATGGTATAAAGTAAACAAATGCAAGAAGTCAACGCAATGTTGTCTCATGTGATACGTACACATGTATGTACCAAAACGAGGACTTTTTATTTAGGTAAATTTTTTCACTTTTTTGCAAATATGGATAATTTAAGGTATTTCAGGGTTATCGTCTATAGTCAAAACCTCCTACCATCGTTTACATCGGATACACAAACGTACGTAGTTAATAGTAAAGATAATTTTAACAAAAGTACCTTATTAAAAAAAGTAATATGTGCTGGTGTGTGGGCCAAAGAGCATTAAAAAGTAAAAAGCATTATATTTTGCATTTGCTAATTTTTAATATAAATACATTATTTAAGGTGTTAATCGTGCTTATAATGATGTAGGCTGCTTAAATGTACATATATCAATATCAATTTCCTGCACTTAACCAAGGGTTTCTTATAAATTAAATGTTAAAGCTTTCTCTATTATTAATTTGTTGTTAACCAATAGATAACAATAGCATAAAAATTGCAATAATGAAATTATTCTACAACTTGCACTGCCCAAATAACTTTAGCATAAACACAGATAAAACAAGATGCTTTAACACATACAAACGTAAACCTATATGTAAATACGATGTAGGTAAATAAATAATATATGTTAAGTAGTTAAGGAGCAGGTGACAGGCGGCGGACAGCGGGGCGGCAGGCGGCAGACGGCCGGATGCTTAGCCTGACAGGGCGGGGGCACATATGAATAATTTGAACCTGCTCTCAAGTATTCACTTGGGCATAAAACTTTTGCTTGCTTTTTGCACATGAAATCAATAAATTTTTGAACACGGACATCGGACAATTTAATGAATTATGGATGCTTTTGGGCAACTTGGCCGGAAAATTACTTGAAATTGGCTGCCAAACTTCTTGTTGACTGTGTACGTGTGCGTGTGTTTGTGTTTGTGTGTGTTTGTGTGCTTATTTGCTGAACTCACCTGCATCATCTAATAGAATATTATCAGGCTTAATGTCCCTATGGATCACACGCTGTGTTTGTAGGTACTCCAGGGCACTGCCCAGCTCGCACACTAATAAGGCCACACTCTGCTCGGAGAATTCCACCTGTCAAGAGAGTGTTAGAGAAATACGAAATACATATGTTGGCTAAGTGTCGCAAACTTTGCAGCAGCGGCAACAACAACCTACTCGGTTTTGTAAATGGTATCTTAAATCACCGCCCGTCAACAGGTCGCAGACCATGAATAAATCCTCCTCATCTATGATTGTTGGGCGTTGGGAGCACATACAGAAAAGAACAAGAACAAGAACAAGAACATGAACAAGATACGCGCTAGAAGTGAATGCTCAGACATCAAAAGAAATGCACATAGTTAATTTGCATTTTGATTGCCAATCAGCGGCGGTGGCACTCGCTCTACAGGTAGCTCAACCATTTGCATATGTAAGTCTGTGTGTGAATGCGGGTGTGTGTGTGTGTGTGTATGTGTGTGTGTGTATACACTTACCCTGAAAAGAGAACCATAAATTCACTAGAAATGGATGCTCCAATGAGGACAGCAGCTCCACCTCCTTGATCACACCGCCCAAAGCGCCGCGAGATTCACATACTGAGCGGCTAACATATTTCATGGCATAAAGGATGCCGCTATCCCGTTTCTGTACAATGCACACCTGCAGGGATGCACAGATTTAGAGCTGAACAGAAGGCTAATAGGAAGTCTCTTACCTTGCCAAAGCTGCCCTTGCCAATGGCGCGCAGGATTTGAAAATGATCGAAATTAACTGAAATACATAAAGATATTTAAAATATTATCTTATTGTCATTTATTAATGCATTTTGTCCTGGCAGCTGTTTATACCAGCCTAGATACTTTTTCTTTAGAAAGGAAAAGGTTTAAACCAATTTCCTTATGAATAAATATTTAAAGGAGGTATGCAAATAAATTTGAAGTAGATCGGATGATCAACCGGGAGGAATATTCCAAGACCCTGTCTTAGTGCATGTTGCACTTGTTCTCATAAGAAAACTTCAGTTAAAAATGGAGCTGTCAGTCAGTCAATCAGTCAGTCAGTCAATCTCTCATTCGGGTCAAAATCTAGATGTAGACGTTAGATAGACCCTACGATCGAATGAAGCTCAATGCAGATGGCCTTAAAATTGGAAGCTCCTACTTATTTGGTGGGCATACTTTTTATTTTGTTGTAGTCATCACCAGGTCAACTGGGTTTGCTGGGCAACACACGCCCCAGCGGCATTATCCTCATATTTCCTTAGGATCATAATCCGTCTGAGTTGTTGCTGTTTTTGATGACAGAGGAAAAAGGGAGGCAGCGCATCAATCTGGAGCATCTGTAGCTTGGGAAACCTATGCCTGACGAGCACCTCAAACTTCTCTTTATCCAAATAGTTGAGCCTGAGCACGCGCAGCTCTTTCCAGGCATTGAGCAGCAAAAACTCAAAGTGCTCCAAGCACACCGGCACCTGAAGCAAATTCAGCTCAATCCGGGTGAGGTGACGGCGCCAGAGGCTGCTCAGCAGCGAATAGCAGCGCTCATCGCACTGCAGCATGGCCAGCTGATCGGGCAGTCGGAGGTATGCCAATATCTGCTGCAGGCACAGCTCGTCCAGATGCTCCATGGCCGACTCCCAACTTCAAAACTCTGTTGCGCTGCGAGCGACTGTGTTGCAAATACTTTTTTATTTCTTTGAATTTCTAGCCCAGAGCTACTCAGTTGGCTGGATTTTTTGATTAAGAATTGATTTGTCAAATGGTTTTTAAATTATTAAGTTAGTATAATATATTATGTATATAAACTCAGAATACCGGACTTAAGCCGGTGCTCGTTATCCTAATGGATATTTCGTGTGCCAAACTCACCATCATCATCCTGGTGCAGACTTGTGTCGGATCTGGTCGACGAGCTGGCGCCCATTTTGTAGCTACATTAATGTGCCGCCCTCCTGACGGTTTTACTATCTATTTGATGTTGTTTATGTCTTCGTCTCCGTCTCCGTCTGCTGCTCCTGCTCCTGCTCCTGCTCTGTCTCCCTTTAGACTTGTTTGTGGCAATTTGATTGAATTCAATTGATTCGCTGTCATGTCCTGCCCCGGACTGGATGTGCCACACGAGCTTAACTATGCCAGCTCTTTGTTGATGTTATTGAGAATGTTATTATTATGGCAGCTCATTGCGGTGCACCTAAAAGACCACAAAAGATGGCAAGAGATCGATGTAAATAAAGCCACATTTTTTTTTTTTTTTTAAATAATAATCTGTAAACATTTCGATAATAAAGGCGCTTTGCATTTTTAATTAAGGTCTTGTTTCTTATTAATGGATCTGTTATTTACTTTAATGCATATTTACATATTTGTTCTATATGCAGAAATTAGTTTGTAGTTTTTTGGCATGTTTAAACAACAAATATACAGTTGCATTTACCTACGCAAATAAATTTCTTTTCATACTATTTTTGCATACAATTTAACTAAAAAATAATGTTAAGTAAGTTTAAATTGTATTTGAAAAATGACAACCTAGTTGTTTGTAGACACTATTGTTAGTAAACCAATTTATAAATGTTAGATAAACTTGTCGGAGTTTAAAGTTTAGTAAGAGTTGACAACCTCAAAAGGTAGGAAGGAAGCGTAAAATAGTAAATTTAAAACCCAAACTTTAATCGGCTAGTAAATATCGCCTAACACTTTTAGAGATATGTGAGAGTGAAGCTTGTGAATGCTTAGATTGACGAAAATATCTTGGAAAATTGAATACTTTGCCATCAAAAATGCATTTTTCGAACGACTCTTCCTAAATAGCCAATATAAAAATATAATATAGTAATAGTAGTCAGATCCTGATAAGATTTATTTCATAAGCAACATAGTTTAACTAGTACTAGTACAAGGTTTCGCCAAGATATCTTGATAAAAAACAAGCTTTCCATATAAGAATTTCATTTTCGTTCCATTGTTCCGATTGCAGCTGTAGCAGGATAAACACACATAGAAACATAGATATACATTCATACATACATACATCAGTCAATCCCATATAACATTGTCATTCACACACTTTAACATAAGCATTAACATTATCACGCTATATAACATTATTGTGTACGAGAGAGTTCAGTTCTGTATCGCACGACGAACAATTAAGAAGTAGAAGGAGCTACGCTGTGTCTGATTTGCTATTCGATAGAATAACAGTAAAGCCTTCCACACAGCTATATGATATAGTGGTCCAATTTTGTTAATATTTTGCATATATGTATATGAAGAGGACAGTGAGACTAATAAATGCCGAGTTTAGTCAACATATCTTCTTAAAAAACCAAAGTCTTTTATACAAAAACATACTTTTCGACCGATCGTTCCTTTGGCAGCAGTATGATATAGTGGTCCCATCCTGCCGGTTCCGACATATGCACTACCTGCAGTAGAAATACGGACCTATGCAAAGTTTTAAGACGATATCTTTATAACTGAGAGACTAGTTCAGATAGAAACATACATACGTACAGAGGGAAAGACGGACATGGCTATATTAACTCGGCTGTTGATGCTGATCAAGAATATTTATAATTAATGGGGTCGAGGATGTCTCCCTCTATGCATTACGCAATTCATGTCAAAATTATAATACCCTCTACAAGAGAATACAAATTATTAAAAAGCTCTTGTTAGACAAAATTGTATGATTTTGATCTCGAAAATAATACGAAAGCAAAACGAAACATATGTGTGCGTGCTTTGAAGCTGTCGTGTCGTGTTGTGCGGTGATGGGAAAATTCTGATAAGCGTCCATCTCTAATTCCGAAAAGTTAACGATTTCGAAAATTTCGAATGGGGCCTGCTTGGCCATGTGCTTATGTATTTCGAAAAAGGGCAGCACAAAGTAACCGCAGCAAACGTTTCGTCTTAACGCAAAACATTCGAACATTCGGCAACTGAGTCAGTTGTCATGCAGACTCATCAGTAAAACATTTTTATTTATACAATATACAACACAACAAATTAAAATAAACGATTGCGTCTGCTTTGGAATCCGTCTGCATTCGATACGCATCCTGTGGCCATGTGTTGTAAGGCCATCGATATAACTGCCAAGACCGGCAGCGGCTCTGCTGTCATTTCCGTGCGCCAGAACGAGCTGATCAGCAATTTGCGTGTCCTTGTTGCGGTGCGATTTGAGCAGGCCATAGACATTGTTGTTCTGGTATTTGGCGGACAGGTGCTGCGCGACGAGGGCACCGTCGATAGCCATGGCATCATCTCGGGCGTCACTGTGCATGTCGTCTTCCGTCAGTTGTCGAAGGGTGCGTCCCCTGTGAACGATTGCAGCAATGCCGCTGGCAGCAACAGCAGCAGCAACGGCAGCGGCAGCTCTGGCCCGTCGGCTCCATCGAACGCCCGCACTTGGATCCTGAAGAGCGGAGACATCTTCAAGCCGCTGCTCGAGGATCCGGGCACATTGCGCGACATGTTGCAGTCGGACACACGCATCAAGACCATGATAGATGAGAACGCATCGTTTCGTCACTTTCTCAGCAGTGATCGTAATTTGCGTGAGCTATTCTCGACGGTCTTCAATCCAGCCAAGGTTCAGGAGCTGGGACGCAAACGTGATATGCACATAATGCGCATGGAGTGGGTGCCTGGCGGCTACAGCCTGCTCGGCAAGCTCAACTATTTCATGCGTCAGGCCCATGAGGATAATGTGGCCATGAACTATCAGGAGGCGGTGACATGCCACTGCAAGCGTGGCGTTGATAATCCACAGCGCGGACGTGAAAATAAGATGCCGCTGCCGAATCCCTGGCGCCAAACCAAACCGGAAACGGTTGATGGATTTGCGCTTAACGCGGAGCGCATGGTTGCCGATCTGACGCAGAAATGCGATCACATGATGCAGTCCCTGCAGTTGGGTGACTTTAACAAAACCCTCGAACATGCGCGACAACTGAACGAGCTGGCGGACAATGCGCGCCGTCAGCTGGATATACGCGTCCGAAAGCGTCTGGCACCAGCCGTCGAACAAGCTGCACCGCCGGCACCAACAGTTGCCGCCGCACCGCCAGCCGTGTCCTCGCTAAATCTCTTTGACTTTATGTCCAGCAACGATAGCCGCTGGGAGCAGCGCTTCCGCTCCCAGCTGCTGCAGCTGACCACATTGGGCCACACGGATCGCCAGCGCAACATATGCGCCCTGCTGATGTCCGCTGGCGACATACAGACGGCCGTCAAGCTATTGGAGCAGTGGAATCGCTAATACATAGTAATCCCAAAATTGGAATCAATCTACACAATGTTTCAATAGTTTTTTTTTCCCCCCATTTCCATTCATATTCCTTTTTTTTTGTCGCTCAGACGCTCCGGTTTGGTGCATTGGCTCTGTATCCGTCAATCAATAGCAATTGCAATAGCATTCAAAATGATAAATCTATATTTATCAATTTCTCTTTTTTTTCTTTATTTTTTTTGTACCCGCAACCCACTTTAAATGGGTCCAAATAAAGTTGTGCAAATGTGTGTCTGAAAGAAAACTTGTGGGAAGCCCTTTTCCCAGTTCCCTCTCAGACAATGGGCGAACGGCGAAGCGTTCCATAGAAACCATAGAAATATATATATCTATATATACTTTGGGATGCACAAATTTACTTTGACAAATCCTTGTCAACCTAGAACTTCTGTTAGAGTATACGCGATTCGTTTGTTTTCCAGTTTTTCGCACAAATCCTTGCGCGTCCATTTGCTGTCGCAATTTCATTTATGATTGATTGAAACAATTCTGTCTCGCTGGGCAATGCTTTAGTCATCCTTTTTAGTCATCCATCAATGCGCCTCTGCCGCAAATGTCCTGACAGTTTCCATCAGCAACGCGTGCCGCAAGTTGCCGCATTCGATTTCCTTATTATTTTCTTCATTCGTTTTTTTTCTATGGCCGCAAACATATCAATTGTTGTGGCAATACCTTGACAAACTGTCGTACACATATGCGCAATAGGGTATCTGTATTATGAGTATACCATATTTTTGTATTTGAATATCTTTGAATTAATTTTTGACGTTTGTTGCAAACTTTGCCTTTGAGTTGCAGCGGTTTATTGATTAATCCGTATTCCAATTAGCACCTGCTGCTAATTGTTTACGCCGTGCTGAGTTTTCAAATTTAAGCAAATTAATTTGCTAGCCGTTTGCTTATTTCAACTATGCGACAACTTTAATTTTCTGCAAATTGCTGGGAAAAACTTTTGCGAATGCAAGTAATATTATCCTGTCATGGATAATCCCGGACTTTGTGCTGCCAACTGAGCAGTTGAAGGTAGTTCAAGTTGAAGGGTCAGCTTAAAATGAAATGAGCAGAAATGCAGTATTTCAAAAAGCAGTAAAACACGGCCTTTAATATATGCTTCTCATCTGTTTCAGCTTATGACTTCAGGCATTTCCACAACTGCGACCGACCTTTTATAACTACCTTTTCGTTTAACTAAACCAAACTTAAGATTTAGCAATTTATGCTGTAATGCTATTTAAATACACAAGCGGGGAGCAACAAAAACAACAAGAACAAGAAAAAACGCACACTACAGGGAGGCAGCTCGGTGGAGGCATCTCGGGGGAGGCGACTTAGGTGACAAAATGGCGCGGAAGGAACGTGTCCGGCGGACATTGCGACGACGGCGGCAGCTGCGGAGTTTTTACACTTACAAGCCCACACGCACACACACACACACACATACACCAACAGTACACATTTCGCTGGTATATATACACTGTTTCCAAAGGACAAAGAAGCATATTGGTTTTACAAATTGCTAAGGTATCTCTGCACCCTTAAGTTGAATAAATTTACATCTTAGGCCATAATTCAACAAATTTATTTTGTTACTAAAAAGTTCTTTGAAAAATCAAGAATTATTTTGTTGCTACCTATATTAAGAAAGTTTTCAACAACGTAAAAAAAAATGTTGATGTGAATTCTAGGATTATTTCTCATAATTTTTTCGCTAAGTATATTAAGAAATAGCTTTCAAAAAAATTACAAATTTATAGTATTGTTTTGTAAGATTGAAAACTTTTTCTGCTACCTATATTTAGAAAGTTGTCAATAGCTTTGCAAAAATTTCAGACATGAAATTCTAGGACTATATATCATTATTTTTTGGCAAGTATATAAAAAAATTGTTTTCTAAAGAGTTTAAAATAATTTTAGAGTTGATATTCTAGGAATATTTCTAGGATATGCTTGCTTTCAGTATTTTTTACCTTTAAAAACTTTTTTGTGTACCTCCATTTAAAAATTTGTTAAGGGCTAAAATATTTTATAAATAAAATTTTAGAAATATTCTTGTTTGCAATATTATTTTTTACCTCAGATCTTTTTTGCTACCTATATTTAGAAAGTTATTAAAAGTTGATAATTCAGAAATGAATTAATATTTTTATATTCAATATTTGTACCTATAAAAACATCTTTTGCTACTTATATTAAGAAAGATTTAAAAATAAAGAAAAGTTTCGAAGTGAAATTTACCTTTTTGCTACCTTTGTTTTGAAAGTTATGAAAAGTTAACATCTTAGTTTCTCATAATGGATGCCTATTTTCAGCATTATTGTTGTTATACTTATAAAACTGTTTTGCTACCTATTTAAAGTAAAAAATTGTAGGACTGCAAATCTAGGAATATTTCTGGGACTATGCTTGTTTTCAGTATTATTTTTTACAGCAGACAACTCTTAACTATATTTAAAAAACTAGAAATACTTCTAAAATTTATAAAAAATTTTTTTTAGAATTTATTTTATACATGTAAACTTTTTTGCTAACTTTATTTGGAAAGTTTTCAACTGTTTAACAAATTTTAGAAGTAAAGTTTTAGGATTATTTCTCATAAATTTTAGACTATCTTCAGTGTTTTTTTTACCTTAGAACATTTTTCGCTACCTATATTTATTAAAAGTTTTTTTTTGGACCTAACTTTAGAACATTTTTCATAGTTTGAAAATGTTTCATATCTAGAATTGTAGGTCTATTTCTCATAATGGCTTTTCTCATTATTTTTACATATGTAAACTTCTCAAGCAATCAAAAACAAACGTAATTTTTGCTTATTCCGTGTTTGCATCGCTCTTAACTGCCAAAAACATAACTATATAATTATTAGTTATTAGAAATAGGAATATTTCAAAAAATCAAGTATTTTCCCTGCCTTTCATTTGAAGTTTATTTCTAAGCAAAACCTTTTCCTTACTTCAATATAGAACTTTAAAAACGTCTAGATATCTAGTAATTAATAAATTTAATGAATATAATATTATGATATTTAAAAAGTTTTTTTTTTGCTTTGAGCACCATTAATTTGCGAGCGAGCAGTGTAACGTGAATGGGAAAATACCCGCCTGATTTCTCTGACTTGGTTTTTTTCATCTGTCTTACCGCTCATTTTTTGCATTTTAATATTTTATGAAAATGACAAAGCAGCAACAACAATGGACACTACAACAGTAGGACTGAGAGTAGCATTTGCTTAATGTGATTGCTTGATAAAGCATGGGGAGGAGGAGTCTTAGCCTGGGGAGGAGGCAGCAGCCGGTATTGAGAGCCGCAGCGGGGCCAGGGGCCAGGGGCCAAGTGTCACCTTGAGATGTTAACTGACGTGGCTCTGGTTGAGTCTGGATACATTTGATTTGCTGCATCCGCCGGGTTCAGTTGCTGACAGCCATTATTTAGTTTGCCAACATCTTTTATTGAGTCAGTGCATCTGCAGTTGGCCCCCCACCAAGATTGTGGCATCTGCATCTGAGCAGCGAACGTTTGTTGCCCGGACAGAAACCTCCGGAGTGCGGCTTTGGTAACCGGACAGTGTAAAAAGTTGTGTGCTCCTTTGCGGAAACGTTAAAGTGTCATAAGCAAAGTTTTGCCAAGTCCTTAGAGCTGGTTTCAATTTCAAAGAAACATTAATGTCATGTTTTATTTGCAGACAGCAGAAAAACAGCTGTTTGGGATGCACAAAGATATTTCTATCAAGAAGAACCAAGGTTGCGTACTTGTTTTAAGCCAAATCGATTTGATAATTAAACTGAAAAAAGGAAAATATTTTGTACACATCAAAAATGGGTAAAAAGGGTATAATGTATTTGTGCAAATGTCGGTAACAGGCAGAAGGAAACATCTCCAACCCCATAAAGCATATATATTCTTGATCAGCATCAATAGACGAGCCGTCCGTCTGTCCGTGTGTATAAACACAAGGATCTCGGAACCTATAAGAGCTAGAGACTAGAAATTTGGAACATAGGTCCGCCTAGTGCCCAAGCAGTACGAGTTTGTTTGTTGCCTAGTTTCCAAGCAATCGATAAAAATCGATATCGAAATACTGTTTTTTAGAATCATAAAATTTAACATTTAGCTTCTTGAATAGTATATATATGTGTCAAGTATCTTAACTTTTATAGCTATCAACGCCACAAGTATTTATAGCTTTTCTTTTCACATCGTAGGTGAGTTGTTGTTATGATTGGTGGAAGAGGGTTCAGGGTATCCCCTAGTCGAGAACTCCCGACTATAGCCTCTTACTTGTCTTTTTTCTTCGATTTATGTAGTTGAGCTTATGATTTTCCAGTAAAAACTTTTTCGATTTTCTATGCAGCAAACGGTCTTAAGGAAAAACTGAAAAAAAAACACGTTTTCTATTTACTTTAAGATTTATGTGTGTGTATTTATTTAAGTATATACTCATGATGCGGACTTCAACTGAAGTTGACTACACGGAAATCCTTTTGCGCGTGTTCTTCACCTTTTTTTTTATGTTCAGGGAAGTGAGAAGCCGTAAGTAATCCCCCCCAAGACTCATAAAACAAAATTTTAGCATGTGCTTGCAGCCGATTTCTAAACTCATTATATGGAGATGAAATACGTGGAAGAGCAGGGTTAAAGGATTTTGCCTGAAATCTTTTGTTTCGTTTTGCTTTCCGATTCGTTGCCAGTATTTCTGGCAGGATGGCGCCTCAGGTGCTTGAGCAAAGCACTTCATTTAGTTTACCCCTACCCTCCCCCCAAACTCTTACCTGGCCTTAACCCGCTCTAAGTCCAGTGTATTTACATATATATTTTTTTCTCTCTTTCACGGCGAGCCAACGTTCAGCTCGTGTGTAAGTATATTTTGGGCATGCCTGGGCTTTAAATTGCAGGATTTAAGCCAAGTTTCGCTAGATTTACTCAAAGCAAGACACACACAGAATCCAGTCAATGCCATGTTTTACGCCACAGTGCTTGACAAAAATCAATGGTCCCCCCTCTCACTGAATTTCCTTACTTAGCCGCTTTTGTTTTCGTTTCTGTTTGCCTTTCCCTGCTGCGGCTGGCCTATTGATTTTACATAATTAACAATTGTGTGATTTGGGTACGCCAAAATAGCTCAATAATGGACGTCGATGAGCGGTGGTGTCTACGCGTAATTATACCCCCAACTCAACTCAAAAAGGGTATTAAAAAGTCGTGAAAATTTATGTAAGAACGATAAGCAGACATCTTTGACCTTAAAAAGCAGCAGCTCAGAGGTATTCAATTTCAAACGTTCCTTTTTTTTTAACCCAAAATGGATGAGGAAAAAGACCCTAAGAAAAAGATATCTGAAATTGCATTTAATAAATGGTTAATACTTGAAAGCCACATCAATATGAAAGACAAATACGGTACCAAAGCAAAGATAAGATCAAAGTTATTAATTGAATCAGTTTTTTACATATTGTAAGGCAAAGTGTATTTAAGAGAGCTTTGGGAACTATTCAAATCCAAATTTTTAACCGTTTTTGAAGTTTTCAAAACTCTATATGTTCTTTTTTATACGAGTTTTGGCATTCACATTTTTTGATACCCTTGTAGAGGGTATTATAGTTTTGTCATGAAATGTGTAATGCATGAAGGTGTCTCCTCCTCCGACCCCATGCCCGTGGGTCTGTCCGTCTGTTTCTATGCGAACTAAGTAGTTTCTAAATTTTAAAGCCATCGTCTTGAAACTTTACATAGGTCCGTCTTTCTGTTGCAGGCAGTACATATTATGTTTCTCTTTTCACAATCGCACAAGCATATTTTGGAGCTAAAGTTTTTATTGGTATATTCTAATCACACAAATCCATTAGTTTGTAGCTATTGACGTTCAAGAATGAATTTCTTTGATGAAATGATGATGAAGCATTATGTATGTTGGTGGTAATATTTGTTACCTGCCACATTATTGTTGTCGTCATTATGAGTAAGTGGTACTTAATTATGATAAGTATGACAGGGATGCCTAGATGGATTATGATGATTATTTCGTGTGGCGAACGCCGACTGAACATGGTGTCATAGCCATGAGAGACACTCCAGGAACGCAGACGACAACATATGTCGAAACCGGCCGGATCGGACCATGATATAATATAGCTGATATGGAAACCTTTTTTATATTAAGTTCCATTATGATCCTCATATATGTGTAAAATCTTAACAATATCGGACCACTTTATCACATACATAGCTGCTATAGGAAAGATCTATTTAATAATAGGATTTAATAAGGCAAAATATTCTGTTATCAAAGATATTTCAATAAACTCACATATCTGCAAAAGGGAAATGTCTACAAGGGTAAAATTGGTGTCTAAATAGTGAATAATTCATAAAGTTACTTTTGTCGTTTAATATAAAATATTTTCAGTGTGGATTAGCTAGAGATTAACTATCAAATTCTTTTTGTTAGCAGACGTATGTGTAATCGAAGACGCGAGGCTTCATTAATCAAAGATTACGTAGGCAGAATATATGATTATTCATCCCATAAAAAAACCAAACAAAAGGGGGACTCGTCCATTTGGCTGCTGCTATCAAAACAAACGAAGGGACATCAATCAAAATGACGGCACAATTTCTAAGTTTTGTTGATCCTTTGCATTGCCCACACTCGCCAACCCGCTGGCATTCCGGTTGCCTGCTCGAATTGGAAAGGACTCCTTAATTAATGGCGGCTTTACATTTCCTTTTTTATTTTTGCCATATTTACATTAGGTCATGGAGCAAAAATCTGTTGCTCTTGTCGGAAAAACTAATTAAACAGCTGTTGGCGCCAGCAGCCGCCCGTTCGAGTTGTGGCCAACGAGCCGTGCCTGAACCCTTTATGACGGCATATCGGGCTAAATAGGGCCCTCGGACAAGGACAAGGGCAGGGGTGCCCCCCACCCCTCTATCTCCCTGCTAACAGAAAAAAGCTATTGAAAATTTGCATTTCGCCTGACGACTCGCTGACATTTCCATATCCATTTGTATGGCCCTAATGAATATGTTGGACATCAATTTAAAAGGCAACACAGAATTTCATTTTATCAACATGCTTTTATACCCTTTCTCAGCGTATTATAGTCTTGTCATGAAATGTGTAACGCATTGAAGGACATCTCCGCCAAATAAATTATATATATTCTAGATCAGCATCAACTGCCGAGATGATATAGCCATGTCCGTCCGTCTGTCGGTCTTTCTGTTTCTGTGCGAACTAGTCTCTCACTTTTAACGCTATCGTCTTGAAACTTTGTAGTACATATGTCAGAACCGGCCGGATCGGACCACTATATCATACAACTACCATAGGAAAGATCGGTCGAAAATTAAGTACTTGCATGGGAAACGTTTTTGCTTATAGCGATATCTTAAAAGTTGGTTCTGATATGGAGACCTGTTTTTATATTAAAATAGCTTGACCAAACTTGGCTTTTATTAGTTTCATTATGATTCTTATTTATTTGCTAGATCTTATCATGTATCATCTATAGGAAAGATCGGTGGAATAGCAGGATCTTAAGTGGCAAAATATTCTGTATTCAAAGATATTTCAATAAACTCACATATATTTTCCAAAGGGAAATGTCTACAAGGGTACTGAATCTTCGGCGCGCCGTAATAACCTTACTTTTTTGTTTTATTTTTTTCGATTTCATATTTATGTGCTGCGTAAAATAAAATAAATAAATGTGCTTTATTGCCATATGGGCTAAAATAATAAAATGGTTGCTGATATCAGGCAATATAGTTTACTGCCAACTGGATAAGATAGTGTGTGTATATCTGGATTATCTGGCGATACGTGCTCTCGTTCTGGCATTAGAACCAATACCTGCACTTATTTATAACCGATTGATGTACGCTGATATTGCCCGTTAAGCCCGATATCTCAAGACTGAATATTCACAGCTTTATGTAGAAGTTCGTTATTGTTCCATATTAAATGGGACCACAAAAAATCTGTATAATAAGCTCGTAAACGGCGACGTTTTATGACAGTTTCTGTTTATGGTTCAGGTTTAAATAAGCGGTATTCACATTATGCCTGACGTTCCCATACCCTGTACCCATTAAATATTGTATGCTCGCTCGGGTATTATAACTGCCAAAATTCCCTACGAATAAATTAAATAATTTTTAATAGCTTTTCGATTAAGATGTTTTGGCAATTTGATTTTTTGGCAGACGCAGCGAGCACTTCTCGCTCGAGCCGTGTACGGGATAACTGCTAATCGCATATTCCCGACTGAAGCATTTTTACTTGTTAACGGTTCTGTTGACATGTGCGATTTGTTGTTTAAAATTTTGATGGCATATGCATGCTGCTTTACGATGTCTTGACCACACGATGTGCGTGGATTCCGGATTCCGCACAGCTGCATCAATCAATGAAAAACAAAACAAAAAACAATAAACAATAATTTTTTTATTTGGTTGCTTATACGTGCATGAGTTTTTTGTTCAGCACTGAAACTTTGATGCGGCTTTTCATATGAAAAAAAGATGTACCATAAGTAATCCAATTTTTTGCCACTTGTGTGAATTGTTGCAGTTGTTGTTGTTGTTGTCGTTGAAAGACAGTTCTGATTGCGCCATTTGATACAAAATATTGATTGGATTTTACGGAAACCCCATAGTTTTGCAAATTCAATAACTTATTTAAAAAGTATATTTTTAATACAAATAATTGAAAAGCTGTTAGTATATAAATTTTCTGTGTACAGAAAATTGCACAAAGTTTATGTTTGGCAATTTAACAGAAACTAAGGATATCTTGCTACGCCGAGGATTTAATACCCTTGTAATGTTGAGTTTGTTGAAATATCTTTGAAACAGAATATTTTGCTTATAAGAGCCTACTATTCCACAGATCTTTCCTATAGCAGCTATATGATATGATGGTCCGATGTTGATAAGATCTCGCATATGCGAGATGAGAATCATAATGAAACTAATAAAGCCCGACTTTGGTCAAGATATCTTAATTTAGAAAAAAATGTTTCACATCAGAATCAACTCTTCAGATATCTTGATAAATAAAAAAGTTGTCCATACAAATACTTAATTTTCGACCGATCGTTCCTATGGCAGCTATATGATATAGAGGTCCGAGCCAACGTATGTACTGCCTGCAACAGAAAGACGGACCTTCAACCGGATAGCTTTACAACTGAGAGACTTGTTCGCATAGAAACAGTCAGACGGAGCGACAGTCGTACGGACATGGCTAAATCAACTCGACTTTTGATGCTTATCTAGAAAATATATATTTTTTAACGGATCGATGATGTCATCATTTAGGCATTACACATTTCATTACACAATTATAAGACTCTTCACAAGGGTATTAAAATGCATCTCAAATATTAAAAAGCTTTGTTTGAAATGCAGTTTTTTATTTAAGTAATGTACTAGTTCATTCTCTGCAGTTTAACCTAAGGTCGATTGCTGTTTAATTCTATTAATGTTCGTATTTCAGCACCCAGCTACCAACTTTTTTCTCTGTACGGCAAAAATAAATCCGCAACGATGACAAATTTTGATGACGTCATCCTCAGTCTCCTAAGAGCGCGAATTGAATGCTTATATCCATATTAACAATCAAATATAGATATATATAGGAATCCCCAAGAGTCGCCGCTTGCTGTGCTTTTCTTTCTCGGAGTGTGTGTGTGTGGGTTTTAAAATAAGTTGTATAAACGGAAAAGTCCTTTAAAGCTTACGGTCTTAAAATCCGTTGCGCCACTTTGAAGCCAAGCACGTTTTTAAATGGGCATAGATAAATCAAAATGCTATTGCTGGCCAAACCTATCCGGCTGAAGATGCTCCATTAATCGCATGTCAAAGGTACAAACGGCAATCCACAACATGGATTAGAATACTTAGCAACCCCAACGGGCGCGCAAAGCAACCACCAGGCGCTGCCGCTCTAAAAATCAAGAGACAGCCAAAAACAGGGGACCAGGGTTCAATGACATGAAAAAAGAAAACGTAACACAAACACACACACAGAGACATAATCGCAGTCACACACCCGCTTCTACATGTATGCGTACACTTATTTGCGGAAAGAAAACAAAATTGACTTAAGTCGGGACCACATTTTAAAATATTTTTGATATGGCAGCTCCGCCATTTGAGATTCTTATGCTTATGACTTGAGTAAACGCTTAAGCTTCGTGGCTTGGGGCCCTTGGCTGTGGTTAGGGCTCGCCTTCAGAATTTATCGATTGGCATTACCGGGTAGCTGAAGCCACTCATATATGCATATTAACCGAGTATCCAAATTGCACAAGTTAAGTTATTCAAATTGCACTCGTTACATCTTAGCTATTTCTGTGTAAGTATATGGTATGCAGATTTACATACACTAACAGAAAAATCATATCAAGTACAATGTTTCTTAATTTGAAAACCAAATTTGGACTTGAATCTTAGAAAAGTTCGATACATATTACCTGATCCTTCTTCTTATTGTTTTTGTTACAATTATGGTACACTTTAAAATTATGGACTAGTCAATCTAAGAAAGGGTTTAATTTTATATGAAGTACTATATGCTTATATATGTATATATAAGTATGACAATTCTTGTAATTTGAATTTTAAGCCTAATCTAAGCGAAGGTTTTTGTGTTTTTGTAAAAATAATGTTTAATATCGAAATCAAGGATTACTAAATATTCTAAATTTAGAACTGTCATTAAAAACGCTTTGCGCTTACTTCTGATAAATAACTTCTCGTAAGAATCATTTTATACTAATTTCAAGTGTTAATTATAACGCATTTTTAACAATAAATATCAATTCTAATATAAAATCCATTTAAGAATTAAATATATACACATAAAATTATGTGAACAAAACGATATGAATTCCAATTAAGAGCCTCATTTTTCTCTAAGTGTACCTTTGTACTCGTGAACATTGTTGCGAATTTGCTGTTGTTGCATGTCAGGCGGTCTCAAAGCGGCCACAACAATTCGTAAACATAGTCCTGTTATTTCACTTTGAACTCCCGCTTAGGTGTGACTGTGCTCTGCCAGCTAAAGTCACGCGATTGTTAAGAAAAGTACACGCACTTACGCGCGCACACACACACACGCACTGTCAGAAGTACCGTTATTGTGAAACTTGCTTAAGCTAATGCGCCGCAGTACCGTTTGTGGGAGCTGCCAAAATTCAACTAACGCACAGCTAACAACTGTTGTTTGCCACGCTGACTGTTTATTATTTATTATGCTGCCAGCGTTGCCAGACTGTGCGCACAACACGTTAGCTTAGCACGCAGACTCTTAGCTTTTAAGAGAGTCAAAGAGAATCGTTTGTGTGGTTTCTTCTTTTTTTTGGACTGCGCGCTTTATGAATGAGCGCCAATTAGCCAAGTTGGCTAGCCAGGCTTTATTATCATTATTATTATTATTATTCGTATGCCTGTGCTTAAGGCGGCCATAGAAATTGGGTTAGCTGCTTTGCTGTGCTTTAAACGCAAATTGATTGCTAATATATTTAACGACATTTTTGTCTACATTAGTTAAGTAAATGTCTTATCTCACATATTGTGTGGGCTGAGGGGTGGCAGGTGCGTCAAATCCAATGATGCTTCGAGTAGATTTTCTCGTTACTTATGCATATATGTGTGTTAAGCTCTTGTAAGCTCTATTTGCTTTGGAAACTTTGTTCTGCGTAAGCGATATGTTGGACTTGGTGCGTCGTGCCACCTGGGCTCAGGTGTGCCAGCCATCTTTTCTTTTGGCCAATGTATTCGTTTTAATTCATAATTTTTTTATTAGCATACTTCTGTGCGCAGCACGCATTGTTTACACAATTTCATTGTTGATTATCTTGATATTGCCTCGCAGACCAAAATTAAAATAAAAATAAAACACCAAATAAATGCAGACAAACCCGCTTTAAGTTGAATTTAATTTCCGTCAAGTCGGAAACTGTGTGCCCGATGCGCGGCAAGCCCAATAATCCAATGCGGTTAAAGTGTGTTACAGCCTCTTCGGGTGCCTGTGTGTTGGTGTGTGTGTTCGTGTTGGTGTGTGCGTTCGTGTTGGTGTGTGTCTGTGTCAACAAAGGGCCTTAAAGCGCCATTTTTTTAGCCCGGCCAAGTGGCCGTCTGCGTCTGTGTGCGCCTCACATGGAAATGCTTTATCCGAGGTTTTGCCAACTTTTTCTACCCTTGCCGAGAGCATTTGAATTTGTTATCTGCTTGGACGTGCATGTTTTCGGATTTCAAGTCTTTAAATTTATGAGTTTTGAAAATGTCCGCATAAAACTCAGTCAAACTCAGACTTTACTTAGCTTTACTTGAAGTAAACGCAATATATATCAAAAAGCTAGCTTTCGTCAATTTTGTTTTTTCGCCCAAGAGTTATCGTGTTTACATCAAAGTGTATGCAAAAATTCAGCGACTGAAGAGTATCAGGTTAGGTGTATTTTTTATTGTCTTTTGTTTTCCCCTTAGATTTAGGTCGAATGTCGTTGTTGCTTTTGTTTTAACGTCGCCCGCAGACGACATAGACTGTATCTGGGCTTATCATGGAAGGTGACATAAAAAATTGACGTCAAAAAGAAAATGTAAACTTTTAATTTTAGATTTGCCGTTGCCGAGCAGATAAATTAGAAACAGCTGGATTTGAGGCGTAAATTAATTCAATTTGTTGCCTTAAATGTAAATAAACCGAATTGAGGGCGCGGTACTTGTGTTTTTCTTAACTTCTTTTAACATTTTGAATGCATTTCGTACTTGCCGCTAGCATTGAGAACCGTATTCAAGCTTTTATTTGCATTTGCCTCCCGATTCGCCTGCTTTTGCTACCTGGCTGTAACGAGCTATTTGCCAAGACCTTTAGCAAAGACACATAAAGCAGCTCGATGAGTCCTTTAAGCCAGAATTGAATGTTTTACCCTTCAGCCAGATTGTTGTAGTATTATATTACATGGCAGCGTATTTATTAAATAAAAACAAGTCGAAGTTTGTGAACATGTTTTATTCTATTATTTAAGTATTAAATTACTTTTTATTGGAGATTTTTCTCATGCTAGCAGATCCAGCCCTGTAATAGAATTTCCCCTTTAAGTGCTTGAGAAATTTGAGAATTTAATAAATTCCCAGCTCGAAGCTTGGCCAAACGAGTTATTCGTGTGCTTCATAGCGGAAAATATTTGATTTTTTGCTTTATCCAGCTCCCTTTATCGTATCATATAGAAAAGTGCAAAGAATAAGGTCGCGTCAAAGTCAGGCAAGCCTTATTAATTTTCTTTGTTGAATGCTGCGTTAAAGTGTTGCATGTTGCTGAGCGCGCCACTCCAAATGACAGCCGCAACATAGCAAAAATATACACATACAAAAAAAACAAAAAAAAAAAATAAAATAAACGAAGCCTCAAAGGAAAATACCAATTAAGTTGCATGTTGCTTTGAAATTGCCAGACAAAGTTTTGCTGCTGCAACAGCCACCTTTGATGAGTGGGCTTGGGGCATGGGGCATGGGGCATGAGGCATGTTCTGTGGACAGTCGACATCAGAAACAGTTGCACTTTCCGTGCTTCGGCCATCAACAATAAGCCCGACGCTAAACGAGAAAAATCAGTGTGCCTCCCAGAAAATTAAGTTAAATTCATGGAATCGTGCAGCGAATGTTTATCGAATGGATTCAACCTTGGAATACACTCAAATCCAATAAAATTGAAATGCTGTCGGCACAAAAACCAAAAACAAACATTTTACTGTTCCTTGAAAGAATTTCTCTGCAAAACTTGTTTTCACATTCGCTTGGGGTTTTGCCATGCATTCTGCCATTGCTTAAAAAGTGTAGCGAAATTCCTTATGGGAATTGTCGAATGATGAATTTGACTTGTGTTGAGTGTGTGAAAATGGAGAATGCCAGTCAAAATACAACCGAAACACATCTACTACTCAACTACCTATCGAACAATTGTTTTTCTTTTTTGCCTGCCAAACCAATCAATCGCTACATTATTTTGTACATTGTACATTTTGGTAAATATTTACAAAGTCTGTGTACCTTTGGATCAGCAGGAAGCTGCTATCAAGCAGAATCGGGGTTAGCCTGCAATTTCATAGTTGTTCTTTTTTTTTTGCCTCAAGCGAGACATTGAACTGAACTGGAAAAGATACTTTATTAAATTCAATATTATATTATATAATATTATATACCAGAGGGTGCAATTAAATCTCTGAAAAGCTGAGTACAGGGCACCTCCCCGTCGCAGACACCACATATTTAACGCGAATCGAACCAGCCACAATTTGTTTTCTGCTGCCAACCAGGATATGATATTATACCACACTCTGGGTGTAATTTATTCACTTGAAAGCTGAGTGCAGGGTACTTCTCCGTCGCATATACCCAATCCCTTATTTCGACTGACATTTGTAAGCAGAACTGTGGCGTACCTTTTGTATTTTTAATTGCTGCGCAGCTAACAAATGCTGTGCATAAGCCATGTAAAATTGCTTAATTTATTCAGAAATTGGTTGGAAACTGAAATCCGCACGATGAATTGGCGGAGAGCTAAGCTTGGTCGTAGCTCATGACAGATGGTTAAATGGCCTTAAAAATGTTTAATGAGCCGACATCGCGGTAATTGCATTGCATTAATTCGTAGCCCAGCGCGTCGTAGTTCAACGCGTTATTTCTGGCCCTTAAATGCATTAATTTCCAGCCATTTCTCAATTGATTTAACGTCGTTGAGTGGATCGTTTGCCTTGCAGCAAGCAGCCAACTACATCCCACTTTGGCAGCGTTAAGCTCAACAAATACTACAAAAAAGTGCACTCTAGTCGGTACACAAGCACCGCAGGCTCACAAAAAACTATTTCCACGGAATCCTTTCATATTATGTTGCACTTTTTGCCATCTCTGACCTTGTTTTAGACGCTGCCACTGCATGGATTTGAATCAGGGTCTTATATGATGCAACCAACATTAAAAGTGCGAACCAAATCCTCTTCTAGCGCTGACCACAATTGCGAGTCGTTAACAGTATTTACATTCATGCATTTAATTGCATTAAATATTAATGGCAACAACTTGCTGTCAGTGTGAATGTAATCAAGGTAATTAAGATTGTGCAAAACGGAGGAGCTAGACTAAACTAGTTGCTCGCAAAGTCCACACCTGCAATAATTATCTGAAAAGTCAACTTTAATTGTAGTTTTATTTGTGGATGGTGGCCAGCCCGTGTTTGTTTACTCAAATTACTTGGCTGACGTTCATGAATATACTTTAATTTATAACTATTATTTATCCACACAGGATAAAAAGCCAGACAGGATGAAAGCTGCAAGTACAGCAATACATTTTTAATTAATAATAGATATTTTTTTGTTCATTTGTTTGTTAAACAAAAGCTGTGAAAAGTGTTGAAAATACATAATTAAATTAAACAAATATTAATTTAAGCAAATAAGAGGTTCTAGTCGGGAGCTCCCGACTAGGGGATACCCTGAATCCTCATATTCCAACAAATGCAACTTGCTTTACTAGTAATAAAAATAAATTAAAAAGAAAATAATGTCCACGGTTGAGTTCGAACCCGCAACTGACCGCATTACTTGCTACTGCCTCTACTCAACAGCCACTCCAATAATTGAGTCTTGATGAGAAAAAACGGATTAAAATAGCAGCACAGATAACAAAACAATCGGAATTGCAATGCTGTTGATAGAATTCAAAGAAGACGCGCATGAATGAAATCATTAATGAAATTTTCTACTGTAGATCTTGGGCTATAGAATATTCGTGTATTCTCAAAATGACAATTGCATTTAAATTGTGGCTTTTATTGGAGGGAGGTACAAAAATTGGTGTATTTATTTGATCTAAATCTATGAGTTAGTAGCGGGGAGATGATGACAGATATAAAATGAAAGATACTTAATATATATATATACTATTCTAGAAGCTGCATGTCAAGTTTGGTGACTCCAGATCTTATTATTTACCAAAATTCCTCAAAAAACAGGATTTCGATATCGATTTTTATCGATTAATTGGAAACGGGGCAAGTTATCGAATATCGGAAACATACTATATCTGCGCGGGCACCAGGAGGACCAACAGCTAAACTTGCAAGTCTCTAGCTGTTATAGGTTCTTAGATCCTTGAGTTCATACATACCGACAGACTTAACCCCCAGTTTAAAGCCAAAATAATTGCGTCAATTTCGAACAGATAAATGTACGAATTTACTGTTATAAGCACATTGCATAGAACCAATATACTCTATTATACTTAGAGAACAGAGTGTAATGGGATAATATTTGATTTACAGTTAAAGTCAGTTTCACAAAGGATTTGATGGCACCCCGTAACTTTATTCATTGAACAGCAGAATTTTGTACTCAAATTATTACCCAACATACATATGTACATATGTAGTACGTATGCCAGGAAAAATTGTCCAAATTTTCTGTTTGTCTTTGCAACAATGTTGAAATTGAGGCACACACATTTTGCGGCACTTTACGTCCCTGGAGCACATGTAACACATATTGCAACACTTTTTGGCCAAATGGCAGCAGTCAAAATGAGATTTAAATTTGTTGTTGTTGTTGTTGTTGGTTAATGGCAAACAAGCTTTGAACTTTGCCAACGGTCGCGTGAACGCCTCCAGTTGTGATAAACAAGAGAGTCAGGACTCCAATGGACAATAAATTGTGGGTGGTGGCCGTTTGCTGGAAGCAAACAAACCTTTTTATGGTCATGCCGTTTTTATTATGTTGTCTTCTTCACATCACGCTGGGATCGGGAAGTGGTCGAAACAGATGTCATAACAGCCAAGCATATGCAATAATAATCGCCCGCCGGCGACATAAAAAAAAAGACACAACCATGGCCATTCAGAGCGGCACGCACGTTGATAAGGCCCGCAGAATTGTCGTGTGGGGCTAACACATATCAGAAATAAGTGCCCGCTGCTGCCGACCATTTGGGGTGGTTGCATTTATCATATGGGTCTCATATGATGGTCACATTCATCTCTGACCGAATATTCAATGGCCATGCATCAGTGAGTGGCATGTATGACTCCAAATGGTTGTCCAGCCATCTATCTAACTGGCATGTCATTAAAGACAATTATCGCAGCAATGATAGCAACAACGGCTGCTGACCAGCTGGTTGCTCTAAATGGCCAGCAGGCTTATGGCCATGGCCAGTAGCACGCAGCTTCCACACAACTTCCACATGCATAATTGACAGAGCCAAGAAACGGGCTGGTCGAATAAATTATTTTCCTTTTCTTTTACTTGTTTCTAGCGTTCATTGCGTTTACCTCATAAATACTTAATTAAGTTGCTTGACTATGCAATTGATCGATTGCCAAATATTTGTGGCATTTCCACACAATTTACGTGATAATATATCTCTTTTGTAGAAATGAATACAAATAAAAACGCTCTGAATTGAATAAAACGCAGTAAAGATTTTATACAATCCTATATCTAAGGTTATTTGGTTCAATTGAGGAAAGCAATGAGTAACTATTTCACATCCACAATCATTATTATTGGTTAGCGCAGAAAAGATTGTTTAAAAAATAATAATAATATGAATTAATGCCCAAGCTAACTTCGGCTAAAACCAATCCGCATTTCAGCCATAAAATGAGAACAATTTTTCTTGCATATAAAAATATTAAGCCTTATATTAATATATTACGAAAATTCAATGATACCTTAAAACTTTTAATAAACTGTATTTTTTTATTATTAATTTGGAGTTGTTTTTAAAAAGAATTAAAATATTAAAATAAATATATCTTTATTTGAAACATGTGTTCAGTCTACAAGAGAATTAATTTTAATTTAAGGGTCTCTTACTGCAATATTATCTAGGATCTAGAAGTGAGCTCCTAGTCATCGAGGCACAAAGTTAAATGCTTAAAGTTTATAATATAATATTTTATGATATTAATCAATTTTTAGGGACAAATAACTGAGTTTTGTTAGTATTTCAGAAAACTTGGGGAAACGCAAATGCAACTGAGCGATTTATTGGGCAACTATACAGGAAATTATGTTCTTCATTTTTACAGTAATAATTATTTGCCGTCTTGCTAATTACTATTTTCCGTCCAAACCATTTGTTATTTAATCATTTCACTGCCAATTATACTTACATTTATCCACCCATTGCACTCAATAAGTAGATTATGTGCTGGATTTCACAGATCCCGCCCACATTTGGCCACACTCATTGCATCCGTTAATGAGATGCACACATAATGCCAGCACAAGAACAGAGTGTGCTCCATTGTATGTGTGTGTGTGTGTGTATGGGTGGGTGGGTGAGGGAAGGTGGGCAGGGGCAAGGGATTGTCTTGCACAAAGCGGCGATCCTTTTGGCAGAGCGCATTAAAGAGGCTGCCGCTGAAAAGCTTTTCATTCAAAACACGCAAATACCCGCAACATGTTTTCTTTTCCAGTATTAAACTGTTGTGTTCGAGGTCTGAGACGGAACCCAAAGGACTCTTGACTACAAGTACGACTAACGCGCCGCGTTATTGTGCATGGCATACAATTATGGCGCACAAAAAAAAATAAAATGGTAAAGAGGAAATATCAAAGCAAAGCAAGCCGAAGATTAAATACACTTATGGGAAGTTAACATGTTATTCAAGCTTAGAAGATACTCTTTACCCTATTAAGCTTGCCGACTCGATGCCTCGGGCTATTTTTTATATAAATAAAAGCCAACAAAAGTTAATAGGTTATCCAAGAAGTTCTATTATCAGCAGACTCTGCAGTGCAGTCTTGAATAGCAAACGCCTTGTCCCTTTGCGAAGCTTTAACTTGTTGAGAATTGCAAGCATCAAGTGACGCAGAAAAGCAAAGTGTGCAAGCCAGAGTCTATTTTCTCTGTGTATAACCTCGTGTCATCTTTGTGCAAGTGAAGTGTTTCACACTTTTCATAAAACCTATCCCTTTGGTGGAAAATGGTGGACCAAGGCTTTTTAACTTTAAGCTCATGTATACAAATCCATTTAAAATATCGTTTGAGTTGATTACGAAACACTAGCGACTCTTGGTAAAAATGGGGTTCCAATGAGAATGGGTAATTAACTGATAGCTTAAAATATTGGCCCCGTATAAAGCCAGGTAATACCCGCAAGCTTTTAATACATTTTCGAGAGCCCGTATGCCACATTTTGTGTACCCAACTTCCATTAAACGCGATGCCACGTGCGCTTGTTCTATTTGCTCTTTTTAATAAATACATCAGATAATTAGCCACATTCGGGGCAAAATTTTGGCAAACTGTTAATAATCTGACCAAGCCAGCGGGCAAAACTTTTCCCAAACTAGGCCACTACAAGCGAGTGCATGGCTTGCATCCAGAAGTGAGCCTTTCAAAGTTCGACTAATTAAGCTCTTTAGCTGTAATTTTGTATTTGGTTGCACACATTTTACCAGCTAATGCGTTTTGAGGGCTGGCTTATAAGCTGAGCGGCAGTGGCAGCTGCTTGAACAACCTGGGCTAAGACTCTCTTCATTAAGTATATGACACCGGTATATGCCCAGGGCCTAGACTCATTTTAATCTAATGAAGCGCACAGGCATCAAACCAACTGAAGTGTGTAATTTTCGCCCCAAAGGCAATTCTAGGCCATGTACACACGCTACCAAAGTCGATATGTCGTTGGCAATAAGACTTGTTGTGCCTCTGTTTGCTGTGCCACTAAAATAACAAAACACTCGAACGTGATGTCATGTCTCTCTTCCCCTCTCTGCTCAACAGGGTAGGGTGTTCAATTCAGTGAGACGGGTGTGTTTTTTGAAGCCAACAGTCAAGAGACCAAGTCTAAGGCAAAAGGCAAAAAGTAAATAAACTAGAAATAAGATTAATGCTGTTCTCTCTCTCCCTCCCTCTCCCTCTCTTTCTCTCTCTCTCTTTCTGACTCTTCTGTGTATCAGATCTCAAACCCGACACTTCGAAGAGCAGCATCCCAAATATTTGCCAGACAGCAAAAAACGACTTTAAAATGTTTCCAGGCTTAAGAATGGCCAAAAAAAAAAACAAAGCGCAAAGTAAATAACTGCAGGTGTTTACAGGCAGTAAAAGTTTCACTTTGACAAACGATAAATGGCAGACGAACTTTATTGACACCTGGCGCTTAAATCCTGCCAAAGGACATCAGCCTGACAGCAGCGACAGTCACTGTGTGTTAAGTGAGAGTAAACTACGAGATCGCTGGTTTTTGATTTAGTTTCAGCTGAAAGCAATCAAAAACTGTTAGCAAAGTTAGGAAGTTCAAATTTCGCAAATAACAACTATTTAAAACTTTAAGTTTTGTCAACCATAATGTGTTTAAAACTATGTCCTGAAGGCGTTTTAAAAATATTGACGATACCATCCACTAAGCCCAAAAAGCATTTTAAAGCTTACGCAATGCCAAAGCTTTGTCATAACTAAAACGATTTACATAGTGAACATGTTTATATCCTGCAGCCATTTTAAATTCCTAAAACATTGTTGTCTTGTATGTGTTTGTGTGAGGTTTGATTTATTTTTATATATGTCTATTTTAATGTTTGTAAATTCCGTTCACTATTTGATCTCTCTCTCTCTCTCTCTCTCTCTCTTTTGTTTAAAGCTTGTAACATAATTCTCAACAAAAATGGGACCTGCTGCCAGAGTGACCGTATGAACCTCTGTGCAAGCAAGCCATGGATAGTGTGACGTCACTAGCCTTCTATCCTAACAGGGAACGGATGTTATCATCGCACCTCTAAAATATACTTCATTTAATACCCCTTATAAAGATTAAACATGCTGAAGATTTTCTTCTCCATTTTCTACTAATCGATAAATATAGATGTTAGCCACAGTATTTATGTCTATTTATGTATATATATATATATATTTAGCTTTGTTAATATCTCACCACTCACTTTCTCCAAATTAAAAAAAAGAAACATGCATTTGAAGGACAATAAGCTTAAAATCGGAAAATTGCATAATTATCAGAAAAGTGTTTTAAAAGTTAGTAAAGAAAATATTATTTACAGTGTGAGGCTAATGGAAAAAGAGCAGCCACATCTGCTTAGAGTGTATGTATGTATGTAAATATGAGTGTATGTATGTGTATAATAAGTAGCCGGCAACCCTGCCTAGGGCCCAAAAACTTGTTTTCGTGTAACTTTAGAAAATCAAACTTTGAAACTTAGTGTGTTGCACTTAGCAAATTGAAAAATGTTAGTTTTAATTATTTACTGTGCGAAAAAGCTCTAAATTCATATTGCGAATGCTAGAAAGTCCGCAGAATGGGATAGTTACTTATCTTTTGAAAACAGAATAAACCCTCAAACTTGCTTTTAACGAATTATGTTTAATTTCAGTGAATTCTAACCAAATGCCGGTGAAAGACTTTGGCTTTGGAGTTGTGTGTGTATGGTTAATTAATGTCCGTTGACATGGTACCGTGTTATGCAAATTAGCTGGTTAAATGATTTAAAGTGATTAGCTCGCACCCACAAACCACACACATACAGACAGACACGCACACAGACACGGTAATTTAGTATGTGAGCTCTAAGCTCATTTGGCAGCAGTCAGTCCAAAAAATGTAGGATAGATTCAATTAGCATTTAAAACTTGTTTGCACAGCGTTTAAGCCAGACTACACCAATTGGCCACTTTGTTCATTTTGGCCAATTTGATGCTTGACGTAATTGAAAGCAATGTCAACATTTCAGCCTGACAGTTCCCTGCCAGAATAGACGAAAAGGAAAAACACAAATATTTGCCAAACCGAAACGAATGTGCCTGTCGCTTTCTCTCCCCCTCTCTCTTTATAAAAATATCAATTTCAGTTTGTGAATTAGAGAAAAGTTTGCCGTATTGAACTTGATAACTATTTCAGTTAAAAGTCTTACTGAAATTTTTTCAAGATATGCTTTTCATCATATTTCTGATAAGATAGACAATTGAATATAAGTTGTTTACAATTGCTAGGATTTCGAGGAAAACTTAAAAGTAATTGCCTGCCAAAGTTTTTTACTATGCTCAAACTTCTTAGCCAAGTTCTTTTGGCCACAATTTTGGCCAATTTGTTGGCCTGGCCATTAATTTTGAAGCACGCCTGTGATTATTTAAGAACGAAATTGCCGCAACGTGCGCTATCAACAAATCGAACTGCCATTGATACTCATCCAATTCAATATATGTTTAGGTACATACAGGCCATTAAACAATCGCCACGCGGCATTGTTACATTTTATTGCATATACCCTGTAGTCATTAAAATCGGCTGTTATGGATGTTAAGTTGTGAGCAACAAACGGGAGTAAATAACGTCAAGCTTATTAAGTGTACAGTCAGTCATCAATAAATTAATTATCTACATGAAACACAAAGCAAGGTTCCAGATTCAAGCCACCGGCTAATGCAGGGTTGTTGCGTCAAATATTCTAATTAATTTGAAACCTTTTAACTTTTTTCTACTTGTGTTACAAAGAGAGAGAGGGAGAGAGAGAGAGAGACCACCGAAGAGGTCATAAAAACCACTTGCCATAATAGTATACATTTTGTCAATCTTAACGGCTATTTTATCTAAGAGATACAAAATCTTACAGATTTCAAGTTTTCATGACGACGCAAAGAGAGAGATAGAAAGAGCATAAGACAGAGAGAGACCTTCGACCTTTTATCGACTAATTAAGCTAAGAGTCAGGAAAGCATAAGTGCTTGAAAAGCTTGCATAATGAAAGGTTGGTTAAGTATACTAGCTCAAAGCCTGGCTACAGGGTATTGACCAGTCAACTAAGCTCTAGTTAAACACATTCAGTTGTTTCATATTGCGTTTTATGGCCGTGTCAAGTTCATTTGCCCCCCTAAAAAACAAGTCCAACAGTTGAGTCACGTGCAGCCACAGCTTAAAATGGTGGGTGAGTACGGCGGCAAAGCATATCCCAAATCTTGGGCAATCGTCTTAACTTGAATTTCGCACTGTTTACCTAAGAAGTACGTGTTGCCATTGGTTTTTGCTGATGCTATTGGTATTTCTCCGGTCTCTGACTTTAAGTGCTACACTTACTGTCAAAAGTGTGTTAGCAGCATTTTCTTTTAACCGAATGGAATATGCAAATACAAATAGGAAAGTTAACTTTTCAATGTTTGCCCTGTTTATTTAACTCTTGAATTTTCACTCAAAACACAGCAACAAAGGCAATGTTGATGAGGTTAAACTTGAATATTCGCATTTAAATAGAACCAAAACACAAAGCAGCAACATTTAAGGGCTTGAAAGCCCTAGTTAAATAGATAGAGATGTGTTTGGAGTAGGTGAGTTGGTGAGACAGGCATCCGAGTCCTTTGACTGATAATTAAACTGTCAAAAACATGGTTCACGCCTGTAGTGGGCCCAACTTCAAAGTATTTTGACCATATTCAATGTTGCGGCCCGAGCCAAAATCTACATTAAATGCTAATTTCCCTTTAAAGCGAAAGCAGTTAGGAAAACAATATCCTGTTTAAGACTAACCGCACCGTAAACAATTTGCATGGCCCGGCCTGACGGGAAATGAGTTTCGTGTCGCTTTCCCCACAAATTCCGCAACAAGCTTTCGAAAAAAGAAAATTCCAGCCACCCACCTTGCGACGCCATAAAGCTTGCTACGGATTTTAAAACTTGCCGCTAGCTTAAACTAATGGCGCACATTAATCAAAGGACGCGTGTGCAGTTTGTTAAAAACCTTTGCTATACGCTGTGCGTAGACTTGTCAAAGGGGCGTATTAGGTATTAGGTTTCACTCTTTGGATACGAGTGGATATAGGGGCAGGTTTCACACATACGAGTCAAGTACCAATCATAGCATACAGAAAGTCGGACGAAGTCGAAGTTCCAGACAGCTACTTTTTAACTTTGACCCTAACTTATGTATGTATTCTTGTGGTGGGAGCGAACCTGAACCCATCTTCAGAGGAAGCCATAAGCTGAAGCGGGATCGACATCAATAAACTCTTTTAAACTTTGTAAAGCAGAGTATAATCAGCTCCTAAGTTATATTGCTCTAACATTAGAGGTTTTGTTATTTGCGAAATAAATTTTACCCTATTTAAATTACACTTTTCTAGTGCTGAGCATTATTTATTTGGCATATCATGCTTAACTTTTTTTCTTAATTTTGTGGGCATTTACCTTTTTATCAGTTTCTAACCTGCCCAAGTTGTCAAAGGCTATACAGCTTTTTGATCAAATAAAGGGCGTTAGGTGGGCCATTCGTGGCGGCAGGCCAGGCCTCATCGAAATAAATAATTATTTTATTTTTGTGAGCATAGCTTTCTACATTCTGGCCAAATTCAATTAGTGCACAGCCTGAAAGTGTGGCCCACGCAAGCACATACACGCCCCATCGGCCCGGCTCTCGACACTTTTGTGAGTGCCTCAGCAAAGGCTTTAATTGAATTTGCGGCATGCCACTAGCTGAAGTGCTTTAAAATGCCATGTATTTGGCATCTCGTATATGGCTCAAAAAAGGTACACAAAACGGGCCAACTTCTGTGCCAATTTGGCTAACAAAAGGCAGCTGCAAATAAACAGAAGACTTATTAGAGCAGCACAAATTGGACCTGGTCCTGTTGATTGCCAATGCCAAAACCGTTTATATTTGTGCACACATAGAGACTCGTACTCACGTTTGCTTATTCCGTTCCGTATTTCGTTGGAGCCGTGTATTTAAGTTGCTTTAGCATGCAGAGCGGCGCCAGTGGATGTCTCAAGCCCCTTCGGCTTGTTTCTGAGATGTTTATGTGTGTAAGTGATATTTATTTGCACATTGCTGGCGCCAGAGTCTGACACACTCGAAACACACACACACCCACGCAGACACAGTTTGACTGTCGCGTTGTCGTCTTTTTGGTAACGTTTATTAAATGTCCGACAATGCGTGGGTGTGCTTACATTTGGTACCGCCACGTTCCATGTCCAAAAACAAACTGAAAGCGTACATTCAGACACTTGTCGGGCGATGCCATTAGCCGGGAGTACGCGCAGGCGCTTGAGAGGGCGAAAGAGCGGCTCAATGGGGGGAGGGGGGCAGGGGAGGGGGAGGTGATGCTGCTGGGCGCCCAATTTGAAGCTGAGCGATTGTGGCAACAGCAATTGCAATAGCCGGAACTATACAAGCAGTCAACAAGCTATAATTGCTGTCGTTTTTTTCCGCAATACTCTGTAAATTTTGTTGAGTGCATGTAACCGAAAGTCAAAGCAAGCAAATGCTTAAGCATTTATATGCTGGGTATCTACTAGTCATGTACATCCGCACATTTGATATGTGCACTTTTTGCTTACTTGTTTTGGCCAAACTCTTAACGGCTTGTTACATTGGCCAGGCATTTATCGCATGTATTTGCCGTTGCGTTCCTGTTGGCGTGGCCAGGAAGGAAATCCCTTCATAGCAAATTGTTGTTACACTTATCTAGCTTTTGAGCCTGGCAATTACACACAATTTAATTTCATTTTCTCTTCCATTCAATTCACACATTTGTTTAAAAACAATGCAATCGAATAAACAATTGAAAAGGCTGCGCTGGACAGTTAATTAAATCGACACAAATTCAACTATTTCGGCTGCCTAGGGTCAATTGAAAAAGATGAACATATAAATGTTTGCTTTAAAGCAAATAAAAAATTGACTATTTTGCGGCATTTTCATTTTATCTGCTGAATGCATGTAAATTTATATTGCTTTCAGCTTAAACAAAAGAAAACGTCTAGAGTATTTAAAACAATATTTACTTGCTGCTGGCGCACATTCGATATAGCTCATAAATTAAATAAAAGTAACAATAAATAATAATAAAAACCGAAGATGCGCTTTTCTCTTTATTTTTTAAGAGTGCCCAACTTGAAAATACTTACATATAGCTTATATTACTATTGCTAAATGTATATATTTTTTTTTATAATTTTTTGTTTATAAATATGTGCATCTAGCTAATCTAAACTTTTACTTAATCTATTCTTTATTTCTTTGTGGTAATTATAGAGTGCACCAATAGCAACAATTCCATTGGCACCTGTGCAGGTGTGTGTTTGTGTGTGTGTGTCTCTGTATATACATATCTTGCCATTGTTTATTTAATGTGCACTTGAGAGGACTGCACAAATACAATAATTTTGTTTGTGCAATGACAAACGCGCCGCACAGTCGCTGTTATTTATTTTCCATTGCGTATACGTAGTGTGTGCCGCAGACAATTGTACAATTGAAATGCCAATCATTAGAGTTGGCACAGACGGCATTTCAATGGCGAATGTGCTCTAAACTCAAATATAACACCATTTCATGTGAGTTGCGGCAGCTGGTGCGGCGCGATTTAACGTAAACAATTTGCAGCCCGACGTCTGCAAATGTTTGACGTCCCGTGGGTGTCATTGTTTTTAATATCGTTGCATAAATATCATAAATATGCTTTTGTCAAGCGATTGCATTTATAGACGTTTTATTTCTTTCTGCGAGTGTGTTTGCGTGTGTGTGTGTGTGTGAGAGAGAGAGTGTGTGTGTGCTTATATTTGTGTATTTGTTGACTTGGTCATTAGTTGACATTGAGCCAAGCAGCGCAAAGGTCGACACGCCTCATTTAATTGCGTGCCAAAACAAAAACTATAAAAAATTTTCTATAGCAACTGAAACCTTTGACTTGGCCCACATTGTGTTGTTTTAAGCGTTAACAAGCTTTTGTGACCCCCTAGAATAAGGAATAATATATCATTCAAGCAACCTTTTGTATTAAAGACCAAGAAAAAGATTCAACGTTCTCCAATTTTTTTTTTTGAATAGGTTCTTGACATATTAGTTTTCATTCTCTTACATTTAAGGAAACGCCTATTACTATCTTCGGAGTACAGAGTATCTTCCCGTCTTGCTAACTCGTCCAGTTAACTTTTGTCTGCTCAGTTGTTTTGCATTATTTGTCGACTGGGCGCACACTAAATCCGACAATAATAACGCACGATACATTAATGCTCACCACAGACATCGACAGGACACGAGTTGCGCTCAAAAGGACATCCTCAAAAGGGTAACCATAGTTAGGACCAAAATATGTCGACCACGTCTCTATACTCATTTGGGTCCCGTATGGGGCACTCGCATGGCTTCGCTGTTGCCTCGGTGTCCTTATTGTGTGTCGAGCAGGTGGAGGCAATGCCACGGGCACCGGGCTGGAAAGCATTGCAACTCAGTTGGGTTTGCTTCGAGCCTTTGAAGTTGTCGTCAGGCGAACCAACCTGTTGACTGGAACAGCTAACGAGAGTGATTGCAAGGCAAAATGTGAAGAGTAACAGCAGCTGAAAAGGAGCATATTAAAATTATAGAAATATAGAATTATAAAAAAAGCGATAGAGTACGGATAACTTCGGCATGTCGAATATTTAATACCCTTGTAGATATTTTCCTTACAGTTTTGCAGATATGTGAGAAGGGTGAAGCCCGTAAACTTACTAATTCATGCCAGGTCGAGATATCTAGGCAAACAAAAAAGTTTTCCATATACTTGTTGACCGATTTTTCCTATGACAGCTATATAATATAGTTGTCCGATTCGGCCGGTTCCAACGTAAATACTCCCTGCAAGAGAAACTTGGAACTATGCAAAGTTTCAAAATGATGACAGACAGACGAATGCTGACATAGAAAATATATGCTTTATGCGGTCGGAGATTTCTCCGTCTAGCGTTGCACATTTCATGACAAAATTATAGTACCCCCTACAAGGGTATGAGAACTCGCAAATATGAACACGAGACAGAAATTACGTTAATGGCGACAACGGCAAGGACAACGCGAACTGTCAGGATGTTAAGGATGTGAGTGAAGTCACATCGTGTGCACTTTGATGGCTGCCACTGTCATTGTCACATAACTTGGGCTCAAGTGTGGCACACATGAGCATCATCAATTGCACAAAGAGCCAAGCACCAGGCCAGGCCAGGCCAACGACGCGAGCGAAGCACATTAGAAACAAAGACGTCAGAAATAGTGGGAATTTATGTTAAATTTTTAATGAAATCCACCGCACGAACAGGAATTGAAGCGAGTGCCTGCACTCGCATCCTGCTCAAGCCGGGTCCTCGAACTATAATCATTAGAGCTTGTTTAAAGACGCATATTCATGGCGGCATAATATCGTCGGAGGGTGGGCGGAGGCAAAACGTTGTGATTTCTTTGACATTTCAAATTAAATATGCAAATGTGCGCTGGGCGTTGGGCCTTGGGCGTCGGTAAATGGCGCCAACAACGGTTGCCGTTTTGTTGATGTATCCTTTGCTCGACTGAATATGATTTTCCTTTTTTTCTTTAATTTTTTTTATCGATTTTGGCTGCGACTGTTGACTAGAAACCGACACTGGCAAACTCGCTGAGAGTCTCCAGGCGCAAAAGTGAAATAATGAAAATATTTCCAAGTGAAGCTATATTATATAAATATGCGTAGGTATTATTGATGGCAATATAATATGCTATCTCTATAGGAAAGCGATGTTTTATAACAAAATTAATGAGGCAATTTTACGTTGGCAAAGTTAATGTGCTTTGACAGCAACTGTGCTTGGGCCGTGCTATAAATATTTATGGCGACACAAAAAAAAAAAACAAAATCATTTTAAATTCAACCAATATGAAGCGCATTTTATATTATATCATATACTATAAACATCTATTTCATCCCCGAGCGAAAATATAATTTATCTTAACTGCAAACATAAATCCCATTTCCAACTAGCTTGTTGAATTATAAGCAAATCTTAATATTATGTATATTATATAATATTATATTGAGAATTGTGATGCAATCCCTTTTTATCCCATTTTTAACTAAATTGGATAACATTTAAATATTTTTTTTTTGTTAATTTCTATTAAGTGGATGGCAAATGTAATTAAAAACCGAACCCCATACCGCTGTATGAAGATTTTAGATGCGGGTAGTCTTACTGTCGTCCAATCGTTTTGGCAAAAAACCTTGCCGTTTGTTTAAGTCGCCTTAAAGGTCGGGCAGGGAGTAGTCCTCTTGCGAGCAGGGAACGGTGTCTCAGCAATCTTTCGCTGTATCTGCTTGTGTGCCTTCCAATCTGTTCCTCGACTGTATGCAGTTTGAGGTCTTTATGGACGTACGTACCAGGGACAGTTCGTTATCTGACGTAGTACCCGATTCTGCAATACCTGTATACGTTTATAATTGGATTTGGCTGCGATCCCCCAAATCTGCACTCCATAAAGCCATATTGGCAAAATACAGTGCACGTATACAGCTCTTTTGCATCTAAGCGGCAAGGTGCTTCTTTTAGTGTTGAGCCACCGCAGTTGGATTATGTGGAATTTATTTATTAATGGTCGACCAAAATGAGTGTCTTCTTAATCATACGTCAAATTCTCAAAATTTAATGCTAAAAGCCTTATTAAAAATACACAATTTTTTAATAGCATCACCGACCGATGGAGGTGTTTTATTCGCCCGTTAGGCCAGCTATGCAACTTTTCACAGCCAATTTTGCCAGTGACGTTATTAGAGCCTACAGCTAAGAAGGAAGGTGTTAGTAGTAGTAGAATAGTGTTCTTAAGGAAACATTGAAAAAAGCAGAATTTACTATATTATTTAAGAAATTACAATAAATAGAAAAAAAAAAGATAGAAAAAAAAAGAATAAAGTAAAGAAATTTATACTAGATATATAGAGTGTTAAATAGATAGGATAAAGAGATAGTAATGGGAAATCACCGACCCGGAGAGGGAAATTTTATAGCCTTTCCGGCAAAGCTATGCCCCTGCTCATAGCTGGGAATGGTCAGTAAGTTCCCGTAGGTATCCTAAAATCCACGATTTTATAAGGGGGAGAGAAAGTTCGGTGGAAAAAACGTGATACGAAGTATTGTAATTTTTGCATTACACGTGAAAAGAATTGTGCGTAGCGTAAACTGTTGTGGATAGGAATAAGGGGCGATAGTTCCTGAAAGATCTGGAAGGATCAGAAAATTGAAGACGCCCTAACAGACAAGAAGAATCTATGTCGCCGACAATCAACTTATGTAGAAAGACAACATCGTCCTACGGTTGGTTAAGGACGGAAGATCAAGAAAAAGAAGCTGTAAAGCGGTAAGAAGTAGGATTGCAACCGAAGATTGCGGTCCAAATTTAAACCTCGTAAGGCAAAAGGCAGAAATTGCTTCTGAACAGATTCAACACGATACTGGCTATTGTTATATTATGGAGACCAGGTGCAAGAGCAAGATTATTCAAGGATAGGGCGAAGAAGAAAGATGTAGTGTAGGAGTTTGGTTATGTAAGGATCGTTAAACTCTGTATACCAACGCTTAATGAATCCGAGTACACCTTTGGCCTCATTAACGATGGTAGCTCTATGAAGATTGAATCAAAGTTTAGAATCAAAAAGAACGCCTAAATCCTTAACTGTTAGTATACTTTCCAATGGAGTATTGTCGATTATATAACTGACAAGATGAGGTGTAGTACAATTGAAGTTCAAATCATCTTGTAGACGAGAGTGATGTAGGGGATTAGTGTATGATAGAATAAGCTTCACATCGTCCGCATAAGTAAGTACATGGGCATGTGATATAACCGAGGGGAAATCATTTATAAAAAGAGTAAAGAGTTAAGGTCCAAAATGACTGCCGTGAGGAACACCAGATTTAGTTTAAAGCTGACATATTGACGAGGGAACTCGTTGAAAGGCAGCAGCCAAACGGTAAGCTTACCAAAGTCCTTGTAAAAGTAAATGAAGGATTTGTTTTATCATGCGAAAAATACACTCTGTCTAGTTGCAACATACTGCAAACAGTTACACAATTCGTCAAATAGCCCAGGGCGACTGACTGGTTAAAGAGAACGCGGCTGGCACGGCTCACACATATTCCGTTTAAAACTATTTTTAAAGTCTACGCTTAAGCACAGAAAGCCAAACATTTAATACCCTTGGATATGTGCTTTATCTCCATTTCCGACGGACTGTTCCTGTGTCAACCATTTGGAATAACTGTCCGTTCTGGCCAACTGACCTGCAACAAAAAGACGGACCACAGGGCCAAGTTCTATGTAGACGGTTTTAAAAAAATAAGTGACGAGTTATTATTTAAGCAGCAACTATACCAGACTGACGGCACATTTCGTGACCCCTCTCCAGGGGTAGAAAAATAAAAGAACTTTAGATTACTATCAACTAAAACGTCATTTTCATGAAAACAATAAGCCCTGTCAATAGTGGCTCTTAGCTTACTACCAGACATTTTTCCGTACAAACACTTAAGCCTTGCATTTAATAAAATGTTATAGAGGGTATCAAATTTTGTCATGAAATGTGTAACGCATAGAAGGAGAAATCTCCCTCCTCATATATCAGCGTTCGTCTGTCTAAACGTTTTTGTTTATCAAGACTTGACCAAGTTTAGTTTAACAACAATGCACTTTCATATCCTATCGACATCGGACAACCACACCATATAGCTGCCATAGGAAAGATCGGTCGAAAGTAGGTCCTTTCCATGTTTTTCAAGATATCTAGACCAATCCCGACATTTATGAGTTAAACTAGGCTGCTTGAATATGAGCCAAATCTTACTATATTATATAGTTCACTGGAAAGAATGGGTAGAAAAATGAGTTTTTGTGTGGCAATCAATATGCTGTTGTTCAAGATATTTTCATCAGCCTCAGCTTTTACGAGGCATCACTCTTTCCACAAGGCAACTGTCAACAAGGGTATTAAATCATCGGCGTGCCAAACATATCGTTTTTTTAATATTATGCAAAAGACTCTGGAGATTATTTAGTGCACAACATTTTGCAAGTGTGTAGGGACTTCTTTTGAGTTAAATATAGCAAACGTTGACCTGCTGCAGTTATTTTAACATATTGCCAGACATTTTTCCCGACAAAAAGACTTTAAACGTGCTATTATTTTTTTTAATATTATGCAAAAGACTCTGGAGAACGTTAAGTGCACAACAGTATTGCAAGCAAATGTTGACCCGCTGCAGCTAGTTTAATTTATTTTTAAAGAGTAGTTTAAACAACTTTAATTTCAATATGCTGCAACTAACGCATTTATTAAATTATCCAAAAAGAGTAGTACAAAAAGAACTTAAACAAAATTTGTTTTCACCTAATTACATAGTTGAGTTAACTTAATCAGGAAATTAGTTTTGCATCTTTTTAAGAATTTTGCTTTATGCTAACAAACAAATTAATTGTTCTCTGAATGGGCAGTTGCAATTAACTAAGAGAAAGTACATTAGTTAGCTGGGCCTTAGGCTCCGGCGCCTGTATATTACGGCTGATCCAGCCAGATTTTATACAAATATTTATAATAGTTAACAATTACTAATTCATACGAAATTAGGCAATGAAAGCTAAATTATAAATATTAATTTTGTTGTTGCTGCTGTTGTTGTATTGACTTTCATGTTTATGGACAGGCAGAAATATTAATCAAGGCAGCTTTTATTTTGTTTGTGGTTTGTTGATTGGTTCATTGCTATACAAAAAAAACATATCCAGTAAATTAAAATTACGTACGTACAAAATATTCCTTTTACAAACTAATATCAAAGTTTTGTTATCAACAGTTTAATTTGTGACCGTCGCATGCAGCATGCGCGTGCCTTGCTCTCTCTCTATATAGCACTATACAGTTAATACATTGTACATATATTATTTGTATATTTCATATAGCTGTTGCATGTTGTAAGTATTTAACTATTTGCTGTCTGTGTTTGTGTGGTTGCTGCTTCGATTGTTACGTTATGGCTATAAACTTCAATTTCCATTAAATTTTTATATTATTTTCTTCTTTATTTTTTACAATATTAATTGCTGTCTGTGGCTTCAGCTAACTTACATGCAATCAATGACTGTATTTTTTATCACAATTCCATTTAATAATTTCCATATTTGTTATCAATTCGCTGTAAATTGAAAACACCGCCCACTGTCAGGAGTGGCACGAGTTTTATGTGGGTTGCAATGCTATTGCCAACTAGTTTACAATAAATAATGAAACTTTTTATGAATGTTAATCAGGCTTTCGGTTGGACAGTTAGAAACTTCATGCTCTATACATATATATGTACATAATAATATAGGGATATTAGGTTGAAACTCAAAATGTTGGCTAGCAAATCATAAATATAAAAGTAAATCCATTTGCAAATTACAATAAAGATGTCAAATTTGACCTATGACCGAATCGTTATTGTTGCTCTTGCAATCTGCTGTGGCAACTGTCGCTGCATCCGTGGCAGCTGGGGTGGTTGGAACTGTTGCTACTGACGGCTTGCCTGCATTTAACTTTGCCTTCACTTTAAGCAGCAGGGCTTCAAAGGAATCCTCCTGCTGTGGGGCAGCTGGCGCTGCCTTAGGAAACACATACGAATGGTAGTTGTTGATGCCCGCATTGTCTGTAAGTTGTGTAATGTATTTATAATTAAATGTAACTTAATAGTCAAATACATTAACTAGATATCAACTCACCTAAATCTGCATAGGAGGCGCGACAGAATGCGCGTCGTCCGCCAAAGCTAATGTCATACATGTTTATTTGCGCATCTCTGGCACTTGTGTCGATTGCCGTGAAGGCGTCCTGCGCACGTTCAAAGGTCACAAAGCCGTACTTCATGCTGTTCGATTTTAGAGTTGAATTAGTATCAGATATTAACTTTTCGTTATTCTGATAACTCACCCATTCTCCTTGTAGTGTATGGTTATTTGTTTGATGCTGCCATAGGGCAAAAATTTGCGACGTAACAACTCCTTGGTGGTATCCGGCTCAATGCGGCCCACATAAACAATGCGACGCTCCTCAACAGCTGGCTGTGATACATTACGATCGACATAGCCACGTCTGTTGTTGTTATTGTTGCCATACCGCGTAGCTGATGTGGAGCGCGAACGCGAGCGCCTATGCGGACTGCGACTTCGCTCACGGTCGCTGTATTCTGATCCCGAGGTAGAGCAATTGTCCCGTGTCTGATTTTTGGAACGCCGCTTGTTGTAGCTAGTGCGGCGTTGTCGCTGCTGGCGTTCGTATTTGCCCGCCTCCGAGTAGGACGAGGAACTGACCGAGCTCCGATGGCGTCGTGTGCTGCGCGAAGAGTAGCCGCCACCACCAATACTGCTGCCACAGGCCGGCGTCGCGTCAGAGTGACGCAAACGTTCAATTGAATTTGAATTAGAACGTGAACGATATGAAGCGAGGCTGCTACAAGTTGAAGACGAGGATGAGCTGCAACTCGAGTCATTCGAAGCGGAATCAGCGGTGCGACGTTTACGATAGGCACGACGAGTTCGCTCACGCGATTGTCTCGTCGTGGGCAAGGTCAACAATGGAAATTCGGGTTGCAGTTCAGTTTGTGTGCCCATGCTGGCCATGGGCTTACGTGTGCGATTCTTGGGCAGATGCATAATGACCATATCCTCGCCATGCTGTGCATTCTGATCTACTGTCGTCGTCGCTTTTGCTATCCGTGTAGTCAGCGCTTCGCAATTCGTTTGCTTGACGACTTCACTCTGTATACTGGCTATCAGCGAGTTGGTCATGTCCTTGCCCGCCTCGCTCCCATTGGAGATGTTGTACAACAGCACAGACGATTTTAACAGTGAGCGCGATGAGGGTGTTGTTGTCCTATTGTCCCTGAGCGCAACGCTTGCCTGATGCGGCGGTATCGTAATATCCGTGTTGCAGCTAACCGAAACAATAATAATCTCTTCATAGTCCGCCTGCATCTTACTGTTGGTCACGACCTGTGCAGTTTGTGCTGGCTCCACCTCCGGTTCAGTCTCCATGCAGTATGTGTCCTTAACAATATCCTTGAGAGGCGGCAATTTCGTCACCCTTGGCACCTTGGCCGTCACCCGCGAATCGATAATCTTTAGCTGCTGTGCTCGTTTCATCTCCAGCATGCGTAGAACTTTGTTCTTGGCCACAGTTATGGGATCTGTGGCAACTGCCACCTGGCTCGGCGGACACTTCAGACTGTTCACAATGCTGCTGATGGCTGCTTTATGCGGCGACTTTTGTGCCTTTTGAACAAGTGTTGGTGACATCACTTTGCAAGGCTCCACTTTTGTTTGCTTGGCAGGCGCGGAAGCCGACGCTGACGACTGTTTGGTGGGTACAACTGCACCACAGCGCCGCTGTTTGTACTCCTCTAGATTGAGCTTGCGTTTGGGCGCAGGCGTTGCTGCCACAGCGCTGAGCGAGGCAGTCGCCGCATCACGTTCATGCTTTAGCAGCGCCAAATTCTTGCCGCCCAGACCAAGACCCGTATTAATTGGTTGCGACTCCGTGGGCCTCGTCAATGGCTGCTGTCTGCAAGTTGGGGATTTGGTAGCCTCTTGAGTTTTCTTAGTCGAAACTTTGGACTTGCTGGTCGTGACTGCGCCTGCTGCCTTGGCGCCCACTTTGCGCTTTAGAAAGTCACATTGTTTTTTGTTGGGCACCAGGCAAATGTTGTGGCTGGCCTTTGGCTTCGCTTTGACAGCGGCTGCTTGTGAAATTGGTGCTGTCACTGCCGCTACTGCTGCAGGAGGAACTACAACGCTCGCTGCCTTGGCTGCGTTTTGATTGTGAACTGATGCTGCCTTGTGCTATGTGGAGACATCATTTGAAGAATGATTAACATGCTTCAAAATGTTTATTGTACACCTTTTTGTACTCACCTCAGCGGTAACTGAACGCTTGGCCTGCTTAGGACACCAGGATGGATCGGCCTTTACATTGTCCACATAGCACAAATCATCTGTGGCGGCGGGCTCTTCAATTTGTTTGGCCACCCACAAAGACTCATCCACATCGATCACATCGACGGTCTCTACATCGATAATTGAGTCCGAGTCATAATCGGAATCACGACTCTTGGATGATATAATCACAGGCTTCGGGAGCACTGCGACTGGCCTCTCAGCTGCAATTACTTGTGGTTTCTTGGGTTCGACTAAAGCTGTTTGTAAATTAATAGGAGTTGCTGCGTCTACCATGGGTTTTACATGGTGGGCATTCTTCGTAGACAGTGCATTTAAATTATCGGCAAAATCATCTTTTGTGATAAATTCAGCCAAATCAAAATTATTCACATCAATATTCAGTCCCAGAGCATCCGATTCAGAGCAGAGAGTGTTTGTGCTAAGTGTGCGTTGTTTGCGCTCCTCCTGCAAGGGAAATGCTTCAACAGGCAGCAGGCGTTCATCAATCTCATCGTAATCGCTGGAGTGTGACTCATAATCCCCTATTGAAGAGCTGTCGGTGCGTGTGCGAAATGTGGAATTGCTGCACTGGCTCAGTATATCGTCGTCCTCCGGCTCTCGGGCGGCGTCCTCGTCATCAGAATCAATCAACGCGCTGAGCTGACGCTGCTGCTCAAAAGCCGCCTCGGCCTCGCAGTCTGTGATGGCCCTATAGACCTGACCATTGAGCCCGTTTGCATCGTCGCTTAGCTCTTGCTCCACAAAGTCGCTATAGATGAGCTGCGGTCGAAAACAGGTTAATTAGAGTGATTCTATAAAATGAATATTCCAGACATTACCAAGTTTTTTCTATGCTGCAGCTGCTCCTCGGCCTCATTTGGACTGAGCAGCGTTTCATCTGTGGGCGCAATAGGCAGAATGCCATTCAGCGTGTCCGTAAGTTGCAAACTGTTTATGGATTATAAGATAAACATGAGTAAATGTGGTATTTATTTGTAAAGCAAGCACATACTCATCATTGGCTGACCAGAAACTAGGCTCTGGATCATATTTGACAAAGTTCCCCTCGTAATGATCCTCGTGAAACACATTTAGCATACGTGAATCCATAATAGGTGAGTTCATAAAAGTAGGTCTGCAATTGTAAGTGAGAAAAACTGTAATTTTTTGTAAAATAGTAGAACTTACACTGTAATAATTCAACTTTTTAGTTAATAAAAAGCAAGAATTCAAAAAGCAAGTAGGCCTGGTATTTAATATCCCTTAGCATATAATAGCTGAAAATCTGTGAGTTTGTTCGACCAACGTCAAGAGCGCAGCAGACAACAAGTATTTATAGCGCAGTCGATTTTTCAAGCAATATATCCAAATTTTTTTTAAAATTTATTTTAAAAAAGAGTGTAATGCCCAAAAAGGTAATTACTCGACGTCAGCGCAAGGCGGCAGAGGCAAAGCGCCAATCCGAGAAAAATGCGCGTATTTCGCCGGAGGCTCAGAATGGAAATGGAAATGTTGTTCCGCTGGCGACAAACACGCTGGATATCAAACCGTCATGCAGTGGTGTCAAGCCGGAGCCTAAAATCGCCGGCAAACAGCCATCTGCAAAACCAACCAGCTCAAAGACCACCCAATCGCAGCAGCCAGCAGCAGAGGGAGCAGAACTAAATCCAGAGGGCAAGACGACAGTGACAATTATCGTTAAGGACAAGACCACACAGTCGGATAAGAAAGTATTCGATTTGCTCGTCGATGAGAATATTCAGAAGCAGGTTGCCAACGGAGCAGAGGGCGCCATGCCGCCACCACCACCGCCCAATGAGCAGGGCTCGTTCAGCAAGTCCTTAACCCGACGTGCGGTTGCAACATTTACCAAAATTCAGAAGCTCTCGAAAGTTTTCAACAAAAAGATGAATTACAAAACTCCACCAGCTAAAGTGGCCGAACCAATGAATTTATCAAGCGCTCAACTGGATGAGACCGTGAAGACTGCTCTCAGTGGGCCCCCGGGCAGCGATAATAAAGCAAACAAAACCTGTAGCTGCGAGTTCTGCAAAGTGGTATTAAATCAGCTCTTGGCGGGCAAGAAACGCGCAAATGAGAAGAAAGTCTGCAAGAATGCCAACAGGCGTCTCCCACCCAACCATCTGCGCTCCTTATCGCCTGGACGAAATAATATTATCAATAATAATAATACCACTAATGATAATAACCCAATAGGGCTGCCAGTGGAGGCCAAATTTGAAGATGACAGCAAAACCACGCAGCCACCTTCGGTAGCGACTCGGCGGCGCATAATCCAAATGCTGGAGAAAAAGGAGAAGCTGCTGGAGAAGGATGTGCTCAAGAAAATAAAACAACTCAACAAGCAGAACTCCAAAATTAAGGCAACGGAACAGCTAATAAAGAAAAACGAGGCAAAGCAACAAAAAAATAAGCCAAGCATTGCAAATAAGACCACAGGACAAATTGCATCAACCAAACTAACAAAATCCGCGCAATTGGTTGCCACAACCAAGACAACACAAAAATGTGATACCTTTGCAGAAATGCAAGCTAACACAGGAATGAAGGTAAGGGCAAACGAAGGACCAAAATTTTCAAAGCCTCCGAACAAACCCAAACAGTCAGCCAAAGTGGCTGACATATCGACTGCCATCCAGCAGCTCTCAGTGGCACCTGTAGATGCACCTCCACCCAAAATTATAGGAAATACTGGTTACTTTATCTTGACCGGCAACGAAGAGCAATTGTCCTCGCAGCTCAACAGTTTGGCAGCTAGAAACGTGCAGGTCCAGAATTATTTGGTGCTGGAGCCGGGCGTGACTGATAAATTGGAACAACAGCTGGAGCAGCTGGAGAAAAATCACGAGCAGCTGATGCAACGCATGAGGACTAAGCACGATATGATAGCCACCCGTCGCCAAAGACACTCAAAGGAACCAAACAAATATACTTAAATTTAATTAAATTTATGACGATGTACGCAATTGTATGTTACCAATGGTTACAGTGCAGATATATGTTGCTTAATATGTCAACCACAAACCAAAATACACACGAAAACTTCCAAATTTTTACATATGTATGACAAACTGAAATTAAACTTCTATTTTGGTAATTTTTAAGGGTAGCCACTCTGCGCCTGGTATAATAAGTAAATAATTGAATTGTGACTGAGAAGGGTCCACTCAAAAGACGTCCGTATCCGTTGTATCCACGTGCATGTAATTTCGAAATCGATAACATTTTCATTTAGGCGCGCATACGACAACAAGTTGGCAACGCTGAAAATGCACCAAATAGTAGCACAAAAAGGAATGGCAAAAAGCAGCGTGGCACGTTTTTAGCAAGCAACATGCTGTTGTTTCTACCCTTCGAGATGCCGCAATTCAAATGCCGCATCCCCATGTTTATATTTGTTTTTAAAGTATTTTATATCTTAAAAATGGACACAATTTATAAGTTTAGTGATCACATTTAAGGGGAATTCATAAATCATTTTTGAGCAAACCGACTAGCATCAGAGAAAACAATAACAACAAACACCGCACACACACATACATACATAGGCAAATACAGCACGCACGCACACACACAACGCTAATGGCACGACCACGTGTGTGTGAGTGCCGCCGCCGCACCATGTGCTTTTGCTTTTAAAATATTTGTATTCGACTGTGTAGGTGCACGCATATGTATGCTGATGCTCAACAACAATCTATTCGATATTCGTTAAACTTTACTATCACATTTCAGACACTCACTACACTCAAGCGTTTTGTTTAGAAAGCTGTTTTCATGATAAATAAGTGGCAGGAGATGGCAGACGACGAAATGCGAGCCCTCTACATCGCTAGCAGTTCCAAGCGAATTTTTTTTTGTTTAAGCTCTAATATCATTTGCACTTGCTGGCGGCAGGAGCACCTGTCCATGTTTGATTTTCAACACTAATAGTATATTACCTTTAAAGGATGCTGTATTACCCTATGTTGTAATTGATAGGTAAATCAATGTTTTTAAATTGTCTTGAATTATTTGTTGCCGTTGTCTGTTTGTCTGCTTTAACCTCACATGTTGAGCGCCGCGTCTGCAACGCCAACGCACACACTATTTCAATTATTTAAATTGATTAAGATTGAAGACTTTGTTGCTGCTTTTGTTTATTATTTAAGTTTAAATTAATTAGCAAACACTACACAGTTTTTATAGGATTTTTATCTAATAACTTTACGAATCACATTGCTGAAATGTGTTCACGTGGACGCGAACCGCGGGGAATAATTTTATTTGAAGAATGTGACCGTTGTCTCTGTTTTTCTTTACAGCTGTTTCTCAGACAGCGACCTGTTCAATAACATCAACTGAACTGCTATTAACAGCGACTGTAAAAAAAGGGGAAAACTGCCGTTATAAGTTAACAGATTTTTTTTTTATTTTTGTTGCAGTCTGTTTCAAAATGGCATTAATGTAAAGGTGATTTAAAACATGCTCCAATTTTAATTTGCGAGCAATTCATGGGCATGAATAACATGTGCACAACAGAGCAAAACTGGTAAATGCATATTTCACTGTTTCAATAAATATTAATATAATAAAACGTGGCGTATATTAACGCTCCATTTCTCAAGCAACGATAACGTTCTCTGAGCTCAATACGATTTTTTATGAACTCCAAAAATTGTTCACACCGCTTCATAGTTATACTCATTACTTTTGGGAGTTACCCAGATGTATTCCTGAAATCTATCCTATCTAAAATAATTATAATTTCGTTGAAACTCGAAAGTTGTTGCTATTCAGATTTATTAGTATGGACTTTAATTCGGCAGACAGAGAGACAAGGTCGGGCTACTGGCATACGAATATAAATATTTTGAAAGAGGAATTGCTAGGCTTTTGGGCAGAGCTTTTTAAAAATGTGCCCAAAGCATTAACATTTTATCGGGACGATTAGCGCATATTTCGTTTCAATGAGAATACGTTATGTGTACATATATTATATTAAAAAAAGTGGGTACAGGTTAATCTGCTGTGTGTTTAACGACAATGCGGAAGATATTTATATAAATAATTAACGCCGTTTAACGCTAGTCCATTCGCCATCGTCGCCGGCTTTATTTTCTGCAAAGGAAAAACAAATTATATTAATTTTTGTGTATTTATGATATTGGATTATTTAAAACTCACCCTTGTCCTGTGCCTGTTCTCGCTTGGGTGGGGCTTTCTCCTCACGTGGAGATGGAGCAGTACGCCAATTACCACCACCTCCACCAGCACCACCAGCAGCACCACCTCCGCTGACGCCACCACCGCCTTCCTTAGGTCCAGCACCGCGCACATCGCGTCTCTCACCAGTCGGACGGCGATTATCACGATCGTTCTGACGTGGCGAATCGCGCCAGTTGCTGCCTGTTTCACGTTGGGGCTGATCATCGCGACGGAAGCCACCGCGATCATCGTCACGGCGGGGTCCGTCGTTTCGCCGGAAGGAATCACGATCGCGGTCACCGCCAAGACGGTCGGAGCGCTCACCACCACGACGCCACTTGTCATCGCGGCCAGATGGAGCACCGCCACCACCACGCTCAGCACGTTCCATCCCAGCACCCGGTCCACGTTGCGATTCTGGTTCGCGGCGCACACGCCAAGACGAATCAGCACCACCATCGTTATCCTTGCGCTCTGCGCGCTCGGGGCGATCGTTGCGATCATTTCGATCATTTCGATCATTACGATCATTACGGTCGTTACGGTCATTACGGTCGTTACGGTCGTTACGATCATTACGATCGCCGCGATCAGTGCGTTCATTGCGATCAGTTGGAGGAGCATTACGACGCCACTCGCTGGCACCTCCGGCTGGTGCAGCACTGGGGCGCTCAGCCCGGTCGGCACGTGGACGCCACCCATCACGCTCCTTTTCGCTGCGCTCACGCTCGACGGCGACTTCGCGGGCGAGACGTTCGCGGTCTTCCAGGATCTTGCGTTCGGCTTCCTCCTCCTTGGCACGCTGTTTTTCGTATTGCTGGCGACGTTTCTCATCTTCGGCCTCACGTTCCAAACGACGTGCTTCGGCTGCGGCGCGCTCCTCAGCTTCGCGAGCATGTCGTATCTCTTCCTCCTTGCGGAAGCGTTCCTCCTCCTTAGCACGCAGATATGCCTGGCGGCGTTCCTCCCGACGACGCACCACACGATCAGCCAGACGCTTCTTGCGTTCCTCGGCGAGAGCAATTTCAAACTTCTTAAGCTTCTCCACGTAAAGGGAAGCACGCTCCTTTTTGAGTGCATCGAGGTACTCATCGCGATCGGGGTACATGCGCTTAAGGCGATCCTGCTGACTGACAGCATCCTTGCGTTCGGCAATTGCGTTCTCAATGCGAGTTTGTTCTGTAGCCTCCCAAAATTCTTTGTCCTTGACATTCTTCTCGGCCAGATATTTCTCAAAGAGCGGTATCTCCTCGATGCGCTTGGCACGCTCAAAGTAATCAATTTTCTTCTCTTGCGACTTAAGCTTGGACTGCAGCTCCCTACGTTCTCGCTGCAGCTCCTCGCTCTCACGCATCGCGATCTGCTCAGCATCGAGCTTTTTGATGCCTTCCTCGTCCAGCTTGGATAGCATTTTCTTGCCGTGTGCAGTCTGTGATATTTGCTGCACCTTTTCCTTAAGGCTCTTCTCCTTGATGGCCTGGATTTCGTTCTCGTGACGCTTGCGTTCGCGCTCTTCTTGCTCCTGTTCCAGTCGTTTCTGTTCGGCCAGCTTCGCTTTGCGCGACTCCTCCTCGTGGCGACGCGCCTCTTCCTCTTCACGCGCGTTGTTCTGCTTCTCAATAAACTCTTTACGATCTTCGATGATCTTTTGACGCTGCAGAATGCGCTGATGCTCTCGATCCTTAATCTCATGATAGTGCTGTACCATTTGGGTGCGCAGCTTGGCTCTCTGATCACGCTCCCGATTTGGATAGACAATGGACACGGCTCGGGTCAATACAGTTGACATGTTGACTAATTGCGAGCGGATCTGCTCTGATGGCATCGACTGCAACGTCGGTCCATCAGGACGATATTCGCGCTGACTCTCAGTTAGATCGGTGCCAAAATAAATGCTGTTGCGCTGGTGATCGATGCGTATCTGCATGTCGTTGTGACGGACAGACTCCACCAACAATTTCTCCATCTCGAAGATGTTGCAGAAAGGCGCCAGCTCAAGTAGTCGTTTGAACTCGATGCTCTCATAAACTTGTGAGATTTGGCGAATCAGACGCATAATAGTCACATCCTTTAGCGACTGAATGTATGGCGTAAGGAGTGTATTCTCTGTTTCGCTGCTCTCAATGGTGTCCACAATAGACTGAATGCGTTTGCATAGGTTGAGTGGATTAAAGTCCACCTCGAGCCAGTTGTACAAGTTTCGGAACTCGTCCGACACTAAATTCGGCACATTCAAACGCACCTAAAGGAACAAATGGTAAAACCAATACTAAACAACAATATGCAAGTCTATTTACTTACAACTTCACGAATAAGGGAGACACGTGTGGGTGGTTGGGGTAGACCCAGCAACACAGCCAGTTTCTGTGCCTTTTCAAGTGGGCTCTTATCCGCCTCGATAAAGCGATCAAATTCCGGATGCGCTGACGGCAATGGTATCGATAGCGTAGCCAGCAAAACATGAGCTGCCATACGCTGCAGATCATCCTTGGTCAAGTTCTTCTTGAGCTCACGCGTCAACTGAAATAGTTTGAGCAAAGCGGCTGCATGGAATAGCTGATTACCAGCCTTGCTAAATACCATAGCTAGCTTCTGATAGTAATTGGCCATGGTTTTGGGCACCGGCGTCTTCTTGGACATGGCCATCAGGCCGTGAATGTCCTCAATTGCCTTGTAGGCTTCCTGCCACAGTTCCATCTGAATGGCCGAGTCCAGCAGGTAGAGCCTGGTGTCCAGGCACAGCTGCTGCGTTTCGACCTTATTAATAGAAACGCCCGTTGTTTGATTGCTGCTCTTACAAATGTCCTCAAGATGCTTGCGCAGCTTGTCGCACAAGCGCCGGAATTCGCTCTTGCGATTGTACTTCAGGCAGAACTGGAAGGCCATGCGCGCAATATCATGATAGAGTGCTTCGCAATGCGTGTTCACGCGCAGCAGCTCCAAGCATTGGCAGTAAGATTCCCACAAGAATTTGACCCATGGCAACAAAATGGTGCGATCCGAACGATCCTGGGCATCTTCGCCGCAAACGGCGCTCATCAAGATGCTCTCCGGTGTCGCAATGTTATCCAGATCATCCAATTCCAGCACCGCGACGGCGGCCGATGATTGCGCTTGAGCCGCCTCAGTGTGCTCTTCGGCCATCTTCAAGTAGCCGCGTATCACATTTTCCAGTGAGTTCACATTGACCAGCTGGAACATGTTACGGTATTGGAAGAGACCCTCCTTCGCGATATGCGACTTCTTGAGCTCCACGCACAAGTACAGGTACTTGAACATGAGCGGCTCAATGACCGTCTCCGAGTAGGCATAGTTCCACCTCTTGTTGCGGAAAACCTCCTGCAACGTGTCCAGGGCACGCAAAGGTTTTCCCACCTCAATAAATTCTTCACAATAGAAAGAGAAAGAAACGGTTTCAAATTGGCATTCACAATAGAGCGTGTGTCACTTTTGACATTTCGCTTTGGTCAGCTAATTCGCTGCCGCATGGAAAATTTTCATGCACTTACCATTGGCTCGTTTCAGAGCATTTTCAGGACGTTGAGTGTAACGTGCCATTTTAACTTGATTACAATTTAATGCACTGACACTTTAACTTGTATTTTTCACTATGATTGGGCAGCTATGAGGCTTGATGTAGCAGAAAATTTATAAAAATCTTCAGCTCGCCTACGTGTGCCTCCGAAATTTATGCAAAATGACCGAGTTGATGTTTGACAGAGTTGCACGTTATCCGTGCAATCGATAGCTCATACGAATATATCGATATTTTGACAGCTAAATAAAGAAAAAACAACAAATGCACATGCTAATGCTCATAATAATATTTACAATTTAGAAAAAATGACAAAGTTATGGAAAAAATATATACTTTGGTTTGCCCAGGAGCACGTTGACTTTCGCGTCGCAGAGTTCGAATCGCTTGTTAAATTGTTTGGCCTACAATTTCGAAATTTGTCGGAACATCGTTTGGTAACTAACAACGCCTTCTCGATTTGAAAATCATTTAATAAAATAAATATTTGATAGAAACCTTTTTGGCTAGTGGAGTTTCCCAATGATGAAACAGCACTGCAGTACGCCTCCCGATCGATTGCACTGCGGTCTATCATCGAGCTATTCTCGCACGCGCACACGTTACCTGAATTCCATAGACGTTTACGAGCTCACGTGGACTTGCATCAAGAACCGCTTAAAGAGTGTTTCAAAGCGGAAAGTTTTAAGATTACTGTAGAAACATACAACAAGCACTTTAGCCAACAGGAAAAGGTTGAAAAGATCGAGACCATGGACTATCTTCCAATCGAAGGAACAGTCGATCTTAAGAATCCACAAGTCGAGTGGTGGTATCTGGAGTTTTGGGGCTTGGATCCTACTGCTGTGCCTGTTACACCCGAAGATATTCTCTTTGGACGCATGATGGCCCAGGGCCAGCGACATTTAATTAAGCAGCTTTCGCTAAAGCAACGCAAATTCATTGGCAATACCAGCATGGATGCACAACTCAGTCTTCTTATGGCCAACCAGGCAATGGTGCGTGATGGGGACCTGGTTTTTGATCCGTTTGTGGGCACCGGCTCGCTGTTGGTGAGTGCCGCGAAATTTGGAGGCTATGTCCTAGGCGCTGATATTGACTTTATGATGGTGCATGCACGCTGCAGGCCCAGTCGCATATCTCAAAAAGTGCGCGACAAAGATGAGAGCATACGCGCCAACCTCCAGCAGTATGGCTGTGCGGATCGCTACATGGATGTGTTGGTCGCAGACTTTTCGAATCCACTCTGGCATAGACGCATTACCTTTGATAGCATCATCACCGATCGTAGGTACACCGATTGTTGACTAGCTATTTAGTAGAACTTAAGTTTATTTATTTATTGTTAGCTCCATATGGAATACGCGAGGCAACTGAAAAAGTGGAGAATAAGCTTAACCCCAAGGAGAATACAAGAACGGCAACCATGGCGCATTATCCCTCAACCTCACATTATTCCCTTCAGCATTTATATGCAGATCTGCTGCAGTTTGGCGCAACACACTTAAAACTTGGCGGACGACTTGTTTGCTGGCTGCCCTTTCACCGGTGCGTACGTTAGTCTCCAAATCCAAGCGAATTAAAGTTTTTAATTAAACCTGCTTGCAGTGAGGACTACAGCGAAACAATGCTACCTCAACATACACATCTGCGCCTAGTAGCCAACTCGGAGCAACAACTGGCAGGCAACACAGCGCGTCGTTTGCTTACTTATGAGAAACATATGGAATACATTGAAGAAGCTAGCTCCAGTGACAGTGTAACACAACTCGCTACTCCGTCTACGCAGGAATTTAGAGACCGCTATTTTAATGCAAACGGCGCACTGGAGTCACGTCAGGAACGCCGCATGCGAAAAGCGGCACTGCGAGAGCAGGGTCGCCAAGAAATGGAAATGCGTGGTAAAATTCACAGCGATGGGCGTGCTAAGAAATGCGAGTTAAACAAAGCTCGGTTCAACTAAATACTTTACTAAAATACACAAAAACATAGGTATATATTGTTAATTTGTGACTCGTGCCTGTGTTTGTTCTTGCACACAACATTTAAAAGTCTTCGCAAAGCTGTCCAGCAACGCTTCAGTCGCCTCGGACATGCTGATGTGCCGTCCCAGCTGCTCGCTGAGAGAAGTTACACCTTTGCCCTCAATTCCGCAGGGCACAATGTGATCGAACCATTTCAAATCAGTCGAGCAGTTAAGGCCAATGCCATGTGTTGTGACGTAACGCGAACCGTGTACGCCGATGGCACAAATCTTACGATCGCCCACCCAAATGCCCGTATCCTTCGTGGTGGTCGCATTTGCTATGCCCATTTGACGGCAGGTTTCAATCACAGTGCGCTCCAGCGTGCCCACATACCAGCGTATGCTTGGCGTGAATTGACGCAGATTTACAATTGGATAGGCAACTAATTGGCCGGGACCGTGAAATGTAATCAAACCGCCTCGATCTGTGCGGTGGAAATCCGCGCCCAGCTTGCGCAGTCGATCCTCGTCCTGCGATGTGTAGCCTTTGGTTCGTATGCCTATGGTGTAGACGGGATCATGTTCCAGGAGCAGCAGAAAATTACGAAATTCCGCATACTGCGAGACATTTTGTTTTGCCAGCTCTTCTTGCAACCGCAGTCCAGCTGCGTAACTTTGGCGTCCAGCGCGTACAACAGTTACTATCGGCTGAGCTGTAGGCATTTTGTTTTGTTTACAACATGTGGGTCAAATTACGTGCGTCAAACTAGCGTAGGTCTCTGCGTCGATATTTCGAAGTTGGTTCCGGAACCGGAATCATCTAATGATGTTTTTAAGTACATAATCAAATAAATCTTGATGGAAAATTGTACAAAACAAAATTATTCACAGCCTATGTTCTATGTTCATTTGTTTTCGAATTTTAATATGGGCAAATAGATTCTCAGTATTTATTACATTTTTTAATTCAGAGACAATGATTAAACGCTATCACCTATCTAACCTTCGAACTATCAAAACTATCAATATTTATTGGGCCGTGCTTAAGATATTTGTACAACAGTGGGACAAACCCCGTTGCCCTAAAAGAAGTCTTTCTCTTGAACCCTAATATCTTTTGTCAGGTATAATCCCCCATTGTTAAAAATATTTTAAGGCTGAAATCAAACAATTTATGAGTATAGACAGCTACCATTTGATTTTATTTTACAATTCTGCAATAAAAATTATTGTGTTATGGGCTTAAAAAAATAAATTGATGCGATAAATTGATGCCAGCTCCAGATCCAAAAATCGACTCTAATGATTTAGTTCAATTTAGTGACTCGTTTGGTGAACTATTCTTGCAACTCTGTCGTAAGCTAATTTTGCCAAAATATAATAGTTGTAAGCATTTCCATTAAGAATGGTAAGTGATATACCAGGCAAATATAAAACTAAATTGTAAAAAATTGTTTTGTAGTTTTCATTGTTACACAAAGAGGAAAATGCACACGACAATGCACTCTGGGCATGCGCCTGGGGACGCGACCCGGAGCCGGCTAGTGACGACGGGGAGGATGTGGTAGAGGAAGAAAATCCTTTTGATTTTGACAAAAAAGAGAGAAAACCAACGGATTTCATTGTGACCGGGGGTCTGGACGACCTGGTGAAAGTATGGGATGTACGTGAAGATAATACACTGAAACTGCGACACAAGCTAAAGGGACATGCTCTTGGTGTCGTGTCCGTTGCCGTGAGCTCTGATGGTCAAAGTAAGCGCTAGTCGATAATTCAAAGGATAATGTACAATAGATATTTTCACAGCAATTGCCAGCAGCTCGTTGGACTCCAGCATGTGCCTTTGGAATGCCAGGACTGGCGATAAGAAACATATGTTAACATTCGGTCCAGTTGATTTGTGGACGGTGGGTTTCTCGCCGTGCAACAAGTATGTCATTTCTGGCTTAAACGATGGCAAGATCTCTATGTACAGCGTGGAAACTGGAAAAGCCGAACAAGTGCTGGATGCCCAGAATGGCAAATACACTCTCAGCATTGCATATGTATGTATACAAGTTGTTTATCTTGGCGGAAACTACTATAAAGGGTATTTGTTACATTTCTAGAGTCCTGATGGCAAGTACATCGCAAATGGCGCAATTGATGGCATCATTACCATCTTCGATGTGGCTGCTGGCAAAGTAGCGCAAACGCTTGAAGGCCACGCCATGCCTGTGCGCAGCCTTTGTTTTTCGCCAAACTCCCAAATGTTGCTAACCGGCTCTGATGATGGACACATGAAGCTGTACGATGTGTAAGTTAATTTCTTTCTTTTCAGTCAAGCAGAATACTTTAAAGCTATCCAAATTTCAGTGCACATTCCGATGTGGTTGGTACACTTTCTGGCCACGCCTCCTGGGTGCTGTGCGTCTCCTTCTCGGAGGACGGCAAGCACTTTGCCAGCTCGTCCAGTGATCGCAGTGTAAAAGTCTGGGATACAGCGGAGCGTAAATGTCTGCACACCTTTAATGAGCACACAGATCAAGTCTGGGGAGTACGCTACAGCCCTAGCAACGACAAAGTAATATCAGCTTCAGAAGACAAGTCTCTCAACGTTTATAACTGTCCATCCAATGCCATTGTGTGATCCATAAGAAGCGCAGTCGCAGTTTGTAAAATAAAACATAGTTTTAAATTAATAACAAGTATTTTAACTATTAAGACAATCGATTTTTTCGAATTTGCATTCTAACTAAGTTTTACTATCATCGTCCACTATACTTGGCTTATCCTGTATAAGTTTTGGTTTAGATTGCGTCAACATTTTGTCCTTGTATTTCTGATCAGGTATATAGACGCTAAACGTCTTGAAATAGTAAAGTATATTCTCTACAGGAAAAGTGAGTTAGCCTTTAGCATTCAGATACAGATAAAGTTCGCTAAACTTACCGACGTGCGACTCCTTTATTTTGTATTCATTCGCTATTTTCTTAGCTGTCCACTCTTCGGGATCTAGCTGATGATCGTTGATAAACTGCAGTGCCTGCCGCAGAGTGCAACGGCCTTGTGAGGTGCGTGTTGGTTCCATATATCCATACTCAAAATCATCGGGTGTGGTGCGCTCCAAAGGCAGCGGTCGTTCTTCTTTGGTAGCGGCTTCTTGACGTTCCAGAACTCGTTGAATCTAATTACATTTTAACATGGTTATATTAAATAGCTCGTAGCATGAATTTTGTTTAACCCACAAATTGATCCTGCGATGTTACATAAACATCTTTTAGTCGTGTGTCCAAGCCAGCGTCCTTTGTGTTGAGTTTGTCCACAAATTTTGGATCCACTACAGATAGAGAACAAGTCAAAATGCGTACAAAACATATTCTTTTAGCTGGCAGGAGTGCTTACATTCCAAAGTTCTTTCCATGTCGCGCAAATTGGACTCATATTTTGGTGCCGGTGTCGGCTTTTCGCGTTCCAGCAAGCGATGTGCACGATTCTCAACATTAAAACGATTAGCTTTGCGTGCCACCATAGACATGGCCTTGCCCATTTTTAAATAGTTTTATTTTAATTAACAATTAAATTAAATTTATTGGTTTCTCTGCCCAAAGCTCAAGCAGCTGTAAAACTGGTGTATTTGTAAACATAACCAACAAAACAAGTGTTGGAAAAGTACCGATGCAGTGCTGCGAAGACCAAAAAGATGTGAGTGCTGTAAACAAACAAAAACAGACCGATGGTACGGCGCAGAAATTCTAAAAGAATTATTTATTTACTCTGAATAACTTAACTAAAATGATGTCGCTGCGCTGCAGCTTAAAGCTGTGCAGCACGAGAAGCATTCAAAAGCTGAGCAACTGCTATCAAAGCACGAAGGCTAAGCGTGCCGAGCAGGCGGAGCGGGTGACACGCTATAGCGGCGAATTTCCAGAAAAGCTGCTCACCAAAAAGCAAAAGAGTGCCCCCCACATGTATGTGGCCAATGCCCAGATAGCTCAGCAGATCAATGATTGCTTGGAGCCACATTTGAGGCAAACCAAATGTGACACTGTGCTGGAACTGAATCCCGGACCGGGTCACTTTACAAAGCATTTGCTCGACCGGGAAACACAGTTTCGTAAGATCATTCTGATCGAATCGATGGAACACTTTATGCCCCGTCTACAGGAGTTGCATGCGTTGTATCCGGATCGTGTCAAGGTGCGGCACGGCGATTTTGTTTCACTATGGAAGCTGGCATTCATGGATAAGATGGACAGCGGCACGCGCCTGGTCGATTTGCTAAGCGACGCACCACAGCGCGCATTTAACGAAGGCAAGTGATTTTCTGAGCAATCCTTAACATAGAAGGCAGCATCTCCGATCCCATTATTGTATACCTTATAAGAAATCAATCTGTGGCTTAACATGGAAACAAGTATTGCTGATCAGTTTTATGTATGAATATGTGTTTAATTTCTGGCACTTCGATTAACTATTCTATACGGCTTCTTTTTGCAGATGTTAACATGCTTGTATTTGGCGCCGTGGGTTCCTATCCGTTCTTTAAGCACTTGATCAACTCGATAATATTCCAGACGAGCCTCTACAACTGGGGACGCTGTGAAATGATTCTGGCGCTGCCGCCCCCAATTTATATTGTGCGTATTGCTACATGCTATACCCTTTCCAATTCCTTATCTATACTATTTTTATAGCATTTGACCTGCTCGAATGAGATCGGTTATCTGATCTATCGCTCCGCCTCGGTGCTGTTTCAAATACTTTTCGAGCATCGTTTTATAGCCAAGTTGCCACGCGAGAGTTTTCTACCGGTACAGGCCGAATATAATATAAGCAAAGGCAGCAAATTGGCTAAGGTCAGGTCCATTAATCCTGAGTATTTGTATTTAGTTAAATTTGTGCCGCGTCGCAACCTGCATGAAATATGTCCAGTTCAGGATCTGCCTGCTCTATGGTACTTTATCAAGCAAAATTTTGTGAGTCGACGCAACCGCATTATACCCAATTTAGAGTGAGTTCGCTGTAAAGCTACATGCCATGCACTTAACAATTGAATTCCCTCCAGGAAATGGGTACCCGGCTGCGGGCCTCGGCTGATAATCAATCAGAACGCTTTGGAAAACGTCTCACCCATCTATGCCGATGAATCCACTCAGCACTTGCCGCAGTACACGATGCAGAGCACCAACATGAGTAGCCGCAATTATTATCCTGGCATTAACATATACACACAATTTGGTGATCTGACACCAAGTCAAATGTTGACTCTATTCACGCAGTTTCGGCAATGGCCGGAATACAGTGAGAGTTCGTTTCTGGCCTCCATGGAGAACACGTTGCTTAAGCTGGAAACAGTCAACGATGAGCAGAGCTTGGAGGATGGCGTAAATCTGCTCGAAGAGGATGATATCAGCAGTGAAAGCATAGATGAGCTCCTTGAGGTGACAGACGAGCCTGCTCCGAAACAGATAAAGAGTCGTAGGAAAATCAAATCACCCGTTTAAATTCGTGAACATCTCGCGATTAACATATATATAAGTAGTTGTTATTGTTGCTATCAACTAAAAAGTTAAAAATCATGTTGAGTATATTGATTTGACCCACTTTCAGGGCGCAGCCGAGCAACGCCCTTGAGTGGATAGGCGACTACCGCGTGCGCATTTCTCGGCCAGCTCAATGTGGTAATCGGGCGGAGCCACTGGTTGGTTGGGTTCCTGTTCGGAAATGCGCGTTTCTAGCTGCATGGACAGCTGGACACAGTCGACCATCAGAGTCTTTGGATTGACGCCCAGCACATAGGTGTATTCCTTGTTGGGGCAGGGATTGTTACTGTTATTGACGTTACCAAACTCAAAGCATTTATCGCGTATCAGAAAATGACCATCTTGACGACAGGGATTGCTAACGCATTCGGGTATGATCTTTTCCTTGTACAGCACCAGCATTTCGGTCTCATTGCATGGGCCTTGCCTGTACGCCGGATAGCAGGCATCGGTTTCCGGATGATAAAGCGCCGCTGGTAATGTAATGTACATGCGTTATAATTGAATATTGTTATTATGTCATTGCTCACCTGGTGCGCAATCGCATATCCAGTCATTAAGCTGATCTCCAGGGTACAAGAGTTGATAGCGGGCGCAGCGAGCGGGCGAGTAAAGCGGCTTGCGGCCCTAGAGAGAGAAAGAGAAAGAAAGAGAGAGAGAAATTGTGCGTAAATACAAGGTTTTGTTTGTGTTTAATGTTGATTTTGCTCGTCTTATCAGCTGAGAAGGTCGTGTTGATCGTTTACCTCCAGATTCATTTTTCTCTTATCGATGTCCGCATCCTCCACATATGCTATTTGAGCACAGCCCACACCAATGACAATCAGAAACAATGCACAAAATAGCAAAAAATGCAATTGGAACATTTTTGCTTGTTTTGATTAGTTTCGACTCGATATGCAAATTAAAACGCCTCTCAGACGGTTGCTTTGGCGCGCGCAGCTGGAATCTCGTTTTGGTCAAAGGGTTTGCTGGCGATTTTACGTCCAGTCCCCACAGCGAAATACTTAAAACTGAGCTATGGCTGGGGAGCGCTGAGCAGCAGCTTTAAGCTGAGCTACAAGCATGTGTTAGTATGTACTTTGCATGTTAAAGATCATGTTAAAGGGTCGGTGTACATGGTGACAAATGTTAATGCTCTGCTAGAGCTGTCAGCCTACTATAAGCAACTATGCAGTGCAAGCATAAACTTTATTAATATGTTTAAAAAAATTATAAAATCCACCACTAAACTGTTTTGAATTATTCGCTTAAAATTTGGAATATTTTCTTAAATCACATCACCAATTATGCGGCGCCTTTAACATAAAAAAAAATTTTTAATCGCACACAGTGGGACACTTGGCAACCCTGTCTGAGAACCTTCAGCTGTGTCTTTGTATACATATCAATAACACAGAAAACAGCACGAAAATCATAAAATTTTAACTCTTCTAAACGAAAAAAAAAAATACACAATCTAAACTGAACTTTAGAGAAAATGGATGACGAAGAGACTGCAGGTAGGTCTAAACAACCAATGCTCAATTTAATAAAACATTAAAATGTGGCCAACTATATGCGCAGAAATCGATGAGACCAACTCGGCTGCAGCTGAAATGCAGGTAGAGTTGGGGCCAGAGCAAGTGCAGCAGGAAATGCCACAAAACGGTAGTGGAGATGGAGCTGTAGTTAGTGCAATAGCCGCCGTGTCAACGGTCCATGTGAATAGTCGTGCGAGGCTTGAGAATATGATTGAGGAGGTGGACAACATGTTCGAGGAGGTAAGTGAGTTAATGGTTGATGTGACAGAGCTGATGCGTCGTGCCAACGAACTGAGAGAAGACCCAGGTACGGCTGCACTGCCGGAAAATCCAAATGCAACACCGCCTGCTGAGGTTGAGGAGCAGCCAGAGCAACAGGAGGAACAGGCTTCATTGCCCAATGACAGTCCGAGCCGGGCGAGCATCAGCTCAAGGCACAGCGGCAGTGACATGTCGCTGGACAGTCCCGGCAGTGAAGGTAGGTCAAAGGACATAACGAATCCGATTAAATAACACAATTACACGTTCACAAACAGACGATTCAGATGCGGAGGCCGTGCCACGTTGGATGATACCGGCGAATCGTGTTCGTTCGGCGGTAGACATGTTGGTCTCCCAGGCGCGCAATCGGGATGGAGGTATTGCAACACTGTTGCGACGTGAAAACTTTTTGCAGCGCGTGCGTAGCATGGTTTTTAGCCAGGATCGCATTCGTGGCAGAGCGAGCGATGAGGCTAACGCTGATGTGATCAATACTGTTCCAGATGAGACCCCAGAATCACCGCCAGCTCCCCTGGATGTTGACATGGAGGAGGGCGTACGTTTTGACACAAATCTGCCGGCGGAGCATTCATATTTTGGCACAAATCTAAATCGTGTGCCCGGCGTGGACTATCTGGAAGTTGGCAGCACACATCGCATGCTTATATTTATGCATCAGCATATACTTTTCCCCGGCGAGGTGTTGCCGTTTATGATTCATGGCAGCATTATCGATGAAGAGATCCAGGACAGTGGTCGCGATGGCGTCATATTTGGCGTCGGCTTTCCACTGATGCAGCCACCGGACGATAACCCACATAAGCTTTACGGTGTTACTTGCCAGATCTATGAGAAAGGGGAAAGTGGACGACAGCATGTTTTTTACAAGTCCCGTGCACTGCAACGGATCGTCATCAACTGCGACGATATACAAGGGTGAGGGCCATTGGATGATAATCCTGCGGTGAATCTTTGTTAATCTTGGAAAATCTTTTTCAGGCCGCCCCAATACATTGCACGCAACCCGACCATGAAGTGCTACAGCAAGGTTAAAATATTGCCAGAATATTTTTTGCCCGAGCCGCTCAAATGCATTGATATGGGTTCGTTAAATCGTTTTCGTGATATACCCTCGATGGAGAAAAAGTTTCGACGCTATCAACTAACCAGCACACCGTGGCCATACGAGGCATGCGAAGAGTATTCATTTGAGCATATTGTGGAGAAGGCACGCCAAAAGCTAGAAATACATAAAATTGATACCATGCCAAAGTGTCCCATACAGCTGTCATTTTGGCTGGTGCGCAATTTGCATCTCACAGAGAAAATGATGCGTTTGACATTTCTTACGGATTCGGTGAATATAAGACTGCAGATCATTGATACCACATTAAAGCAGGAGTCGCTCTTCTATTGCCGTTACTGCAACAGCAGTTTGGCCTATTGTTCGGATTTATTTGCCATGTCCAAGCATGGCGTCCAAACGCAATATTGCAATTCGGGTGAGCTGATTGTGATCATTTACTGAAAGATCGCATCAACTGATATATTCCTTTCTCTTCCAGCTGGCTATATTCACGAGACCAATACGGTCTATCGTGTCATTGCACACGCCATTGGTTATAGCGGTGAGCCATCCATCGAGTTTAGTTGGTTTCCCGGCTATCAGTGGCATATAATTATCTGCAAGTTTTGCGCACAACATGTGGGCTGGGAATTTAAGGCAGTTAAACCAAATCTGGCCCCCAAGGTATTCTTTGGCCTGGCTGGCTCCAGTGTCCGTATTGGCAAAACCAGTGAACGTACGCCCACGCATGGCAGCACATTTGTGGTACGCAATCTGCTGCGCCTCGTTTCCAGAGAACTAGAATGAGGTTGGCGACTGGTGAAACGTGTTGGCGGCTTCTGTTGTTGTCGACGGTCTGACGTTCGTCGTCGGCCATCTCAGGAGCTGGGTAATCTCTAGCTTATACAGAGCATTTCAAATTCGTTTCACACTTTCGTCTAGTACATTTAAAATGCAACCGAAATCGTCAAATAGACGGGATTGTATGTATGCAAACATAAAGATTGATTTACCAAGTTATATTAAAACTAATTCATATTTAAGATATCGGCGTGATTAATTATGTGTATTACCCTTTCTTCTTTTTAAATTAATTAATGTTGTATTTTAGTAAATACATAAATACAATCAAAACAAAAATATTTTGGAAAATGGGTTCAGTTCTTCAAAAGCGCCGCAAAAGAGGTGGACAGCTTCTGAAAAGTCACGTAAAGATTAGAAAACTACTTGCATGTGCATAATGTTAGTAAATACTTACTGCCTTGCAGAACGGACATAGGCCAAAGGACACCTCCAGAAAGGTTTTGCCATCGATCAGCGTGTCGAACCATTCCTTCAGGCAGGCAGCATGGCATTTTAGCACACAGCGCGGATTATCACATGACACAATTGGCACCTCGCCGCTATCCAAACGATAGACAAAACAAATATTACAACGCTGCTGTTCGTACTCATCCTTCTGCGGCTTTTCAAAATCAGCTGGCATAGGAAAGTAGCACAAATCGAATATGTTCAAAAGGTTCTTATGCATGTCCAGTTCAATGTCCCAGTTTCCGAGTCCATCGCTAAGCACATGGCGTAATTGGGCCACCTCTTCGGTGGGTCCTATAATCTGCACAGCCATGGAAGCATAGCTAGCAAAGGGATCGGCTATGGTTAGTTTGAGATAGACACGCTCTTTCAGTGGAAATACGCGTGTGTTATTTTTAGTGGTAATAGGATAAGGCTGTATAACATCGCACAACTCATCAATGCTGGAAAAGCTTTCGTAAAAGGGACGCAGATCCTCCAGCAGCTTCAGATAGAGATGCAATATGTCCGTAAGTGAACGCGAGCTGCTGGCCAATATATCTGCCAGTTGAACGCAGTCAGGCAGGCTGTGTTCTATGAGTCGCAACGTGGGCAGCTCCAACTCTAGGTAATGCGCTTCATGCTCGGCAAAACTACAAAAGCGAATGCGCGAGAAACTCTCATTCAGTTGAAGGCGATACTCCTGTGGTTTGTGAAGCTCTAGAATCTCGGTATAGATATTAGTTTTTTGTTGGTTCGGGCAGGCGTCCAAGGCAACTGTTTCGGGTAGAAGCTGTGCCAGATTTGCCAGTAGATCCGATAGTTGCCAATTTGTCTGGATCTGGAAATTGGCGCTGTTGTAGCTTTTGTATTCCAAGTGCTGTTGCACATGCATTTGAAAGTCGCGCAGTTCTGGAAAATGCGGTAAATAAAGTTTTAGGCGTATCCACTTATCATTTATATAAATAACCCCGTATATGCTATGGGCGCTGTTTTTTCTGCACTCAATGTACAAGCCAGGGTATTGGACTGCCAAATCCCGCTTCAAATTATTTATCTCCAAAGTCATTCGAAAAGAAATTTAAATGCAATATGTAAAGACAAGTTTGGCCAGCCTAAAAAGTATGACCGCTTTTAAGCGCTAAGACTATCGAAGTAATCGATAAGTTGCGGTGGATGGTCGATAGGCAGCTGGTAAATCGTCTTCTGCAACGATAGCAAATTAAACAAATTACCAGTTAATTTCAAATCTTAGTGTTTCTTGAGCTAATGATTCACGCAATTTTAGAAATACTGAGGTCATGCATTTGATCAGCTGTGCCGGCAATGTTTATTTAATACTTTGAACTAATCTCGGCATTTGTCAACTATCTCAAATGCCTATTAATTGTTGCGTATTGGCGTTAAGTTGCTGGTCGTAGACTTATCAGTCAAATTTTACGTTATTTACTGATTTAAGCGAAGCCAGGCGTACACCTGCAGAATACATTGTATTTTCATCATTATCATTATGAATTTTTTTTATTTTGTTTTCTTTCTTTGTAACACCTGGCCCTCGATAGCAATCTGCGTCGCGTTTGATAAACCTCACACAACTTGGTCATCAGTCCTAAACTTTTGCTATTTAACGTTCCCCCATTGAGGCAATAGTTTCATTCACTGTATTTAACTGCTGGCGATATTGTCTTGTTGCAGAAGTTTCAATTTTATCAAAATGTTTCGAGTTGTTTTGCTAACGCTAGCGTATCTGTGCGTTTTTTGTGGCGCTACCACTGTCAAGGAATGTAAGTATTAATTTAAAAATTACATCCTGAACAACTACAAAACAAAAGTTGTATTCAACACAAAAATTTTAAACTTTAAGCTTTTAATCTTTATATTTTTTTAAGCTTCGGGATGAGACATTTCAAAGTTTAATTATAATCTATATTGTTCCGGATATAAAAAACCGTTTTGTCCTGGGATAAGCTGCTTCAATACATGTGCATTTGCAAAGAACTTTTGATATTAAAATTTGATCACATTCTTAAGTACGAATTGAAAAATGTTCGCAAAATTTAAATAATCTCTAAGTATGAATATGCTTCTCAAGGTAAAGTCCCGTAGCGCCTCGACAGTCAGGTTAGTTCCTCCAAGTACTCATGTACTCGTAGTACTCATGTGCTTCTGCAAGTTTTTGTTCAATTTTGCGCCTCTACCTGATAATCGCCTATCTATACGCCTTAGGTATTTTTTTGTTGTTGATTAAAAAAAAACGTTATTCATTATTGAAAGCATTTAAATCAGGATGTATATAATTTGTATATATATATGCGTATAGCAATTAAATCAATATAGCTATCACTTAGCCGATAAGGCTTTCAAAAAAAAACCTAATCAAGGGGTGCAAAGCTTTTAAAACAACCGTAGCATACTTTTAAGAACTGCACTAAAAGCTTTTAAATTTCAGGTAAAAATAAACCGTTTCCACTAAGCGTTGCTGTCCAAGACTGCGAAGAGCCGCCGTGCGTGGTCTATAAGGGACAATTCGCTATAATGGATGTTCAGTTTTTAGGCGGTAAGTGCGTTAGGAAAAGGAAACTCGGAGTATTGATAATAAGAATCAATCCTTTAACTTTCCCGTTAACAGATAAGAACAATATTGCGCGTATCACAACAAAAGTCACCGCGAAAGTTTTTGGCATGAATTTGCCTTATGACCTGCCCGAGGAGGTATCAAATGTGTGCATCAATCTGTTGTATGGCGCCATCTGCCCCATTGACAAGGACGAGGATGTTACGTATAGATTTAATTTTTACGTGGAGCCCGCGTTCCCCGAAATTACCGCCGATGTTACCGTCACACTGAACGATGCCAATGACAATCCAATCTCCTGCTTTGTGGTCACTTGTAAAATCCGCAAAGGTCCCTCATCGCGGCACGAGGAGCTGCTTTTGGATTCGCCCGAGCCCAATACCATATCGAAGGCAAACGTTTTAAATGTAGCTGTACCCGACACGACACTTCTAGACTAACTGATTTAGCAATTGGTCGCCTGTCATATTTTTGACTAATAAACTTCGAATTCTCAACTGATAGCCCAAGTTTGTTTACTGATTCGACGTCATCGCTTATGGGCCTTCCAGTGTACCGCCTAATCAGCGCTTGCCTTAACGAGCTGCGATTCAATTGATAAGATTTGTGACGTTGCCATTTGCACTCAAATTATAAATTAATTTTAATTGCCTGGGTAGCTCACATACTAATAAAATCCGTTATGATAATCATTTATTGACCGGCAGCAGGCCTCATGAATTGGCCATATGGTCAACAGGTCTTAATTATGGTTGATAGGGTTTAGATTTTGTAGGTGCAAATCAACACTCCAAGAAATCAAGCAGTAATATTCCTTCTGCTAAACTTTTAAACAAATTTTCTATTGTTGTTCGTACTTTTATTTAATTCGCCTTCTACATTTTACAATTTATTTGGTTTAAATTTAAACATGTTTTTTAAATATCCGTTAAAAGAAGTATTATTTAATAATAAATAAAAATTGTTAATAATTTGATTTTTATTCTTTTATATATATTTATTTATTTATTTATTTTGGATACAAGAAATTTGTTATGGATATATTTATTTATTTACTAACTTTATGGTAAGGTCAATTTAAATTAGAACATGTTAAAATACCTAATTTTAAAATTAATCGAAATATTTTAAGCTGATCTGGAAAGAAGATGAAAAAACTGTCCTGCTTAAAAGGGTCTGGAGCAACTTTAAACAAAAAATATTGTCCGATTTTTTCGTTTATATTTGAAAAGATAAATATGCCGCAGCGAATTTTCAGGGATTTTAGAAATGCTTAAGCTTAAAATTAAAAAAGTATACGTGAAACGTTTACGAATGTGACATGAAGAGAAATGGAAATATATGCAAGAAGCCCCGAGCATATAGTACATACATCCTACAGCATCTGAGCCACGTAGTGGGAAATACTTATTTAATCTTTCGATGGAAGTATCAAAAAAATTATATATTTTATTTAAATTCTACATCTAAGTAATTTTTATGGAATATTCTTCAAAGATTCAAACAAATAAAAATTTGTTGTTGTCATTCTGTCTGTGGTGTTATTAAATTTTCGTACAGTGCACGGTGATTCTTATTCTTGAAATGTACCTTGATAAGGTCTTCAGTCAATCATTGTTTGGGTATTGATAGCTCCGGTACATTTCACTGCGGCCTTCGGGTTACTTTTCCAGCGGGTGGGAAACAGTTAGTTGCATGCGCGAACAGGTGTGCTAGGCCCATATACGAGTACTTAGGCCTTATCAATATGGGGTATTACGTTTGGCTTAGCGTCTCAATTAACTTGACACTAGTTACTGTAGGGTGCGTCGAACCTTTATGATCGATTGCACTTAGCCAGGCGTAAATTAAATCGTCAGTGATTACGTTTATGGGCATATGATGGGGTGTTGTAAATATAGAAGTAAATTCATGTGCTTATTAATAATGAAGACTTTTCCTTATGGCGGAAAAGTTTTTCTTGTGTATACAAGTGTTAAGAGAAAGTGTATTGGATTACATTTTTAAGCATTGGTATTTTATTTTTTAAATTATTGAAAAAAAAACTTGTATGTATCACAGTATATTATGCCAATATATAAATGAGTTGAACATGGTGTTGTTTCTTAGTTAAGGTAGTTCAGTTCGTAGACCTGAGAGCCTGCAGAGCCCTTCTTCACTTTGATATCACACACAAAACAGGTGGCTATATCGCGATCCTGATCCACCAGATTGATCTCAATTTTGACACCAATTTCGGGATATTCACCAATCGGGAACTCAAATTTATAGGTAACATCCTCCGTGGGATATAGTGGACAGTAGGCGCCATACATTAGATTCGGACAGACGGCGGCCACATCCTCTGGCAGCTCATAGGGCACCGTTATGATACCCAGCGTAGTGGCCTTTACCAGAGCCGTAGCACTCGTAATATACTTGTCCACAGCAAAATCAATCTCAAAGGTCTGAACAGTCCCTTTGATTACATCACATGGTGGCACCACACAGCCGCTAACTCGCACCTCCAACGGAAAAGGCTTGTTGCCCGAACCTGGAAAACAAAATAGAGAATTACCATAGTTAATAGGTTCTGCCTTTGGATTGTATCAAACGTTAACAACGTACAGCGTTTGACTTCTGTGGCGGGTATCTTATCGTCGTCGCCCTGGACCCCGTTTAGTAGAGAAGCCAACAGCAAAATGCTTAGGCTAATTAAAGTGTTCGGCTGCATTTTTTTATAACTTGCTTTGAGCACTTGCCAAATATATTTAGCGAATTAGTGTACGGACTTCGTTTTTATAGCCAACACATGAGTTTGATTTGAGTGATTCTTGCCAACGATTATCTTATCGATCGAACGCGTTTTTTGATTTGTTAACACCGAAATTGGCTCGGAAACTATTGAGTTTTTCTTTAAAGGAGCACCAATCATTGCTTCAATGTGCTTCGAGCATGAAAACAAGGCACAAATTAGATATACTCTTCATTAGCAGGCGATCCAAATTCGTAGTTTGTAAGTTAACAACAAATAAGAGTTACTTTCGAGAAGATTATAATATTCCTGCACACATACATTAGATATGCGATATATATTTATACCGACAAACATGCGAAAACGTATTATGTAGTAGTGCGATTTGAAAAGACTTTATTTATATGTTAGATATACTTTTGTTTAATTTAGTTTATTATACAAATAAAAAAGCTAGACTGACAAACAAACAAAAATGATCAGTGGTTCGGTTCATATTAAAAAACTAAACAAATTTTTGAATAATATTTTAAAATATCATTTAATAACATATAGATCCTTTGCAAATTGATATTTAGGCCTCTCAATGTTGATTCCAAATTGTATTTTTTTACTTTAAGTGCACTAATAATTGTATTTTTATTGATTACTGCGGCGAAAACCTCCAATCTGAAATTTATCACAAGTGCTAATAGTAGTGCGTATAAAGTCAAAATAGTATGGAATTGAGGCAAATTCATCGCTTCTATTTCCACCGCACGATAATTTAGAGCCGGCCACGCCTATCAGATCCTCAAAGTAAAATAAACCACTGCCAGTGTCCGCATTGCAGGCGCCCATGTTTTTTGGAAAATGTGCACAAATATAATGTGGATCTATGCTATCTTGACAGTTGTTATGGGACACGGATTTGGCACTTAGCATCTTTAGTTTATTTGTAAATGGCTCATTTTTGGATGAGCCACCCCAGCCGGCGAAACGAATTCTACCACCCTCTGGCGGCATCTCTAACTTCAGCCTACTGTATCGGATATGCCAGTTGGGTTCAATCGTTTTAGTAGTTCTCACTAGCGCAATGCCGTTGGTAGCTTGTGTTTGGTCGTAGTTACAATGAATAACCACTTCAAGTGGCTTGTGCCTCACTGCCTGCTTCTCATCCTCCAGATCATCTATGCCCATCACCATTTCAAAATTCCTGTCCCTTACACATTCCGCGGCCGTTAGGATCCAACGATAGTTCAGAATCGAACCACCACAAATATGGATTTTATTAATCTGTATCGATACTGCAGAATACATTATAGATTCTATAAGGGTACTTCCACCCACAATTCTCAGGGTTTTCTTCGATATTCCGACATTCCGTCGCCTGGCTTTAGCCAGCACACAGAATAAAGCCAGCAGCAAAAACAATGCGCGGTACTTTAGCATTCTCGACAATGTTTAATTTACAACTAACCCGATGAATGTGGTAGCAGATGTAAGTACTATAGAGCAAATTGGATTTGCTAAGGTCGATCAACCGTTAAATTCCTTGTTATAGCCTGTGTATTTGAAATACATACTAAACTGATGTACTTGGCGTATTGGCCCAATCTGTTCAACTGTATATAGCAAGCAGAAGGAGAACTTTTCGATTCTATAATGTGCTATACATAATTTTAAAGATCAAATATTAAAGCCTTGGCCGTCTGCGTAGTCCTTCTGTCTTTTAATCTGTCCGCCTTTCTAGAAACAACCTTATATATATATATACCATGCGCAAATCAAGCTTATTTCATGTTATCGAAAAATCTGCGAAATCAATATATAAGAACTTCCAGTAAGCATTTGTCGGCGATTATAAGACGTGTCATAATTCACTATGTAGATTCTTGACTCGGGAATATATTTAACTTTTTAGGTTTATATTGTAGTCATAGATTTGAAAAACGCAATTAATTTTTATATTAATATATTTGTAATATATCGAAATATATTTAGTTCACTTTTCATTTAAATTTCAATCTTTGAAGCTATTAAACAAAGCTTCTGTTTTGATAAGTTATAAGGTTAGATTTGTAAAAACTTTCTGTTTAGGGGTCTAAAACGCAATGTGATGATGATGATGAACTGCAACTAGTTGGGGTTAAAATGTATTGCCTACTTTTGTGCGGCACATTAAAGCTGCCAACAGCGATTCCTGCAACATACGTTTGGGGATTAAAATTAAGAAGTACGATAGTTGAGATCGATAGCTATCGATTTATATGGGCGACATTGACGGATCAGACACAAAATACTTTAAAATATATGAAAGTGGCAAATAATTATTAAAGCTCAAATTAGATTTAAGTGCTTACAATAGTTACGTTTACATGTGTATATCATATTTAAGTGTTGAAAGTTTTAAGTTTTGTAAGTTATTTAAGATTGAACATTTCAATAAATTTTCAGATAAGAAATATGTTTGTATGGATCTAAGAAAGAATTTGAGTTGCGGCAGCAAAGAACTGTGTGAGTCGAATTCTTAGCCGTCATACTTGTTGTTTCTTTATGTTCTTTGATCGATTAATCCATGGACTGAATTATGGAAAACCTACAATATATACTAGTTGCAAGCTAAATGTATCTACTAGCTAGATGTTGTTATTAATATTTTCAATGCACAGAATACAATACTAACGTAATTTAAATTACCTTCCGTGATTTTAAAAAAGTTAAAGTATATAACTTCTTCTCACTTGAAAATACTTAGAAATGCACTGCAAATAACACGACAAATTTGAGTCCAAAGTACTTTATGGGACCACAAAGCCACAGCGAAAAAAATCCTCGAACACTAGAAAATCAGACGCCCAAGCTTACTGATAAAAGTACAAAAAGAAAAAAAACTAAACTAAAAACTCAAAAGGAACCCAGAAACAGACATTTGTACTCCAACCAAAGCCATTGTCAATAAAACTTCAAAAAAAAAATTACAAGAAACCGACTAAAAGTAAGCTGAAAAATATAATTTGCCCGCAACAGAGTGAAAATTTGCCAAAGGTAAGTGCGCGAGGTGTGCTCGTAAAGTTTGTCAAATGTAAAGTACATAATTGCCAAATAACCAAACTTTTTCGGAAATTGATTGCAAAAAAAAATAATTGCTGGTGGTTCCATTCAAAGAACCGATTTGTCTTTTTAGGTTTGGATCTTGAACCTTTTTATACAAAGCTATGAACCTAGTTTTCGGTTTAAATCTTGCTTAATCACATTTTCAATTTTGTGTAAAACATTTAAGTTGATAAAATTTATATTTTTAAATTTATTAAAATTTATAAGTTCTACATTTCATTGTTCTGAGAAAATTGTAAGCCGAATGTCAAAAAAAAAAAATTTAAAATACCCACTAACCAATTGTGTTAAAAATAATGTGAACAGGGTTCTGTTCAGGATCATGTTCAGGTTCCGGTTTCATAGTGTGAAATAAGTCGCAATTCAAGCTGGAACCAATTCGATACCTAAAATATTACTCGTTATCAAATATGAGCAATAAATTTTTACTAAATATTTCTGGCAACCGTCGCAAATTTATTTTTCGCAAAAAAAAAACAAAAACGGAAAATCTTGCAATGCTGCGTTGCGGGTGGTGGGTTGACATGTGGGCAGCGCAGCATGAGATTTCCGCATATATGCTTCCGAAATCTCTACGGCTTGCCCCCGCCCCTGGCAGTGGGTCGGTCGCAGCTCCTGCTACCATCCCTGCCACCTGGACGTGCGTCCTGCGGAGATGCTCGATGTCAGCGGCGTCGTTTGTCAGATGCTGCACAGTTGTAATTGTTGTGGCATTATTTAATATGTCAAAGCAATGCCAAAATCCTATACAAAATGTCCTCAGACTGTCCTTGCCACACATGTGTGTCTCTCTGTGTGTGTGTGTGTGTGTCTGTGTGTGTGCTTATCAGCGTCAAGGCTTTTAGCTTCTTATTTTGCGAATGGAACCGCAATATTTGATTACCATCATGCATTGATTTTTGCCGCACTTATTTATATATATATATGTACATCCGTATATGTGCGATATTCTATTTTCAGTTCCATCTAATGCAATTATCTGAACCGGAAAATCTGAGCAGCGAGCTGCTCGTGTTCCCATACCTTAACGGCATACTTTCACAGCCGAGCTACTTACCCCATTTTCCATTTCCCATTTCCGTTTGCACTTTTGTGCGAGTTTATTTTTGGGTTTTCTTTTTTTTTTTTGCATATTCCCCAAAGTATTAATCGGGCTTAGCTGGGCGATGTGCCTTTTGAAATCGATAATACGACCTGGTGAGAGCTGCCAACTCGCCTTTTTTTTCGGCAGTTTCTCAACTTTTTTATGTAATTTGGATTAACGATTCATCGTTTTCAACACAGAGAATCTTTGGAGTGCATAGGTTCAAGCGAAAAAGGCAAATGAAGGGAAAAGTTTGTACATCCATCGCATTAATGTGGCCATGAAAAATGCAACTCATGCTCGCAGGGCTGTATATATATATATATATTTATATTCTTCATTCTAGTATCAACACACCTTTTGCTGTGCCCTATCCGAATCATATCTGTATTTCTGTATTGTAGTCACTTAAACTTAGTAATGGATAATATGATTAGCATTGGACTACTAACTATATCATATGGCTCCCAGAGGAAACAATAGTCAAAATTTAAACTTTTATATATAAACTCACAAAACGTGGTCTTTGATTTTGTTTTGGGAATTAAGTTTTGGATGTTACAGAAGCAGAAATATTAATATTTTATAAGAAATCACTGGTCGGCACTGGGTAATAAAGATAATTTCGAGCCTTTCCTTAGGTTCGGATAGAGAACCTGATTTACACTTCCATAAACTCAGATTTTGGTTAAGACCTTGGTTTATTCTATAATATTTTCAAAATTCGTATGCAACAATTTAAAATGATTAGATAATTACAATGGTGGGTGCCCAAGTTATTTGTATATATTTATATGCCGGGGGGCTAAGTTTTCCTTAAAAATGTTTAATTTTTAACCATTTGACAGATTTTAGGCAACTTTTTCATAGTAAAAATAATACCCGTATTGCACTTAATATGTTAAATTTTCATTATGTTTTTCAAATTCGTTTTAATTGTATATAGTATAGTTAAAAAATTCTTATAATTATATTCCAATAATTCTGAAATCTAAAAGAACGTTTTATACTCTTGCGTAAAATACATTTTGGAACATATTGTGTCTCTCTCGAGACTTTAAGATTTAAGCTGTTTGGTATCAGTCTTCTTTCAGCAAAAACCCAATTAATTTGTCAAATCAAAGCTGACGTGAAATGCCAGCGTCAGGGCCCAGCGATTTGTCAAGCCAAGCCCCTGGCCAAGGCGCGTACTGCCTGATCTCAACTCACCTGGTCGCCTGGTCGCCTGCTCGCCTGCTCGCCTCATGGCCTTTTGGCCTCAATCAGAGGCAATCGCTGGGGCTGTTCGAGGCGTGCTCAATGTGACATTTGTTTACACGTAATTTAATAGCTGCCAGTTGGTTGCATTGTGTCTCAATTAGGCGACAATTTGATTTCTCGTGTTGTTAATTTTTCATTAAATTTTACAAGCATATTTGATGATCCGGTCGTGTGCTGTCAATTAATATAGGAATTTTCGTCTGTCACGCCCAATTTTCAGCCGGCCTGTCGCCCGTTGGTCACCCTGTCAACAGGTGCGCTGAATGACGAGTTAATTGAGCAGCGAGCAACCCTTCTCATATGATCAAACCACCCCTAGATTTATTTCATGTTGCTTCTGTAGAAGTTTGCCATAGTTTGTAGCTGACGAGTGCGCTCAACTGGATATATTTTAACAATCTAACAAACCATTTTTCTGAGGTTTCTCTAACATTCTTCTATACCATTTACCCAGTGAATGTTTACGGAAAAGTATAAGGGTTTTCTGCTAACGTATCTAACGGTCAAAGGGAAGCATATATGAACCCAATGACAAAAATCTGAGTCTATTCAGAAGAATAAGTTATTTAATATTAAATTTATCTAAAGTAAGGTATAGAGAGAGAGAGAGATATAGAAAGGTATATAAAGAGCTTTGGTACATATCAGATATTTAACCACCGTATAAAGATCAGACTATAAACACTGTAATTATTATAGAATGCATTGTCGATTTATGCAGGGTATTTGCTAGTTGGGTACTCTCGATTAGAGCACTTTTACTTGGTCTATTCTGGTCAGATGACCAACTGCCCTTGAGCAGCGTTTTTCTTTATTCACTTGCAATTTTCACCTGCGTAGTTTTCCGCCCTGGCGCGCACTTTGATATTTTCCAGCAATTTGCATAGGCTGTCATGCAAAAATTATTAAATTTTTTCCAAGCAGTCAGGAGCACTAATTAATTTGCCAGTTGCACACCGCATGCTCCCAGCAATGCCTTGCTTGGGTGCTGTAATTAAATGAATGCAAAATTCATGTTTCCCGAAATCAGGAGAACATGCGTTTCGACAAGTTTGCTGTCGAGCAATTTTTACCTTTCAGCACAAGGCTCACGTGTTGGCATTTAATGTAACCCGCACCCTTGCACCTTACTTCAACCCTTACCCTTCACTCAATTTGCTGGCCTGAAACTGTGCACAAACATTCGCCTGTCGCAAGCCAGAGAAATATGTTACTTTATTTGCATAAATATGTGGAACTCTTTGTGCATTTAAAGTGAGGCCAATGCATAATTAAAATTTTACTTTGAAGCTTTTGCACATAATGCGAGTGATTTGACTTTTACTGCTCTATAATTTCAGTTTCAGCTAGCACCATTTTTTTTTTTTTTTTTGTAATTTTACATTTGGATGTTGAAACATTTCTGTGAAAAAAACCAACTTTGATGCAGAAAATTGCAGTTGAATTTGCATGCAATTCTATGAAACACATATTCCAATTGGTTCGAGGGCATGTTTCGTAGTGGAAATGGTCCAAAAATTTAAGAAAAGAAAAGCTAGTCGAGAATTTATCAATTTTTTTGATATTTATATTTACATATCGATAAAAACCAAAAGAAAATAATCGATATACTTGCAGTTTTTTTCTTATTTTGTATTTAATCTCTTTATATAAGACTGTTTGTACTGACTGACTGACTGACTCATTAGAGATCAGGGCCAAACAGTAAGAGCTAGGAAACTGAAATTTTCACTGTAGTTACCTTATGTGATGAAGGTGCACGTTAAGACGGGGTCTCTGGAAATTCCACCCGCATGTGTGGGAATATCGCGGAAAACGTTTGTATTAATCTTTTTTGATTACCATCCGATCGGCTTCAAACTCATTTTCAAAGATCTTTGTTAAAATTCATTTAAGGGATGTTTCACACTTTTCGAAAAACTCATTCCTCCTTTGTGGAAATGGGATTCAATTATTTGGTGGGTAATGCTTCGGATTCAAATTTATTTCCAAAGATCTATACGAAAAATCATTTGAGACGTGTTTCACACATTTCGCAGAATCCAAGCTTTCGCGGTGGAAAATGCGGTTCAAAGATTTTTGGGCGAAGTTTTAAGTTGTGTCCGATTTGCTTCAAACTTGTTTTTGCGATTTGGGAAATTTCACCTATAGCAGTTTAACTAAAACCACAAAAGATTGTTGATGTTTGTTTGATTCTTAACAGGATAATAGAGTATAATACATTTAATAGAGTATAACATTTATCAGTACAACAATCCCGTTGAACATCACAAAAATCCAAGACCAGCTCAAAGCTCTGTTGAAAAATCGCTTCAATTTTCATTGACGCGCAAACTAATTAAGTAAATGCAAATTAAAATAATTGTCCATGAACTTGAATGCTCAAAAAAAAAACTGCAACGCTCCCTTAAAAACAAGCCATGCCAATCATTTAAGCATTTTAATAATCTAGACGTAAACATTTAAAAATCAATTTTCAAAAACAACAACAAAATCAACTTACTCGCAATCTGTGGAAAATCGCTCAGCTAATTTGCATATAAAACAGTTGAAATTTATGAAAAATATGAGAATATTGATGAAATTTGGGCACAAGTGCACGCCGAGTGGTTCACCCCTTGACATCCAGCTGCTTCCGCTGCTGTTGCTGGTGGTGCTACTTGTAAAGTCAAGTGGGTGTAAGAAATTGTATAAAACTTGTTTCAAATTGCCTATGCATATAAATTGACGTTAATGTGTTGTCGACGACGGGCAAACATAAATACGAGGGTAGGCTGAAAAGAAATCGGCGCCAACAGGAAAATCTTACGTCCCGGTTAAACTGTACAGTTCGATTATTATGAGAAAAGTATGTATGTATCAAACCGAAAAGCTCGCTTATGCTCTAAAATTTTTGAGGGAGTGCGCGGATGTATCCAAAAAGCTGATTATCTGATGTTCAACAAGAACTAGCACTCCAAATTTAGTGTCTCTGGCTCGTACACGCTCCGAGATATGGTCAAAAATCCAATTATAAGACTCGATTTGATCGATTTCGTACAAACAGAGTTAGATATCGATGATTTAAAATAAACTCGAACTGCTCATGCCTTGAGCCATGATCTACGTTTAATATTTCAAGTCTCTAGCTTATATTCCCCGAGATCGACATGTTCATAAAGATAGATAGACAGACGGACAGACAGGCGAAAGTGCTAGGATCGACTATGTTTTTGAAGCTGATCCATTTTGGGCTTATAGAAAATATATTTTATATATTCTCGTTGCTAAGGCCGATTACTTTTCAAGCTGCCCGCGTAAGTATACATAAATAAGCAAGGACGCCAGTTCAGGTAGCTATCTCAAATGGAGCGAGGGATTTTCTCGTGGCACCGCCTGAAAATATGCTAGAAAAATGTTCGTTTGTTTTGTTGCTTTCGCTTATCGCTAATCGCTTGCTAATTTTATTATCGCTACCGAATGATAAGCGCAAATAGCGCGTTTGCCTGTACTCGGACTAGTTAGGAACCAACAGGTGTTGGGTTCATCATCTTATCGGAAATAGCAGGCACTCAAGTTCAGCAGTACTCGTAGTATCTTAAAAGGGGACAAGGCTCTTTGTAGGCGTAAGAGTACTTAATTGTTTGGCTCAAGAAACTGGGACGTAACTGCTATGAGTCATGGTTAAGTTTTATATCCTAAGAGCTCCATAATCATACAAACTATGATTCATACGCAATTATTTGAATATTAATACAAATTAAGGTAAAATTTCCAATTGAAAAGTTTGCAAGCTTTTGCTTTTAACTTATTATGAATTTTAATAAATAGTTTAATCTACATGGATTTATTTAAAAGTAAGAAAGCAGTCTCTTTTTGAAGTCTTCTTTATTAACAAATTGCTTATAAAATATACTATTCAGTTTATTCATTATCAGAAAATCAGTTGCCAAAATCTCGGAAAAATATATTTATTATTAGGCTGTGAGCCCGTTGAGAATTGGAATTTTCAATAAAGTAGAACTTCGAAAATAAGAATTTAGCGACTGGAAAGAAAATTGGGCTTCTGCACACACAGCCTTGGGCTCGCAGTGAATTTCATTTTCGGTAGAGTATGAATTAGATCTCTAATGAATTTTAGCAAAAAAACGTTTTTTTATTTGAGCTGAGAACTTAGTTTCGGCGTTCCCCAATTATTTGTTTTCATTGAATTCTTATTCAAATGGCAGACAAACAATTAAGCGTATTTGGCAATAGATTAGCAAGCCCCTAGCAAATCAGTATAATAAATATGGTACTATAAAATATTCTCTAAACTGGGCCGATTAGATTAGGCAGCAAGTGCAGGCGAACTATGCTACCCAGCTGTTGCCTCCAGTTGCTATAAAAGCCAGCGAATGCCTCAAAATGGTATTAAAACGCAATCAGCTTTGGAGGAGCACAACTAAAATAGCCGAAAGAAATTTGTTTGTTGTTTGCTAAAAAAAAAAAGAATTTAAGCCCAAAATGTCTGCCAATCAAGTTTGTTTATATTTGTGCCTGATCTGCGCACTGAACTGGACATTTGCCATCGCTGATACGCCCGTCCGGCAATGTGAGTAGACAGGATGCAATTTTCTACACAATTATTATTAACTAGGTGTATTCCGCATACACAGGTGCCAATACAAACAATCCGCTGCCATTGATGGTGCAAATAGATGATTGCGATGAGCTACCCTGTGATTTGCTGAAGGGTCTGGAGTCCACCATAGCCATACAGTTTGTAGCCAGTGAGTAAGCCGAAAACGTTTCCCATTAAGGAATATTTGTTTAATCTATAAAATTACTGAAAATTCAGCACGTAATTCCATGCATCAGCTGACGGCTCGGGTGCACCTGACCTCGCTGGGCGTGACCATACCCTATGAACTGGAGGGGCAGCGCAGCAATGTGTGCAAAAATTTGCTGCATGGCGCCTACTGTCCACTGGACGCTGGGGAGGATGTCACCTATCGCCTCCTACTCCCAGTCGCCAGCAATCAGCCGGAGGTGCCCACCCGGCTGCAGGTTTCGCTCCACGATGCGGAACAATCAGATCAGGTGGTCGCCTGTTTTCTGGCCGACACACGCGTACGCAAACCCTAGAAACTTTATATAGACTAAGTTTTTTTTATTGTTAATCTTTGTGTTTATCGAACATTGTATCAATGTGTGTATTGCTGGTCTCGGGGCACTTGTTTGTGCCAATTAATAGGAACTAAGCTGCTAACCTTTAAGCTGCTGCTGCTGGCGGCACTATTAGACATTATGAATAAATAATTAAGGCAAAACATTATGAATTATGCACATGGACATGTGAGTTAATTACTAAAGCGCGCCCACATGTGCATGTGTGAGGCAGGCAGTCTAAGCCGCCTAAGCCCAATCGCCAGTCATACAACAAGAGTCTCCACCCCTACCTTCCAAACGCCCCCTAAAATTCACCCATGGAAGCGGCTTAATTAAATGAAGCAGAAAATTACGCAACACCTGTTTCTAGAGCTGAGCGCGTATCGTGATTTCTATCGAGACTCCACACGACGTGCTATTGTTCAAGCATTAATTGTGAACGCGTGTTCGACGACAAGAGTTAACGACTATATCCAGTGCAGTTTATATTATTTTTATAGTCAAAAATTCGAGCCTTAACATAAATTAGCCAAAATAAAGAGATATATTTTCCAGACTCTAATATTATATCTATTGCTTATATAGGAACTATAAGAAATGTTAGTCTAGCAAAAGCAGGGAATATACCTGTTATACATTTTTTTCTGTTTTTTTTATTGATTTGTTGTTTGAATCTTAGATTATTTTATTTCCAATTTTTGTTGTTGCGTCGTGTTCAAAAATTCCTACATGCGCCCATCTCTGCAGCTGTCACACAGCAGCACGCAGCACGCAGCAGTTGAGCATCACTGAGAGCTGCTTGATTGGCCGACTGACTGACTGACTGAGGGATGGACTGATTGACTGACTGGCTGGCTGAGTGGTCACAACTCACACTCCGGCTTATCGAGGTGTTGACGCTGCGTGCGGTTTTTCATAAATTTTCAACTTTTCATTCAAAACAGTTGCCATTTCCACAATTTACACGCACAACCAGCCACTGTTGCTGCAGCTGCAGCTGCTTCTGCTTCTGCTTCTGCCACTGGATGTGGCTGTCGCTGTGGTTATGGCTTCCTTCCTGTCATTTGGCAAAAGCAACGCTAATTGGCTTTTCAACACTTTGCTGCTTCCTGACTGACTATATATAAATACATATATTGATATATATATACATACATATGTATATATATATATATATATATATATATATATATGTGTGTGTGTGTGTACCATATATTTACGAGCTGTGGGTTGTTCCACAGTCGTTTGTTTCTTGTTTCGCTTAATGAATGAGCCCTGATTGCGCACATATCCGCCGGTTAGCTAATTGAGACGTCGACTAGGTGGTGACATACTATGGCAATACGTGTAGTTGACAAATTGCCTATAAACTAGAAAACACGATAAAGCGCCTTCAAAAAGAACTTAATTACGTTAACATTCTTAAAAGTTCGCAAAAGTTATCGGAATTATAAGTTATACATCTAAAATTTACTGTAATTTTAAAGTTTTATAATTATTAAATAGGATTTGGTAGAGCTCAACTTAAGGAAATAATCAGAAAATTATCTGAAGTAAGCCGCATCACCACAAGCAGCTTGAAATAGACAACTTTGTATAACATATATGTATGGATTGAGAACTCAGTATAGATATAGGGCGTGATAATGTACTGAAGGTCAGTCTTTAGTTCTAAGAGATATTCGATATATTTATGAAGGTACTTTGGTTGGGAAGCGACAGATAAAAAACCTGTATGATTTGTTAAAAATAAAAAATATATTTAAAACAAATTATAAACTGAAGCTTGCCCTAAAAGAGTAAACATATAAAATCGTTATTTGAGAATAAGATCATTTAGATAATATAACGATATATAATACGATTTGGATATGGCCAAATCCCTTAAACCTAATATATTCTTATTTCATATTGTGAACAGAGTTTAAGCAGTAAATAAAATAACTTTATGAATTCTATTTTTTAAGATCTTACTAACCTGTTTAGGTTAGTTTGTAGGGTAACTTTCGTTCGTGCACCCATCAGCTCAGCTAAATAAAAAACTAAATTAAGCATGTCAAATAAAATTGTGATTATAATTTCATGCATTCGGAGCATGATATCACTTCGATATGAAACAGCTACTAGTATTTTTGTGGCTCGTCGCACTAGCTCACATGCGAAACCTCGATGATTCGTCTGGAAGCGAAGAAGCCTCTGAAACTACGGTAATAGATCAAAATTTTTGCTGCGCATTTAAAATTGTTTCTATAAAATTGCATTACAGACTGTGCACATTGAGCGCATCAGAATCCACGGGGATCGGCACTTCATGAAGGCTGCTGCCCACATACACGAGGATCGAACTCACTTCGATATCTATGTAAAGCTCGATCGAGAGATGGGCAGCAATTATCTTATTATGAATATAAGCCTACGTCGAAAATTGGAGAACGACATGGATTTTATAAAGCTTTTCGAACTGAAACACATGGATTTTTGTGCATTTCTCAACAATCCTGCCTATCGACATTTCTTTATGAGCTCCATACATCTGCGCGAAGTGTTGGAGTGTCCCATACGCGTGGGCAACTACTCCATTCTAAACATAAGTGTGATTAGTGTAATCAAACCGGAGGAGATGGTCAAAGGCACTTACAAATTCTTTACGGAAATAGTCGAGGTCACGGGCGAGATACCCAAAGTGTTTGCCATGCAGTTGACTACGCAAATAAAATGAGTTATGCGACAAGAAGTAAAGTTTCTACTTTTGTTAGTGGAGGCAGAAGGATTTGAAATTAGGAACGTAGCTTTAATTGCCTTGTTTTGCGAAATCGATTTTAACGGATCATATTTTAGAACTTATAAAAGCGACGAACACTAATTTGAAAATGTTGCCCCTCGTTAGTATACAAAGATCTAGAATATTTCACTAAGAGTTCCTTAATAAAGTTTTCCTAACTACCAAATTTTCTCAAAATCGATAAATACCGATTTTAAGCCGAGATTCCGTGCAAGAAACATCAAATTTCGCTATTTTTACTCTCCTACACCAAACCATAATTTTTAAAAAACTCGCTCCCCTTTTTTTGCATAATATCGATAAATATCGATTTCTTAAAGTTTTCAATGCATATCTTGAATTAAAATTTGATATATGGTTTGAAAACCTTGCACTACTCTCCCTGGCTTGCCTCGTCCATACACGCATACACACACACACACAAGTGCAGCACCGAACAAAGGATACGTAATTACAGCAAGGACACGGTCGAGTGCGAGGGCTGTCGTAGGTCAACCCCCCTCGTGCACTATAAGCCGATTGTTGCCGGCTACCTTCAATTTTTTCTGCCTTTTGTGTTCCGCGCACTTTTCCACATTGAATTTTCCATTGTGCGTCATACGTGAAACGCTTTTCCCTCGACACCGCGTCGCACATATTGAAAATCGTTTAAATCGACAGAGTGCAGCGTCCGATTATTGTGATTATCTCTGGCTATCGCGTGTTTTGCCTGCTGCTTCTTGCATTTCCCGCGGGACATTTGCGGTTTTTCGTCGTAGTTAAGTAGAAGCCATATGTGCGCATTGCTCCTGCAATTTTCTTATGTCATTTGTGTGTAATTAATAGAAAAACAATATGTTCAATGTTCAATCAATGGGGGGAAGCCAAATATGAATAAGAAATTTTGAGGTAAGTCCACTGAGACGTTAGAGCTACCCATCTGACAAGTAGAGGGTGCTCAATATATTTTCTATTTCTTTTTTTATTCAACACTTTAATTACAACTCGTACTAAACCCTGAGCCTGACACCGATCTTCCTTTATTGGCAACTTAACGTTGCAGTGTCTTTTGTTCTTGCCTCTCAAAATATTAAGAGATCTTAAATCTAAACTTTCCTTTATTTAGATTCGTTTGCTTTCGATTTCGATATCGCTTATACCGCGACATCTGTTGTCTCAGAATGGTCAGTGTTTCCTTTCAAATACACTACTTACAGATTAATCAGAGCGGTTGAGTCGGCTGTTGAAACTTAATGTTAGCTTCTAGGTCAATAAAAGCTGTCCTTATCAAAGGTTAAACCCCATCGAAACTTAAAAGATAGATTCCCTGATTTGGATTTTGTTTTGAATTCGAATAGCCATTGGATCTTGCCATTGATTTGGTAATTAAACTAACAATTTGAGTGCCTGACAAGTCATTCAAACCAGCTGATCGAATCTAGCTGATATTAAGAAGCTCAACGATATTCTTGATTTTTGTTGTCTGCGTTCTAGTTGATTGTCTAGTTGATAGTGCAGTTCTCAAAGGAAATAATGAGATGAACACATGTGAAATCGTGCTACTATAAAAAATTCTATAAATCGAGAAATTACTCTGACTTCTGCAGCTATGCAGTAGTCAGCTATTCATGATATATCTGTTGACTTTTTATCTTTCAATGACATAACAAAGAAATCGCTTATCATTCCTCTCCATGGATAGGCAATAAATCTGATGACGAAAACTAGAAAGGTATTTCCAAATTGATAGCTTTTCTCATAGAGCAAACTGCAGAGTATCTGAGTAACATGACCCTTAAGGTCCTTTTTATACCCTGAACCCATTGGTAAAAGGGGTATTATGTATTTGTGCAAATGTATGTAACAGGACGAAGAAAGTATCTCCGACCCCATTCAATATATATATTCTTGATCAGCATCAATAGCCGAATCGATCTAGCCATGTCCGTCTATCTGTCTGTTCGTCTGTCAGTATGTATGAAGGATCTCAGAACCTATAAGAGCTAGAGACTTGAGCTGTAGGTCTTCCTAGTCCCCGCGCAGATCGAGTTTATTTCCGATAGTCGATAACTTGCCCCGTTTCCAAGTAATCGATAAAAATCGATATCGTAATCCTGTTTTTTGAGCAATTTCGGCAAATAATATGAGCTAGAGTCACCAAACTTGACATTTAGCTTCTAGTATAGTATATATGTATCAGGTATCTTTCATTTTATACCTATCGCCTGTCGGAAGAAGAGGGTTCAGGGTATCCCCTCCCGACGAGAACCTCTTGTTATAAATTCATATTGTCTATTTAACCAAGTGACTTCTGGGGTCCTCACCCTACCTTTTACGCTCTTCCTTAAATTCTCGGTATTTTCTCACTTAAGCGTAATAATTATGACAAGGATGTGAAGTTGTGCCTTGCATGTAAGGGTATATCTTCCTGTAATCTATTACAAGAAGAGTATGTAATCTATTACAAGAAGAGTTGAATGCCTAGTGGATGTCACGTTCAACTCTTAAATATATACTATTATAAATTATTCACGGTATTTTATTTCTATAAAAAACTCTCCCCCAAACCATTTTTGCATTTAACAACTTAGCACCCGAGCATGACCCTCTTTACATCTCTAGTGCGTCCTATTCTTGATTTTGATTCTTAATCGTTTCATCAATACAGAATTTAATTTGTACAAAAATAGTTCTTTTTATTTTCCCTCCGTGGACTAAACTGGAATGCTAGTGTTCCGTTGCCATCATATTTTCTTAGTCTTTTAAGCAGTCGTAGAATTATGCTTGGTGGAATATTAATTGAAATACTAATCGCAGCGAAAGCGATTCCACCGGGCGGACCCGGTTCTGTGCTAATTATCCTTCTCTTTCTCGCATTTAGAACTTATTAGCAATAAGAACACCTTAGTCCGTAGAGTATAAGCTGCAGGACTTCGTTTCGTGCGATATGCGATGATTTTTAAACAAAATATTTTCATATACTCTGCGTGCTCTTCAAAACGAAATAAAGAATGTATCATTTGCCCTAATTTTTAGTGGCAATTGCTGGTCAATTTTTTATGGTAATCGAATTTGTGTGGAACGACTACAGTACAATTTTTGTGATAAAATATAAATTTTGGTTGGTGGTCTATATAGTTACATATCTTATTTCGTATTGAAAACGAGTTAAGATATATAATCAAATTTATATATTCTACTTCGTTTGCAAAACGAAATAAAATAGGCCCTATTTTGTATACCTAACTTCGGAATAGAATACTTCCCTACTTTACTTCCATTTATAATATTTCATGGTGCCGAGAATTCATCAAGCCCTTCCATTTCAAATAACGGAGTTATAAGTTAATAGCGCGTTTTGTTACCGACTACATGCCCTTTTTTATGCACGGAAATGTGTACCAGTGCTCGTCAATTCCAAGCTCCTCGCTATCCTCCAGTGAACAGGGCAGCGTATGATTAGTTGTCTCCGGCAGCAGCAGGCTCAAGCAGGCGGACAGCAAAGTGAGCACAACCAAAATAATTTCCGGAAGCGGCGAGAACGTAGCATTCACGTTAAGAACATAGGCACAAATCAATTGGACCACTCTGCCAAAAATATCTACAGCGGCATCTCCCTGGCCACGCACACATGTTGGCAACAGCTCCACAGCGTACAAAGAGGCCGTGTTAAAGGCAACGTTACAAAAACAAATCCCAGTCAATGAAAACATTATCTGTAATGTGCTGGCTGTGGGAGAGTGTACAGAAAGTGCACATAATTAATAAAAAATAAATTTAACTAACAAAAATGTGAAAAGGTAAAGTTAAAATTTTGTATACCCTTGCAGAGGGTATTATAATTTCGTCTCGAAATATGTAACGCATAGAAGGAGACATCTCCGACCCTATAAAGTGAATATATTCTTGATCAGTCTCAACAGTCGAGTGAATATAGCCATACCAGTCTGTCTGCTTCTATGCGAACTATTCTCTCAATTTAAAAACTATCGTCATTGACTTAGCAGGAGCCCCTCTTTCTGTTGCACGCAGTACATATATCGGAACCGGCTGGATCGGACTACTAGATCATATAGCTGCCATAGGAACGATCGGTCGAAAAGTATGTTCTTGTTTGAAAAACTTTTTTTCATCAAGATATCTTGACCACAATCGGCATTTCCAAGTTTTACTATGCTCCTCATATATATACTGAATCCTATCAATATCGGACTACTAAATCATATAGCTGCCATGGGAACGATCGGTCGAAAAGAAGGTCCTGGTATGGAAACTTTTGTTTTTAATTTTTATTAAGATAAGTTGACCAAACTCGGGATTTATAAGTTCCACTATGATCGTCATATGTATTTAAAATCTTCTCAACATCGGGCCTCTATATGATATAGCTGCCATGGGAAATATTGGTGGAAAGTTAGGTTCTTATATGGAGAAATATTCTCTCATCTCATCTCAGCTTCACAAAGGAAAAACAGCTTGGGCCGATAAAATTTGGTTGACACGATGCACATATTACATATTCAAACTTTGGCAAAAAACTGATGATCGATGGAGATTGGAAATGCATGGCCGGGGAATATTGATCAGCAGCTTGATCAGCTACAGACCTAACCTCAGTACACAGTAAACAAGTATGTATACATACATTTTGGATAGGTGGATGGTCAGCTTTAGGTTTTTTTTTCCGACAAAGCATATGTTCTTCAAGTTCTTTAAGTTGTGAGAACGCAATGGAACCAGGTTTATTTTTTCTCTAAATATTATAAAAATCAAGCTAAATAGTAGCATTTTGTAGTGAGTCGTGACTCATCTAACAATATATATTATCTGAAATCGGAACCTGATCTTCAGTACGAATAACTAAGACAATGATTAAATACCTTTGACTTACTGCGATCAGTGGTGGAAGCGCCATCAAATAGACCGATGTTCGTCATCAAGGTAAAAAAGCAACAGCAGATTAGCGATGTGGCAATCATTGCCTTGCGTCCGATGATATCTTGAAAAGCTAAGGCTATCAGCCAAGCAGGCAGAATTGTGGTGTTTCCAATCGATCTCCAAGCAAAGTACGAAAACCTACTACTAGTATATAGTTTACGTGTGATGATAAAGTGAGAAAAGGAAATGACGGCCCTATGTGGATAAGCGGATGAGGGCGTAGAAACAACAGATTGCTGCGAATTTGTGATTCAACTTTCTACTTACATTTCGAACGCCAATATTAAAAGGATGCGGCGTAGGCGCTGCGTCCTGAAGAGGTGCAGCAGATTTGGGTCGATCTTATTATTTTGCTGACTTAATTTGCAGTTCATAATGAATTCTTCATAAACGCTGTCTTCTATTTGGTGACCATTGATCTTAGCCACACGCCTCAGGGACGCTACAGCCTGGTTATATTTTCGCCTTGAGATCAGCCATTGTACGCTTTCCGGCACAATGAAATAAAAGAAGGGCACTATTATTAATGGGATCGAGCTGAAAAGTAGGAAACTACGCCAGGTGCCCAATAGCAGGCTCATCCAAGGTGCACTTATCGCGCCCAAGCAGTAAAAGATGCCGACAGTGATACTCAGGCAAATTGTGCGCAAAGAAGGACGTATATGTTCCACAACTGCTTAGTGATTGTTGATTACATTAAATAAAAACTAAAGCCATTATCCTTCTACTCACGCAAAATGTACATCATTGAATAGTTGGTGTCAGTGGCGAAGCCATTAATAATTCGAAATATACAAAAAGTGAACAGACTGGTACCAAAGATTGTCAAAAAGTTGCCAACCATTGAAATGAGATTGGCCAAAATAAGAGCGGGCAGCCGACCCACTCTGTCCCCCATATAGCCCAGAACAAGGGTGCCTAACAAGGAACCCAAAGAGTACAGTGCGCTTCCCACGTTCAGTTTCCACATATCATCGCATATCCAGTCGGTTTCACTGACGAAACTATGATAGCCCATGTATGACTCATATTTGTAGTGTTTGCAAGAGCTATAGTTAGTCGAATTAGTTTGCAGTGGATGGCAGTTGGATATATTTGGTGGTGCTGCCCCCGAGTCTAGACCATCAGCACACCTGGGCGTTATTGACAGGCGTTAAGTATACGCCACGTTATAAGTATAGTCCTTATACATACCAAAAGATTGGCACATAAGTGATTATCGTTTCAGATTCGTAATGCATGGCCAAGATCACATTAAGCAGACTAGTGAGTATTAGTATGATCAGCTGCATCCGACCAAAATCGCCGCATTTTTCCAAGATTTTGTCCACTTCCAACATTTTGTTATTTATCTTTCAAGCACTTGCTGCATTTACACTCGCTGTGTACCTTTGACACGAACAGGAACTTCCCAGAACTTCCCAGAGTACCGCTGCACTTGTGGCACTTGCATCGCATCTCACTTTGTTTAATTTGTATATTCACTTAATTACTACAGTCATTTAAAGCTTTGAGTTAGCGGTAAGTCTCAGCTTCCTGAAAAACAATTTTATAATTTTGATTTGATAGATTTAACAGAGAATTGTCTGTGTGTGCTATAATGCTAGTTAGATAATATTAAAAACATAGCCATGCATGAAGGCAACTGAAACGCGTTCTGGATATGCGAACAAATGTTTGTCGAGCGAGTAAAGACTCAAAGCTGTTCGAGTTGCAGACAAAAAATTTATTCGGTCCACTCGACGAGTTCAATCGAAGCACGAGAAAGTAACAATATCTTTGGAAAGCCGAAAATTTAATGCCTTTGTAGACATTTCCCAAATGCTACGTTTGTTGAAATATCTTTGGAAACAGCCATCTTGTATTCATATTTAGCCAAGCGTCAGATTTATAGTTATCTTGATGAAACTTGGCACCGGTTCGTATTTTTCCTGCAAACATTTTTAATGTCTATATAAATCAAACTTTTTGTCCTGACTGACTGACTTCAATAATTTCTAAATTCACTTCTCTTCAAATAGAAAATGCCTTCAAAATGATTATTTTTAGCTTTATGTAACACAGCAGTTAAACTATTAATGGTGTAATATTTATGTTAATAGGACGAGTAGATTTTAACTTTCCACGGGTGGAAAATGGGTGAAGGATTTATATCTAAAATGAGAAGAAAAGCAATTGGCATAGAATATTTATACCCTACCTTCATATATCGCATTTCATGGTGCTAAGGAGTTATCAAGCTCTTCCTAAAAAAAAAGGATAACTTAGTTGATACGAAATGCAACTTGCCACCTGCCGGAGCTAGTCTATTTACCGGCTGCGTGCGCTTCTTTATGCACCCAAATGTGTACCAATGCTCGTCAATGCCAAGCTTCTCGCCATCCTCCAATGAACAGGGCAGCGTGCGATTCAGTGTCTCCGGCAACAGCAAGCAAAAGCAGACACCCATCAAATTGAGGACGCCCAGAATGATTTCCGGCAACGGCAAGAAGACTGTAGGCACGTTCAAAATGTATTTTATGCATATTATGTACATAAGGAATGCATCATTGATAGCACCCAATGCCTGGCCACGCACACATGTTGGAATTAGCTCCATGGTATACTGGATATTTGAGTGGAAGGAAATGTGGCAAAGAATGCACCCAATTACGAAGAACGTGAATAGTACTGTGGGGGAAGAAAGTATGCATAGTTTTATTTGTGGGCAAGTATTGTAAGCGAAACTAAATAAAATATCCAAGAAAATTTGTTTGTTTTTAAATTGGTTTCATATTTTACTCATTGTCTAGAAGTAGAAGAAGGTATAATAATTCTGTCATGAAGACCATAAAAGTGCAAGTAAAATTAAAACACAAACATCTTCTTATTTCCAGTTCAGCTTTAAATATTAGTTTTCACTTACATACCGGTTAAGTTATTATTATCAATATAAAAAAATGAAGATCATCATAACTTTATATGTATATATTCGAAATTTATGCAGTAAATAAAGAAAAATTGTAATATATTCCTAATTCAATTTCAGTGTTTCATTAATAACGTAAATAGGGTGGGTTGGTTTTTCCAAATCGGTGAAAAATGAAAACTAATAAAATTTTTAAGCAAGAAAGAAACTAGTTCGCAACACAACTATTGGAACCTGTTCTTCAGCACAAACAACTACGTATATATAGTAAAATATATAAGACTTACAGCGAGTAGCAGCGTGTGAGACGAAGACGCTTGATAGTGAGAGGAGAAGGACAATAAGGAGCCGTATTGTCAAAGCCAAGGCCTTGCGTCCTATGCGATCTTTCAGGATAATTCCCGTCAAGCAAGCAGGCAGAATAGTAGTTGCGCGCAATGAGGACATTACAAACGGCGAAATCTCAAAACGACGCACATAATATACGATGAGTTTACAGTAGTAGGGAAGTACGATGCTATGTAGATGGGCGAATGAGGGTGTAGAAACAACAGATTGATACACATTAGCAAGTTCATTCGATCAGGTGTTTACTCACAATTCAAACAACATTATTAAAAAGGTTCGGCGTAGGCGCGGCGTCCTGAAGAGGTCAAGCAGATTTGCGTGTTTCTTCGTACTTTGCTGACTTAATTGACAGTCCTTAATGAATTCTTCAAAGACGCTGTCATCAATTTGGCGGCCATTAGTTTTAGCCACACGCTTTAGGGAGGCTATAGCCTCGTCATATTTCTGCCTTGAGATCAGCCATTGTACGCTCTCCGGCACAAAATAAAAAAAAATCGGCACCACAATTATTGACAGCATTTCGAGAAGCATGAAACGACGCCAAGAACCCAAGAGGATTGCTAACCAAGGTGTGCTTACCATGCCCAAAAAGAAAATGAAACCGAAGCAGATGTTCAGGCAAACGGTGCGCAAAGACGGACGCATATATTCCACAACTGCGAAATGATTGTCGATTAAATTAAACATTCTATAATGCTGTGATTGTTTTGCTTACTTAGAATGCGAATAATAAAAAAGTTGCTGTTAATGACGAAGCCGGTAATAAAACGAAATATACAAAAAAGTTCCAGACTCATGCCAAAGATTGTCAAAAAGTTGCCCAATATGGTTATGACATTGGCCAGAACAAGTATGGGCACCCGACCCATTCTATCTGCCAAATAGCCCATAACTAGATTGCCTATCAAGCTGCCCGCAAGGAACACGGAGTCTCCCCAGTTAATTTTCCAATATTCATCGCATATCCAGTTCATTTCACTGACGAAACTCTGATAGCCCATGTAATGCTCATAGTTGAACTTTTTGCAGGTACCAGAATTGGTTGAATTAGTGTACAATGGGTTGCAGTCGGAATATTTTGGTGGTGGTGCCCCCGAGTCCAGCCCATCAGCACACCTGGGTGTTATGGACAGAGGTTAAGTATACGCCATGTAATTAAGATTCTTATATATACTAGAGCCCTGCGTCGGTTAGTTCATGTGAATCAGGCTCGGATACTCAATCGACAGACTCGAGCTTTCGACTAATTAGCTGTGAAATGATCGAATAGACTTTATTCAAACATACGCACTACAAAACTAGTAGGTCGAACGCAACCAAAATAATTGAATTTAATGTGAACTAGATTAGCTCGAGCTAATAGTTTGATTAAGCTGAATTTTCGGTGTCGGGTATCCGAACCGGGTTTCGGTTGACTCGATGCAGGGCTCTATTACATACCAAAACTTGGGCACAGTATTAAGGATCGAGTACGATCGGAAATGCATGGCTGATAGTAGATTGATCAGAGAACAGAGTAACAGCATGATTAGCTGCTGCCGACTGAAATCGCCGCATTTTTCCAACATTATGTCGACTTCCAACATTCTGTTATGTAAGCAAGTGCTGTATATGTTAAGCAAGTGCTGCGTTCAATTCACCATACACGTTTGTCCAGAATAAAGAGACTTCCCAGAACTCGCTTCTAGTTAGTCAGTGCCCTCATCGTACCGCTGCACTTGTAGCATTTGCAACGCATTTCAATCTATTTCATGAAAAAACAAATTTTATAATTTAGGTTTGACAGATTTTGCAGAGACTGTCAGTGTGTGCATAATGCTTGTAAAATAAGATTAAAGAATATCAAGTGTATTACCACAAACTAGTGTAAGCGGGATGTCGTGTTCTTTTGATTATAGCTTACGAATGGGGCAAGGGCTCTTCTCACTCTCATACTACATACCATCGTTAATAGTTCACTTTACAATACATTACAATAACAAAATTACCACACAAGTAGATCTCCACATTTTGGTATGACTAGTCGATGTCCGTCCTTTCGTCTGTATATATGATCGCTTTGACATTAAAACAAGTAAGTGGCTCTTGTCGGGAGTTCTCGACTGGGGAACACCCTGAACCTTTTTCTAACAACACCAAATTCAGCTCGCGCTACACCCCCATTTGCTTCAGCAGTAATAGAAATTAATTTAAAAAGAGAAGTGTTTCCTTGATAGGTCTCGAACTCGTAACAGACCACACTACTTGCCGCCGCTCCTACTTAACAGCCACACCAATAATTGAATCCTGGTGAGAAAAAAACGAATTAAAATAGCAGCACAGAAAACAATACAATCGCAACTGCAATGCTGTTGATAGAATAGAATAAAGACGCGCATAAATGTGTGTGTGTACATGTATACAGAAATATTTGGAATTTGCGCTTGCTGCCCGCTGATACAAGCTGATACATTGGCAAGCCACGTGGCTGCAAGCGCAAGAATTTCTGTATATGTGTGCATACATTACAAATTTGATGGTTTAGTTCCTTTTTTTATGAGAGATATAATTTTTGGTAAGACTGAGAGGTATAATGCGGTGGCAAGTAATTCAATTCGCGAAATGAACTCTGTCGTGCAGAACGATGATCTGGTTGCCGGGATTCAGTCTGCCTGCATCTGGTGGCCCATTCGGGCACCCTGCAAATGACCTATCTACTGCTCTGCAAAGGCGCCAGGTCCCAGTTCTGTGTCAATATTGTTAACAGCGAATTGCGAACGGCTCTCTCTCTAATGTGCGCCGTCATGAATGATAAATGCAATATGCGTACGCAGTTCCTCCAATGCGGCGCCGATGTGACCATCAAGGGCCCCGATGGCATGACGACTCTCCATATTGCCGCAAACCTGGACAATCTGGAGGCTGCCGAACTTATTTTGGGAAGTTATCGAGGATCGCGCAACAATGCCAACTGTCTGAGCTATACTAATGCCCAGGATAATGTTGGTTGGACGGTCATGGTCTAGGTAACCGAGCAGGGACACATAGATATCGTTAGCCTGTTGATCAATCATGGTGCAGATCCGAACACGGATTTTCAACTTTAACTATATTTGTTAAACGGCATACTGGCTATAGGTTTAATTGAAGGGCATAAGTATACGTGAAATCCAAATTGCATCTCCTTCCGTTTTACTGATCACTGATATTGTCTTTCGATCGTGATTTAGCGTGTATATGTCGCTGACTACTCTACAAAAATAATTCACACAATTCGATTAAGATTCCACAGCACATCATCGTCGTCAACAGGCCTGCTGACATCGTTGGATTTTACTAAAGTAGTGAGTACTGTGTGAACTAAATAGAAAGGTAATAAGCCAAGCAAATAATATCAAGTGCATACCCTATGTAAATTAAACATATTATTTGAACCGCGGTTATAGTCAGCGGGTCTACTCCTAATCAGCCTTCGTAATTGCAGATGATTTCTTTTTGTTCAATCGTGCAGACCAGCTGTATAGTATTTTTGAAGTGTATTTTTGAAGTGTAATCTCGCTCTTGTATGCTTTTGCCCAGATTATGTTTAGTTTTATATCTCACCGTTATTTTTTTAACGCTATGTATAATGAAGCACTATCATGAATTTAAATAATCTTCGAGTACAATTATATGACAAAATGAAATCTTAATTTTCTTTGGGCACCTTAAGTAAATAACATCGCATATGAAGGGAAGTTGCCACGCCACTTCCCCTGAGCACGGTCGGAACCCGTAGACGGAATACGCTTCCAATGCACAACACGAGTGTTAGGCGAAATATGCCCAGCGTAACGGTCGTGTTCGTTACAAGCTCTTATAACTTAAGAGATTTGCTCAAAAAACAGGATTTCGCTATCGATTCTTATCGAAAACGGTGCAACGGTAATTATCGGTAATAAACTCGTACTGCGCATGCACTAAGAGAACCTACATACCCAGTCTCTAGCTCTTATAGGTTCTGAGATTCTCACATATACAGACAGACGAACATGGCTAGATCGAGTCGGCTTGCGATGCTGATCAAAAATATATATACTTTATGGGGTCGGAGATGCTTCCTTCTGCCTGTTACATACATTTGCACAAATACATTATACCCTGTTTACCCATTTTTAATGGGTTCAGGGTATAAAAAGCATCAGTCGCAGCGACGTTGCGCGCTGAGCGAAAATGAGGCTTCATACTGATCGTTCGGCTTTCGAGGCCGGCGTTCGACTGCCACTCTCAGCAGTCTTACTCTCTCTGGGCATAACAAAATGGTCACAGGCACCCATGGGGATCACTCGTTGCGATTTATCGTGATTCGATTATTCTGCTGTTTGACGTATCTATGCATTGTATGATTATTGCTAGAATTTAATTCTGATCAATTATCCCTTAAGCAGCCACAATAAATGGGGGAGGCATCCACGAAGGAAAATATTCTTAATCTAAATATACTATACGAGAGCTAACAAAACAAGTTTGGAGTATCAAGCTCTTATAATTTTCGATTTATTCATGGCATGTCATGTCTGAACATAGATTTCTCTCAAACAGATCAGGCAGATCAGGAAACTTTTGAAATTTTTTAATTGGTAAACTTTTTGTTAAGTAAATCTAACTGTAATTGATCATATAAATACATTGTTTGTATGCTAAAACTAACCTAGTGAGCGACTTTGATGATCATTTTAAAATCGTTTTGAAATTTCCTGACATAGTAACATTTATTATCATTCAAGACAACCACACGTTAAGACTTGTTGAATTCTTTGTCCTGGTCGGAGGTGGGTGGGTACAGAACAGGGTGAAGCCAACACCTTAAGTATCTTGAAAGTCCATCAGTCATACCACAGCTTGAAGATCTATTGAATGGCAATTTTGCTATTGTTATTGGCCTTACAGTGCAGTTGTTAATGATGGTGTGCAGTATAAGAATGAGAAGAACCCTTACCCCATCCGCAGGCTGTAGTAAGAAGAACACGTCCTCAAAATTGCCGCTATACACAATTTGGTGGTAATACCAAAGACAATATAAACATATATTGTCTTTGGTAATAGACTTGATATTCTTTAACACAACACGTGCTTGACATATATGTAAATAACACAATGTTGGAAGTGGACAAAATGTTGGAAAAATGCGGCGATTTCAGTCGGCAGCAGTTAATCTCTGATCAATCTACGAGTCAGGGAACCGAACCGCGTTTCAGAGAACAGAGTAACAGCATGATTAGCTGCTGCCGACTGAAATCGCCGCATTTTTCCAACATTTTGTCCACTTCCAACATTGTGTTATTTACATATATGTCAAGCACGTGCTGCATTCAATTCACCATACACCTTTGTCCAGAATAGAGAGTTCCCAAAACTCGCTTTTAGTTAGCCAGTGCCCTAACTCTATTTCAAGTAAAAACAAATTTAATATCTTTTGTTTGACAGATTTTACACAGAACAGCCAGTGTGTGCATAATGCTTGTAAAATAAGATTAAGGAATATCATGTGTATTACTACCATCTATATTTATAATTATATGATATTGTGCGGTAAAAAACAATTACCACACAAGTATGACTGATTGACTTTCAGAATACTAAAGTTGTTGGATCTATCCTTTTCTGTACCCACCCAACTCAGAGCAGGTCAATCTACTTTCCTATATCACATTTGGCACCGACAAAAAATGCAATAAGCCTTAAAAGGTGGTTACTTTTAGTATCCGAATCGGCTGGATCGGACCACTATATAATAAGCTGTCATATGAATATTTAGTCGTAAATTAAGTTCTTGCATAACGCAGCATTTATTGGTTTTTCTGGTCTCCTTTTATGCCTTATCTTATCTTATCAACATCGGTCTACTATAAATTATAGAACTATTGACAAAATCGATCGCATACGTTTTGCATTGCAAACGTTTCTAGATATTGAGATAAAAAAATATTGTGCAATAAAAACAGATCCCGACATTTTTATTCTTACAAATTGGAAAGAAGCGAATAATTTTAAACTTCTGCAGACATAAGACAAGCAAATACTTTGCATTCCATGTAACTATCGAAGGGATCTTTTCAATATCAGGAAACATTCTGAATCAACGTCGAACACATTTAATGAGTTGAAATTTGAATTCTTGTACAAAAATATAAACTAAACCAGCTGGTATATGAGTTTGAAACCGATCGGACGGTAAATCAATTAACCGCTGTTGCGAGCGAAATTTCCGGAATCCCTGAATCACGGATTCATTAAGTTCTCATGTAGAGCTTTGAATTTAAGATTAAAGCAAATCAGACAAAACCCAAAAACAAAAATAATGTTGCCAGATGTAGACGCCATATAGATCAAGAGGTCAAACCATGAAGAAAGACCCAAACCACGTGAAAATCGGATGTGATTTTACCGAGTAATGGGGGTGGGAAATTTTTACCTTTGTCTAATAGGATATTTGAGGGTACTATTTCCACAAGAATTTTTACCAAGAATAATGTTGCCAGACTTAGATGCCAAATTGATCTATATGCCAAACCAGGGGCAAAGACCCAAACCAAATAAAAATCGGATGAGATTTTACCGAGTAATGGGTGTGGGAAATTTTGACCTATGTCTATATAGGATATTTGAGGGTACCAACCGTGAAACACGCCACAAATGATTGCAAAATAAAAATGCATGAAAACTGCAGAGCCTACTTCAATTTTTGAGAATCGAGAAATAAAGCGCTTGGTAGAAAAATAGTTTTGTTTAAATTTGCAGCACAGGCTTGGTTTGCGTTTGGTATTAGAAAACAAACGCGCATGCCTACATATGAATATTCATAACACACACGAGCCAACACACACACACCCGCACGAAGCGGCTCTGGTTATCGCAGGGATGGTCTCGCTTAATGAACTGCCAACTGAAGCGGTAGTTTGCCATAAAGCTCATAATGGACACAGCACAGCAAAATCTGTTCGCACTGAAGCAAGGATGCGGAGCATAGCATGAATAGCATAAAATACTTATATGCCTTCGTACAAAATACTTGTATTATTATATAATTTGTTCCATCTATAAGTAAAATAAAGTTCAAGTTATCTTAAGATACTTCATAAGATACATAAATTCGAATCAAATGTTTATCAAGTTGAGATTTAAATAACCCTTATCCATTGTTTATTAAATTGAGTTTTAAATATCCGTTATTTTTCCAATAGATATGATTTCCAATCAACAAAATCATGCTTTGAAATTTATCAGAAAGTTAATAAGACTTCATAACATATCGCATTGAGCCAGCCCATGGTATAAGCCATTAAAACCTTGCCAACCCATTTGGCGTGCTGTAAAAAACGTTTGTAGTTTGTGTAATATGATATTTTAATGGACATGTCTAACCATTTTTGCCAGTTAATTAAAATCCCTAATGCGGTTTACCTTGGCCTTTTTCGAACAGAAAAGGGGTTGGACCGCCGCCTCGGTCGCACCCTGATCCGAAGGCTTTTCCACGCACAATCAAATCATTTCGCAAATTCAATTTGCCAAAAGAATAAAAAACGAAAAGAAAATGAGAGTTTCGAAAGTAAATGGAAATTCAAAAATGGAAAATCCAGTCAGAGGCACATTCCTGCAAGTTCTCCTTTAAGGATTTCGTGTCCTTCGTGAAGTGCGAATGCCTGCCATCATAAGTGTCACACTTATGTCTGACCTTTGCAAATTCAATTTGTCGCCTTTTTATCTATAAACATTTTTCTATTAGACTCGACGAGGGCGCGTTTTTTTTTCAATTTTCCTTGGCCTAAACATTGGAATAGCTTAGTAGGCAGGGATCATACGTATTAGATGGCCAATAAATAGTCGATACTTTTCGTCATATGTATTTTATGGGGTGGGCAAAAACTTCACACTTGACAAGCAGGGTCGCGATGAGATGATTTTTGGTGGGATCTTGAGATTATTTTATAATTTTGGTGACACGTCATCAGATTGGTCTGGCTTATTGACAGACATTATTCATTTCAATACACTACACTAAAATCAAGCCTAGGAGCAGGAGTAGCTCAATGTTTCAGGTTCAACTGAATAACATAAGCACGGTTTGTTGCTGACAAGAAAAGACTGCTCGCAGACAATGTCGCTGACAAGTCGTTTAGAGTGTCCCGCAAGACGCACAGCATGACAGAACATCAAGCGAGTCATGCAACATTTGCGTGGCAATATCATTATATTCATTAAATTTAAATAAATTTAATTACAACAATTTTAACAAATAATAATTATAATTTAATAATATATTAAATAGAGCTGTGTTTAAGACAAATTCTATGCATCTGGTTTCACTGCAGCACTGCCTGCGATAGAACTCCACGGTCTGGAGCATTCATGTGTGTATCTGTGACATGCTATCACACGCGAAGAAATTGAATCAATCAAAATCGATTTTACTGGCTACAAAGTCAGCTGCAAATTCAATTTGAGCAGGAATAAGAAAAAAAATTTCAAATAGCAAATGGAAAATGTTGGCCCATGCTTTGACTGCCTGGCTGGCGTCAGTTGGCAATTTTGAGTTGCTTTGTTGGTTCCTTGGCCCCCAAGAAACTTTCGTAATTAAAAAGGCGTTGAGTTGGGCAATTAAACACACGAACTTGGCGAGAAAGCTCGAGGACTTGAGAGTAATTCACCAAAATAACGCAATGTTGCGTAATTCAGTTTCACAGTTTTGTAATTAAACGCATTTGCATAAGAATTGCAGTGGACGATACGAAACGCCGCAGGCATACTTCCATGCGACTCTAATTAAAACTAGCCCCTGAAAATGAATGTATAAAAAAAAACCATTTTATCCCCACGACAATTAAATGTGGCGGCCCTGCGCCTCGCATATTGCTGAGGTCTGGTCATCCATTAAAGGTCATCAAACGTTGCCAAGTGGCGCAATGCCAGCGATTCGACGGGTCTGGCAATATCGTTTTGTTTTCCGCATGCCCCACAGGAAGTTTCCAATGTCCGGCAGAGCATACTACAACGACAACTTGGACAAATCGTAAGCCAAATAGAATCATGCTAAAGTTCTAAGAATTATAAAATATACTAATATGCAATGTGCGTAAAAATATCTAATCTTTAGATTAGCTTAGATAATACATATCAAAGGTTACAGACCCTCAGACAGAACAAAGCCGCCTCAGTATTATTAGTGGAAATCAAATAAAATACCAACGTTTGAATCTAAAGCTGTATCCATGGATGTGGATTACCAGCTCATACGCAGAACCTCCGACTATTCCTATCATTAGTAAGGCATCAGAGGATGTGCTCTGCTAAGTCCCCACAAAAACGAATTAAACCAAGTAAGAGGCTCTTGTCGGGATTACCGACTAGGGGATACCCAACCGTACTCGCTACTGTAGAACCGTAACAATGGTTAGTATCCAATAAAAAACAAGTAAGAGGTTCTAGTCGGGAGCTCCCGACTACGGGATACCCTGAACCCTCTTCTTCCGACAGGCGATAGGTACAAAATAATAAATACTTGATATATATATACTATTCTAGAAGGTACATGTCAATTTTGGTGACTCTAGCTCATATTATTTGCCGAAATTGCTCAAAAAACAGGATTTCTATTTCGAATTTGATCGATTACTTGGAAACGGGGCAAGTTATCGAATATCGGAAACAAACTCGATCTGCGCGGGGACTAGGAGGACCTACAGCTAAAATTTCAAATTTCTCTAACGCTTATAGGTTCTGGGATTCTTGCGTTCATACTTACGGACAGACGGACGGATTAATGACATGGGGATTAGTAAAAAGTATAATTTTGTTAAAGTTCGGTCAAATTATATAAGGGGAGAGGCTCGTGACAAAATGATATTTATATTTTATTGGGAATTTTCGAGCTCCTAAGGTACATGGATATTTTTTTAATAACGATTATCTAACTGACTAATTCATCTATTTAAGCTGGGCACTCGGTGAAGCTGTCTTGATGAAATTTCGTACACCTGCTTCTTTCTGATATTACATATTTCCAGTTCATAGTCGAGTTCGAGCATATTTCTAAAATGAAATTCTCAATAATCCTATTTTTTAAAGATCTTCTTATATGATTCCAGAACTAGATATATAGCATAGATAATAAGGGCAGTTTTTTTTCGCATATTCGGTTTATTGAAAACGCATCAGCATTAATAATCAGGTACGCAATGAAGCAATCATCCCGATGGTATCACAATAATATGCTCGGCACTTGCTTCATTGGATTTGCCTGCACGCATGCTTAGCTAATCTCTGAATCTATGATCCGCCGCAAATAAACATATCGTAAATGGGTTCTTGCAAACATCATATGAGCCTAATTAAGAGCCCATTACTCACCCTCTGTGTAAATAGATACGTAGACAAAAAAATAAAAATAAAAACCGCAAGTTAAGCAACCACCCCATTGGCTAAGGGTGGCATACAACGTGTTGCGTTTGCTTTGGCAATCCGGGGCCAGAGCCGGAGCCAGGACCGGGGCCGGGGTTAGTTGTGGTTTTGATAGCCGCGCGTGTAATTTGACACTTGGGCCATGTGCAGAAGCGACGGAAACCTGTGCAATTAGCCCTAATAATTCAACGTGGCTGCTGGCATGCAAATGAGTGGAAAACGTTGCCACCAAGGCATAATTACAGTGCAGCATCCCGAAGTGTCAACGGCAGGCTGGCAAGGATCAAGACGTAGCGCCATCAAGAGGCTAAAACGTCTTACAAGGGCCACAGCTATTTTAATGAGATATTGCCTCCGCGCTGCTGTCTTGACAAACTGACAATTAGCCGTTGCCAAAGGAAACCACAAAGCGTAGCTTCTCGTTAACCTGTCCCGGAGTAGCAAGGAAAAAAAAATATGCAAGGTGAAAAAATGTTTGAAAGAGCTAAAAACTTAATGGTCAACTTTTTTTATACCCATTCAGAGGGTATTATAATTTTGTCTCGAAATGTGTAACGCATAGAAGGAGACATCTCCGACCCCATAAAGTATATATATTCTATATCAGTATCAACAGCCGAGTCGATATAGCCATGTCCGTAGTCTCTCAGTTTAAAAGCTATCGTCTTTCTGTTGCACGCAGTACATTTGTCGGAAGCGGCTAGATCGGACCACTAAATCATATAGCTGCCATAGGAAATGAAACGGTCGAAAATGAGGCTCTTGTATGAAAAACTTGTTCTTTTTCAAGACATCTTAACCATACTCGGCATTAAATATTTTCCGCGCTTCTTAGATACGGGCAAAGCATTATGAGTATTACGAAAAGGTTGGGTCTGCAAGGGTATTAAATCTTCGGCGTGCCGAAGATAGCCCTTCTTTCTCTCTTAGCTTTTCATAATATCCTGTTCAACAAATAATAGTGCAAAGGGGTATTTAAAGAGATTTGGATCCCTACTCGTCCGTTATTATGATCTCTTTGATCTCAGAATACAAACAAATAATTTTGTATGTAGCTTCTTGAATGTGCTATAAGAATATTTTGTAAATTTGCACACGATCCTCGATAAAAAAAACGCAAAAAGAATAAGGAATTTAAATATATTATTATAATACTCCATGAGTTTTATTCATTATGTGCTAACCTTGGGTATTATAATTTGGTCACGATATATGCAATGAATTCAAGCGGTTATTATCAAAGTCCAAAGGCATACATTCTTAATCAATATTATAGATCACTCGTTATAGCCAGGTACTCCTGACTATTTGTCTTCTGTTAGGCAAATTCTCTTAGATGAGAAGATATCTAGATGAAACTTTGCATGGGTCCGTAATTTCATTGCAGTATGTCTGAGTCGGCTGGAACGGACGCTACATGATATAGCTTCTATAGAAATGATCGGCTTAAAATCAAGTTCGCGTACAAACAATTATATATGTATATTATATTATATCAATTTATTTGTATACCCCGAACCCATTGAAAATAAATAAAAAGAGCATATTGCTTAAATCCGGCCACATAAAGTATATATATTCTTGGTATGTAAGTATGAATGCGTCGATCTCAAAATCTATAAAAGGTATGAAATTATAATTTTGAACGTACCTCCACCTAGTAGCACGAGTATTGGTTTTTAAACATATCTTTTAGGATTTTAGAGCTAGTCACCAAATTTGACATATAGCGTCTAGTATATTATCAAGTATATTTTATTTTTTTTATCGAACGTGTTTTCCAGCTTAGCTGCTAGCTCTACAAGCTTTTAAGAGCATATATAGTCTGAGTATTAAAAGAAAGTAACCCGTGTTATGTATCACCTTGTCAGCTGAGCAGCTATAGTGCGAGCTCTTCAGGCCTTTTATGGACAACTATATCAGGCTAGAGTTATTATAAACAATTTGTTAAATTTAGCTACTGGCTCTGAGAAACATTTAAATACAACTTACAGGGCATCTGCTAGTCGTGAATTGCACGACATAAGTCAACTTATTCGCATAAATTTTCTTTTTTTCCATATTGCGCGACCTTTTAATTTGATTATGAGCTGCACAAAAAGTTCATAATTACATTCCTGTTTGTTAGACGTCCTTGTCTACGGGCTGCGCAGTCGACGACGACTTTGGCAGCGACTACAAAATATTGATGCCCGCCGGCAGCGCGAAGAACTTAATTAATTAGGTTTCTGGAATATTTGAATTATTTTAAGGCACAACTCGAATTAAAGCTCACATCTTTAAAGGATAACTGGACGGGCGCCATTTTGAAATTGCATTGCCCACATGCGCAGGAAGTGTCATTAAAAAGTAAACGGAAAACGAATGAAAAAAAAAGAACAGTACAAAAATAATCCTTTGATTCTTAAAATGTCTACACAAGGCTGACGAGCAAAAGAAGGAAAATGTGTGTGGCAACAGCAACAATAACGACGCGCAACAAAAGGCTGTTTCCGGTTGGGACTATACCCCCCTCCCCCATCCCCCCTCCCCACCCACAGACGTTTGAAACTCCAATGCATTGCATTGAAATTCTTCATTTTCAATTCAATAAAATTCCGTTCATGCTGTGCGACAAATCCTTTGGCCGTCAGGGGGCGTGCCATACTAGCGATTTGTCCAATCAGAGTTGCGGCGCAACAGATGCCCAGCGCTTGCAGCGCCCTCTGGCGCCCAAAGTGCAAGAAAAACAAACCAAAGCAAGCCGCTTTACTCTCTAGGCTTGTAGGCGTGGCAGCGCATGCGCCCATCCACACGTGAAGAGTTGCTGCGCGGGCCGGGGTGGACTGTCCTGCTATGCATTGCGAGCGAATCCAATGCCAGCTATTGGGCATTCCACAGCTGTGTGCGAGCGAGACCGCCTCAACTCAGCTAGATGCCCATGTCACAGGCTGCCGAGTGGGTGGGTGGGTGTTTAATGGTGGTAGCTGGGTGTTCGCTCGGCCTGGCTTGTGCTGGCTTTCATTGGCTTCGCATTCAAACCCAATTTTGCAGGCAACTGGCATTGCGACAGGTGACCCAAAGGCCTTACACGTCCTCGCTGCGCAACCAATATTTCAGTTTAGTTCGACGGGTGCGACGAGCAGGTTGCGTGCAACGGTAAATGTCAACCCGTGTGCGTTTCTCAAGTCAACAATTCCATATACTATAAAGTGCATATATGCAGTGTTTCGCTTTAAGGCATTTAATTTACATATTAATTAAAAGCAAAAAATAAATGAAAAAATAAACTTTATCATGGGTGGAAACAATTAAAAATATAACCTCAAAAAAATTCAAACACATAATTATTCAAAAATTAATCATTAATAATACTGAAATCAGTGCTAAAAAGCAACAAATAATTTGAAAAATATGTAAAATCAATATTAAAAATAGAAAACTTAACTTTGCTTATTTGTGCAAAAAAAAATTGGAAAAACAATCAATTTTATCCTTTAAAAAAAGAAGAATATTTAAATGTAATAAAACAGTTTTTGGTCTCCTTTAAATTATTTTTACAAATGGAACTCTAAGATAACATGTGCTGAGCTCTTCGAAAATTTACTATAATCATTATAATTAACAATTTATAATGATTGAAGCAGAGCATTATACAAAACAACCAATTATACAATGTTGTTAAAAAATATATGTTAAAATTTGTGTAAAAGGTATTTTCACACATAAAATATTAGTATTATATTAAGTTGGATACTTATTCGATGCAGTTGCCAGTAGATAAGTCATCTCTGTAACCTTGTCTCTCTTAGAGTTCAAGTCACATGCAAAAAGGTTGTAGTCTCCCATTAAAAGCCATTTCTTTTCAAAATAAACCTGATAGATGGCAACACTTATAAAATATTATTATCTATTCAACGCTCAAGAGATAAATCTTTTTCAAGACAAACTCAAAGGTGTAATCTGTTCTCAACAAATTTCATATCCTTAAAGGTTGGCATATAAAGGGCTTAAATATGTTAGTATTATAAGAATTGAATGTAGATAAAAGATCAAGCTAACTATTTGAAAAAGCACATGGCATGGTACTAGCCTGTGATTCGAACCAGCATCCTTCTCCTTGAGTGGCTCACAGGTTCTTATACAACTAGCCTGCGATTCGAACCAGCATCCTCCCTGTTTAGTGGTGCAGAACGTCCTTATGCGACTACCCTACGATTCGGATTCGATTTCATCCTTTCTGTTCAGTGGGTCAAAGATTTTTTAGTTAGTCTGAATTTCAAGCCAGAAACTTTATTTACTTCTAAACAAAATTTTGAAACGCGAAAAAGTGATTGAAAATAACTTATTTCGACTAAAGAGCTTTTTAATAGAATAATTTTAATTTTAAATTTTTTTTAAATATTTTAAAAATGTATCAAAAGTTACATTTTATGTATTTGAGAAGCGACTCTTAGATTGATTTCAAATTATATTGCAGTAAAACTACAAAAATATAAAAAGTAAATATTTGGATAGTCAAAAATATCTAGTCAACATTAAAGTAACTCGCCAGCTTAAGCAAAAAAGTAAATAAATAAATAGAACGCAAAAGGTGCGGCGACCTGTACCGTAAAACATGCTGAATATGAACCAACTGAGCCAGGCTGCTCCCGTGCTGCCACACCCACAAGCACATTACGCCGATTGCCGCCCATTGCCGGCAATCAACGAGACATTTGCGCAATTTAGCCAACATCGTTCGGCAATCTCGCTGCTCTCCCCATTGGATCTGTCGCTGCGCGCGGCGCCAAATATGGTGCCAATTACACCGCCATCGACGCCCTCGCCGCCGCGCAAGCGGCAGAGATTAATGTCCGAGGAGAATTACCTGTGGCGGCCGCATGCTGCGCTGGTGATGCAGCAGCCACCAGCAACGGCCACCAGCTATTTCCATCAGCAGCAGCAGGAATTGGGGGGCAGCTGCTACGGCTTGCGCGGCTTTGAGGGAGCGGCGAGCTATGGTAAAAGTAATTTTCACGGCAAAAGTAACTTTGCGCACATTCCGGCAAGTCAATCGAGCGTGTCCAGGACAGCAGCAACAGCCGCAACAGCAGCAGCCAGCGCGGAGGATGAGACAATTGTGTTGACCGAGGACGAGGATGAAACAGTTGTCAGTTCCCATGACTACAATGAGTACGCCACAGACACTGAGGGCGACGGCGACGAGGAGGACGAGACTATACAAGTTCACGACGTTGATGAGCCACAGGAGCAGGAGCAGCGGCAGACGCAACAGGAGAAGGATGAGGAGGAGGAGGAGGAGGTATTTGTGGACATACTGGGCAACGATGATGATGATGACGATGTTGTAGAACTGGCGCCACAACAAAGCCCCACGCAGCAGCTGCTGGAGGCCAAGGCGCTGAAACGCCATGAGCTGATCTATGAGGATGAGGAGCTGCATCATCAGGCCGTCAATGGTCTGGCCAAGCTCTTTGAATGTGACTTTGGCTCGTCGTCCAAGGAATGCCTCGAACTGGAGGCAGAGGCTGCAGCAGCCGCCGTCGAGGAGCAGCCGGAAAAAGTTTACATGGATTTGAGTGGTGGAGGCGGCGGCGGCGGAAGCGGCGGCAATGTGGAGACCCCAAACCCCACTCAAATGTCAGTACAAGCCCAAGCCCCGCTGTTGCGCAAGCACAAGCCAGAGCGTAGACGCACTAAGTTGCGCAAACACGCAGCCATCGATGAGGAGACAATTAGTCCCGTCTCCGGCACCATAATACGCAAGCTGCGCGACGATGAGGAGCTGGTGGTGCGCAAAGGTGACATTGATCCGGCTTTCAATGTGGTCGAAATCACCGAAGAGGCCAAAGCCATCTTGGCCAGCATCGAAAATAAGATTGGCGACTATATGTGTCAGCTTTGTCGCACCGTCTACGATGATGCCTTCATGCTGGCCCAGCATCGATGTCCACGCATCGTGCACATCGAGTACAAGTGCTCCGAGTGTGAAAAGGTCCGATTTGCCATCTTACTCTATAATACTTACTAAGCTTTGGGTTAACCTTGCAAAATATTAAAGAAATATAAGTTTTAGAAAACTTTATTAGTTAGAAAGGGTTGAGCATATTTGAAGCTTTGAGCTTTAAGTCAAATTTAAAGCTCTAAAAGCTGCAAAGAATGTAGCATAGCGTATTATGTAACAATAAGCATTTAAATCAGCTTTCAGCTTTAATCTTTTCAATTTTTGTAGCCGTAGATAAACGTAGCTTATGAAAAGAAATTTAGAATATTAAGTAGTTTTATATAATGAAGCTTTGAGCTTTAAGTCAAATCTATCGTGTACACTAAATAAAGCTCACGCCAAGCTCTAAAAGCTAATTTTAAAACAGTATGCAGTTAAATGAGTTTTCAGCTTTAATAATTTTCTTTTTTTAAAGCATATCCGTAGATGACTAAGTTTAATTAAAAGGAATGTAACATATTAGGTATGTAGCATAGTTTTGTATTAAGTAGCTATGGGCTTTAAGCCAGATTCCTACGTACACTTAAGGTTTCTTCAAGCTATAAAAGCTGCCTTTTAAGTCGCTTTATTTGCTCCTGTGCTATAACTGAAATAATTATTATACGCCAAGCAGTTAAATAAGCTTTATGATTATTTATTAAAACACTATAGCATTGAGTAAAAAAAACTACAATTAAGTTAAATTGTTAATTGATTAAAGCTCTAAAAGCTGGCTTCAGCCACTTTATGTGCTTCTGAGCGACATTTGAAAATTTGTATTGTTAAATGAGCTTTCAGCTTCATATTTTGAAGCTTTGAGCCTGCTGTAACATTGAACACAGTTATTTACCCAAGTCATCTCAATTATACAATTTCTATAAAAATATAGGTATCTAATAATGTACACATGCAAGTCTATAGAATAAATTAGAATCAACTTGATATCAGATCAGATCCCATTTTAGTAGAAATTCTGATGTAAGCTCTTACCAATTTTAGGAAATTTTTCATTTGAATGCCAATCGGAAGTCGTGCGTGTCAAAAAATGTACATATTCGAATAGCTGACTTTATTTACTTTAAGCTACTAAAGCTCGTATTCACGCTCGTAAATGTGAGTAATTTTCAAAATAGGTGAAATTAGTAAACTACGCAGCACTGTTTTTCAAAGCTAATAAAACAAATGTTGGCAAACATGTTGAAGTAAAGTTCATTGTAGCTGGAAAATATTTGTATTTCCCCATCAAATAAATATAAGAACTTGTGTATGTAGGCTAATTTAGTGCGAACTAGCACTAAATCTTAAAACTATTATGCCAACCCGGGCAGTATTACTATTTCAAGCTTAATCCAAAGCTTAAGTGTTATTTTCAGCTGGTGTCATTGGCACTCACTTGCTTTAAGTTCAGCTAATTAAAGCCCTCATTCGCAGGTCTTCAATTGTCCAGCCAACTTGGCTTCGCATCGTCGCTGGCACAAGCCCAAATCGGAGATGCAGCCAGGCAAAAAGCGGTCAAGCGGTGGCGCCAGCGAAGCTGCCACCGCCAGCAGCAGCAGCGCCAGCGCCAGCGGTGGCACAGCAGAGACTGGCCACAAGGCGACGGCTGGCGAGGAAGCCAGCGATGGCATTTATCCCTGCCAGCAATGCGGCAAATCCTTTCGACGGTAAGCGGCAACGGGCTTCGTTTGAATTGATTATACATGCCACGCCCTTTACAGCTTCGCCTATCTGAAGAAGCATCAGGCCTCGCATCAAATGCTGGATAATCTCAAGAATATGGAGCTCTTTAATGCGCATCAGCAGCAGCAGCAGCAGCAACTGCATCAACAGCAGCAGCAGCAGCAGCAACATTTGCCCGCACAGCCCGCCGCTGCGGCTGCACCTTATGTGCTGCCACGCCCTCCGCATTGCGCTTTGTATCCAACGGCCACGCCCAAGGGCTTTGCAAGCGGCAGCCAGCGCTTTAGCGGCTTCCCCTTTCAGCCATTCGACCAGCGGCGCTTCTACTCGCTCGGCGAACTGTATCTCAGCCAGCAGCTGGAGCGCTCCTCGGCCTTTCAGTACGTCCATGCGAACCATCTGAGGCAGCTGTCGAATGTCGCCCACAACATGCTGCCCCCGCTGCCGGTCAAATGACCCAGCACCCATGTGCTGCGTCCTGTGCCGCGCATTGCGTCCACATCGAGCACGTCAACAGCAGCAGCAACAGTCAACAGGCAACTGGAGCTGCCACCGATAGTTGCCACAGCGCCCAATTTCAATTGGATGCTGCCGATGTCAACGGCAGCTGCGGCGCCAGCGGAGGCCACTGACCATGTTATTGCTTAATTCCAATTCGATTTATAGCATTCAATAAAGTTTAATAGTTAATGTTTACATTATCATCATTAAAAATATTACAAAACCAGACTTTTTAAAACTACGCCAACAAGATTTGGTTAAGAGTTGGGAAATAGAATATGAATAATGAGAAAGTCAGCATATCCACGGCACGCCGAAGATTTAATACCCTCGCAGATATGTGAGAACTGAGGAGCTCATAAATGCTGAGTTTGATGAATAGTATATCTTGAAAACAGAATATTTTCCTATACAAAAACTGTTTTTTCGACTGATTCTTTCCATAGGGCTTTATAATATAGTAATGCGATCTAAATAAGATTTGCCTCAAAAAGAAGCAGCATAGTTTTACTTATTATTGCCGAACATGGTCAGAATATCGAGTTTTCCCTACAAGAACCTACTTTTCGACACATCGTTCATTGGCGACATTATTATACAGTGGTCCGATGTTGAGGAGATTTTGCATGTGGGAAGAATAGTACAACAAATAGATGCCGATTTTGGTCTTGATATCTTGAAGTTGTTAATACAAGAACCTACCATATGATATAGTGATCCGATCCGGCCGGTTCCGACATATGTACTGCCTGCAACAGAAAGACGGACCTATGCAAAAGACGATGGCTTAAAAACTTAAAAACAGACAGGCGGACAGACGGACCGGCAGGTGGACTTGACTATATCAATTCGACAGCTGATGCTGATCAAAAATATATATATACTTTTTAATTTCCTCTACAAGGGAATCAAAAGGGGATTTTCCGAGTTTTAACTAAACCCGGTTTGAACTGCGGTACACACCGAACTTGAGCCCAGAACTTTTAATTTATCATGAAACAAAGCTTAAATTGGAAAAATATTTGTTACAGACATTTAAAGATAATATTCCAAAAGCTTTTAGTTTCGAACAAGTCAAAAGTATTTTTAAATAACAAGAGTGCTCTAGTCGGAAGCGACTGACGGGAATACACCCTGAACTCACGCAACTACTCGCAAACACGGAAATGCACTATACACACAAACTTAAGTACGTCACAGCTTGTGCTTCTTCTTCCCCTAGTTCTCTGCATAGGCACTGCATTCTTGATAAACTACGGTGCTTAGCGTCCGATCTTCATTAAATTTTCAGGGCCTTATTATAGAGCATACAAAATAGATATATGTATACCAAAGCACAAGGCTCTAACGTAAATATGTCACTTTTGTATGAAATGAAAAGTTTATTTAATTTGTATATTCACTATACAAGACCCTACATAGCAAATTTTTGTGTCTAGCTCTTATACTTTCCCATTTATACTGAGGATCTATATTTATCTATATTTCTAACGTAAGGAGAAAATATCGGATGAAAAATGTAAGGCTCGTTCTCGATCGACGTTGACACAAACGGACAGACCGACGGTCTGCGAGGCGAATATGCCCAGATCGACGCAGCTCATCGTCCTGATAAATATTTCAAGCCCTTTGTGGGATCGGAAATGGTTCCTTCTGCATACTCCTGCTACTGCTACAAACAATTGCTTAAAAATAAAATGATGTAAAGAAAATAAATTTTATTTTTAATAAATGTATACAAACAAAACCTGAGCTAACAGATGTGGATGTAAACAGATTGTGGGGTTTATCTTAGCTGCTGCTACAGCTGCCTGCCAAAAACGTCAATGCCCAAGGCATATGACAGAGCCTGAGCCAGATAGGTTTCATCGTGTACGCCATAGAAGAGCAGGGACTTGGGTCCTGTAATAGAAAACAAAACATTCGTCGACTAAAGTCAAATGGTTTGCAGCCTGACTCACCCTGTGCGAAGAGCAGACTCTCAGATGGAAGCTGCTGCAGCCTGCGCTGCAACTGCAGCTCGGGCCCTTGAAGAGACTCCTCCAAAGTGCTGACCAGCTGCGTTTCCCCGCTGACATCCCGACTGGAGCTGAGATAATTGCCATTTGTGAGCAGCACCATTGTCAGCAGATCCTTTTGGCCCATCAAACGGGCCAGGGTCGCATTGAGCAGCTGCAGCTGCTCCCGGGCAACCATGTGCGGCTGCACATGGTGCTCCACAATTAACAGATGCCCCACACCCGGACGCCTGAGCACCTGCAGCGTTCGATTTAGCATCAATTGCAACGTGGGCGCACGGGAGTTGGCGCTCAAATCCCCATTGGCAAGCACGCCCAGCAGATAGTCCAGGCTGCTGCCATTGATAGAGCTGAGCTCCTGCTCATGCTGCACCAGCTCAAAGCGAGGCATGGGCTTGCTTTTCAGTTTTTGATTGCGCCAATCGCGCAACAAATTGCGTCCAGCTCTGGCGTGGCACAGCAGCTCATCCGACGGATCCCACGCAAATGTGGGCACTTTGGAATTGAACATCTGCCGGCCTCCGCCTAGCAGCACATTTAACGCCTGGCCCGTTGCACCTGAGATGAGCTGCTGGGCCACATCCTGGCAGCCGGACTCAATGGCACCCATCGGCATCAGGCCATCGCATTCCCAGCTGCTTTGCGCCACCTCCGCGTACAGAGCGGCGCCCGTGGCGCCCGTCAGACGTTGATTGGTCACGAAGCCGGTCCGCAGACCCGCCAGCTGGGCCTGACGCAGCACGCTGAGCAGCTGGCCGGGCGCCGCGCTGCAGTTGCTCCGCACACGCTGAGCAGCTGCCAGCGGCACACCCGTCCACAGTGCACGGAAAACGGCCGACGCATCGCAGGGCGAACTGTTGCTGCAGCTGTTCTTCAGCCGTGCCGCATGCGGGAATCGATCCCAGATGTAGCCCGAATGCTGTGAGCCGTTGAAACGTGCCGCCGCCAGGGCGGGCGCATCAATGCCTTGGATCATTAGCAGCCACACATTTCGTGGCTGGCTGAGCTTGGAGTGCCCACGCAGCGCCCGCTTCAGCTCCTCAATGCCCTTGTCGTACCAGGGCTTCTGTTCGGCAGATACCGCATCCTTCCAGTAGTCCACGTCGCCCACATTGGCCACCTCGTGCTCCACCTCGTAGCGTATGGTGAAGCCAATGCAGAGCAGCGACACGAGCAGCGACAACACCACCGAACCGGCCAAAATGAACAATTGCGTCGACTTGAGACGCAGCTGGAAGCAGAACCTTCTCATCCGCTGCGACATGGCCATGGAATATGCCCCTAACTAACTGCGACTATACGCTTCATAGGTTTTTATCTCTCCTTATCCGACCAACTATCTATCTATCCAACCATCTATCTATCCAGATAACATTTGTGTAGACTGTTTGAAGTTTTAATACCGACAATTAGCATTTAGTACTCGTAATTAGATGGAAAATCTCATGAATATTTTACACATTAATTGTCATATAAACAAATGCATTGTAGACTGAAAGAAATTGCATTACAATTCAACTTTGTTTCAATTGTCATATACACAAGTACTTTATACGCTGGCAGAAATTCTTCTTTTAAAATATTTATTTATAATATTATAATATCAGCAATATTATGAGGAGTTCCATGCCTTACACTGAAAGAAATTGCATAATGTTTTTATTGGTAAATTTTAAATTTTATTTGAAACTTATTTATTAATTTAAGACTGAGCTAAATACAATATATATATTCACTTATACATTGAACAAATATTAAAAACAATATTGTAATATTTTAACTTTGTTTTGTTCAACTCATATTTGGGTACACTGAAAAAAAATATTTTGAAATTATTAATAATATTAAATGTTTATTAATGAGTAATGAAAATATAATCATAGTCACTCAAAGTTATTAAAAAATGGAATAGTATTTTTGTGTTTACTTAAATTTATTTATTTATTTAATGCATTGTACACTGAAAGAAATTGTCATAAGTTAATATCCAACATTATGTGATCATGCGCGGGTATATTCTGTTAGAAATTCATAATACTATTTTTATTCAACTTACATATAAAGAAGGGCAACGTATGTACACTGAGAAGAATTGTTTTTAAATTACATATTAATAAAATTGAAAATAATTTTCGGTGATATATATATAACAAATATAGTTATATAAAGTTATTAAATAATTAAATAATTTGCATATATCAAGTAATTAAATAATAACAATAATAATAGTAATATTAAATAATCATAATATTAAATAAATAAATAATAATAATGATAATAAAGTCATATTGAAATTAATCAATCAAAGTTATTAAGTAATGGAATAATTTGCATATATAAAGTAAATGAATTATTATAATAATAACGATAATATGGAAATAAATAATAGTTATACTAAGTAAATTAATAATAATAATAAGTAAATATTGGTTATAATAATATCAGTCACATTTCAAAAAATTAAAATGTATATTATGAACCAATTTGTCAAATTTCAGACATAAATTTATTCTAAAGAGCTTTGTGCTTTCACGAGCTCAGCATTATCTATCCAAGAACGGACCTCGTTTTCCTGAGTCTTATCTCTATATATAAAACTGTCTATCCTGACTGACTGACTGACTGACTGACTGATGATCAACGCACAGCCCAAACCGTAAGAGCTAGGAAGCTGAAATTTTTACTGTAGTTACCTTAGGTGATGAAGGTGCACGTTAAGACGGGGTTTCGGGAAATTCGACCCGCAAGTTTCGAAAAATTGCGAAAAACGTTTGTATAAAACTTTTTTGTTTACCATCCTTCAATTTATTTTTAAATGCTATTTGAATAATTGCTTCAAATTTTCCGCAGTGTGTTAAATGCACAAAATTTGAAATTCTGATTTGAATATTAGCCTTACCTTTGCCGTGGGTCAACGACGTCTCTGTTTTGGCAATTAAATGTTGCACACATTCTGTGCCATTATTTGTGGGAGGCCACAACTGTTTTATTGAATGGGCGTGGCCCCCACAACACACACACACACACACACATGGACTGCGGCAGGCACAGCTGGACAATGCATCTAATTGTCATTTGAATATTGTCAAACCGCAGCAAACTATTCGCTCATGAATTTTCAATAACAACGCATCGAGCAGCATTTTGCACATTTGTCGTTATGCGAATGCGAATGCGAAATTATTGTCGCAATTGCCAGTCGTTAACCTGCTGTCACGCCCCATTGACCCCACCCTACACTCAGCGGAAAAGAAAACTGGATACGAGTACGAAAAGCGAGTACAAAAAGGTTCTTTTAATGCAGTCAGGCTTAAGATATCTTAAACTCAGAATCAAATTCTTCATCAATTTAAGATATGTTGTACTTCTATTGAGATTATTTTACACTGATTTCGAGTAGGAAATGTTTTTCAAGTACAAAAATCGATCACACAATCAAATTCTTATATCATAATTTTTCTTTAGCCAATGAATAATTTTGTCATTCTATTGTGAATATATTACGCTTACGTAATTGCTAATGTATAAGTTTTATTTTACAGTATATTACGAAAGTACGTAACTGTTTTGGAACACGTCGTCAACTTCTTTTTTAACCAAATTAATAAAAATAAAAACTAAGAATTTTGTTATTGAACTATATCAAGATCGAAATTATTGAAAAAAAATTGCTCAAAACTATTCCAAAATATATTTTTGGATTGCCTAAAGATATATTGAACTTTAATTATAAACATAAACATAAATATTTTAAAATAAATTCAAACTTTTTTCTCATAGTTGTTATAATATATTTTTATTTATTAATTATTTATATTATTATATTATTAATATATTTGACATAAATTTAAAAGTTAAAATTTATATAAATTCGAAGGAATTTGAAAAAAAAATTTATTCCAGCGTTTTAGACTCGGTTTTTTTCTGAGTGTAACAGCAAACCATCATTTCGTTGCTTTGAAGTTACTTTACATTGACATGTGGTCAGTTTTCCCTGTCACAATTGTTGCAGCAGCAGCTGCCACATGCCACATGCCACTTGCCGCTTGCCACTTGCAGCGGACTTACGTTTCTTTATCAATTTGCCAATTTATCTAGTTGTCCTGTTGCCCCTGACAGGACATCAAATACGCCCACGGAAGTGACCTTTCTCTCCAAATTATTTCCGATGGCAATTTTTCAATCATGCTGTGAATTTGAGCTACGCATTGCGTGCGACTCATTGAGCTTTTATTGCCGTTACATACTTTATTATTTAATACTTGGTCTCTACCTCCAGGCTTCCTTTACCGTTAAATAGTTTATCTTGAGTAGTTCCCAATTGAGTAGTTTTTATTTATACTCAGTGCGTGCGGGTTTACGCACTGCAAGCTGTCAAAATGAAAGCTTTAGCACTCTTGTATGGTTCGTGCATTGGATATGCTTTTGCTCAAGCTTGTTCTATTATTAAGCGCCATCTATTGACAGTAGACTGCAAGCGCATGCAACAGGCAAGTACGCGCTTATGTGCACACATTCATACAAACTGTTCACCGACATGCTCTGCATGCAGCTGGTATATATATGTGTGTAAGTATTTATATACTCACATACATAACTGTTGTGGCCGAATTTTTACCAATTTGCGTGGTGTGAGAAAAAGAATCGAAGAGTGCGAAACTGTGGAAAGATAAATCAATTGCTTGCGTTTGGGACAGCTCAAGAGTAATAAATGCTGAATACTGAGAAACCCTGAAAAAACAGCTCATGAGCATTTACTTTACAAAGATTAACTTAAAAAAAAAAAATAATATGGACGAAAGTCATAGGGACAGGGATATGTAAGAGACAGCAGGGAGATACATCAATAACTATGTATAGATAAGCATGTACATATGTATATACGTGCATAGATAGTTGGATACGTATCTATAGATAGTTTATGTACAGATTAATAGATTAATTAATAGATAGGTATAATAGATATGAGTGTAAATAGAGAATTGGATAGGTAGTTATGTATCTACATATATATATCTCTATAATTATGTTTCTATATATATATTAGAAAGATAGATAGATATGTATCCATGGATATTCATGTGCATAGATCGATAGACATCTATGTATGTATACAAATGTACATACGTAAATATGTATGTATTTGTCTATATATCTATGCATATTCATCGATAGATAGAAATGTAAGCATATGTACATAAATACATATTTATATATAGGTATACGTGTATATAGAAAGATAGATATGTATCTGTAGATATATGCAAATACATGTAAATAGATAGAAATATACCTATGGATATTCAACGATAGATAGAAATGTAAACATGGATAGATATATTATCTATAGATAAACGTGTAAATAGAAAGATCGATACATTTTATACTACTTACATATCTAAAGACGTACATTTACATAGAAAGATAGATTAATATGTATACATAACAATGTATTATAAAAAATATAAAAAATAAATATGTATCTATAGATATAAATATACGTATTTATATATATATATAGATACATACATAGATATGTATCTGAAGATATTATATGTATATATTCATCGCTAGATAGATATGTATCTATGGATAAACGTGTACGTCTATTGATAAATAATTACATATATATCTATAGATATATGTACGGAAACATGGCTAGCTTAACAGATGTAGATAAATGTGCGGGCCAGGATGCAATTAGTGTCGAGTGGCTATCAAGTTGCAGTTGACATGGAGCTTGGGAGAGCTATTTGACCGCCCTGTAACGTGAATGGGCTGCGCCGTGGCGCATGTGGCATGCAGCTAGCACCGCCAACTAATTGAAGGAACCAACCAAGAGCGGGAGGTGGGGGAGGAAGTGTGGCAGCCGCAGGAGCAGCAGCACATGCAGTTCAACAGCTGGCGACGCCCACGCGGCCCAAGGATTCGAAATGCCAAAGCGTGGGCGAGAGAGTGCAAGAGAGAGAGAGAGAGAATGGGAGAGGGACAAGGGGAGCGGAAGGCTATGGGAGAGCGAAGTTGTGAGCCGTGTGCAATCGGGCGGCTTCCTGCTACACTGGGCTCTGCACTCTCTTTGCACGCCGTTGACCTTGTCCTCCCAATGGAGAAACGCAAGAGATTTTTCAGCGTCATATTTTCCTTTTCCTTCTATTTGTTCCATTGCATTTTCCACACTTCCATATGGCCCTTGCGGATTCGCACAGTTGGAAAATGCGTTTGTTTATGCATTTGAATTAATTGCAGGCTATAATTACTATAAAACTTTTCTGTCAATCAATTTTTTTTTTTTTTTTCATTTTTTTGTTGCTTAAAAACATTTCACTTTAAATGCAACGCAATTTTTTTAGTTTGGTTTTTCTTTTTCGAGCGGGGGCACTTTATGTGTGTGTGTGTGTGTGTGGGTGTGTTAGTGTGTAATCGCACTCTATCAAACATCTATATGCATACAAATGCGAGGCAGAGGCGTAGCTAGGCCGGGTCAAAAGGGGCATTTAGAGCCTGTGACACGTTCATTTGAGTCAGTTCAGTCCCAAGTCGTTCAATTGAGTCCCAATATTACGCAGTAGTTGTTGAATATTATGACTCATTAGCTCATTTGGATCTTAGCGTGGTTCAGATGCCTATGAGTCACATCGTCATTCAATCAGTTCATGAGTTTCAACATCGCTCAATCACTCATATTCAATCACATTATCTCACAGCGTCGGTGGTGTAATGGTTAGCATAGTTGCCTTCCAAGCAGTTGACCCGGGTTCGATTCCCGGCCGACGCACAATTAAGTTTTTTGCTTGATAACCATTTTTTTGGTTTTTTTTCTGAAAATTTGATTGTCTTCAGTATTTTATGTGAGTTCCAGCATCATTCAGTTGTTCTTTTGACACCCAAAACTATTATTTAGTTGTTCATTTGAGTTGCATTATAGTCCAATATTTTATAAGTTCCAAATTCACGTTCACTTATGCCAATCAAAGTTTCATCATCATCTAGGTTATTTACGATCCATCATCGTTCAGTGGTTCATTAAGTTCCGCAAACTTTTCAAGCATAATGGAGCTTAAATAAAGTACTCCACGCAAATGAGGAACTAGTTCGATCCATAAAAAATGAGCAGAAAAGGCAACTCTGCCATTTAGATAAGAAATATCCAAGAAATTCTCAATTCGCCCGCCATTTTCTTAAGGTGCACATCTCAACCCGACACCCCCCCCCCCCCCTCCTTTCTATTATTTATTTGCCAACTTCCCTGCGTAGATTGTTTTCCCAGTTTCTGTTGTTGTTTTTTTCGCTCGGTGATTACGACTTTGCCACCATAATAGAAAATTGCATAGTAAAATTAAAAAAAATAAATAAATATAACAACAATAATGACAATTTTGCTATTATAATAAGTAGTTAATTTCCCCACACACACACACACACAACCACACACCCCCACACTCCCACACACATGTATGTATATGTATTTAACAACTACTGTAATTTTCATGCCTGATTGCATTGCAATCGCAGTCGACAGTTTGACAGCAACTGCATTGAAGGCATGGAAAATGTATGTATTTCAATTGAAGCCGATCAGAGTGCAATGAAAACTCGTTTCCATCATATTTATGCAGGGCGATTAGATTAGATAATATTATAAAATGATTAGATACGACTGCATTTGAATAGAATTCGATGAGGTGAACCAATTTCAGTTCCTCGGAAATGAGAACCTACAGAAATTGAAATTTCCCTGAAAACGACAAATTAAGTAAAATAAAGAATTTAATTATTAATAAATTATAATACGCTATAATAAACGTATGCATATTTAAAAATAAGTTGTTTTCTATTCACTTCTTAAGGTTCGTATTTCCGATGCGCCACTGTAGACAGTTCACTGTATCAAAGACTATCTTTGGCTTGGCAAACACAAAGCAAGAACATAAAACAAAATACATATGTATGTACATACATATATTAAAAAAATACCTCCAGCGCAGAGAACAATTTATAGCGAGCATAAGTAGGGCCAAGAAGCTGTAAATTATTGATTATAAGTGCATCTATATAGTATATACAGTAAGTGTATATGTATATATGTATATATATAAGTATAAGTATATATGTAAGTGTATGTGTATTCAAAAGTATAGCATACATACATACATATGTATGTATGTAAGAATTAGTTTTCTCATCTATTTTCATCTGGACGTTCTTAGAGCAAAGCAAATACAGTTGACAACTGACGACAGCAGCGCACCAATACACACAAACAGGTACAGAGAGACCGTTTGTGTTTGTGTGCGCTCTTATACTAATGCATTTTGATACTGGCCTTGAACGTGAGTTGCATTTGCACAACAAAAATCTGTTGTGTGAGAGAGGGGCAGTGTATGAGCGAGCGCGCAGACGATAGAGTGCGACACAAGAGGCATCGCAAGAAATTTTGCCAAAGCGAAAAGCTTAAAGTATATACAAACACATGCAGAACAGCAAGCAGAAAGCGAACTGCAGCCTGCTCGCCTGCATTTCCCGCTCTATAGCTATCGCTCTCTCTGTTATGCACGCTGCTTTGCCCAGCTAAAAATTCAAAGTAGTCTCAAGGTTATCGCACACACACTCGCACACAGATACGTACTTGCATATGTACATACGCATACATAGGAACGTTCTCTCATGCACTCTGCTGCGCAGTGTCTAGCAGTGCGCTCTTCATTTGCATTTTGTTTTTATTTATATATGTATATTTTTTTCGGCAATTTGAAAAGCTCAAAAACTTTCCAATTGCATTGCCCGGAGATCTGGGCAGCCTAGTAAAACCAATTTCCCAGCTTTATTAACTTTATTTCTCATTGCATACAAAAAATGTTGACCATTCGCTTGGGTCCAAGTCTTATCGCAATTTGCTTACGTTTGCATCTTTACTATATTCGCTGGTTTCAAATTTCGCTTCAGTCGCTCTTGTGGGCGTGTACGTAAGAGTCAGGTGTTTTTAGGGCGAATATTTCAAGTTTCAGTGGAAAGCATCGAACTGCTTTTATTTACTATTTACAGTTGGCTTGTTTTTGTGTGAGCAAATGTTTAATTATTGATTCGTTATAAAACGTTTTAAGTGAATTTATAAATAGATTATATGTAGTATACATAAGTATATTCGCCGCGGTTCTTTTCAATTTGTGATTTGTGTTTTTAGATTGTCGTTTATTAAATTCTTTCATAATTTTCAGCTGTTTATCTTCAATAGACAACCACTGTAATTGCAGCAAACTTTCTTTAACAGACCGTTAGCCTTAGCCTAAGGTATAACGGTTTTGCTGCATGTAAACCAAGTTACTGAACTTGCAACGCCCTTTGCGAGTGCTGACGTTGGCATTGACGCAAGTGGCAGGCAAATGCAGTTTTTAAGAGTGCGGTTGGGGGTGGAGCTGCGAAGGGCTGTTAATTTTGTGGTATACATACAACACATACACACGCACACGCACGCACACAAGTGAAATGCCAAAGTTGAGAGTACGAAATAAACTCGACCAATTCCAATTGCAACTGCAAGCTGCAAGTGTCGAATGAAATCGAAATGAATATTACATATTTTATTATCCAGAGCGGCACGCACACACACGAACATAACGAGCACATACGTATATGCACGTAAGTATGTTTACTGTTAGCTTGGCAGCATTGCATAAAAATCGTCCCCATCCCTCTTTACCACTTGCGAAAGTGAAACATGAAAGCGAAATTTCTGGCACATATTTCAAATGTCGACTGCAGACAACAAGTCGCTCTCGCCGCGGAAGCGATGATTCATCAAGAGAGCATGCCATAGTATGAGAGAGAACGCGCGTGAGAGATGGAGATAGAGAGAGAGAGAGAGAGTCGTGAATATGGTATTTTATAGTCATATAAGGTACAAATACAAGCACAAATACTAGCGCGCAGTTGGCCGCCCCCATGCTACACAGCTGCAGCTGCAGCGTCAAAGCTTTCAAATGCATGTTGTTGTTTGTTTGTTTTTCGCGCTCTTCTCTTTGGTGAGTGCGCTCCCGCTGAGTTGTCATTTTCGTTCAGTTCGTTTAGCAGCGCCTACGATGCCGTTTCGCCGTTTCATTTCATTGTTCCACAATCAAACATACATACATACATACAGAAAGCAGCACAATCCTTGTAGCATTTGTTTCAAGTTCACTGTCAAGGTCACCTACTCTTGACATGCGCTGCTGCGACGGCAAAGGGCGAATTTGCTGCAACAGCCAGCAGTCTACACTGCTTGCGAAATGTATGCAGCCAGTCCTACCCATCTCCCTCTCTCGCAGCGAACCGATGCTACTGCGTCGCCCGAGTCACTATTTCATCACGTTCGCAAATTGCGCTCGCTTGTTTTTCACTTTTCCCAACGTATACACAGAATTTATAATAGATATGAAAATAGTCAATATGGACTTTCATATGTATTGCTCTCTATATATACACATGTAGGTGTGTATGAATGTGCACACATCGCGCTGAGCCAAGTTTCCCGCTTTCAGCAGTCATTTCCCACCTCAACAAATTGTTTTGCTTGCTTTGTATACAAAATAAAAATATTATTTATGCCAATTTTGTATAGTAAACAAATATTTTTGGCTAATTTTTTTTACTTTTGCATAGCCCTGTTTATCAGGAAATTTACAGATTACCAGATTGGGCGCATACTTTATTTTACACGACTACAGAACTTGACTTGACTAAACAAACAGTTGGTTTCAGAGATTCACGTTTTTAGTAGGGGATTTCATATTATTCACTACTCAACTTTACTTATTGTCTGTGGCGATGGTCACAGTGACTCAAAGCAAACAGTTCTCATATGCTTTTTGTTGTTTTCTGTATGTATAGAACAAGACGTTATTGTTACAAATGTAGATAGCTGTATAGAGTACATACGTATACGTAATTTATTACATACCCTGCTGAAATTGCAAGACTAGAAAAATTATAAACATCAATAATAAATTTTGTTAATATTTTTGAATAATTAAAATTCCATTTGCGAATGCGCATGGAAATAGAAGAGCAACTTTCATGCCCTGAATTTTAGCTTGTTTAAAATAGTATTAAATAAGATTTAGCTTAAAAACCGCTATAATTCCATTATATTTAATGCGTTTTAAATTATTTTTTATAGCTTTTACTTAATAATATATTAACAATGTCAGCGGCAAGTACAAATAGGGGAACATACATATCAGGCAATGATGATTTATTTTACGGTAGTTCCCTTACGCAAATGCCTTCTTAAAATGTGAAAAATGGGTGGAAAACGGTTCGAAGCAATATTTGATGTTTACTTTTAGATCGTTGTCACACGCGTTTTTAAAGTTATTGTTGAACATATATTGTAGAGGATATTTTCGATATTTAAAAACAAATTGTGTAGGGGAAAGTTCGAATGGTGTCGAAATATCTTTTTTATTGAAATAAAAAGTTCAACTGGGGTATTCAAGTGGACATCTACGGCTGTAGTTTCAGCGGTAGCTATAAATGGACATATACTTGTGCCATTGAGTGTGTATTTGGTAGCCCTAATAAGACTGCGCTGCGCATGACATAAGAAAGCAGCGCAGCAGCAGCAGCAGCAGCAGATTGACTAACCTATAAAAGCGAAGGCTTGCAATATCATCTGTTGCACAAACAGGTACACATACAAATACAGCTACGGATACAGATACAGGTCTGTATAGATACAGATACTCAGTTTCCCGATGCGAACGTTGCAGTTGTAGCATTTAATTAAATTAAACAATTAAACAAACAAGCCAAAGAGCGTGGCGCACTTAAATACCCACACTCGAACGTGCATATATATACGTGTAGAACTGTATATAAGCACACACACGCACACTAACAAACTCAAACAAATTCAATTAAGCAATTCAAAGGGGGGAAGGGTGCCAAAAGGGCAAAGACGCTCGCGAATTGCAACACACGCACATTTGTCTGTGAGCAAATATATATGTATATATACGTATGTGTGGGTGTGTATACATAAGCGCCTATTGCTGCTGTTGTTGCTGCTGTAGTTAGTCAGTAAATGCGCTAATTATATACATACATACAATTGCAGCCCGGTTAGCCCAGGCCCAGAGCACACAATGTACATACATATATGTACATATATACAAGCACTACTATATATGTACTTATGTACATATGTACATATGTAACAGTAACTAAGGCGCGGTCAGGGTAGACTGCACAAGTTAACAGCAGCAGCGAGTATGTGAGCCTGTGTGTGAGATCAGCAGCGAATTGGTATTGGTGCGAGCGAGCAGCAGCTTCCTTTATATGCATTCACTCGACAAATGTACATATGTATGTACATACGATATGTGCATGTGCTTGGTGTTGGTGTATATATAAATATAAATGTACATGTATATGTAGCTTTTACTCTTCAGCTGCCCTGCTCTTGTATGCGCTTTATTGCATAACATCCTTGAACTTGAACCGCACTGAGCTGAGCTTTGGGTCGCCTGGCTGCTCGCCTGGTTCGTGTTTGGCACTGGCTGCGCTCCGGCTGACTCAGCGACACACACACACACACACACACACACACTCACTCACACGCATGCACTCTGAAAATACACATGCAGGCGAGTGCTCCCCCACAGCTGCAGTTGGTGTACGCTAAAATTTAGACTCTAAATTCGCCTCAAAGCCGTTCGGCTCAACGACGACGGCGACAAGCAACGACGACGGCGACGGCGACGACGACGACGACGACGTCGACGACAGCGACAGCGACGACAACATCGAAGGCCTGTGTCTCTGGCACTTTCTGCTGTGCTTGGCATTGAAAGCGCGACAGGCGAGCAGCGAACAACGTACCATTCCCAACAGTCCAAAACAGAAATCAGTGCACAATGGCGACAGGAGTTGAATATAATAATCAAAAACAAAAAAAAAACTAAGCTGAATTTTAATGTATAGTAATTATAATTAGACACGCAAATGATATCAACGATCACATTAAATTCAATTTGACAAACCCAAAAAGTCACAATAAAAGTTAAAAAAAAAACACAAAACAACAATAACAAATTAATTGTGCAAACACAAAAAAAAAACCTAAAATTCATTTGAGAAGTGCGCAAAACTGGTGACTGCTTAAAAATAACAACAATAAATTCCAATTGTACTTTAACTATGTATGTATATTTCGTATATTTTCTATTGTCAGTAAGTGCAATTTCACATTTTTACGGAAAAGCAGAGCAAAATTAATGAAAGTAAACAAAATCTGAAAACGAAAAAAGAATATGGTGAAAGAAAATTTGTATATATAAGTATTTATCCATCTGAATCTCACCTGCGGGTATTACGTGTCAAACATGTGATTCCGTTCTGCTTTTGTATGCGAAAATTTTAAATGATGCATGCGAAAAAATGTCAGTGAAAATGAAACGAAAGAAAGTACAAAAAACATTGCATCATCCAAATACAGGTGAAAACCCGTGTGAAAATTGCTGCGAAAGGAGGAAAAACGTTTTCCGCCATATGGCTGTCGTTATTATAGCAGGTAAGGATTTGAATATATTCCAATTTATATAAAAACAACGTAGTAATTGCTTAAAAAATGTGATTAATGACACATATTTTCGGTTTTGAGTGCAACAAGCACCGCAAAATCATCTCAAGATCCATTGTACTATATATAATATAAGAGTTTTTATAGGTATTATAAGAAAGGCAATCTTCCACATGGAGTATATGATTTCTTAAGGAACTCTATATATGTATACAGAATAGCATGCATATCGATTAATTTCGAGTTTCCTTATGAATTTTTTTATTATATATATATAATATATAAATAAAATCATTCTTATGCAATGTCAAAAAATAAATAAATATAATAATAATAATACAATCACAACAATATTCGAAAGTTGATTTTAATTTGCGAATTATTATTATTTCTTGAAGCTCTATACCATTAAAACAAAAAATTTTAAAAATACATTTCTTCATTGAAGTTTGTATGTTTTCATGAAGTTTTTTTTATTTTGAAATGAAATAGTTGCTAAAAAAAAAGTTGATTTTCATAAAATCCAAACTATTTTAAGGCACCTACTAAATAGCGATATTTTCTTCTCTATATTCTGGAACCCTCTTAAGAATGAATTTAATTATTTATATCAAGCAACCAGGCGCAATGCGCGTTTTAGTTTCTAGAATTATTATTTCTGAAATTTGAGAAATTTATTTCGTGATTTTTCTCGTGACTGGTAAAAAGCACGACACGCTCACGACTCTAGACTGCCTAAGTTTACTCTGAATTCGCTGCACTTCTTGTGGCGTACACCAAGTATGCATGTGTGTATGTGTGTGCGTACCTTTATTGTTCTGGAATGAAACAGAATTGAAACACATGAATGCCAGTTACTTCAAAGCTCTATGCATACATATGGACATATGTATGCATGTCTGTACATATAAAGACTGTGAATCCAGTTTTGACGAATAACGACACATTTATGCATACATATGTTTATATGTACATATATACATAAATGTATTTAAATACTACAAGATCGTGTTGCAAGTTTCTCTATTGCGTGTAATCCTCGTGCAGAAAGGGCAGCAAACAACATGCAGCGAAAGAACAACAGAAACTAAGAAGCAGCCGCAAAAAGCAAAAGTAAAGCTCACATACACACACACAGGCATAGATAAACCATAGACAGCCAAATAAAAAGCAAAAACATTTTACGAAGCGGAGCGCAAAAAGCACACTCAAAGCGTGAACACCAACACAAATGAAGCGTATGCGCACACGCATACGGATAAAAAATATAAAAACACACATACATACATACATAATAAGCAAAGAACGCCAAACGCCAACTGGCAACATTGCGCAAGGGACAAGTAAAATATATGAATGAAAGAATGACAACGGCTGAGCAGCAGAACAGCAGAGAAAAGCAGAAAATAGAGACAGAGCGAAAGAGTAAAAGCGCGCGCGAGAGAGATAGAGAGAGAGAGATAGATAGAAATGCGGCTGAAGGCCACGACGTGTTGTGTGATGGTAACAAAGGCAACATCGGTGTGTGGGGCAGTAGGGCAACCATGGTGGTGTGGAAGTGTGGAAGAACAACAGGAACAGGAAGAAACGTCGAAAACTTAACGAAACTTAGATGAGAGTGTGAGTGAGCGTGCAGCGAGAGCGAATACTAGAAGATATAAGCGCTGCCACCGCCGACGTCGCAGCAGCAACGACAAACACACAACACACACATACACGCACGTACCCATTGGGCTTTCCATGCGGTCTGAGTCCAAACGGCGACGACATTGAGCAGCGGCACCTTTAACTGATCGCAGCGCAGTTCCTTTTCGGGTGTACGCGTGTCCGTTGCGCAGTTTGTGCGCGGAATGCGGAAATAAACGTCAGTTAAAATTCGGGATATAAATATACATATGTACATATATGTATATGTATATGCCGATATACATACATACATATATTACGTCGTTGTTTTGGTCCTTGCCACGCCAAATGCCGCAAGCAACCCCCATTTAAGCTGTAAACGACAAAAGCCCAAAAATGAACAAACATAAAGCAAATCTGCGTTAAGAGATGCGAAGAACATGGCAAAAAGAGTGTGAGTAAACGGAATTGCGTCGTAGTTACGTTTTATTTCTATTCATATTTTTGTTTTTGTTTTCGTTGCGATAACTGTTGTAGTAAGAGAGGCAACAATTGTTAAAAGAAAAGTTTACTAACATTTCATAGAACGCCACGCACACACAGACACACACACACACAAGCTTACATGCCTGCATACGTGCGCGCCGGCATTCCTTTAATAACAGTTTTTTTTTGCCGCCGCTGCCGCATTTGCTGAATTATAAAAATATACATATGTATGTATGTACATATTTAAACAATAACAAAAAGACAAACAAGAAACGAAAACTAAAAACAAAATTAGCAACAACAAAATAGAAGAGAACAAAAAACTGAAAATGTATATATGTATGTATGTATGTATGTATGTACAATGAGCGTAAAGCAAAAAAATTATAGAACAACAAAACGCAAAAAAACAATAAAATGAATTTCTTTAGAAGTTACGCGTATCTTAAATGTGTGTGTGCGTGTGTGTGTCTTGCCAGCTTGCAATTGTTCATTAGAATTTCGCATTTAATAGCCAAATGGCCACCATGGCTAAATAAAGTTTATAAAAAAAAACATTCAACTCTGCTCAAAAAAGAAGGGAACGCAATATGAGGCTGGTAAGCAGTTCACTCCATTTCTGTGAAAATGATGAACGAAATTTCGAACTGTTATATCAACAACTTATTGTTTTTCAAAAACGAAATAGAATATTTATTTGTGATAGATGCTTTTAAATTCATTTTAAATTATTTAATTATATTAAATTTATTTTAAATTATTTAATTATAATTAAATTAACATTTTATATAAGCGCGAAAAAAAGTCCTTTTGAGTACTTTTTAATTCATTGTAAAATTATGCTATTTAAACGCATTATCAGTGTTGCAAAACTGTTGAAACAGTGAGAGACATTTTCTATTGCTGTAATTTGCACAAAATGCCCCATTTTAAACATTTTTGCGCGGCATTGTGCAGCACTGCGCCTGTAAAACGTCATTCCGTTTACGCTTTCCAACACTTTTGATGTCTTCTCTTTAATTTATAGCTGCAGTGAAAATGTGAAAAAAATTAAGAATTTATTTAAAATATATCTTATAGTTAAATAAATAACACAATTTCGGGATCTATACAAAAGTAAAAAAAAACCTAGATACAAATTAGTGTTTTCACTAAAACTAAAAACTGAATTTCTTAAAAATGCAAAAAATGAAAAACTTATTTTATCTTAAACAAAAGTGAAAAAAAAACTAGCAACAATATACAATGAAATTGTAGAATAAATGAAATTTAGTTAAAAATTTTTATGCATTTAAAATACCACAATTAATTTCTTTAAAATAACAGTTTCAAAACAATAACTCAAGTACTTACAACTAGAAAATAACAGCCTATATCCAATATGCTCAACATTTCTAACATTTAAATACTTAACATTCTGCGATTCCGTAAGAAAATATCAGTTGTCGGTAACATATGAAAGGCAATAGAAGCGCTTCTCTAAATAAACAGCTGATCAGTTTGATTTGATTAACCTAAGCGTCGCAAAGTTTTTATCCAAAGGTCAAATAAGACGGCCTCGAAGTAATGGCTCCATTTAATGGACTCTGCGAGATTTGGCTATCTTTAAATGTTAAAAACTGTGGGATAAGTAATATATAAAATTATTATATAATAATTCTTTCCTTATGCAATATCAAAATTAAGAAGATTAATAATTCAGTCGATCACAACTGCAAATTCCAAAATATACTCGAATTTACGAATTATTCAGCTATTCTCCGTTGGATAGAAAATACAAAAACTGAAATGCTTAACGCATAAAAGGAGACAACCTTTTTTTTCAAGATAACTTGATCCAGTATTTTTTAGTTAATTTGTGCTTCTTCTGACAGTTAGATTTAGTGACCTTTTCCGTATAAATGCTAATATTAAACGGGTCGGCTCAAGGTCAGTGTTGTATTTTGTTTAACTAAAGTCCAACAAAAAACTAGTTATATACATACATAAGAAAGGCAGTCCTTGTAGCTATTTCAAGAATCACCCCATCTCCATGATGTGCAGTCTTTGCTATCAACTCAGTGATTGCAAACGCCTAATCCCCTCTTCGAATCCTTAACCAGTTGAGAATTACAAGCATTAAGCAACAAAAAAGTACGGCGTGCATGTCAGAGTCGAGTTCAGGTTCGACATGAATTAATCTGTAAAAAGTAATAAATTATAGATTATTCCTAATGCTTAATATTATTTTTTGATTGGTTATAAACAAAGAAATGTAGGAAAAATTGTAAAAGTTTCATTTAATGAAGGTTTTCTTTCCAATTCTAAGAGAATTCTTTTAAGCGGGCATCTCACTTAGGAGTACAAAAAGACTGGCGATAGCAGCTGCTCGCTGGAGAGAGTTTTCACTGTATTGAGGAATACGTAATTGGAGATATATAACACATGCACAACGCCCTGTTTTGGGCGTTTTTTAATATTATTTTTAATTCTATAATAACCCATCACGTGACTTTAGTCAAAGTTTAACAGCCTTTTAATTGACCAACTGTTTTTCGAGCTGTTGTCTCTTAACAATCGCTCTTATTATATAAATATGAAATGACTATTGTTAAACAATTCTGTGAAATAGTAAACCGCACTAAATTCGATATATACACATATGTATATATAGTATATATACCAGATATGAATAATACAATGAAGTGCAATGTATTGCGATGCATTCGCTGGCTGCCCACTCATCAACAGATACATCTGTACATGTATTCATATGCATATGCATACAGATATATGTTCATATCTACACACACGTATGTATTTGTATCTCGTAGGTTCGCAATCAAGAATTGAGACATTTACCCCGCCTGCCCGTCTTACCTTTAGCTGGGAGACCGCAAAACCCAACAACAAGTACACAGAAATAAGTACGGCATTCTCTGTGTGTGTGTGTATTTATATCTAAACTTTGAGTCAAGTTTGCTTGCGTGTTGTGTTTTTGTTTGCGCAAGCTGTGAGATTTGGAAAACGTTTACGTAACATTCGGCATGCGAATTCAGAGCAACAGGAGGGGAGCTAGCGTGGGAAGGGGACCTGGGGGACGTCATCTTTTGCGCTTTTTGCGATAACCGCAAAAAGTGGCGTCATCAAAACGGATTTTTACATACAAGACATCAATAAGTACACACTGTCAAAACTATCGTTTATTGTCATAAAATATAACTATCGCTTGTTATCGATCACAGCGATTGTATGCAAAATGCAAGACTAAAAAGCATTTATCATATTTTTATGGAAGAACAGAAAGCATTTGGGACATTTTCTACAATGGAAGTATTTTTTGTAATCGATTAAAGAAATTGTATTCAAGGTGGAAGAACAAAGAGTATTTGGGAAATTTCCATCCAAGGGAACTATCGTTTGTTATCGATAACAGCGATTGTATTCAAAGTGGAAAAACATCTGTGACATTATCATACAAGGGAAATATCGTTTGTTATCGATAACAGCGATTTTATTCAAAAATCAAACAAAACTCTTCTCCATAAAAGGGAATACTTGCCATCTAATATAATGAAATGTTACGGCAATAGGAACCAAATGCCATTTTTTTTTGGAAGTCTTTACCAATTCAATTCTTATTCCCACAAAAATGTAATTTACTTAGCTACATGAATGCCTTGTTTGTAGGAACCATTAAATAAATAAAGTACCAATTGTGGTACTTTTGCAGCAAAAGTGGCAACTGTGCTTGGGAAATTTACAGGAAAAGTTCACATTGATAATTGCTAACAACGTTAGAATTAAATTTATTGATAAAAAAAACTAATCGATAGCGCAGTCAACAAATTCAAGTGCGAACACTTTATACAATATTATGAAGAAAGCTGAAAACACGCTAAATACAAACACACACGACATATACATATCTACATACATACATATATACACAGGCATCATAAAGCGCAAACACATGGCACGAGTGAAAAGAAGAACGCAGCAAAAATAAAAAGCCAAAATGCTTGTACGGTGATGGCGGCGCTGCTGGCATCGGCGTCAGCGTTAGCAGCGTCGTCGTCGTCGTCGTCATTATTGCTGTTGTTGTTATTGTCATTCAGTGTGTCGAGGTGGCGGCGGCGGGTATGTGTTTCAAGTTCAAGGTTAAGATACTAGTTGTACATGCGGCCAGCGGGTGCGAGCGAATAGGCAATAGTTGCCACAGCGTACGTTTGTGTGTGTAAATGTGTGATAAACCAGTTTGGCACGTTTCGCCGCGCAAGCGAGAAACGAGACAGCAGGTCAAAGCGAGAGGGCACGATAAAGAGACAAAACGAGAGCAGCGTCAAACAAAGAGGAAGAGGAAGCCAACGAAAAGCACAACCAAAAAGCAACGCGCATCAAACACAAAATTTAACGAAACGGATTACAAATAGTAAAAAATACGCACACTTTAGCAACTACAGTTGTGCACTCTGCTCTTCACCCGCGCGCTGTCCACTCTCTCTCTCTCTCTTTCTCTTTACCGCTCTTTGCGTTGAAAAGCAAATAATAGTTATTAGGTTTAAATTCGCCGTCGGCTTTGCTTTTGACTTTTCAACACTTGTTCGCACTTCTTTTGTTTTGCCTTATGCCATTTTCATTTTATTATCGTATCTGTCGCGCACTCTTGTCTTTTCGCTCTCTCGGAGCTTTAATTGAAATGATTTTGACGATTGCACGTCTGCAATTGCAATCGCCCCAACCCCGCTTCCTCCCTTGCGCCAACTGCACTGACAGAAACAACAACAAGCACTCTAAGCTCTTCATTTAATTAAACGCCTGGCGCCGTGTCGGCTTAATGGATTTTTTAGCTTACAGCAACAAAAAGCATATTCGACACTCAAAATCGATTTCACACCTGCCCCTCCCCCCTATAGCCCCTCCTTACAATAGCTGCACTGCTCAAAAAATGCTCCCAGGCAATTTGCCAAAAAAAAGTGCTTCATATAATTTTAGTACTGCGTTTTATTGGCAAAATGAATTCCAAACATTTTAACTATATTACTTGCATTTCGCATAGTTTTCGAGTTCGTTGCACTGCAATTTTGTAGACCTTGGATAGGGAATTGTAAAAATGCTCTAGAAAAGTAAATTTGCAATTTAAAATTGGAAAACTACTCTTAGATTTTTAGTAATTGTATTTAAGCAACTAAAACTGAACAAATACAATGAGCAACAGATATATAGATCTTAGCTGTTAAAAGCTAAATCTTAGCTGTTACTTATAGTAGTTCGAAAAAAAATTATATAAATTAAATTTTAAAAAATTACGTAAACTGAAAGATTTTACATTTAATCTATGTTATAATAGTATGCTATAGAATGTTATTTATGATTTTAACTAAAAAGTTTCTTATATTCAGTGAAAGTTTCACAAGCAGCTCTTTTCTCCAACCATGTCGGATCCTAAAACAAACGAATATCCAAAGTTAACAAACCCTTTCGTCTTTGTTTTGAGGCATTTTTTCTGATATCTATGTACATATGTATCTTTTAAGTGGACACATTGGCTTATCCGGACAAAAACGCTGAAAATAAAGCTTTCCGCTTAAGAAAGCTTTCCGCGTAAGAAAGCTTTCACTGTAAATATTAAAAACGTGTGTTTTTTAAGCACCTTAAATCACATACAATATTTACATATTGCCCGGCCTTGTCCGTGGAACATTTTGTGCTAAAAATATTAGATATTACCTGTTCACCAAGAACCCGCCCGTGGAAAATTGAAAACTACCCATCTTGATCTCCACTTCTATTTAATAATATGTTTTAGGTACCAAGTGTTGGATTTAACGGTTGCTGCCCATGTTAGTCTTTCGGTAAGGATCTTGAAGCTTTAGGATAAATTTTCGTTAATAAAACCTTTGACCCGCATGTGCCACCCAAGAGCGTATCAAATAAATTCTCACAAAGATATTTGAAAATAAGTTTGAGGAGGATAATAAACAAAATGGCCGCCAAATTTCCACAGTTGCGGATAGAATTTTCAAAATGCTATAACACGTATTCATCAAGTTCTTATGAATTTTCCACCGAGAAAGCTCGAATTCTGCGAAAAGTGAGCTTCATCTCTAACACATTCACATATACATACTTTATATGTACATATAAGTTTATATATGTATATATCGATAACAAATTTGTATCGTAAAGCAAAGTGTGTGAGAAACCCTTGCATAGAAGAAGAGTATGCAAATCAAACCCTATTTCGCACACACTCACACGCATATTATTTTTCGATTATTATTATTTTTTTTGTTGAGTTAATATTTGCCTTTGGAATTTCAAACAATCTCTTTTGTATATTTATTTTTAGTGGAACAGCGTCAGCATTGAAATTTAATTAGCGACAGGCGAGTGAGCCAGCTACAACAACAACAACGACAGCAACAACAAAAACAACAACAGCAATGACAGCACAAACACACGCCTACACACAATAGAACACAAAAAGGGCCTGCGAAATAAAAGTAAACACAAAGACAAAAAAGGAAATAAACCAAAATAAATCATGTGAGCAAAAGAAGAGGAAGGAGCCACAAAATGTGTTCAGCTTTCGCATGACGACAGCAAAAAGCAGCCGCAGCAGGAGCAGCGGCAGCGGCAGCGTTAGAGCCAACAAATGGTAAACAGCAGCACGAACAATGAAAGTGCACCAGAGACGTTATCAGCCCCACTCCATCAACCCAACTGCCGCTGCTGCAACTGGCATGTGAGTGTGTGTGCGTGTGTGTGCCTGTGCGAGCGAGCGAGCAAACAAAAATGGCGCATGACATGCGCACTGAGCGAGCGG